>NC_052065.1:18376217-19094029 GCF_903992535.2 Arvicola amphibius | reverse complement strand
TCTTCCTCTCCTTTCCATTCCTCCCCTGTCTTCCCTTTTCCTGTCTCTCTGTCTTTTGCCACTCTCGTCCTCAGGGACCAGTCTCCCAGCATTGTTTCTGCCTTCTTCTCTGTCCTCTTTTCTACTCCCACTTTCTCCTCTTTAAATAATCCTCCAATGTCATCTCTGTTTTATGGCATCATTCCTTTTCTGCCATTTTCTGAATAAATTATAAAACATGTCCCTTAGAATGAAGTGGAAAGGCCAATACTACCCTTGGTAATAAGACCATTTTAATTTAATTTTTTACTTATTTGTTTATTTATTTTACATACCAATCCCAGTTCCCCCTTCCTCTTCTCCTTCTGCTCCCCAAAACTTCCTCTTGTCCCACCCCCATCCACTTCTCAGAGAAGGTATGGACTCCCCATGTTAATTAAGTCTGTCCCATCAGCTCATTGAAGCAGAACCAAGGACCTTTCCCTCACATGTCTAGGGTCAGGAAGAGTTGTATTTCTCTATAGAGAAAAAATATGTTCCACAAAGTCAGTTCATGCATGAAGGTTAGATCCTGGTCTCACTGCCAGTGGCCCCATATATTACCCAAGCCATACCATTGTCACCTGCATTCAGGGGGCCTAGTTCATTCCTATGCAGGTTCCCCAGTTGTCATTTTGGAACCAATGAGCTCCCACTAGCCCGAGTCAGTTGATTCTGTGGGATTCACCATCATGGTCTTGACCCCATTGTTCATATTATCACTTCTTCTCTTCAATTGAACTCAGGGAGCTTGGTCTATGCTTAGCAGTGGATTTCTGCATCTGCTTCCATCTGTCTCTGGATGAGGATTCTTGTTTCTCTGTGGTTGTGGACTGTAGAATGGTTATTCTTTGATTTATGTCTGATAGGAACTTATGAGTTATTACATACTATATTTGTCTTTCTGGGTCTAGGTTTACCTCACTGAGGATAGTTTTTTTTTCTAGTTCCATCCATTTGCCTTCAATTTTCAAGATGTCACCATTTGTTTTACCCCTGAATAGTACTCCATTATTTAAATGTACCACATTCTCTTTATCCATTATTTGGTTGAGGGGCATCTAGGTTGTTTCCATGTTCTGACTGTTATGAATAATGCTGCTATGAAAATAGTTGAGCACATGTCCTTGTGGTATGATTGAGCATTCTTTGGATATATGCCCAAAAGTGGTATTGCTGGATCCTGAGGTAGGTTGATTTCTAATTTTCCAAGAAATTGATATACTGATTTCCACAGTAGCTGTACCAGTTTGCATTCCCACCAGCAATGGAGGAGCGTTCCCCTTATTCCACATCCTCTCCAAGCATAAGCTATTATCAGTGTTTTTGATCTTAGCCATTCTGATTCATATAAGATAGTATATCAGAGTTGTTTTGATTTGCATTTCTCTAATGGCTAAGGATGTTGAGCATTTCCTTAGGTGTCTTTTGGCTATTTGAGATTCTTCTGTTGAGAATTCTCTCTTTAGATCTGTACCCCATTTTTAATTGGATTATTTGGGAGTTTGATGTCTAGTTTCTTGAGTTCTTTATATATTTTGAAGATCATCTCTCTGCCAGATGTGGGGTTGGTGAAGACCATTTTATCTTATTGACTGTATCCTTTACAGAAGCTTCTCAGTTTCAGGAGGTCCCATTTATTAATTGTTTCTCTCAGTGTGTGTGCTACTGGTGTTACATTTAGGAAGTGGTTTCCTATGCCAATGTGTTCAAGTTTACTTTCCACTTTTCCTTCTATGAGGTACAGTGTGGTTAGATTTATCTTTGATCTTTGATCCATTTGTACTTGAGCTTTGTGCATGGCAATAGATATGGATCTCTATTTTCTCTATTCTACATGTTGATATCCAATTATGTCAGCACCATTTGTTGAAGATGCTTTCTTTTTTCATTTTGTATTTTTAACTTCTTTGTCAAAACTCAGGTGTTCATAGGTGTATGGTTAAATATCAGGGTCTTCAATTCAGTTCCATTGATTGGTCCACCTGGTGTTTATGCCAATTCCAAGCTGTTTTCTTTACTATAGTTATATAATAGAGCTTTAAGTCAGGAATGGTGATGAATCCAGATATTCCTTTATTGTACAGGGTTGTTTTGGCTGGGCTGGGTTTTTTTTCCAATATGAAATTTAGTATTGTTCTTTTGATGTCTGTGAAGAATTGTGCCATGATTTTGATGGGTATTGCATCAAATCTGCAGATTGCTTTTGGTTAAATTGCCAATTTTACTATATTAATCCTATGTATTCATGAGCGTGGATGATTTCACCATTTTCTGATATCCTCTTCAATTTCTTACTTCAAAGACTTAAAGTTCTTGTCATAGGTCTTTCGCTTGTTTGGTTAGAGTTACCCCAAATATTTTATGTTGTTTATGGCTATTGTAAATGGTGATGTTTCTCTGACTTCTTTCTCAGCCCAATTGTTATCTGTATATAGAAGGGCTACTGATTTTTTTTTTAGTAAATCTTATATCCTGACACATTATTCAAGGCATTTATCAGTTGTAGGAGTTCCCTGCTAGATTTTTGGTGTCACTTATGTATACTATCATATCATCAACAAATAGCAAAATTTTGACTTCTTCTTTTCCAATTTGTATCCCCTTGATCTCCTTTTGTTGTCTTATTGCTTTAGCTAGAATGAGTACTGTATTGAATAGGTGTGGGGAGAGTGAACAGCTTTGTCTTGCTCCTGATTATAGTAGAATCATTTTGAGTTTCTTTCCATTAAGTTTGATGTTGGCTGTTAGTTTGCTGTATATTGCCTTTATTATGTTTAGAAATGTTCCTTGTATTCCAGATCTCTCCAAGACCTTTAACATAAAGGGATGGCTGGATTTTGTTGAGGCTTTTTCAGCATCTAATGAGATGATCATGTGGTTTTTTCTTTCAGTTTGTTTATATGGTGGAATACGTTGATGGATTTTTGTATGTTGAGGCATCCCTGTATCTCTGGGATCAAGCCTACTTGATCATGGTGGATGATGTTTCTAATGTGTTCTTGGATTCGGTTTGCCAGTATTTTATTGAATATTTTTGCATAAATGTTCATGAGGCTGATTGGTCCATAATTCTTTTTCTTAGTTGCATCTTTGTGTGGTTTCAATATCAGGGTAACTGTAGCCTCATAAAAAGAGTTTCGCAGTGTTCCTTCTGCTTTTATTTTGTGGAATAATTTGAAGAGTATTGACTGGTATTATCTCGTCTTTGAAAGTATGGTAGATTCTGTGTTGAAACCATCTGGACCAGGTTGCTTTTTGGTTGGGAGGCTTTTGATGACTGTTTCTACTTTCTCCTGAGTTGTGGGTCTATTTAATTTGTTTATCTGGTCCTGATTTAATTTGGTATAAGGTTTGAGGCCAACTTGGTCTACAAGAGCTAGTTCCAAGACAGGCTCCAAAGCTACAGAGAAACCCTCTCTTGAAAAATCAAAAATTAAAAAAATTGTTTAGCTCTGTACCCCATTTTTAATTGGATAATTTGGTAGTTTGATGTCTAGTTTTTTGAGTTCTTTATATATTTTGGAGATCAGCCCTCTGTCAGATGTGAGATTGCTGAAGATCTTTTCTCATTTCGTGGGCTGCTGTTTCCTTTTATTGACTGTGCCCCTTGCCTTACAGAAGCTTTTCGGTTTCATGAGGTCCCATTTATTTATTGTCAGTTTTAGTGTTTGTGCTATTGGTGTTCTGTTCAAGAAGTTGTCTCCTGTGCCAATACATTCAGGTCTATTCCTTACTTTCTTTTCTATCAGGTTCATTGTAACTGGATGTATGTTGAGAACTTTAATCTACTTGGAGTGCCTAACATTTAAAATCTAATCAAGTTAGAAAGTAAATTATAGAAGCCAATTCAAGATGCTCATCTTTTTATGTACATAATTTTACTTTAAATAATAATTTAAATTTGTTCTTTGAAAATTTCATACACACTCAGTGTATTTTTTGAATCACACCCATCACTCCATGCTCTAACTACCCCAACATGTCTCCCTCCCAATTTCATGTCTTTTATATTTCTGTTAATTTTTAGAGAATGCAATGTATCTTGACTATAATTATCCTCATTCTTCCCCTCAATTATCCCAACACCCACTCTCTTTCTCCCATCCTTCTTGTCCCACCCCCACTTTTTAAAAATGTAGTATCTCTCAACAGCTCTCTTGGTCCTCTGGCTTTTCAAACCTTTCCACTCCCTCTTCCTCAATGTTCCCTGAGTTGTGTTGTATATGCATTAAATGGAGGCAGGCCCTCCCTGGTCAGTTGATCTCTGCATTTTGACCAGTTATGGCTTTCTCTAATCTCTAATGAAGCTTCCTTGATGAGGGGTAAAAGCTACATTTATTAGTACATATAAGGATAAATATTTAGAATGTGGTTAGAAATTAAATGGGTGGAGCTAGAAAACATCATATTGAAAAGGCAATTATCATATGTACTTACTCATAAGTGGTTTTTAAACATAAAGCAAAGAAAATCTGCCTACAATTCCCAGAGAACCTAGACAACAATGAGGACACTAAGAGAGACTTACATAGATCTAATCTACATGGGAAGTAGAAAAGGACAAGACCTCCTGAGTAAATTGAGAGCATGGGGAGCATGGGAGAGGGTTGAAGGGGAGGGGAGATGCAGGGAGGGAAGCAGAGAAAAATATAGAGCTCAATAAAAATCAATAAAAATGAAATTATAGCTGTTTTAGATGAAACACTATGACCAAAAGCAAAATGGGGAGGAAAGGGCTTATTGACTTAATATATCCTGAATCACACTTCATTCTGCCAAGTTAGGAACTCAAACTAGGTTGAGTACTTGGAAGTAGGAGTTGATGCAGAGGTCATAGTGGGATGTTGCTTACTGGTTTGCTCCTCATGGCTTGCTCAGTCTGCTTTCTTATAGAACCTAGGACCTCTAGATCAGGGATGGCACCACCCACAATGGGCTGGGCTTTTCCACATCAATCAGTAATTTAGAAAATGTCCTACAGGCTTCTATCCAGGCCTTGTGGAGTCATTTTCTCAGTTAAGGCTCCCTCCTCTCAGATGACTATAGCCTGTATCAGTTGATATAAAACTAGCCAGGACAGAAGCAGTAGGAGATTCTTCTCTAGGTTCCACAACTTCCCCAGCTATAGGTAGTTTACAGTTCCAGGCATAAATTTCCTTCTATTGAGCAGGCTTTAAGTCCAATTAGGTGACTGCTGGCTACCTCAGGATATCCTTAAAATTATGTTTCTCTGGAACCGTGCTTGGTACCAATTAATATTCTCCATAGGAATGAACCAAGAGGATGGAATTACATGTAGGCTAGAAAACTAGAGCTCATCTGTCTTCAAAGTCAGATGAGTGCATACCTTAGCTCCAGAGGACAGACAGCTTGTTTTTCTTCGATTTTTTTTCTCTCTGGACCCTGAAATGATATCAGATTAGGGAAAATCATCTGTATTTAGTACATTGATTCAAAGGTCTGTCTTTGTTTTCTGGAAGAATTCTCACAGAGGTAAGCAGACATAGTGATTTATCTGCTGGTTGTGTATTCATAAAACCAACTGAGCTGACAATCTAAAATTAACCATGATGCATCATTTCTCACTACTGGCTATGACCATCTTTACATGTTACTCAATTGCCATTTGCCAAGGGTCACTGTCTACAAAGAAATCTTCTATTTTCTCTCTTGTAGTTTCAGAAATCCTTGGGAAGAAGCAGAAAATTTGGAAATGTGGCAGCAGTATTTCTACTCCAGACAAATTGTCTATTTATTGCAATCTTTCCTTTATATGCTGTGTCTGAAGCCTTGTTATTGTAGAATTAAAAGACCCATTGCTCTTTTCTAGACAAAGGGTCCTTCCTGTCAGACAAATTCTATAACCTTTGTTAATTAGAGAATAAACTTGAAATAAATCAACAATATACATATCAGAAAATAGTTTAGAAGAGAAATGTGAGACTATGTGTGTGCATATTCGTACAAATAATTATGAGCACACAGAAGAAAATGAGTTTGGGAGATTCTCAGAGTTTTTATTGTAAGGCTTAATATTACATAGATATTAATTCTTCAACATTTATTATAAAATGAGAACACTTGATGCAAATGGAATTAAAATTTTTATTTTATTTCTTATTTTTATTGTCTAAGAATTCCAGACAGGTATGTCAAGTATTTTGATCAAATTCATCCCCAATCCTTCCCTCCAGTTCCTTCTCTACCTAACCAACTTACCCTCAGTGATGCTTGTATGTACACAGGTATAGGACTATCTACTAGAGCATGGGTTCTACTGTAGTTCTCAGGGTTCATATAAAGGTAAGAGTCTTAAGACTAAGTTCTGTAAGGTACTCAAGAGCATTGCCAATAGTCTGTAATGTTGGTGAAGGAGAGGAGAGGGAGAGAAGAGGAGAGGGAGAGAAAAGAGGAGAAGAGAAGGAGGGGAGAGGAGAGGAAAGGAAAAGGAGAGAGGAGAAGAGAGGAAGAGGAGAGGAGAGAGGAGAAGAGAGGAGAGAAGAGGAAAGAAGGAAGAGGAGAGGAAGAGGAGAGGACAGGAGAGGAGAAGAAAGGAGAGAGGAGGAAGAGGAGAGGAAGAGGATAGGAGAGAACAGGAGAGGAGAGGAAGGAAGGGAAGGAAGAGAAGTGGAAGAGGAAAAGAGAGGAGAGGGGATGGAGAAGAGAGGAAAAGAGAGGAGAGGAGAGTGGGAGGAGGGAGAGGGGAGAGGATAGAAGAAGAGAGGAGAGGGGGGAGAAGAAGAATGGGAGAGAGGAGAGGGAGAGGAGAGCAAGAGGAGAGGAGAGGAAGAGTAGAGGGAGACGAGTGTAGAGGCGAGGGCAGAGAGAAGAGGGGGAGAGGAGAGGGAGAGGAGAGGAGGGAAGAGGAGAGGAGAAGAGATAGGAGAAGAGAGGGAGAGGAGAAGAGAGGAGAGGAGAGAACAGAAGGAGAGAAGAGGAGAGGAGAGGAAGAATAGGAGAGGAGAGGGAGAGGATCAGAGAAGGAGAGGAGCAGAGAGTAGAGGAGAGTAAGAAGAGCAGAGGGGAGAGGAGATGAGAGAAGGGATGGAGAGAAGAAGAGATGAGAGGTCAGAGAGAGGAGAAGACAGGACATGAGAAGTGAGGAGCGGGAGAAGAGGGGAGAGGGAGAGGAAAGGAGAGAGGAGGGGAGAGGAGATGAATAGATAGGAGAGAAAGAGAAGAGAAGAGGAGAATTGAGAAGAGGAAAGGGAGAAGAGAGAAGACTGGGGTGGAGAGGAGAGAGAGTGAGGGGAGAGGGAGAGGGAGAAGAGAGGAGAGGAGAGGAGAGGAGAGGAGAGGGAAAAGGAGAGGAGAGAGGAGAGGAAATAAGAGGGAGAGGAGAGGAAATGAGAGAGAGGAGAGGGAGAGAAGAGTAGAGAAGCAGAGAGGTAAAGAGGAGAAGAGAGGGAAAGAAGAGAGGAGAGGGAGAGAAGAGAGGAGAGGAGAAAAGAGGAGAGGAGAGAAGAGGAGAGGAAAGAACAGATTCTTGTAAAGTTGTTCTTTGATCTCCATAAGTGTAGCATGGCACATGTGCCCCACACACTAAATAAACAAGTGCTAAAAAAGAAGAGACATTCCCATATTAGTTAGCTTAAGAAGTATCAATGTTGACTCTACCTGCATTGTGACTATGTCAACTATCTACTACACTGAGTGTTTTGATTATACAGTTCAATGGTTGTTTTCATCATTATGGGGCATGGCGGGGAATCATCATTTTGATTGATGGCTTTATGAATGAGGGACAGAAGATTCCTAAAAGAGTGGCACAAAATGTCTGTTAGAAAGTCATAGATGTAGCAGTGGTGTCAGCAGGATGGTAGAACAGCTCTGCCAATAGCTTCCCTCAACAATGATAAGAATTTGGTAGCTATCAAAACATCAAAGTGGATTTCTGTGTTGTAGGTCCAGGTAAAAGGCTGAGACCTACGATGCAGTCAACAGTTGAGGGTGGCTGCTTTGAGAAGGCAGCTTTCACATAGGTGGCAGGGAATCCAACCATGGAGTTAGTTGCAGACACAGAAATAGCTCAAATCCTGCTTCTCTTCAGAGAGAAACACAAGTGAGTTTCTCAAGAAATCTTAAAATTTTGCTAACAAAGCTTTGAAAAGTTAAAAGAAATGTGCTTCTTTAGCAGAAAACATCATGAGTTTCTTGCAAGAAAATTTAGGATTCTACTAAGAAAGCAAAAACGTTTCATGAAAACGTACTTTTTAACACAGAATGCAGCATGTGATCTTTGCATGAAAACTCACAATTCCCCTAACTACGATTGGCTTAGTTTATAGAAACTGTGCTCCTTCCTTTGTAAAAACACCAACATGTGTTTTATAAAAGAAAACTCATGATTTTGCAAACAATACTGACAACAGTTTATATAAAAACGTGCTTCTTTCACAGAAAAAAATAGCTTGAACACTGAATTGACTTGATTACAATCATCTGACCATAGTGTTATCATAAGAAGCATCTTTCCTGGGATTTTGAAGTTCTATTCACCTTTGCCTTGTATGATAGGCCTGCCAAATGTGATGTTGGCTGGGAAATCTGTAATGTCATGTAAATTATTTCTATAGCCTCTCGTCTATGGTCTTTAAGCAGTCCTATTCAATCAAGGTAGTGTGGTATGTTAGGTTTATCCATGCCCCAGAGAAACAGGCCTGTAGACCTTGTACACAGAGAAGATCCTGAAATAGTCAGATATCTTGACTCCATGTCGTTTCAAAATTGTTCAAGAGCAGTGCAATTTGCCAAATAATCTACTGGGATATGTGACTGTTCACATACCCGGAGGATGTCTACTTATTGTGTTGCTGTTTAAAGATAACCCAAACCTATTATTTTCCTCCAAAGGCAGGATACAAGTCTGTAAGTTTTCTTGGAGGTATGTCCAAAGATTTCAATCAAAGTAAATATTATTAAGGAGCCCTGGGTCTTTAATCCATATCTTATCTGTGTCTCAGCTCTAGTCACAGACACACAGAAGGCTAGTCAGTGACTGTGCCAGAAGCCTTGAAGGAAACTGGAAGGTGACAGTCATGAATGCTAATGGTTGTAGATTCCCCTATTGACCCTACAACAGCCACATCATGTTGTTCCACCAATAGAAACTCCACTAAATACACTAAAAATGAATATCTGTAAATTGTTTATTAAAGGTTTAAAGCAATAATCTTACTTCTTACTTTCCTGGTTGTATTTCTTTCTCTTGCTTTATTGCTCTAGCTAAGAATTCATACATTATATGAAGCACTCAAATATTGCAGGAAATGATTTTAGTTTTTTCTTTTTTTCATGAAAAGCTTTTTTTATTAGTTAAAAATTTCCACCCCCTCCCATCCTCCCATTTTCCTCCCACTCCCCCACACCTCCTCCCCCTCGCCCTCCAGTCCTAAAAGAAGTCAGGGTGCCCTGCCCTGTGGAAAGTCCCAGGCCCTCCCCCCCTCCATCCAGGTCTAGGAAGATGTGCATCCAAACAGATTAGGCTCCCCAAAAGCCAGTACATGCAGTAGAATCCAAATCTGGTGTCATTATCATTGGCTTCTCAGTCTGCCCTCATTGTTAGCCACATTCAAAGAGTCCCATTTGATCACATGCTCATTCAGTCCCATTCCAGCTGGCCTTGGTGAGCTCCCATTAGATCAGTCTCACCATCTCTGAGGGTGGACACACCCCTCGTGGTCCTACTTCCTTGCTCATTTTCTCCCTCCTTCTGCTCTTCATCTGGGCCTTGGGAGTTCAGTCCAGCGCTCCAGTGTGGGTCTCTGTCTCTATCTCCATACCTCCCCAGATGAAGGCTCTTTATCAATGGCTTCTCAATCAGCCCCCCATTTCAGACACATACAGATAGTCCGGTTTGGTCGCATGCTCATTCAGTCCCGGTCCAGCTGGATTTGGTGAGCTCCCATTAGAACAGGCACACTGTCTCAGTGGGCGGACCAACCCCTCCCAGTCCAAACTTTCTTGCTCATCTTCTCCTTCCTTCTGCTCTTCAATTGGACCTTGGTAGCTCAGTCTGATGCTCTGATGAGGGACTTTGTCTCTATCTCCATCTATTGCCATATGAGGACTCTATGGTGATATTCAAGATAGTCATCAGTGTATTAGTGGGGCAAGGCCAATTCAGGCACCCTCTACTCTGCTGCCCAAGGACCTAGCTGGGAACATCCCCGTGGACACCTGGAATCCCCTCTAGATCCAAGTCTCTTGGCTACCCTAAAATGACTCCCTTAATGTAGATAACTTCTTCCCTGCTCCTATATCCACCGTTCCCCCATCTCCACCCTCCCACTCCCCCAAGCTCTCTCCAGTCTTCCCCTTCTCCCTTCTCTCTCCCCATCTCCCCTTCCCACAAGCCCACGCCCACCCCCACCCCACCCCTATGCTCCCAACTTTTGCCCAGCAATCTTGTTTGCTTCTAATTTCCAAGAGGATCTATATATGTTTTTCTTTGGATTCACCTTCTTATTTGGCTTCTCCAGGCTTAAGGTCCTTTGTTTATGGCTAGAGTCCACTAATGAGTGAGTACATACCATATTCATCTTTTTGGGTCTGGGTTATCTCACTCAGGATAGTGTTTTCTATTTCCATCCATTTGCATGCAAAATTCAAGATGTCATTGTTTTTTACCGCTGAGTAGTACTCTAATGTGTATATATTCCACACTTTCTTTACCCATTCTTTCATTGAGGGGCATCTAGGTTGTTTCCAGGATCTGGCGATTACAAACAATGCTGCTATGAACATAGTTGAACAAATATGTTTGTAGTATGATTGGGCATCACTTGGGTATATTCCCAAGAGTGGTATTGCTGGATCCTGAGGTAGATTGATTCCCAATTTCCTGAGAAATCACCACACTAATTTCCAAAGTGGTTGCACAAGTTTGCATTCCCTCCAGCAATGGAAGAGTGTTCCTGTTACTCCACATCCTCTCCACCATAGGCTATCATTGGTGTTTTTGATTTTAGCCATTCTGACAAGTGTAAGATGGCACCTCAAAGTTGTTTTGATTTGCATTTCCCTGATGGCTAAGGAGGTTGAACATGACCTTAAGTGTCTTTTGGCCATTTGAACTTCGTCTGCTGAGAATTCTCTTTTCAGTTCAGTACCCCATTTTTAATTGGGTTAATTAGAATTTTCATGTCCAGTTTCTTTATTTCTTTATATATTTTGGAGATCAGACATTTGTCTGATGCGGGGTTAGTGAAGATCTTCTCCCATTCTGTAGGATGCCTTTTTGTCTTAATGACAGTGTCCTTTGCTTTACAGAAGCTTCTCAGTTTTAGGAGGTCTCATTTATTCACTGTTGCTCTTGTTGTCTGTGCTACTGGGGTTCTATGTAGGAAGTGGTCTCCTGTGCCCATGTGTTGCAGTCTACTTCCCACTTTCTCTTCTATCAGGTTCAGAGTGGTTGGGGTTATATTGAGGTCTTTAATTCATTTGGACTTGAGTTTTGTGCGTGGTGATAGATATGGATCTATTTTCATTCTTCTACAGGTTGACATCCAGTTATGCCAGCACCATTTGTTGAAGATGCTTTCTTTCTTCCATTGTATACTTTTATCTTTTTGTCAAAAATCAGGTGTTCATAGATGTGTGGGTTAATATTTGGGTCTTTGATTCGATTCCATTGGTCAACGTCTCTGTTTTTAATGCCAATACTAAGCTGTTTTCATTACTGTAGCTCTGTAATAGAGTTTGAAGTCAGGGATGGTAATGCCTCCAGAGGTTCCTTTATTGTATAGGATTGTTTTGGCTATCCTTGGTTTTTTGTTTTTTTCATATAAAGTTGATTATTTTTCTCTCAAGGTCTGTGAAGAATTTTGTTGGGATTTTGATGGGGATTACATTGAATCTATAGATTGCTTTTGGTAGAATTGCCATTTTTACTATGTTGATCTTCCCAATCCAAGAGCTTGGGAGACCCTTCCATTTTCTGGTGTCCTCTTCAATTTCTTTCTTCAAAGCCTTAAATTTCTTGTCGAATAGATCTTTCACTTCCTTGGTTAGTGTAACCCCAAGATATTTTATGCTATTTGTGGCTATCATGAAAGGTAAAGTTTCTCTGATTTCTCTCTCTGCTTCTCTATCCTTTGTATATAGAAGGGCTACTGATTTTTTGAGTTGATCTTATATCCTGCCACATCACTGAAGGTGTTTATCAGCTGTAGGAGTACTTTGGAAGAGTTTTTGGGGTCACTGATGTACACAATCATATCATTTGCAAATAATGAAAGTTTGACTTCTTCCTTTCTGATTCGAATCCCCTTGATTTTCTTATGTTGTCTAATTGCTATTGCTAGAACTTCAAGCACTATGTTGAAGAGATATGGTGAGAGTGTACAGCCTTGTCTTGTTCCTGATTTTAGTGGAGTGTCTTTGAGTTTCTCTCCATTTAATTTGATATTAGCTGTTGGTTTGCTGTATATTGCTTTTATTATATTTAGATATGATCCTTTGTAGATGGAACGGCGGGCTGTGTCCCACCACCCGGCTAGCTTTACCCAAAATAACTACACGGAAACTGTATTCTTTTAAACACTGCCTGGCCCATTAGTTTCAGCCTCTTATTGGCTAATTAACCCATATTTAGTAATCTGTGTAGCACAATGAGTTGTTCGCTTATCAGGAGAGATCTTAACCTGCGTCCATCTTGGAGAGGAGAGGCATCGCAACTCACTATGGCGACTGCCCCCAGCATCTGCCTCACTGCCTTCTACCCAGCATTCTGTTCTGTTTACTCCGCCTATCTAATTTTCTGTCCTATTAAAGGGCAGAGGCAGTTTCTTTATTAATTAACCAATGAAAGTCCTCCATCAATCCTTGTATCCCTACCCTCTCCAAGACTTTTATTATAAAGTGGTATTGAATTTCATCAAATGCTTTTTCAGTATCTAATGAAACGATCATATTTTTTTCTTTCAGTTTATTTATATGATGGATTACATTGATAGATTTTCGTATGTTGAACCAGCCCTGCATTTCTGGGATGAAGCCTACTTGATCATAATGGATTATTTTTTTGATGTGTTCTTGGATTCGGTTTGCCAGTATTTTATTGAGAATTTTTGCATTGATGTTCATGAGCGAGATTGGTCTGTAATTCTCTATCTTGGTTGAGTCCTTGCGTGGTTTTGGTATCAGGGTAACTGTAGCTTCATAAAAAGAGTTTGGCAATGACTCTTCTGTTTCAATTATGTGAAACACTTTAAGGAGTATAGGTATTAGCTCTTCTTGGAATTTCTGGTAAAATTCAGCATTAAAACCATCTGGTCCTAGGCTTTTTTTGGTTGGGAGGTTTTTTATGACAGCTTCTATTTCCTCACGACTTATAGGTCTATTTAAATTGTTCACCTAGTCTTGATTTTATTTTGGTATATTTATTTATCTAAAAACAAGTCCATTTCTTTTATATTTTCCAACCTTGTGGCATATAAGCCTTTGTAGTATGACCTAATGATTCTCTGAATTTCCTCAGTGTGTGTTGTTATATCTCCTTTATCATTTCTGATCTTGTTAATTTGTGTGTTCTTTCTTTGCCTTTTGATTAGTTTGGATAGGAGCTTGTCAATCTTGTTGATTTTCTCAAAATAAGACCAGTTCTTTGTCTTATTGATTCTTTGGATTGTTTTCTGTGTTTCTATTTTGTTGATTTCAGCCCTCAGTTTGGTTATTTCCAGTCTTCTACTCCTCCTGGGTGATTCTGCTTCTTTTTTTTTAATTTTTATTTTTATTTTATTTTATTTTATTTATTTTTGCTTCTTTTTTTCTAGAGCTTTCAGCTGTGCTGTTAAGTCTCTAATGTGAGCTTTCTCTGTTTCTTTAATATGGGCACTTAGTGCTATGAACTTTCCTCTTAGCACTGCTTTCATAGTGTCCCATAGGTTTGAGTATGTTGTGTCTTTATGTTCGTTGAATCCAAGGAAGATTTTAATTTTTTCTTTATTTCTTCCCTTACCCAGGGGTGGTTCAATACTTGACTGTTCAGTATCCATGAGTTTGTAGGCTTTCTAGGGGTAGAATTATTGTTAATTTCTAACTTTATTCCTTGGTGATCCGATAAGACACAAGTAGTTACTAGAATTTTTTTGATGTGGAAGTTTGCTTTGTTACCGAGTATGTGATCAATTTTTGAGAAGGTTCCATGAGTTGCTAATAAGAAGGTATATTCTTTTTTATTTGTGTGGAATGTTCTATAGATGTGTGTTAAGTCCATTTGATTCATTGCCTCCCTCAGTTCTCTTATTTCTCTGTTAGGTTTCTGTCTGGTTGACCTGTCCATTGGTAAGACAGGAGTGTTGAAATCTCCTACTTTTAGTGTGTGGGGTTTGATGTCTCCCTTGAGTTCTAGTAATGTTTCTTTTACATAAGTGGGTGCTTTTATAATAGAGGCATAGATATTCAAGATTGAGACTTCATCCTGATGAATTGTTCCTGTTATGAGTATAAAGTGTCCCTCTCCATCTCTTCTGATTGATTTTAGTTTGAAGTCAATTTTGTTAGGTATTAGTATAGCCACACCCGCTTGCTGGCCAGAGACCTCGCAGGCAAAAGGGCACGTTTGCTGGGTGCAGGCTCAGTGGGACAAAGAAACTCCTGCAGCAATTGCCCACACCACTTAATCCCCAGACCCTCCCCAGACCCTCAGCCCCGAAGCAGGCTGAGTTGGGAGATCCTATGGCCCCGCGGATAGAAAGGGGTTCTTGTGGGGCAAGCTGAGTTCCCTATCCTGGACTTCCGGCTGGCCACCGTAGAGCGCACACACACCCTCTGGGAAGGCAGATCTTCTGGTACAGGATCCAGGCCATTTGCTAGCCAGGGATCTCTCAGACTAAAAGGGCGCCCTTGCTGGTTGCAGGCTCAGCGGGACATAGAAACTCCTGCAGCAATTGCCCTCACCACTTTGACCCCAGACCCTCAGCTGGGAAGCAGGCTGAGTTGGGGAATCCTTTGACCCCACAGGTGGAGAGGGGTGCTGGGGAAGGGAGGCTGGGATGGGATGAGAAGAGAAAGGCAGCAGGCGCGGGGGGAGAGCCCCTGCTGGATGGCCAGAAAGTTTAGGGGTATGGGGGGGTGCCTGAGCTCCCCTTTCTGGGGCGTCAGGCTAGCCGTTGGTCAAGCATTCACTCACACCTCCAGAAGGACGGATCTTCTGGTACAGGATCTGGGCTATTTGCAGACTAAAGGGCACCCTTGCTGGTTGCAGGCTCCGATTTTAGTTTTTTCTACTCAGTATAATATTAACTATAGCTTTGTCATATATAACATTTACTGGATTGAAGCATGATTATTCTCTTCCTGGTTTCCTCAGGGCTTTTATCACAAAGGAATGCTAAATTTTCTCAAAGGCCTTTTCTGTAACTATTGAGATGATCTTGTGATATTTGTCTTTGGTTCTATTTATGTGCTCTATTATGTCTATTGATTTATGTATTTGAAATATCTTGGAATTTCTTGAATGAAAACAACTTGATCACTTATTTTTTACTGTTGTCAAATTCTATTTATAAGTATTTTATTGAGGATAACACACACACACGTTCATTCAGAAAAGAAGCCTATAATTTTGTTGTTTTAGTTGTGTCCTTTTTTAGTTTTGGTATCAGGGTAATACTGGCTTCATAAAATGAGTATGGAACCCATCCTTCCCTTTTAAAATTGTAAACACATCAAACAAAATCACACCAAATTTCATAAAACATACACTACTAGATCTAAGCCACAGATTAATCACAACACACTGTTAGTACCCTACTTATTAATCTTAGTAATAGACAGGTCCTTTGGATAAAAATTAAGCAGGGAAACACTGGTGTTAAATGACAAACTCTGAAGAATACATCTTCTTGGCAGCACACTGAACTTTTTTCAAATTTGACTACATGTGTGTTGAATATTTTTTGTCAACTTGGCACAGGTTGGAGTAATCTGGAAAGACAGAATATTGATATGGGAATTGCCTCCATTAGATTGACCTGTAGGCAAGACTGATAGGCATTTTCATTTTCATTTTCGTTCCTTCCTTCTTTCTTTCATTCATTCTTTCTTTTTTTGAGACAGGTTCTCTCTGTGTGTCTCTGGCTGGCCTGGAACTTGTTCTGTATACAAATCTGGTCTTGAACTCAGAGATTCACCTTCCTCTGCTCTTAGATGCTAGGATCAGAGGCATGAGTCACCATGATAGGCTATTAATGATTAATGATTAAGATAAGAGAATCCAGCCTACAGTAGGCAGTGGCATCCCTGGGAAGGTGGTCCTGAATTGTATAAGAACGCAAACTAAGCAAATGATGGGGATCAAGCCAGCAAACAGCATTCTTCTATGATTCTTGCTTCTGCTGCTACTTGAGTTTCTACTCTGAGTCTCCTCAAAGATGTACTTTGATCTGGAAGTGTAAGCGAAATAAACCCTTTCCTTGACACATTGTTTTTGGTCATTGTTCTAGCTCACAAGCAGAAAACAAGCTAATATAGAAATTGGTACCAAGAACATGGAGTATTGCTGTGACATACCTGACCATGTTGTTTTGTGGAAGATTGGGAATGTGCATGGAACTTTGAGATGGAAAAGCCATTGAGTACTCACAGTTTAATGGGCTAGTCTATGGGAGCTTATATGATAAGAGCATTGAGAGAAATGCAGATAATGAGACCTGGTTTGTGAAGTTATAGAGGGAAGCAGAGACTCTATGAGAGACATTTATTTGTTATATTTAATTAAGAAATTTTGGTTTCTTGTCATTTGGGGTTGAAGAAACTCACTTGTGAATTATCTGATAAGAGACTAACATCATTGAGGTGAAATTCAGGAAAGTATTTCTTCAGGGTCAGCAAACAGGAGATATGGTCCAGAATGGGCTAGAGCTATATCTCAAGTCAGCAGCTGAACTTCAAAGAGTAAGAGTGTCCTATATGGTTCTGCTGTTGACATCATGGAAGCTGCAAGTTGAAGGGGTCATTGGGAAAAACTGAGTCTTGACATCATAAGCAGAGTTGGAGTCCATGAAGCGACTAGAAGAGGCCATTAGTGAAGGTACAGCCTCAATTTCAGCGAAGACACCGACATAGTAGAGATGTCAGGACAGTGGCAGGTCTGGAGTGGAGCAGGTATTGCATTACAAGGCAAGCTGCCTGTATTGTCGAAGGCACATCTGGACAGGTGAAGCTGCCCAAGCCTTTTAGACTCTAGAAAAACATAAGGATGTCTCAGCTCCCAAGCACTGAGCGACAGACTTGATCTACATTACCAAATATTGTTTTTGCTTTGATTGTAATTGTGCCCTGATCCTTTCCTGGAAAGCAATTACATATTACATAAACTTATTTTCTTTCATTTTGTAGGAGCCTACAGTAGAGAGATTTTGTACTTTTAAAGAGAAGTTGAATTCTTAAAGAGAACCTGAAATTTTTAAAGACCATGGGATTTTGAAATTGGGCTGTGTTTTAGCTTATTTTTTTTATAGTATTCTGAGAAGGGTAGTTCAATTTCCCTACTTAAACAGTAAGTGCTCAGTGTTAATGCTCTCTGTTTCTCTTAATTCTAAAGTCCTATATTTGAAGGCTTTGCATTATCACTGAGCACCTTCTCCTGTACTCTAGTATCTTTAATTGAGGCAGGATCAAATTACAGGAAACATGTTGAGGACATGAGGAAGATGGGGAACTCTTCACCTAGGAGTCTGTTTGAAAGTTCTCACCAGCTGAGAAACAAGAATGCCAGAGCAATTGCTAACATTTCTTGTGAATGTCACCAACACTCACATCCTATTGGCACAGTATTCCTTCCAAATATAGCTATCTTAGTTTGCTTTCTGCTGCTTTAATAACCACCATGGTCAAAAGGAATTTCCAGAAGAAATGTTTATTTGGCTTACACATTACAGTTCATCATGAAAGGAAATCACAACAGGAACCTAGAGGTAGGAACTGAAACAAAAGCCATGAAAGACTGCTGTTTAGACCAAGCAGAATGCTGGGAGAAAGAAAGCAGAGTCAGGCAGATGCCATGTTTCTCCTACCCAAGACAGACGGTGGTTAGGATCTTCCCAGTAAGCCACCACATCGTGGCGGTACACAGATTATTAGAAATGGGTTAATCAAGATGTGAGAGTTAGTTAATAAGAGGCTAGAACTAATGAGCCAGGCAGTGTTTAAATAAAAAAAAAAACCAAACAAACAAAAAAGACTGCTGTTTACTCATTTGCTCAGCCTGCTTTTATATATAGTTCAGGCCCAAGGTCATCTGAACTGTATAGGAAAGCTAGCTGAGTATAAGTTGGTCTGTGAGCCAGCTAGCAAACAGGATTCTGCATGATTTCTGCTGTATTTCTTTAGCTGTGAAGTGAGTTCCTTTGTTGAAGGATATGCTGTGTCAAAGAGCAAGTAGGCCTGCTTTTAAGTTCTTACCTTAAGCTTCTGGCTTGTCTCAGTGATGGACTTTGACCTGGTCGTGTAGCTGTGTAAATATTTCCTCTGGTATAGGTATAAGAGGTCAAAATATTTGGTAACAGCTACGGAAAAGAAACTAGAACATCCAGTTAAAGTTCAGGGGTTAGGACTTTCTCAATTAAGAATTCCATTCATATTCAAAGAATAGGAGCAAAGCTGGGATGCAGTACAGTTGTGAGCAACATCAGTTCAGTTCATTATGGTGATAAAGAAGAAAGCCAGGGCCGGGCTATGGTGGCACACGCCTTTAATCCCAGCACTCGGGAGGCAGAGGCAGATGGATCTCTGTGAGTTCGAGGCCAGCCTGGTCTACAAGAGCTAGTTCCAGGACAGGCTCCAAAGCCACAGAGAAACCCTGTCTCGAAAAACCAAAAAAAAAAAAAAAAAAAAAAAAAAAAAAAAAAAAAAAAAAAAAGAAGAAGAAAGCCAGGTTGTATCATGATATGGAAAATTTACTTGTTGAATGGAATAAAGACTAGATACAGTAGCCATGTTCCTTGCCAAGTGACTATTCAACGTAAGGAAGACTTTTGTTATATTAAAAAACAAATGGGGATGCTTAGCCTTCACATGCATACACAGTTACAAAAAGTCATAGATTGTTTCAATTTTTCAAAAGACATCATAATTTTCATATGCTGATAAATTGATTTTATTATAGAATCATATAGTGGGGCATTTACATTTACCAAGAGTCTAAGACAGGGTCAAAGTTTAAGGTAGTCAAGACTATGTAATACTACTTTTAGCAGAAATATTTCAGGGTTCAAATTAAAAGCTTTCCTAATCCCCCACTTAAAGAAGTCTAGGGAAATCAAGGATGTTAGAAAGAATATACTTCTCTGGTTTTACTACCATCAAAAGGAGGCCTGGGTGACATCAGTGTAATCTGCAGACTGATTTACAAGCTGCTCCACTGTGCAAGCAAGACTATATTGGAAGCAAACTCTTTTTTATTTGAAATTAGCAAACTAGTGAACTTTATGATACTATTTTCATACAAATATTGTATAACACTTGTTTCTATTGGTCCCATCCCTCCAGTGTTCTCTACCGTCCCTAATGTCCCCACACTCAGCAGACCTTTTCCATTCTCCAAATACCCTGCTCTTCTGTTTTCGTGTTGCATGCATGTCTTTACCTTCTTGGCTTCCCCTAGCCCTAGTCCTTTCTCCAAATCAATTCTACACCTGCATAGTTTCATTACCTCTACACATGTATCTAGTTTGCCTTAAGGAATGAAGCCAGAAAGTTCCTCTGAAGGTGATTTGACTAAGAGTGACCCCAAACTCGAATTCCGCACTTCTCTTCCTGTGTGCCATTTGTCTGTAGTTTGTGGTTACTAGCCTGTTTTATCACCTATCTATTGTGTTTTATCTTATCTGTCCCTATTGTTTGTCTGTAGTGCCTTTGTGTTGTACCTGTCCCCAACAAAGGGCTTTGCTTTGTATTTATTGAACAGTACAGAAAACATGATTCAGGAAAGGAATGAAGGATTTTAAAAAAATAAACCAGAAATCTTTAACTGATTTTTTTCAAGGGAAAAGATTATTTTCTGACCCTCAATTGACCCAGAATAGCACTCAGAACTGCAAACAGATGTTATCAGCCTATGTATGCACATGGTGCCTCCAACATTAATGTGTTTAAGGTTGCTTTTATTCAGTTGGCTGCTTTGAGCAAATGATTACTACAACATGCACACATACATTTATTATTCTGGGTCAAGTGCATGGAAGAGTATGTAACTTAAGGTTAATGCTTTAGACTTAGCTTAGGTTTTATAAACCGATTGTATGGGAAATCCAAGACATACTAAGGTTTGTTACATAGTTTTAAATGCAAGTTAAACTTAAACAGGCTGAGTACACAGTAGCATAGCAGGGTAAGTAAGTATATAATCTTAAATAATTCTGAAGCATATTATTAAATTAGTTGCAAGGTTCAGAAAAAGTTCAGTTTCTTTGAAGGCAAGTAATACTTTCAGAAAATGTATTAACACACATTTAACTCTAGATTCTATGTTTGATTGAAAATATGCACCACCTGTTTTTTATGAACCTGGCTTGTTATACTTTCATAATGATTTCTACTTCCATCTATTTTCATGCAAGTGGCAAATTTCATTTTTTATTGCTAAATAAAATTTAATTGTGTGCCACATTTTTAAAATTCATTTATTTATTGTTGGACATCTAGGCTTGTTCCATTTCCTATGTACTATGAATAGGACAGAAATAAACATGGATATGGAATGTTGATTTCCAACCCTTCACACACATACCCAACAGTGGAATTTCTGAGTCATGTAATTTTTTAAAAGAATTTCCATAGCAGATGAACAAGTTTGAATTCATATTCCCTACATTCTTCGTAACCCCAGTTTTCACTTGTTTTCTTGAAAATACCCATTCTGACCAGGGTAAGGTGGAATATTAATATATTTTAATCAGCATTTTTTTGATGCCTAAGGATGATGTCAACTCACAAAAATATTGAACATTTATATTTTTCACTGAGCTATTTAGTCTTTAAATGACTGGCTTAGTCATTAATTAAATGATTTGGATTTTTATATTTATATTATGCATTCAAGATGTTAATCTCCTGTCCGAGGTGTAGTTGACAAAAATAGGGGTTTCTTTCATTCAGGCAGTTAGTTCCTTTCATGTGTAGAAGTCTTTAACATTCATGCACTCCTTGGAATTGTTTAATCATTTTGTCTTCTTCCATTAAAATCATCTGAAATAATAAAGAAATAATAAATAAAAATAGTAAATCCTATTTGAGATTATGACCACAAAATAGTCAGAGTGTATTATTGGAAATTCTCACTTCACGAGAAGGTGAGATAGCTGAATATAACACTTCTTTACAGACATTTCTTTCCTTTGTTTTTCTTTATTATTATTGTGTATGTACATGATGTGCATTGGTATACATGGGAGGGGTTTAAGGGAGAAAGGATGAAGAAGAAATGATGTGATTTTATATTTTAGTATTTTCTTAAGAGAGATTTGTCTGTCTCTGTAGTTTTATTGATTATTTTTCTGATTGGTTGCATTCTTATTCATTATTCTTTTCTTCTACTGTTAATAGTTTGTTTGCTTAACATTTGAGCAGTATGGATTTCTTACCATCTCTCCTTTGTTCATTCATAACTCTCATGAAGAATGTTTTTCCTTGTGCTGTCATAATTAAAGCTGTCTTTGTTCTTCCTCCCTATATCTTTGAGTATGAATTGCCTTAAGCTGTGCTTCCTTACTATTTATATGGAGTGGTGTTTTTCTAGTTGTACTTATGCAGGGGTTTAAATCTTACATGTCTCTTTCCTCTAGGTCACTATTTCTTTTGTAGAGTTGGAAAACTTTCCAATAAAGTAACATTAACTAGACTGTTTATACCTTTTGATTTTTATCTCCTTCTACCCCATGTATTCTCAGAATAACAACTGGAATGCATGCCAGACTTCTTAAAAGTTTTGGACATGGAACTTTATTATTCTTTTGTTTATATAAGGCAGAATACATTACTCAACCTTGTCTTACTCGACGTAATTTTGCCCTCCATTCCTGACATTCCTCTTCTTGGTCTTGTCTGTTGGTGGTGCTCTCTACAGTGTGTGTGTGTGTGTGTGTGTGTGTGTGTGTGTGTGTGTGTGTGTGTTGATTAACTTTTTAATTTCCAGCACTTCTGTTTGGGTCTTTTTCAGAGTCTTGATTTCCTTGTTAATTTATCTTCCTTGTTTTAAATTTGTTCTCTGACAATGCCAACCTTTTCATACATGTTTTATTAAATTTTCAAAGTAATCTATCTTATAATATGTGAATGAGTGTTTTGTCTGCATAAATTACTTTGAAAATTTAATAAAAGTAGGATCCTGAAATTTTCTCTTCTATTTAACTATCTCATCTTTAGTCTCTGGTACTGAGGAACTGTAAGTTTATGGGGCCCTCATAGCAGCTTCTTTTCTCATTTTGTGAATGTTCCTATTTCATGTGTCTTACATAGCTTTTGGAATGGATATGTCCTTCAGTTCTTAATTTGCTCCTTCTTGTCCACTCTTTGTTTTATTTTATGTGTCTTTCCATGACTTTATCATTCTTTGAGTTTATGATCCTCACTACTATTTAAGAGGGAATCTGAATCAATTAAAACAGAATCATCAGTTTGACAGCAATCTTGGCACTAACATACAGAAAATGTTACTTGTGTATGTCACTTATTTCACTAGTAAAAGCTGGCCAATGAAATTCACTGACATCAGTGAGCTCTGGTTTCAAGTGAGAGCACTTGAACTAGGACACTCAATGTTGAGCTCTGCACTTGCCATGTGCATACACAAAGATTCCAACACACACACACACACACACACACACACACACAGACACGCACACTTACACAGACAGATGCACTAAGGCACTTTGGGGGGAATGTAATTTATAGTGGGGTGTGTGTGTGTGGGTGTGTGCATTTTTGAGAACTAATGGTATTTAGTTCTCAAGTCTGAACTTAGCTGTTAGAGCCTTCTCTTTGGTGTACTGGTCACCACACTTTCCATGTTGGGGATTCCTGTGCTTGGTGCTCTGGTAGGGTTTGGAATGTGTGCCCACATTTATATTTACCTTTGTCACTGTATGTCCAAACTCAGCTGGATCCTGGATATTTTCAGCAATGTTCCATGGTTCTTGTCTGAGGATACTTGCATGTACCAGAGAGATTGTTTCAGGTTCAGTACACTTCTCAACTTAAGTTTACTACTCACCTAGTCAATGGCAGTGGTGCCTTCTATCATTCTTCAGTCTAACTAGTTTGGGGGCACACATGGGGAATCTTAGCTTTAAGCTGCTATACTACATTTTGTTACAGTCTCCACAGCTAGCATTGGCCCCAAACATCTCTTCTCCAATGTTGTATAGAATTCTTGGTCTCAAGTTTACATCCTACTCAGTCTCTCTCTGGATTGTTGTTTCTATAGTGCCAGTTCTCAGGAAGATTCAGTCCATCTCTGGCAACTACCACTGAAGTTGTATTATGGTTTTAATGGTGAAATATCCCCTAAAGATTCATTTGTTTGAACATTTGGTCCTGATCTAGGGATGCTATTTGGCAAAATTATGAAAAAAAAGAAGAAATAATACTGGAAATTTCCAAAATCTAGACAAAGAGTTGGACATTTAATCACAGAAAACATTTTGCACCCCAACTAGACAAAATCAGAAAAGAACCTCTCCACAACACATCATAGTCAAGATGTCAATACTGAACACAGTTTTAATAACAATGCCAAACTTTAATGGAAAACTTATGTTTAAAAAGACATCAGAGTAGCATCAGTTATCTCAATAAAAGCCAGCAAGCTACGGAAAAATACATACTAAACTGTTTATTTTTTTCCTTTTTATTTATTTATTTATTTATCTATTTATTTATTTATTTATTTATTTTTATTAAAAATTTCCGTCTCCTCCCCTCCTCCCACTTCCCTCCCCTCCCCTCCATCCACACCCCACTCCCCCCCTCTCCAGGCCAAAGAGCAGTCAGGGTTCCCTACAGTATGGGAAGTCCAAGGTCCTCCCAATTCCCTCCAGGTCCAGGAAGGTGAGCATCCAAACTGACAAGGCTCCCACAGAGCCTGACCATGCAGTAGAATCAAAGCCCAGCACCACTGTCCACCGTCAGCCACATTCAAAGAGCTCGGTGTGATCACATGCTCCATCAATCCCATTCCAACTGGCCTTGGTTATCTCCCATTAGATCTGTCCCACGGTCTCAGTGGGTGAATGCACCCTTCACGGTCCTGACTTCCTTGCTCATGTTCTTCCTCCTTCTGCTCCTCATTTGGACCTTGGGAGCTTAGTCCAGTGCTCCAATGTGGGTCTCTGTCTCTATCTCCATCCATCGCCAGATGAAGGTCCTATGGTGGTATACAAGATATTCATCAGAGTGGCTATAGTATAGGGCCAGTTCAGGCGCCCTCTCCTCAGCTGCTCAAGGAACGAGCTGGGGACATTTTCTTGGACACCTGGGAACCTCCCTAGAGTCAAGTCTCTTGCCAACCCTAAAATGGCTCCCGTAATTAAGATATTTACTTCCCTGCTCCCATATCCCCCTTCCTCCATCCCAACCATCCCATTCCCTCAAGCTCTCCCCATCCTCTCTTTCTCCCTTCTCTCCCCCATCTCCCCTTATCCCCACCACACCCCCACCCCCGTGCTCCCAACCCCTGCCCGGCAATTTTGTCAATTTCCAATATCCAGGAAGATAACAATATGTTTTTCTTTGAATTCACCTTCTTATTTAGCTTCTCTAGGATCATAAATTATAGGTTCTATGTCCTTTATTTATGGCTAGAATCCACTTATGAGTGAGTACATACCATATTCCTCTTTTTGGGTCTGGGATACCTCACTCAGGATGGTGTTTTCTATTTCCATCCATTTGCATGCAAAATTCAAGATGTCATTGTTTTTTACCACTGAGTAGTACTCTAAAGTGTATATATTCCACACCTTCTTTATCCATTCTTCTATTGAGGGGCACCTAGGTTGTTTCCAGGTTCTGGCTATTACAAATAGTGCTGCTATAAACATAGTTGAACAAATACTTTGTAGTATGATTGGGTATCTCTTGGGTATATTCCCAAGAGTGGAATTGCTGGGTCCTGTGGTAGAAAATGACTGAACTGTCTTTGAAATTTCCTGCTTCATGGAAATGCCTGCTGGAAACTATGGGCCTGAAGGCCAAAGATGGATGCCCCAATTGTACAGAGGAACTTTGGGTGACTGTCCAGGCAGAGAGTTGTCTCTGTCATTTCTAGAGTTTTGGAAGTTGCTTACTTCCCGTTTACTTAGGTAATATTATATCTTTCTGGAGTCTTTGATGGAATTGAAGAATAGATAGTTATAGTTTTCCTTAGATATGATAAAAGATAAAATAGATATAAATATTGTAACTGTAATTCTTGCTTGATAACTGTTTTGTTATATATAATTTTACTATGTTAAAGTGAAAGCTTTTCTTTTTTGTTTAAACAGAAAAAGGGGAAATAATGTAGGTGTGTCTTCTATCTATCTGTTGATTTCATTTGTTAATAAAGAAACTGTCTTGGCCCATTTAATAGGCCAGCCCTTAGGTGGGTGGAGTAGATAGAATAGGAAGAAGGAAGTGAGGTAGATGGCTCAGACAATTGCTCCACCTCTCCTCTCTGGGACAGTCACCATGAAGCCAGCCACCAGGTCAGACATGCTGAATCTTTCCTGGTAAGACACCACTCGTGGTGTTACATAGATTATTAGATATGGGTTAAAGCAAGAGATGTGAAAATTAGCTAATAACAGGCTGCAACTAATGGGCCAGGCAGTGTTTAAATGAATACAGTTTGTGTGTTGTTATTTCGGGGCATAAGATAGGCAGGCGGCCGGGAGCTGGGCGGGACAAAAAGCAGGCCTGCCCGCAGCTCCTCACTACAAGGTTGACTCCCAGTTTCCTGAGAAATCACCACACTGATTTCCAAAGTGGTTGTGCAAGTTTGCATTCCCACCAATAATGGATGAGTGTTCCCCTTACTCCACATCCTCTCCAGCATAGGCTATCATTGGTGTTTTTGATTTTAGCCATTCTGACAGGTGTAAGATGGTATCTTAGAGTTATTTTGATTTGCATTTCCCTGATCACTAAGGAGGTTGACCATAACCTTAAGTGTCTTTTGGCCATTCAAACTTCTGTTGAGAATTCTCTGTTCAGTTCAATGACCCATTTTTAATTGGGTTAATTAGCATTTTAAAGTCTAGTTTCTTGAGTTCTTTATATATTTTGGAGATCAGACCTTTGATGTGGGGTTGGTGAAGATCTTCTCCCAGTCAGTAGGTTGCCTTTTTGTCTTAATGACAATGTCCTTTGCTTTACAGAAGCTTCTCAGTTTCAGGAGATCCCATTTATTCATTGTTGCTCTTATTGTCTGTGCTACTGGGGTTCTACATAGGAAGTGGTCTCCTGTGCCCATGTCATACTAAACTCTAAAAGCAAATAGCTGTTAACCAAGATTGCTATACCCAGCAAGACTATCTTTTAAAACTAGCATAACCAGGTCCTCTTCATTTATACAATAGCTTTCAGTTAGTATTTTTATAGAACCCCTGAAGGTGTAAAAACTTGGTTCTCTGATTCTTGTGCCTTCTTTTGCAACTCTCATTTTTCTATTGGCTTGTCTTCTCCAATTTTGATATGATGGTGTTCATTTTATGTAACTATATTATATTTTATTTTGTTAAAAAATAAAACTATCAAAAATGGAAATGTGTAAAGGCAAGTACAAATTAAGATGAGTTATTCTTAAGATGATATTAAAGCCTTATACAGAGTGGGAACAATCACAACAACACACGAAAGAAGAAATTTAATTAAAAGGAAAGATGAATAGGGGTGAATCTATAACACCTAATTCAATGAACCAGAAAACATCCCACTCCATTCAACCAATCTAAAAATCTAGATTTGGCAAAGTTAAAGTACAATATAGAAGGAATGGACTTAATGGATCCAGAATATTCCAGATACTAAATACACGTTCACCTAAGTAGTCTACAAAATCCCTAAAACAGAACACATTCTTGCTAACAAGGCAGGTCTTAATAAACACAAAACTGAAATAATGTTGAATGTTTTATAATGTCATAGTAATATAAGATTGGAAATCAATAGTAATAGACGTTACAGAAGTATTTGGAGAATGAAGAGTACATACAGTGGATGTAGGTCTATTGAAAAAGTCCGAGTAGGAATTTAGAGCTCCGTAGAATCAAATAAAAATGAAATCCCGTCATACTGGAACCTCTGGGATACAACTCAGGGAGCTGCTAGAAAAGCTAGGAGTGTTTACACCAAAAAATTAGACAAATGGGAGTTGAAGAGGTCGCTCAATGCATAAAGCTTTTACTGTACAAGTGTAAAAACAGATTTTGGATCACCAGCATGCATATAAAAGCTGTATTTCTAGCACCCTGCCTGCAATCTTAGGACTTGAGAAATAGAAGCAGGGTCTCCCTGTGGCAAGCAGGCTAACTGGGTTAGTTGAATTGGTGAGCTCTGGGTTCAGTGAGAGACACCTGTATATTCTCTCTTATTTGTTGATCCAAGCTCTGAATCATTAGATGTGAGTATATAGCTTTACACACACACACACACACACACTCTCTCTCTCTCTCTCTCTCTCTCTCTCTCTCTCTCTCTCTCTCTCTCACACACACACACACACACACAATGTTAGTTACATCTTTTGGAATGTTAATACTCCCCTAAGAGCCATAAACTATCTAATAAAGTTCCCAGTGCCAGGTATGGGAAACCCTTCTCCCCCTTGAACTGTTTAGAGAAGTCTAGAAACCATCCCTCCCCCAATTATAGGTTACTGCTCTTGCCCTTAATTGTCTCAGAGAACTTGAACATAAGACAATATTTCTGAAGACACTATGCATGGACATTTATATGCTATGTAATCAGTAGACAAATGAAAGATGGTTGTTAACATACAAGTGGACTTCATAACAATTGCATACAAGGATATGTTTCTTTTTTATTATGTCTTAGTATATTCTAGTTGTACAAATTAATCTGGTTGCCAGAGACATTTCCATATATGCATCTATAATGCGTTTGTATCTACTGTCTCTTCACCTACCCTTTCCCTGCATATTTCCACATCCTCTGGAATTTCACCAATTTCCAATAGTCCTTCTAATAGTCCCTCTTCTACTTTCAGATCATTGATTTAACTCCACCATATGTGAAGGAAAGTCTGTGATGCTAAAGTTTATTTTTATGGCTTTATTTCATGCAAATTGTCTTTCAATTCCACTTATTTTCTTGAAAAGAATAGGATTTCCTTTTTATGGCCAAATAGCAATGTTTTTTTTCTTATTGACATCTAAATGTAATATTTTAGCAAATTTCATCAAACTCTGAAATTCTTTTCCTTTATCAAGCCTATTGTTGAGGCATTCAATTGTGTTTTAAATCTGGCTTATTACAAGATTTCCATTTTGTTATCTTTTAGACTTTATATGTCTTTACTGAATTGCTCATTTGGGTTGTGAATTGCCTTCTTTAATTTACTCAGTTGCTATTTGTATTTTTTGGACTTCATTAAGCTATTTTAAAAACATTATTTTCAAATTATTTGGTGCCATTTTATCCATTCCAATATTTCTGGTATCTGTTATTATGGAATTATGAATCATGAGAGACATCATGTTATCTTTTTTATACTTATTTATTTCGTACTTATTTCTGTCTTGTGAGCTGCACAATCCTTTTTAGTAGTGCGGTTTTTCACAGTACTGAATTTTTAATCCTGTGTATCCTGCATGCTAGGCCTACGCTCTACTACTGATCTCTATCCATGTGATTGGCATATCCATTGGCATAGATACATCATCCACTTCTTAGTTGTTGATTTTAGGTGAGGAGAGGTATTTTACCAACATATCTTCACAGGTCAACTTGTTGAGCAATGCTTAGATTACCTCCAACTGGACTCCATATTGTAATTTCCCTGTAGTTTCTTCCTTACTGTTATTTGTGTGTTGGACATAGAATGTATCATCTCAAAGTCAGAGAGACCTACTATCCCTCTAAGTTTTATAATATTGGATTACTGAGGGGCTGGAGAGCTGGCTTAATGGTTAAGAGCACTTTATTCTTTTCCAGAGGACCCAAGTTTTGTCCTCAGTACATATGTCAATCACCTCAAAACTGCCTGTCACTCCAGTTCCAGGGGATCCAACACCCTCTTCTGTGTACTGTGGATACCCACACATGTATGGCATACACACACGGATAAGTGTGCACAGAATAATTTTTGAATAGGACTGAGAGTCTTTTCTGGTACTTTAGGTACATGTGTTATAGGCAGCAAACTGCATAGAATGAATCCTCTGTATCCTTGGGGGGATTTCTACTGCCACTGCTAATAGTAGCTCTGACTCTTGAAAGTGATTCTGGTGGAGGTTGCTCCATGCCCAATGAAGGACCTGATGTGTTTGTTCTGTAAATAAAGCCTGGCTCAGATCTGGGTGCTTTATAGGGAAGGGTAAGGGCTGGAATCTAGAGGAGTAGGCTACAGTCTTATCAGTCCTATGAGACCCAGTTAGGTAAGACTGCAGGCAATGTAGATAGTCCACTTAGAGGTGGCATCAGCACCTTTTTTTTTATTCCTGTATTTACGGAGGGAATTGTTAAGATGTAGAACTGCTAATGGAGCCTGCCTGAGAATGGGAACACTGCCTGCCTGGGACCAGGAACAGGAGGACCTGGGAATGGGAACACTGCCTGGGAACAGGAACAGGACCTGGGAATGGGGGAATGGGAACACACCAGAAGCCCATAGTCTCCCATTCCTTTAGGTAGAAATATGTGCCAGGGCTCAAGTAGTACTGGGTTTTGACCAGAATTAGGTTTCATTTCTATAAAGCACAACGCCTTGTCTGCTCTTCGCGCTATTCACTATGCACTACCAAACGGTATGCACCTGTACCACATGTCGGTTTGTGAATCTTGGGCAAGGGCCTGAAGATTGAAACACACACACACACACACACACACACACACACACACACACACACACACACACACACAGCCACAGACAGAAAAGAAACACGGGAACATGGGTCATCCTTGAATTCCCCAAGAGTACCCCCTTTATTGTGTTCCAGAGCGGCTTATACAGGGATCCTTATCTGATAGCTACGCCCCAGCCAAACCCACCAGAAACCACTCCCCTGCCATCAGGAACTCCTGAGGGTCTCATGCTCAGAGCAGCTGCAAACACAGGAAAACAAGTTGTTTACAGGAAATTCAGGGTCTGGGGGTCCATAGCCCCCACACATTTCTTTGAGCTGAACTGGAAGGTGAATATTGAACAGATGTAGAGCAACTGCCTAATGTGTGTGAGATCTTGGGTTCAAACCTCAAGGCCAGAAAATGGGGATAAAATAAAATGAGAAGAAAGAGGGGAAAAACCCAAAGCTGTTAAAAAAAAAACCAAAATAGCAAAAACAGAGAAAGAACAAAAAATAATTTTAGGAGTAAGAAAAAAGTATGTTTATAAAAGCTCAAACACTGAAGTTCAAGGGCAGGTGGATCCTGTTTAGTCATGGAGTGTGTGAAGGTTGGACTCTTCCAGGTATGGGAGGGGGTGAGTTGCTCAAGGCTACACTCCTTAAAATTTCTTTCCATTCTTCTTGAGCTGAGGAATAGAATGCAGGTTAGGCCAGGTATTTTTCACTAAACAGGAGCCAAGTGGAAGTTTTATGCACTATGTACAGCAGGTTTTGATTTTGCGATCTGTACAACAGAGTTAAAGGGGGACCTTTAAGTCTCCAGGTCTACACAGAATATTCTGAAAGGATTTTTTTCCTATGTAGCCAGGGTGTGATAACTGCTTAAGCACATAGTGGATCCTTATATTTTTTTTTTGGTTGATAGTGATGGTGATTGGGGAGGGAATTGAACCAAACTCCATCCAAAAGGGAAGAAATCTCATGGAAACCTAGTAATCTGCAACTTTATGTCTGGAGCCTTCAGGTCTGTGCAAAACTACATGGGATTGCTGTCAAACCAAGTTGCAGAAGTTTGATGAAGCACTGATTCTGTAAGTACTCCACTCCCACAAAAGTGAACTCTCTTGTCGGGAGCCACATTTTTGGGGTGACTTCTACCATGGTCCTAGCCACAGCAGGTTTGTATGTTCCAGTGTAGGAGCATGACGATTAGAAAATGTTAGGTAGGAGGAAGAAAGATAAGAAAGAAACACAGAGACATAGGATAGTATGGGAAGGCAACTCAGTGCCTGCTGCATACTGAGTGAGAGAGAAGCTATGTAGCCCCCACTGGAGCCAGATAGAACTTTACCTGGTAAGCCACAGCCACGTGGTGATACACAGATTAATGGAGATGGGTTAAATTAGGATATAAGAGTTAGCCAATAGGAAGCTAGAGCTAATGGGCCAAGCAATGATTTAATTAATGCAGTTTCTGTATGATTATTCCAGGTCTGAGGTGCCGAGCAGCCGGGAACCAATAAGCAGCCTCCTTACTACAAGAGGGGATAGAGGATATCAGGAGGATAAGGCCTCTAAATCAACATGATCAATGTACAAAGAAACTCAGGAAGAAGTAGCATGCACAGGGCCTGCATGGGTCTGTACCAGTTGGGGTCCTACACCTAAAAGAACATATGCTTCCATCCGTAAACCATAATCAATCACTAATTGATACCCACATACAAATGAAAACTTAGCTTCCTCCTCGGGGGGGGGGGGGAATAAACTATTCTTAAGGATAGAATGTATGCCCAGCAGTAGATGGCCAACAGAAATCTCACTCAACATCATATTTGGAGGTTTCTTTTCTCATAATGTCATTTTAGGGCTCTTCCATTTTTAAAACAAACAAATATCTTATTATTTTTCATTTTATTTCATTTGTATTTTTCTTCTCTCGTTTTACTCTACAGGTCCTTTGTATATGTATCATGTCTTCCTATTTACTGTTTTTATGGGATTCCTGAGTGTGCAAGTGAATAGATCTCTGTTTCTTGGGCCTTTCTCAAGGCTCTTTTGTTTGTCTTGTCTAACTTCAATATGATGTTTTTTTATCTTATTATATTTTGTTTTGTTATATTTTATTATTAACTCATAGAATCCTGTTTGTTTTCTAGTGAGAGACAGAAAGGAGTTGAATCCGGGTGGGAGGGGGTGTGGGAACTGCTGAGAGGAGTAGAGGGAGGGGAACTGTAATCAGAATACACTGTGTGAGAAAATCTATTTTCAATAAAAGGAAGGATAAAAAGAGAAAAAGGCAGGCTGAGCAAGCCATGGCAAGCAAGCAGATCAGTAGAGTTCCTCCATGACTTCAGCTTCAGGTCCTGCCTCCAGGTTCCTGCCCTACTTGAGTTCCTGTCCTAACTTCCCTCAGTGATGGACTGTTACCTGGATAAAATAAAACCCTTTCCTACACAAATTGCTTTTGGTCATGAAATTTTATCAAAGCACTAGAAACTCCAACTAAGACACAGTGCTTAGTCATGCTGTGGGGTGTCTAGTGGGACCCTAAGATTTGATTATATTGGGTTTTCTAACCATCCCCCACCCTGCCTCTTAAGTATCATAGTCGCAAATAGTTGGACCCTTTTTAGAAGGTTCTTATAGAGTGCATTGAGAATTTGCTGGGACATTCAGCAGTTTCTTCTCTAAATCTAAGACTACTGTGTAGGCTCTAGTCTCTTACTTACTTAAGTTGTATGTTTGCAGGGTGCAGCCTTCTACGTTACACTGTGATTTTTTCCCTTTTACATTTGCACCTTGGAGGAGATGACTCCATTTTCTTGGAATGTTAGATGTCAGGTGAGTTGAGCCATGTACCTGAGGATAGTCTTTCTGGAACTCCCGACTCTCCTAATTTAATCTCTCAAGTGCTGCGATTATAGGCATGCACCATATCTTGCTCATTTCCCTTGATTTTTAATCCTCCTAGACTCTGGGTTTCTCCAGGTTTCATTTTCTTTACTGCGCATTTCCACTATTTATTCATGGCTACTTACCCGTACCAAATAGTACAAGAGTACTATTTGGTTCTATTTACTCGGGTGGTAGACTAGACCTATATGGCACTTCTGGTTAGGTATTATTGTCAACTTGACACAATCTATCTGGGAAGAGAGGACTTCAACTGAAAAATCAAAACCCTGGCCTGGGGGGCGCGTGTCTTTGAGACTTTTTCTTGATTACCAGTTGAGGTAGGAGGAACAAACTCACTGTGGGTGGTACATCCCTAAGCAGGTGTGTCTTAGCTAGTTGAGCACGAGGGAGTGAGAGAGTCAGAGAGTAAGCCAATCAACATTCCTCCACAGATCCTGTCCTGTCTACTCTCAATGATGGGCTTAGACTAAGCCAAGTAGACCCTTTCTTTCCCCGGTTGCTTTTAGCCATGGCATTCATCACAGCAATAGAGATCAAGCTAGAATAGCATTCTTAAAGAACAAAGGAAAACCCTTCTTTATAATTTTTTAAATCATTTTTAAAAATCGGTTTTAAAGCCTAGTAAAAGGGTTGTGACTGTTTTAACCATATAAGAAGGAAGAAAATTACAGAGGCTTCCTCTGGAAGTTGATGGCTACAGATGCAGAGACCCACAGCCAGACATTAAGGAGACCACACAGAAGAGGGAGAAGAAAGATTGTAGGACCCAGAGATATCAAGAACACCAGGAGAACACAGCCCACAGAATCAACTAAGCAGGGCTTATAGGAGCTCAGGGAGACTAAAGCCCATGTAGGCTCTGTGATAGGCCCTCTGCATCCATGCCGTTGGTTGTTTAGCTTGGGATTTTTGTGTGACTCCTAACAGTGAGAGTGGGGGTGTCCCTGACTCCCTTGCCTGCTTCTGGGACCCTTTCCTTCCTGCTGGGTTGCCTTATCCAGCTTTTATATGGGAACTTATGCTTAGTCTTAATGCACCTTGCTATGTCACATTCAGTTTATATAACAGGGAGGCCTGCTCTTTTCTGAGGAGAAATGGAGAGTGGAGGAGTGAAAAGTTTCTGCATCCCAATAAGCCCCTCTGCCGACACAATAATCTAAATCAGACCAAATCAAACCAAATTACAAAATGCCCAGGTTTAATGGATACCATGCTACTGGATGACTCTTTAGTCCCCCAGAAAGAAGATGGGAAAAGAAGACTAAAAAACCGCGTTTGTTTTCCAGGTGGCAGTTTAAATACCCTGTGGGAGTGGTCTTGAGCATCTCTGGGGAGGGGTCATCATTTGGTAGGCTTTCTCAGGGACGAGTATGAACTGAAGCAACTCCAAGGGAGGAGGCTTGAGATGGAACTTCCACCCGAACATTCCAGACTCTTTGGATATAGGGATGCCAGGGGCTGGGGTGAAGCTTCCACCCTAACAAGGAGCCGTGGATCTGGGGAATTGGGGGAGTGGGGAGGGGAAGCTGTAGTCAGGTTGTACTGTATGAGAGGAGAATAAATAGAAAGAAAAAAGAAAAGAAAATATTTCCAGGCAAAAATGGAGAGCTTGGGGGTGGGGGTGGGATAGGGGTAAGGGGAGATGGGGAGAGAGAAGTGAGAAGGGGAGGATGGGGAGAACTTGGGGGAATGGGACAGTTGGGATGGAGGAGGAGTGGATATAGGAGCAGGGAAGTATATGTCTTAATTAAGGGAGCATTTGATGGTTGGCAAGAGACCAGACTCTAGAGGGGTTGCCATGTGTCCAAGGAAATATCCCCAGCTTGTTCCTTGAGCAGCTGAGGAGAGGGCGCCTAAACTGGCCCTACACAATAGCCACTCTGATGAATATCTTGTATACCACCATAGGACCTTCACCTGGTGATGGATGGAGATAGAGACAGAGACCCACATTGGAGCACTGGACTGAGCTCCCAAGGTCCAAATGAGAAGCAGAAGGAGAGAGAACATGAGCAAGGAAGTCAGGTCCGCGAGGGGTGCGCCCACCCACTGTGATGGTGGGGCGATCTAATGGGAGCTCACCAAGGCCAGCTGGACTGGGTCTGATGGAGCATGTGATCAAACCGAACTCTCTGAACGTGGCTTACATGGAGGGCTGACTGATAAGCCAAGGACAATAGCACTGGGTTTTGATTCTACTCCATGTACTGGCTTTGTGGGAACCTAGTCTGTTTGGATGCTCACCTTCCTAGACCTGGATGGAGGGGGGAGGACCTTGGTCTTCCCACAGGGTAGGGAACCCTGACTGCTCTTTGGACTGGACAGGGAGGGGAAGGGGGATTGGGGGGAGGGGGAGGGAAATGGGAGGAGGGGAGAAGGTGAAAATTTGTAATAATAATAATAATAATAATAATAGAAAATAATAGAAAAAAGAATGATGGAAATTAGAAGATAGTTATGTTTAACTTGAAAGATTTACTTATTTATAGCGTGTGCACACACACATATATATAAGCATATATATATATATATATATGAGTGCTTGCCTGCATATATACGTGTGTACCCAATGTGTAGTGGTGTCCACAGAAATAAGAAGAGGACCTTGGATTCTCTGTAACTGGAGTTACATCCAGTTATGAGCCATCATGTGGATGCTAGAAATTGAACCTCAGTCCTCTGCAGGAGCAGTAAATGTTTTCAACATCTGAGCCTTCTCCCCAAACCCTATTTTTAACTTAAATATATACACATGAATCAAAATATCACATTTTCCTGTTAATATGTACAAATTTTATGTAGTTATATACAGTCAAATTTAAGTTTAATAATATACGTAATAAGAATGCACAACTACATGAAATAGAATAGGAACAGAAAAGTTTCATTTGAGATTATACACGGACATATTAAATTATCCTTTTATTAGTCAACAACAAAATCAAAATTGGTAAAATATATAACATCTAAGAAAGATTCTGAATTATAATAAACCTTGGTATTGGTGGTGCACGCTTTTAGTCCCAGCACTTGGGAGGCAGAGGGAGGCCCTGCGCTCAATCTTCAGGACCAAAAGAACACCCTTAAAACCTTAAAAGGAATTACATATAATGTATATTGGAGTTTTGTGCGATTGATGTAAAAAATAACATAAGAAAAGAACATCAAAGTTCCCAGATATCCCATCTGATGTGTAAAGCTTCTGCATTCATCATTACCATATCCACTGAAGAAATAATTACGAAGAAAGTGAAAATCGTCAACTATGTTCATAGAGGCATCAGAGAACTAAAATACAAAGGAAACTGCTGCTCCAAGCTGGGAGACCGGCAGTTGAATACAGGTTGTCACAGGTTGCTATGCATGAATGTCAGCAACAGAAACCTTCGTTTGAAGTCAGTCCTCATAGGCACACTTCAAACTACAACTGATGAATGTCTATGGACTTGTTGTGAACGATCCTAAGAGATAAAATTTCTGGTGTCTCAATCTGAAAGAAGCTCTCACATTTTCCTAGGTGTGACTGCTGGGAGCTTCATGGGGTCTCACTGTGGGTATTAGGGAAACATACTCTCTCTGACTAGCAGCAAAACCTAACATTTTAAAATCAACCAAACTTGGTTACCTCAGAGTCCTACAAAATCCTGAGTGATTTGGTGTAAAAGAAATGTTCCATTCTGCTTTCTCTATTTTGTAACAAAGAGGAAGAAAAATGCCGAAATAGTCACTTCCAATTCCTTGTATCACCTACAGAGGTAGAAAATAAATATGAGGAACACCTATGAAGGTTGTAGCCTATGGATATAAAAGGACAAAAACCTGCTAACTTTAGTGGCTTTCCTCATTGCTACACCTAATCCCCACATCAACAAGATGCTTAGACAACATGTCATGGGTAAAGAACTGCATCAGAGCCTATCTAAGAGACACTGTTTGAGCAAAAGCAAAAACAAATGCCTCCCACTACACATGGAAACTATAGACATTTTATCCCTTTATGTCACTTCTAAGGAAAGATTCATAGAACCTAAGCCCTGGAAATCCCTCCTAGCACAGACAGACCGGAGAAGTACCTACACAGAGATTGAGTCTCTCAAAGAAATGGTGAGAAGCCAGATGGATGAATCCTATGAATGAGAGAAAAAGAAGACACTCACACTTATACAGCTAAACAGGACAGAATCTCATAGTAAATCCATCCTCTGCCAAGGGCATTAAAACTCAGGCAGGAAACTTCCAATTCCAGCTTCCCTTTGTGGACTGAAGCATTTGGATCAAACATAGTGGCCAACTTGTATGTTCTCTGCTATAGAGCTTGCCTCTTTAAATCACTGTGCTTAAAGGACAGTAGGGACTGTTTGGGAGAATTTCCCTCAGACATGAAGAGCAAAGGGGTAGTAGTCAGGCATGAGCAAGCTTACAGCTGCTATAGTCCTTAGGATCAGGCTACCTTTAAATTAAGTCATGGAAAGGCCTTGGCTTGCATGCTCTTTCAGAAACTTTTCCTGTGATGTTAATCTCTAAAATCCAGTAGTTCCAGGACAGCCAGGGCAGTTACACAGAGAAACCTTGTTTCAAAACAAAACAAAACCCTCCATAAATAGGTCAGAATTCTTCACATGTCTTTGTATGCTTATCTCCAGGAATAATTACAGTCCCACAATCACTGTACAGCAAATAAGACGTCAGCGTTCCGTGTATCCCATGAGCTGGCTTGTTTCTGAGATAATTTCAACAATCTCCTCTTAGAGAAAAGTGTAGGGATGACTTTGTGTGTGAAAGGGAAAGGAGGACTCCCTTCTTGATAGGAATTCCTTAACAGAAGTCTCCTTTTGTAACGAAGTTTTCAAACAAGAGAATGCACTGTGTATTACATAGCCCTCCCTGACTTGGTACAATGCTATGTCTATTTTTTTTAAAAAAAGGTTATAGGCCTGAAAAAAATAAGATCACTTCCTGAACCCCACACTCATCATTTTGTAGAGTTAAAGTCCAACAATATCTCATAGGAATAAAAGCTGGTGAGCCTATTGGTGCCTGAAAGATAAAGTGTGCAGTCCCCATGCCTTCTCTCCTGGCTGTTTCAATGATAATTACAGAACAAAAATGCCCTCATTAGGAGCGTATGAGCTTCCTGCTTACATCGGAGAGTTAACACTGCCCCTGAAAGGCCCCACATTCTAGTCATCTTTCCCAGGATTCTCTTTCTCTCCACACATCCCATCCCTCCTATTCCCATCCTCATCCACCTGTAAAATGTCTTCTATTTTCCCTTCCCAGGGAGATTTAAGTGCCCCCCATTGAGCCCTCCTTGTTATCTAGCCTCTAAGGGTCTGTAGATTGTAGCATGGTTATCTGTTACCTTATAGATGGTATCCACTTATGAGTGAGTACATACCTGCAAATCTTTCTCAATCTGGGTTACCTTGAGTAAGGATGATTTTTTTTCTAGTTCCATCAATTTGCCTGCAAATTTCATGATGCCATATTTTTAAAAACAGTTGAGAAATGTAGTGCAGTGAAATCTCCCTGGAATCCATGAGGGTTACTCTAGCAAAGACTCCTAGTAATAGGGGATATGGAGTCTGAACTAGCCATCTTCTGTAATGGCATTTCATTTGTATTTTAAGAAATAAAGCTTGCCTGGGGATCAGGAAAGTACAACAGTCACTCTGGACAGCCTTACAGAACAGGAAGCAATGACACACACCTTCAATCCCAGCAGTCACACTAGCTTGCCATAGAAACCAGGTGGTAATGGTGCACACCTTTAATCCCAGAACTAGAGAGGTTTATTAGATGGGAGGAAACAGCTCTCAGTCTCAGTCTCATTCTGAGATTCCTGGAGGCAGGGTTGCCATTTTCAGACTGAGGTAGAGGTAAGAGCCAGTGGGTGGCTGCTTTGGTTTTCTGAACTTTAGGTTGAACCCTAATTTCTCTCTCTGAGTTTTTAATAATTGTGCTACATTCTTCTGTAACAAGACAAGGTTTTCTCCAGTGCTGGAACTGGGACATCAACCCATCCACAAAAACCTACAGCCTACATGCTGTCCCCTGTAGGTTGTGCTGGAGTAAATGTGGTGCAGAACTTGTGGGAGTTGCCAATCAATGACTGGTCCAACTTGAGGTCCATGCCACAAGAGGGAGCCCATGCCCCACATTCCCTATCCCTAGATAGCCAAGAACCAGTGACTGGATAGCCCAGAGACCTGGCATAAAACCAAACATGATTCTTAATGATATTCTGCTATGCTATAAATGGCCACCTAGCCCAATAGTCTTCAGAGAGGCTCCATCCAGCAACTGATGGAAATAGATGCAGAGACCCACAGTAAAACATTTAGGCAGAGCTTAGGGAATTCCTCAGAAGAGAAGAAGGATTATAGGGCTGGAGAGATGGCTCAGCGGTTAAGAGCATTGCCTGCTCTTCCAAAGGTCCTGAGTTCAATTCCCAGCAACCACATGGTGGCTCACAACCGTCTGTAATGAGGTCTGGTGCCCTCTTCTGGCCTGCAGGCATACACACAGACAGAATATTGTATACATGTTAAATAAATAATTATAAAAATTAAAAAAGAAGGATTGTAGGAGCCAGAGAAGTCAAGGACACAGCCCACAGAGTCAACTAAGCAGGGCTCATAGGGGCTCACAGAAACTGATACAGCAATCATGAAGAGCCTACATGGGTCTGAGCTAGGTTATCTGCATCCATGCTGTGATTATTTCTCTTGGGATTCTTGTGTGTCTCCTAAAGTAGAGGTGGGGCTGTCTCTGACTCTTTCTCTTGGGACCTTTTTCCTGTCATAAGCCACCTTTTTGGGGTGACTTTGGCTGGGCTCCTCGCCATGGCAGGTTTGTACATTCCAGGACAGGAGCATGAGTCAGAACTGTGAGGCAAAAGAAACATAGATATAGGAGAAATAAGCGACAGAAACATAGGATAGTATTGGGAGGGACATCTAGTGAATACTGAAAGTTGCCCAAGTTTAATTTCCATTTGCTTAAATACTCTGACCGCAAAAGGCACGAGTAAGATAAACTGTATTCACATGATACAAGAAGTGAACAGACCAGTTGAAGGACTACAGGCTACATTCTTAGTTAAACATTCTGTTGCAAGAACAAGACAAGTGACACTCACACCCTAGACCAAAGCATTCTGTAGGCAAACCACTCCCTCGGGGGAATCCATAGTTATCTCCCCAAGGGAGTAGGAACCTAGTTGGATTCTTAGACTTTTTTTTTTTGACGTAAAAACACAGATCTACTTCTTAATACCTGAAATACCAGGTCTGGATATTAGTCACACCTGTTAATAGTAACCTTGAAGCAACAGTATTAAGTTCCAACTCTCTGACCTTTAGTCAAGATAGAATGGACCCATAACTATAGGTCCTGTCAAATCCTTCCTCTTTATAATATTTAATAAAGCCCGTGTTTCTGCAACAAGATAGATGATCGTGTCTGCCTTAAGTGAACCTTTTCCCATTTTCCAGACTTACCCAACATCGGTATACGTATTCTAATCATGCATGCCCTTGTCTTAGGAGCCTTGGGAAAAAGGATCTTACCTGTTCCTGACTGCCAACCTCTGTAGGCAAAGAGTTAAGAGGGTGTGTATCTGTGGGCTCTATGTATCTGAGCCAAATTTCTTTCAAGAGATTTCATCAGCAATTAGATAACAATAAGAAAACAGATTATGCCTTGTGGTACATATACTTCTATGGCTATAATATATCCAAATTAAAGGAGTGGAGAATCACTACAGGTGGGAATGCCCTTTTTAATTGGTATAAGGTGTTTCATAACAATTTTCATTAATATCAAAATCTAAATTTGTCTTATTAAACATGTCAAATCCAAGAGCTCATTGGTAATATCAAACTTCTCTTAGACAAGTTCTATTCAGTAACATCTTATAGTAAACTAAAGCAGTCACAAGAATTAACAGGTCACTATCAAAATTCTAGTGTGGGAATTAAAAATAAACACATAATTTGTCAAATTACAATTCTCTTAAATTTATTCTAATCAAAAGACAAGAAAAGGTTTTTGTGGTGGGCGAGGGTCCAACTACATTGCTGCTTCTAAGTAACTGTCCCAGTCTCTGAGCAGCAGCAAAAACCCTTAGGCTACCTTTCTCATCTCTGAATAGGGGCTTTAGTCACTCTTTTTAATGAGTCCTTTTTCCCCAGAGGGGACAATTGAGGTCTCAGTTATCAGGTCCTTTATTTCAATAGCAGATTGAATACCATACTAGCAAAATGAGTTTTGTGTCCCAAGATATAGTATGAATAAACTGTCAAATATTTAGTCAGTTTCCTTGGACTGGTTCCAAAGTAAGCAAGACACACCAAGGTCTGGAAGTTTGTGCAGTAGATCCACCAAGAAACTAGGAATTACCAGTCATCACCACAATCTTCTTTCTGTTCTCAGACTGCAGTTTGATGTCATTAAGTCAGGAACTGATTCAGAAACACCTTTCTGCTTCTTTTATGGAGTCATCAGCAACTGCAATGTCATCAGGGCTGCCATCTTTCTGCTGTACACATTGGACTAGACGTTCCAGAAGCCATTATGCTTCAACATCCTCCTCCAGAAACAAAAAACACAGACATACCCTGGACCCCGTCTGCTGATGGTAGCAGATGCAGACACCCACAGTAAAACATTAGGCAGAGCTCAGAGAATTCCACAGAAGAGGAGAAGAAGGATTGTAAGAGCCAGAGATGTCAAGACACGGTCCATAGATCACTAAGCATGGGTCATTGGGGGCTCACAGAGACTGAAGCAACAATCACAGAGCCTACATGGGTCTGAGCTAGGTTCTCTGCCTCCATACTGTGGTTATTTAGCTTGGGATTCTTGTGTAACTCCTAACAGATGAACTGGATCTGTCTCTGATTCTTTCCCCTGCTCATGGGACCTTTTTCTCCTATTGGGTTGCCTCATCCAGCCTTGATGTGAGAGGATGTGACTAGTCTTATTGTAACTTGTTATGCTGTGTTAGGTTGATACCCCCCTGGGAGGCCTGAGCTTTTCTGAAGAGCTTTCACTGAAGAGCAGTGGATCTGGGGGAGAGGAGAGTTGTGGTTGAGGGTGGGGCTTGGAGTAGAGGAGAAAGGGGAACCTGCAGTCACACACATAATGTATGAGAGAAGAATAAATTTAAAAAGAGAGTTAACATCTCCTGAAAACTCTTCCTTTGCTTATTCTAGCCATAAGTCTACATCTTCAGATGTTCCCTAGAAGTCTATCCTGTATATGCTGAACACTCCAACTTTAATAGCCTTCACATGACTGGTTCCTAAATTATCTAAGGTTGCATGAGCCTCTTTTTGTTTGTTCATTTTTCGAAGACAGGGCTTCTCTATGTAGTCCTGATTGTCCTGGAACTCACTCTGTAGGCTGACCTTGAATTTACAGAGATCTTCCTGCCTCTGCTTGGGATTAAAAGCATGCACCAACATCATCCAGCTTACTTTTGCTTAATGAAATACAACTTTCCTCCCTTTTATTGGAAAAAGATTCTTTTCTCACATAATATAGCCTGATTATGCCGTGTTATGTTGCACTTCCTCCAATACTTTCAGATCCTTTCTGTTTTCCCTCCCATTCGGATCCATTCCCTTCCTATCTTTCATTAGAAAACAAACTGTCTTCTAAGTGATAATAAAATATAACAAAATAATGAAACAAAACTATCACATTATGGAGGGACAAGATAAACAAACAGAAGGAAAAGAGCCCAAGAGAAGGCACAATAATCAGAGACTTACTTGTTTCCACACTCAGGATTCCCTTGAAAATGCTAAAGTGTAAGTCACAATATAAATGCAGAGGACCTGGTGTAGACCATGCAGGCCCTGTGGTTGCTGCTTCAGTCTCTGTGAGTTCATATGAGCTTGATCATGTTGATATAGAGGACCGTGTTCTCCTGGTGTCCTCCATCCCTTCTGGCTCTTACACTCTTTCTACCTCCTGTTCCTTAGGGTTCCCTGAACTCTGAGGTGAGGGATTTGATGAAGACACCTCATTTAGAGCTGTGGGTTCTAAAGTCTCTCTCCATATAATGTATGACTATGGGTCTTTGTATGTGCTCCCATCTGCTGCAGGAGGAAGTTTCTCTGATGATGGCTGAATAAGGCACTGATTTATGAATATAGGGGAATATTATTAGGAGTAATTTTATCACTACTTTTATCTTTCTTCCTTCCTTCCTTCCTTCCTTCCTTCCTTCCTTCCTTCCTTTTTTCTTTCTTTCTTTCTTTCTTTCTTTCCTTCTTTCCTTCTTTTTTTCTTTCTTTTTTTTTTTCTTTCTTTCTTTCTTTTTTTTTTTCTTATTTTTTTCTTAGAAAAGTAGTATTTGGTTTTGCCCTAGGTCCCTGGGTGATCTATTTCTGTCTTGACCTATTCCCATTTTTCATTCAGTAGAGAGTTGGTCAGTTTCCATGAATTTGTATAGTTGCCCTTGTTTCTGGGTATTGGCACCTGATACTTAGAATGGGCATGGATTGTTCCAGTGGAGGAGCTTCATGTAAGGGAGAAAAGCACAGTGTTTCACCAGGATTTTCTTAGTCCCCTGGGGATGGTGACAAAGAGTAAGGAAAGGCCACAGCAGGAGGTCTGCTTAGAGCTTCAGATGAGACTAGGGGATTGGATTTGGAGGAATGGGGGAAGTGATGAAGATGGCGTGAAGAAGTGGAGCCTAATTGCTTCCCTGGAGGAACGGCCTGTTTGTTCCCAGGGAGAGTCTGCTGGAGTTGGGACTGGGACAAAGCAATGGGTGTGGGGAAGGACATTTAGAGGGGATGATCTGTGTGATCCACTAGAGAAAGGAGCTGAGGTTGGGGAAAAGGCTGTAGCAGGTGTTCTGATGCAGAATTTGTGATGAGACTGGGGATTGATTTGGAGAAGAGAAGGAAGAGATGAACATCTGCTGTTAGCCTACTGGCTTCCCTGGCCACAGTTCGAAAATACATACTTCCGAATCTACACTAAATAATGAAAATGAGACATTAAAGCATACAAATGTTCAGTAGCTATCATCCCATGTTCAACATGAAAAAAATATATAAGCATCTGCCTTACACATTCTTTTTGCTTAAGCAGAAAATGTACTTTGGCTGTTGGCTGTTGCAGATGATAGAAAGGAATAGAACATACGTTTAGCATTCCAACCATTCTTGTTATATACCATAGGAACTACTTCTATCATGTCTTTTTGAAGTTAATAATATAACTTGACACTCCTTAATTTCCTGGGGTCCCATAACAACAGAGTTACAAAATGGAACCAGATGGCAGGTGAGATCCTCCAGCAAGTACATCCCTCGGGTATATCAGTTTGAACAGATAGGTATATACCAACCCATCTGCATAAAACTTATGTAGGCCAGGAAGAAGAGTGCAGAATCTGGACTTGATAGAAAGAAAGAAAGAAAGAAAGAAAGAAAGAAAGAAAGAAAGAAAGAAAGAAAGAGAAGAGAAGAGAAAAGAAAGAGGGAGGGAGGAAAAGATGCATTGAGAAGACAGCTTAAAAACATCACTTTTCTCTTGCTCCAAGATGTATAGAGAGATGTCCCTGTTTGGGAATCAGAGATGGATTCAAGTCCAGGCCTTTGACTTAAAACTTGGTACTAGAGCAACCTAGTATCCACATTTCTTTTGCTCTACTTTTTACTTTTCTGAAGATTTCTCTTCTTTAAAAGCTTTGAAAATGTACATATCCTACAATTTATAGCTTACAATAGTTTATTGAGTTGCTTGCTGGTGCACAAGATAAAGGTAAAGTTTAAATTTAATAGCACACTACACTCAATCATATGTATTACATATTTCCTACCAGTATACAAGTAAGAAATTTAGACAGCAAACTCAAAACAATTGCAACAATTGTTGACTTTAACAATTGTAGTTAACAATGCTTACATTTTCTGGTAATATAAGAAATTAAATTTACAAGGGAGGTCAACCTTCGGTATGTAATTTAAAATAAGATTTTAGGTAAATCATCATAAGAGAGATGCCAAGTTTAGCGATAATGATACAAAAATATATGTGAAAACAAAGAAACGGCAAAAACATGAAACTATCACATTTAATTGAAACACTGTATGTCCAAACAAAACAGGAGAGTAAGTTCAAGCTCACTAAAACTTAGAAAGTGGAAATTAATGGATGAAGCAGGCACTCAGAAACTGGATAAAAAGTCCTCACTTGGACTCATAGAGTACCTCTAAGTACTGTGAAAACTTGGTATCCATGAGTACAATCTGTATCTGTCCCTTTACTTTGGTTACAGGTACAGAGATCAGTTACTTAAAAGTAAAAAGAACAAGGCTCTTAACGTTTCCTCTTCTGTCACCCTGGACTCCGGGAAAACAACAGCAAAAAAGAAAAACAAACAAGCAAACAAAAAACATCACAAGCCAGGAGTCTTCCCAGGTGAGTGAGGATAATTACCCAGGATGCAGAGTCCTTTATTATCCCTGAAGCAGGAAGAACGGTCATGTAGGAATCAGACTGATCTCAAATAATGGCAATAAGACTTCTTAAGAATAACTTGTAGGGGCAAGTGGATCTCTATGAGTTTAAGACCAGCCTGGTCTAGAGAGTGAGTTCTAGGATGACCAGGACTGTTACACAGAGAAACCCTGTCTCAAACAAAGAAACAAAGAAACAAAGAAACAAACAAACACCCCAAAACTTATAGAGCCAGAATTGAGACAATGATCAACCAGACCATACTTTGATCAGGACTGCATAATTATGTATGCCTCTTGTCCTCTGTACAATTCTTTCTCTGTCAAAAGCCAAAATTGATTTGCAGTCACTGGATCACATTATGTATTCTTTCAAATGTGACTATACTGAATAAACCTCTTTTCTGTGCTTTTCACTCTCATTTCTTTAATTGGTATGTTGGGGACAAGTAGCCAAGCCTAGCCTGTTGGGATTGCCAGAGCTAAAGTTTTTGGTCTAAAAATTGGGATTACCTACCTACATTTTATAAAACTGTCAAAAGTTCACTATGATGTGGGAATTGGATAGACATTTAATACTGAATGTATCATATGTTATGACTAATTCATGCAGCAACTTGGGAACGTTTCTCTTGCGTATTTTTAAGAGTTAATTTAAGAAATCCGAAGTGTATATAGTCAGTATTTGTCCTTCCAGGATTTACTCTACAAAAAAGACCCCCACAGATAAGAGTATATAAATATATTAATTCGAGCATTTGGGGGGTAGAAAGTTATATGGATGTTAGATAAAATGCTCAGTGTCTGAGCAGAAGTTGGAATGCATTGTTTCACAGCTCAAAAACAAACCCCAAAAACAGTCAGATACATGTGCTGTACAGTAGATTTTGAACAAAAAAATGTAAAAGATAAAAATTTAAAACAAAATACTGGATGAAAAAAGCAAGCTTCAAAAGATAAGAATGCTATAGAACGTGCACTTATAATTTAAGAAATTGGCCGGGTCTAGGAGTGCACGCCTTTAATCCTGATACTTGGGAGACAGAGGCTGGGGGGTTCTCTTCGGCGAGTTCTTGGCCAGCCTGGTTTACAGAGCATGTTCCAGCATAGACAAGGCAACATTTTTTTCATTTTTTATTGCTTTATAAATAATACCATTCAAAATTCCCACTTTCTCCCCTCCTCCCACTTCCCTCTTGCTTCCCCACTCCCTCTCCCTCTCCAGTCCTAAGAGAGGGCAGGGTACCCTGCCCTGTGGGAAGTCCAAGGTCCTCCCCGCTCCATCCAGGTCTAGGAAGGTGAGCATCCAAATAGACTAGGCTCCCAAAAAGCCAGTAGTCCATGCAGTAGAGACAAATCCCAGTGCCATTATCATTGGCTTCTCAGTCTGCCCCAGTTGTCAGCCACATTCAGAGGGTCCAGTTTGATCCCATGCTCGTTCAGTCCCAGTCCAGCTGGCTTTGGTGAGCTCCCATTAGATGAGGCACACTGTCTCGGTGTGGACCAAGACCTTGTGGTTCTAAATTCCTTGCTCATATTCTCCCCCCTTCTGCTCTTCAACTGGACCTTGGGAGCTCAGTCCAGTGCTCCTATGTGGGTCTCTGTTTCTATCTCCCTCTGTCACCGATGAAGGTTCTATGGTGATATTCAAGATATTCATCAGTCTGACTATGGGACAAAGCCAGTTCAGGCACCCTCTCCTCCACTGCCCAGGGTCCTAGCTGGGGACATCCCCATGGACACCTGGGGACCCCTCTAGAGTCAAACATCTTGTCAACCCCCAAATGGCTCCCTTAATTAAGATATCTTCTTCCCTGCTCCCATATCCTTCCTTCCTCCATCTCAACCATCCCACTCCCCCAAACTCTCCCCAACCCTCCCCTTCTCCCTTCTCTCTCCCCCTCTCCCCTTCCTCCACTCCATCCTCACCCCCAGGGCTCCCAAGTTTTGCCTGGCGATCTTGTCTGCTTCCAAATTCCCAGGAGGATCTACATATGTTTTTCTTTGGGTTCACCTTATTACTTAGCTTTTCTAGGATTGTGAACTATAGGCTCAATGTTCTTTATTTATGCCTAGAATCCACTAATGAGTGAGTACATACCATATTCGTATTTTTGGGTCTGGGTTATCTCACTCAGGATAGTGTTTTCTATTTCCATCCATTTGCATGCAAAAAAAAATTAAGAATCTTTGTGATTCTCTTTTAGGCTTACTAGTAGTGCTGATCACTAATACATAAATAATAAAATGTTTCCTTTAATATTCTTCAGGTAAATTTGTGTAGTAAGAGAAAGCTATGCTAGTTAGATAATGCTAAGTATGGTGTCAGTTTCTTAAACTCATTCATTGCTTTGTTTGTTAAGGTCTCTCCTTCCATTATCTCGGTTTCCAGAATCCAAGTCAGCTTGCAGGACTCCTTGGCAAGGACCTTCACTTGCTGATCAATCACACAAGCCCAGTTTGCTTATCAATTGGGCAACACGTACTTAAATTAAAAAAAAAAAACCCAAGAACTATTACCTAAAAATACCAAACTTAGGCTAATGAGAGGAAATATTTTTTTCATACAGTGTGAAGAACGTTCCTTCATGGAGTATGATTTAAGTTTTTTTGTCATAAAACACATATAAATATACATGTGGATATTTTTGTATGTGTACCCTAAGAATTTTTGTCTACAAAATTCTTAGCATTTGAGTACAGGATTTGTGCTAGAAGATAAAAAATAATTACACCTTGTTGTTAATATTTATTTCTATTTTGAAAAGATTGAATAAAATTAATGTTAATTCTGAGGGAATTCACTACTCAGAATATTGCCATATATGTCCTGTATTACTTAAAATATCTAAAGTTGTTTTACAGATTATTAACATTTGGGCTGCAAAAATGATGCAAGTTCTTTCAAGAGAAAAAGCAAAGGAAATATGAGGAATTCTGTTCTGTGGTGAGCCAAAGGCAACAGGAAAGAGATGAAACTGATTTTAAGTACATTTGAGAATTTCACACGTTGTACATAAAATCCTTCTGCAGCTGAGAGGGTAATATCCTCAAGAAGATGAGCAATCAACAAAACTTACTTGTAAATTGAGTCAAAACAGAAGAAAGAACTGAGCAGCAGGGCTTTTTTCTCATCCTAGCTCCGCTAGTCTTAGACAACCGGAGAGGCAGTTTTGTGCATAAAGAGAACGAAGGCATGGGGTAAGGAAAAAGCGAATTCCTGAAGGATGGAAAGCAGATGCGGTTGGGGGCTTTACAGTGTTGAGTTGCAGGTGGGGGTGGGGAACCTGAACTGAAGGAGGGAATCCTAGGAGCTGAGAGGTGTTGGGCGGGGGTGGTGTGGTGTGTGTGTGTTCGCGGGCACGCACGCGGGGGTAGGGGGGTGAGGGGGTGGGGGGTGAAGTGATCTGACTCCTGATTTGGCAAAAGGGGATGGGGACAAGAGCACCCTCCCCAGCTTAGAACAGTGATGTGGAGTGGGAGAGGAGGTGGCTGAACGGTGTTAGGCAGGAAGGGGCGGCCTCTCGCGGGGCAGGAAGCTACGCTTGGAAAAGAGGGAGGAGACTGCAGTGGCAGCCGCGACTGCTGGTAGCTTTAAGTGACCCAGGTGCTGCTGCCTCTGACACCCGGGAAGAGAGCGAGGAAGCCCAGCGCAGGGACTACCTGGATGCTCCCTTCTTCTGTCCCGCGGCTTTTCTAGACGGGCGTTTGGCTTTAGACTTCTCCTGGCTTTTCTCTCACCGGCACTCATTTGGCTGCTCGCCTGCTGATCATCCTTCACTCCAGGCTTGCAGCGGAGGCAACAGTCCTGTGTCCGATTTGGGCACGTGAGTGCTGCATACCCAGACAGTGGGCAGGTGAGCACCGGAGCGGGTGCTGGAAAATAAGAATGGGTTCGTGCTTGGCAGAAAAATTGGAGGGAGTACAAAGATTTGAGGTGAGGGAAACTCGGAACCGAGATTTGGGAGGCGGGGCACGGAGCAAGAAACACAGGAATTTTATACAAAGGTGGCCAGAAAGAGAGACAGATTCGTGGTTGGAGCTCAAAAGGAAATGGGGTGACTTAGAAGAAATATGAAAAAGTGAGCACAGACAGCAAGTGTGGGTATGGGCAGCAAAAGAGGGATGAAAAGCAGGGAGCAGTGGGTCAGAGACATGAGAAATGCATGAAGGGTTATAGAAACATGAGAATGGGGCTACAAATGGGAAATGTGGAGGCTGCGGGGCGGGCAGCTCAGATGACAACGGAGCCAGGAAATATACAGAGAAACAGCTGCCTCCTGCTTGGCTCTCACACCACAACTTCCACAACCATCCCTTCTCTAACTCTGTTGTGTAACAAAACACGCCTGGAAAGAGGGTAATACAGGCAGGCATCCAAGCATGTTTTGATATAGAATACTGCTACTGGCTGCATACATATTGTGCACAGGGACTTCCCAATGCAGAGGAAAAAAAATCACCTTAATATTGCATAGAATGTTTCTCCCTAGAGTCTGTCCTCCTCTTGCAGGTATGAAGACCCCTCACAAAAAAGCAGCTGCAAGAGAGCAAACAAGAGAAGCTGTTGCTCACCACCACATTGGCTCCACAACCATCAAGAAGAAAAAAGCTGCTCAGAAGAGGCAGAGGAGCAGACCTTCATCCCGGTCTCGAAGAAACATCGTGGGCTGCAGAATTTCTCACGGGTGGAAGGAAGGAGATGAGCCCATCACCCAGTGGAAAGGAACTGTTCTGGATCAGGTGCCTATAAACCCCTCTCTCTATCTGGTGAAATACGATGGAATAGATTGTGTCTATGGACTGGAACTTCACAGAGATGAGAGGATTTTAAAGCTTAAAATCCTTCCTGATAAGGTGTCGTTTTCTCGAGTCAGCGATGTGCGCCTTGCTGATACCATAATTGGCAAAGCAGTGGAACACATGTTTGAGGGTGAGCATGGCTCTAAGGATGAATGGAGGGGGATGGTTCTGGCCCAAGCGCCTATCATGAAAGCCTGGTTTTACATTACCTATGAGAAAGATCCTGTCCTGTACATGTACCAGCTTCTGGATGATTATAAAGAGGGCGACCTCCGTATCATGCCAGAGTCCAGTGCATCTCCTCCAGCAGACAGGGAGCCAGAAGGAGTTGTAGATGGCCTGATAGGTAAACATGTGGAATATACCAAAGAAGATGGCTCCAAGAGGACAGGCAAGGTCATTCACCAAGTTAAAGCCAAGCCCTCTGTGTACTTCATCAAGTTTGATGACGATTTCCATATCTATGTCTATGATTTAGTTAAAAAGAACTGTTAGGGTCAAATTTGCATAGTGTGGGGAGGAAAATGTGTAATTTGTGTCTGTGCAAAAATATTAACTTTTCAGTGTATTAGAAGCCTGAGGGTTTTTGATTGTTGCTTTGTTCTGAAAAATACCAATCTGTGGACATGAGCTGTTGTATGTAAAATTTTGTCTTGTGTAAGAGATGAGTATGTCTGATGGATGGGACATGAAGGAACAGCTGTCAATTTAACCTGTGAATAAAGTACCGTTATTATTATAACCAGTCATCTAAAACTTGAATGGGAGTTGTCTGGTGTGGTCTGGGGGAGGGAGAGGAATTAGAGATGAGATGGGAATATTTAGAGGGAGGAACTGCTTGGAAGAGGTGAGGAAGAGGAAAGCGAGGCTCCATGGGGGAGGCATGGTACTTAAAGGAGAAACATACAGTTGGGAGGGGAGTGAGCGATAACAGAAAAGGAGATCTTGGCTCTCAGAGGAAAGGACAATAAAACTGAGTGGGGAGGAACACAAGGAAGTTTAAGAGAGCTCTGAAATAAGCACAAGAATGACTTGAGGAGAAGCTGAATAACTCATAAACAGAGGAAATAGGTGGAGGGCACAGAGGAAGGATGGATTCCGGGAAGAAGGGATAGCTGAGGAGTGTTTAGGGCAAAGATTCTCAACAGGTCCCAAAATAATCAGGAAAGAAGGCAGATGTAGCGGAGGCCTCCTACACAGGCATTTTGCCTAGGAAAACTCAGAGGAACAAATCAAGGGCCAGGTTTCCACCAAGTCACCTCTCACTTCAGGAGTCTGTGCCATATCTGCCAGGCAGAAGCTCAACTTTCAAACTCAGACACAGTAACACAGAGCTTCTGAGGCTCTGACCTCTGGGTCATCTCCTTATCTTTCCAGACGACACAGTACAATAAACCCGGCACCTCAGCGTCCCGGTCCATTTCCTGTATTTTAGGTAACAAGACTTCTGAAGAATGAGTGTGTGAAGTGCAAAGAGTTTAAGAGTTGCTAGCTTGAGTTTAGAACATACTTTATCTGGAAAAAAAGAATCCTGTCTCTGTCACCCCAGTGCTTATATCTCTCACCACCATCAGGACAGGATCTGATGATTGAGCCGAATGTCTCTCCACAAAAGGGAAAGGGGCTCATTCTCCGGCCACAGCTGCCTCTATACAGGTGGCTTCATTGGGTGAGCCAGCAAAAAGAGGGGCCCACTGCCACTAGAAGCCCCCATTCTGGAGACCACGAAGCCTGTGGTCACTGACACCTTTTTTTTTTGATACACCATGGCCAAGCTGTGCCCCCTTAGATTCATGGTGAGCAGTGATGGACGTCCATGCAGATGATCCGGAAGCTCTGGGTGATAGGGCCGGATACTGTGACTTTGTGTAACTACTTCAGATGTATACTGTGGTGTGGGTGAGCTGTAGCTGGTGAGTAGAAGAGACAGCTACCTCAAGAAAATCCCTCGGAACTATAGTGTCCAGAGCACAGGTCTCTGCTCAGTTTCTTTTCCCTTTCCCCTGTCTTCCAGAAATCTTTGAAAATGCTTTCTCTGGTTTCTGAACTCCCACTCTTCACTAAACCTTTTACCTCAAAGAAAGAAAGTTCTCTGTTATGTCTATGCTGACAAGCATACATGATAGAGTAAGCAAGGAACTCACTCTGGGGCCCAAAAGGACATTCTAGAAGACTCTGTGCAGAAGCTAGTCACCTGAAGACAAGCTCACCTCATCAGAGCAGAGTTCAGTTTTCTTTTCTTCATAATATAACTTTGTCTGGCCAGCATTAGCAGGTTACCCAGGCGCCAGTTTCATCTAGCTTGCGGGTTTTATCTGGCCTTTCAGTTTTATTATTTCCTATTTAAAAATAAGAATTTTAGTTCTAAGAGTTCACACAATGTCTATTCCTTTCTGGATTACCCTGAAAATTGAATGAAACAAACAGATTCAGCAATTAGGGCTCACAATCAAATAAAGACACAAGTAGCTGAGTGGGAGGGAAGGTTCAGCCCACTTTAGGCTCAGAATGTTCCAGTTGTCCACTCCTCCAGTTGTCCTTTTCATTCTGATAAAACACACATTTGTTGCCTGGAGGTATCTGCGTTTGTACATTTGAGGCTAGACCCACAGAACTCTGCTGTTTCGGTTCATTTGCTTTATCTTCTTCCCACAAATATTTATTTTGGGAGGGCTCTGGCACTTGTCTAGACAGGCACTGATGCAGCAATAAACAAATGAAGTAAATAAAAAGGGTTCCTAACCTCTTGGGCCTTTCATTTTACTGTGGAAGCTAGGCAGTAGCCAAGAAAAGTACATAATAAAGCTTCGTTGGCCATGTGCTAAGGAGGAAAACAGGGAAGTGAAGTTCTAGAGAGGACGATCTTAGAGAGAGATGGTAGCCAGGGAAGGCTACAAGGAACACTGGCTTTTGAGTAAAAGCATGAAGGCAATCTGAAAAGTGGCCTGTAGCAGCAGACTGGGCAATGTGCATTCAGAGAGACTGATAACAATTGCTCCTGGGTCAGAGAAGACCTGGAATGTTTGAGAAGAACCAGGCAGGACAGCAGTGTGGCTGAGAGAGGAAAGGAGAGAGAGAGAGAGAGAGAGAGAGAGAGAGAGAGAGAGAGAGAGAGAGAGAGAGAGAGAGAGAGAGAGAGAGAGAGAGGTGCGAGGTGAGTCAAAAGAAGCCACAGTGGCCGAGGAGTCAGAAATTCTAGAGCTCTTGCAGGTTGCAGTCTCTATAATGGAATTTTGTTTTTACCTAAGTGAAAGGGGAAGCTGTTCAGGAAGATAAAGCCCTAGAATAGCATAGTTTGTGCTATATTTTAACAAGATTATTTTGGCAATTCCAGAAAATGTTCTTTAAGCACTTGGGAATTAGTGTAGGGAAAAAAAAAACATACAAATGGAACATAGCAAGTGACCTAAAAACACAGTTACACATAAGAAACCTCAGCTATAGATCTGGCATTTCAAATGATTAATGAAAATTATTCTGCCCGATAAGTGGTACTAGATTAATTTGTTATCCATATGACAAAATAAAACACCTTTATGCCTTATAAAATTAATATCAGATGGATTCCCATTAACACCGAAATGAGAAAAGCAAGATATACAAAACATTTAAAAGGTATTACTTTGAGCTTTGAAAGTAGGTTAAGTACTAAAAGTTCCAAATGTACAAGTTAAAAAGAAGGTTATACCAGGTGTGGTGGTGCACACTTTTAAACCCAGCACTCAGGAGGCAGAGTGCTCTGCCCCTGTGAAGTTGAAGCCAGCCTGGTCTACATAGTGAGTTACAGTTCAGCAAGACCTACATAGTGAGTCCCTGTCTCAAAAGAACAAACAAACAAAAAAAGTGTGGTGAATATAATTAAGACAATTGCAAAAGGTATCACAAAGTAGGGAAAAATAGAATGTGGGTGAAAACCAAAACAGGCACAGTTGAAGAAATAAGACAAATACGTCACATGAAATTGAACAAAGGCTGTGAATTGGCAATTCAGAAAAGCAGTCAACTGTCCATCCAACACACACACATTTTCTTAATAATTAAAATGTGCTATTTGTCTTTCTGCAACATAAGGTTCTGAAAGTGCTACCTTTTCTTTCACTTTTGTTTACCAGTGCATTCCAAGTATTTAAAAAACAGCACTTGGAATATAGAACATAGTTAATAAATGTTTATTGATTATTTGAATCTAAGAATCAAAAAATGGAAATTAACATTGTGTATGATCCCACACACAATTAGATCAGCAACATGATAGTTGACAGTGTGCATTGCCTCGATAGACATCCCATACAGTGCTGGTGGGAGTTTGAGGAAAGTATGGCATTATAGTGTATTTAAAGATGATGCACTATCAGTGCCTTCATCCATAGACTGGTAGAAGGCAATTCTGGTTCTGTCTCTCCCAGTTGGCAAATAAGGCAGTGCCTGTTCTCTGTTTTAGGTTTTCTTTTGAAAACTGTTTGAATAGCAAACAGCTTTGAAGACAGAGATAACATCTGTGTGAAATAAGGAGCAAGTTTATAGAGGATTTGGGAGATAAGAATGCTTTCCTCTGGAGCAAGGGGTGGGAATCCTCACTCCAGTAATTAAAAAAATGGACTCTTTCAATAGTAAGTAAATGAAATAAAGCCTAACCAGTCAGTAAACACAGCCAACAATCAATCAATCAAACAAACAAACATATAGAAGGGAGGTAGATGTATCACTTATTTAAAAGATAGAATAAAAGAAATTTTATAATTTTAAAAAAGGAAAAGCCTAATGCAAAGGTCCAAATTAATTCTGAAAATTCATAGTATATCACTGCCCAAAAGATTTTGGTGGCTCTTCTATAGTTCTACTATAGATATCATAACTGTAAGTTTTGTAAGTTCACAGGATAATTTAGAATTTAGCAGGAGTGCTTCTCTTGTTTTTAAAACTTTCACTATAGAGCTGCTTCAAGATATCCTAGAAAGGCATCCAGCACGGTGTGTGCTCGCTAAAAAAGCCACGGGAACATAGCTGAGTTTTGAAGTGAGTAACCACAGGGCAATGCTGGAAAGATCAAAGTGGAACATTTTAAGATTCAGAAATGTGGGATAACAGCACATATCACCCAGGTTGTACAGCCCACGAAGAAGTCTCTCTTCTGTAGGGGTAAAGATGAAAGAGTCCAATAAACTCAAGAGCACTGGCAATGCTAGCTGTTGGGAAGTTTCACAAAGCATATTGCCTTTTAGTCTACTTGGATAAGTAACCTTAAATCAGCACAGAAGCTGTGCTTTGGCAAATATGTCACTCATCTGTGTGTTTGCAGGGAACAATAGCAGGGAGCCCCTTCGATAAGGGAGCTAGTGTCTGATTTCGAATCGTTTTAGGGGGGTCAGAATTCCCTGCATATTCCCATTTATGGAATGCCACAGCTTTTCCATTGTGTTCCCACCAGGTAGCCGCCTCATACATTGAATTTGCTTCAGTAGAATGATTCTGAGTCAGACCTGCTGAATGCTCTGCACTGAAGGAGACAAGCACATCAACACAGGGAAAAGCAAGTCGCATACCTCAAGAACTAGAGAATGGGGAAGGAACCTGACCTCTGAGACCAGTGTTTTAGCTACCTGTGTGGATTTCTGTTGGCAACAGGACTGAAGGCAGTCATGCATGTAGTTCCCGTCAGTCCCGTTCCCCCTCCCCCCTGCCCCGGCATAGTTCAGAACTCCCAGCATGGGGGAAAATCCTGCTTTCGTGGCTGCTCTGCCCACAGGAATTTGCTGGAGTGGTCTTTAACAATGCTACCCTCCAGCTATAACCTAATCTCTGTAGCACAAATCCAGGGAGATCTGTTGCTTTCCGATCTTGCTTGCCCCCAGAGGTGTCTCATTTGAAAGGCGCTAAAGAGAATAGCACCTACTGTGGCTTCACACTTGCTTATGGACAGGCAAAAGAAGTCTTGAGAGGTACTTTGCTTAACTCCAGACATTACCCAAGATGGTTTCCCCGGCTTGAAGGCACTTTGGCTGAAACACTTGGAAGAATAGACCCCACTAGGTATACCAAGCTAGGGAGACTCACTAGCACTAGGGAGACCATTCACCACTACTGGTGCGACCTCAGAGACTCTTACAAGTGAGAGAACTCACATAAATGGTGCTTGAGAAAGTTCCAACAACTCTGAGAACACCATTCCTTTTGTTTGTAGTAGTAATCACACAGTAGGTACTTCACACACTGTATTATCTATAACACAATTACCTCAAGTGCTAAACTCATGTCACCTTCAAAGACAGTGTGTCCTAAAATCTATTGTATTGTATCCAAATCCACTAATCACAGCTACAGAAGTGAAAGTTATAGTAGGTGCTTCATTAAAAATAAAACCACTTTCAGTAAGGAGGATACCCCATAAAAGTGATAAAAATAGCCAATATAGCAGATGTGATACCTCAACCTAAGAATATACCAGATGTGTATATCTTTACATAAGGACAAATGAAATAAGAAGAACAGTACATTGAAAAATATAATTCAAGAAAATGTTTCTGAAAATTGTGTGAATGAAAATTCCTGATAAAAAGCTATGTTTGGGTGTGGCATAAACCAAAAACCAAAAACATTCTTTGAAGAAGTGTGTATTTGCAGAGACTGATGGACCAATTGGAATTTCAGTACTGTGGAGAGATTGGAATTTTGCAGGTTCAGAGGCTAATTACTTAATTTTGAGTTGGGTTTAGCCTTCAGAGATAGCCATTCCTTGCCCCACTCTGGATGTGAACTAAGACCTCATAGTAATGAATAAAAGCCTCCTAGAAGCTATTAACTTAAAGCTAACATTTTGTAATAATAAATAAAAACCTATTAGAAGCTATTAGCAGAATACTAGCTTCCACCAATCCAAGAGTTAAGAATGCCATCAAATAACATTTTAGGTCTATAATAAAGCTTCCTCCATCTTGATATACCTGCCTCTTTGGGGTACCCACCAATGTATATTAAACTCACCTTGACTTACGCTTTCTTTGTTCTGTAAGCTATAAAATCTTTATGAACTGCTTCCACATTGGAACATGGAATTTTGGGTAACCTAAACTGGTGTTCCCAGGCCTTGGGTCCTCCAGATGGCTCTAGAATAAACTGTCTTTGACACTCTTTAAGTGTAATTAAAATGAATGAAATGCACAGCAATCCAAAAGAGTGATGTTTTTAAAAGCTCAATGTGATTTGAAAGAATACATATAAACATTTAAGTGAAATTAGGAAGATAATACAGAATACAAATGAGAAATTTGAGAAAGAGGTGATAGTTTAATAAAGATGCAGCAGAAATATTGGAAATTAAGAACTCAGTAACAACAACAACAACAACAACAACAACCAACCAACCAGATCATACACACACACTGTCAAGTCCAAAGGGAAACCTAATTTCCCAGATTCCAAAAGGCAGAGCATAAGTTCAGAAATGATATTATTGGCTCAGCTCAAGCTGAGCTATACAAGTATTGCTAAGAGCCTACATCCAGCATTACTTAGGAACCTGAAAAATGGATTTCTGCCTGTCAGAAAGTACCACTTTCCTTGGCAGATACCTGTGGTTATATATCAAAGTTCATGTTGGACTCCAAACCCCTTCAGTCCCTCTTCACAAGTACTTGTTATACATTTTAAAGTCCAACTAGTCTCCTGGGCTTTCTCACCGCCTTCCCCTCCTCCTCCACCATGCTAGCTCTAGGCTTCTGCAGTCCACAGGCTTCCCTCCTATCTAATAAGGTTTCCCCCCTACTGTCTCTCCTCCTTCTCTTGAATACAGCCCTGGTCATTTCCATTCTGCTTCTTCGTTTTTGTCTATCATGGACTCTTCCAGAAAGCTTTGGATGTTCTCTCTCTCTTATCTACAATAAAAACCTTTCCCCCAAATCATGGAGCGTCCCTTTCTATGGCTTTTGTATTGTTCATGCATGTATGTTTTGTATTGTTCATGCATGTATGTTTTGTATTGTTCATGCTTGCATGCATGTGCACATGAGCTTCGGCTGTACTGTTCATGCTTGCATGCATGTGCACATGAGCTTCGGCTGTATTGTTCATGCTTGCATGCATGTGCACATGAGCTTCGGCTGTATTGTTCATGCTTGCATGCATGTGCACATGAGCTTCGGCTGTACTGTTCATGCTTGCATGCATGTGCACATGAGCTTCGGCTGTACTGTTCATGCTTGCATGCATGTGCACATGAGCTTCGGCTGTATTGTTCATGCTTGCATGCATGTGCACATGAGCTTCGGCTGTACTGTTCATGCTTGCATGCATGTGCACATGAGCTTCGGCTGTACTGTTCATGCTTGCATGCATGTGCACATGAGCTTCGGCTGTACTGTTCATGCTTGCATGCATGTGCACATGAGCTTCGGCTGTACTGTTCATGCTTGCATGCATGTGCACATGAGCTTCGGCTGTACTGTTCATGCTTGCATGCATGTGCACATGAGCTTCGGCTGTATTGTTCATGCTTGCATGCATGTGCACATGAGCTTCGGCTGTTCTGTTCATGCTTGCATGCATGTGCACATGAGCTTCGGCTGTAACTCAGAGTGCTCAAGCTGCATGTAAGAGGTTTGGGGTTCACCGATGGCTCCTTGGCCTGGAGAGGGAGGGAGGGGAGGTATGGGGGGAGGGGAGGGGAGGGAAGGGGGAGGAGGAGGGGCGGGAAGGGGGAGGAGGAGCGGAGGGAGGGGGGAGGAGGAGGGAAGGAGATGGAAATTTTTAAATATAAAAAAAAATAAACCATGAGAGAAAAAAATAAATAAAAATAAAAAAAAATAAAAAAATAGTAAAAAAAAAAGAGGTTTGGGGTTCAAAATCCACTACTAAAAACAAATTAATGCAATAAATTAATAAATAAATAACCCAATAAATCAAGCAAAACCTTAAACCATAGCAGATTATCAAAACACAAGGATGAAGACACAAAGACGAGAACCAAAGACTCTTTAGCTAAAGGGAAAAATAATGACAGAAATAGCTGCATATAATTTGGTGATGCAAATTTAAATAGAAATGGATTGAATATTCCAATTAGAAAATACAGACTGGCTGAATGGATAAAAGGTAAATAAGTATATGCATCCATCTAAGATAAGAGTGTCTATGGGAAAGATGGTTTACCATTAAAATGCAGAGTTAAACTGAAAGGCTAGAAAATGGCATTCCAAGGAAATGAAGTTTGAAAGTGAGCAAGGGACTTCAAGACAAAACCTCTAAGGAGAGTCAAAGAACATCACTTTAATCATCACCATCATCATCATCATCATCATCATCATCATCATCATTATTATTACTCAGTTTTTTGAGACAGAGTTGATCTGTGTAGCCTTGGCTGTCCTGAAACTCACTCTGTAGACCAGGCTTGCCTTGAACTCACAGAGACCCACCTGTCTTCTGCCTCCTGAGTGTTGGGAATAAAACTGAGCATCACCACGACCTGACTAGACATTACTTTATGATGGTCAATGGATCAATTTATCAAGAAAATATAATGATAGTAAACACATATGCGCCTAATATCATAGCATGTAATCTTAAAAGACAAATATTTGAACTCAAGGAATGGTTATTTGCCAGTGCAATGACACTGTGAGATTTCAATACCTTATTTAAAAGAACAGACAGCTCATCCAGAAATGATATTAATCAGAAATAATAGCATTATACTTTAGATTAAATGAACTTACTATTTATAGAATATTCCAACTAAAGTTGCAGAATGCTTACTCTTTTCATCAGCACATGGAAATTTCTGTAGAATATACCATTAGGTCAAGAAATAAGTCAACACTTTTTAAAAACCCTTGGTTCTATACTCTGTGTTCCTAAATACACTCCACTGAAACCAGAAGTAAAACTTTGGAAATTACATAAATTTGTGGAAAATAAATAATTTCTTAAATCAAAAAAGAAATCAAAACATAAAAAAACTCATGGTATGTATCAAAGGGGCATTTGTAGCCAAAAGTATCCACATCAGAGACAGCAAGAGCCACATTCATTTAAAATGACCACCTTATGACATATCTCAAGGATGTGGAAAGCAAACATGAATTTAAGATTAGTAACAGGAAAGAAATAAAAATCAGAGCAGAAATAAAATACAAACTAAAACCATCATAAGCCATCCATTAACTAGTGTTTATCTTTAAAAAATGATTACATTTATTCATTTGGGGAGTTTTCATTTGCATAGCATGCATGTGGAGATGAAAGGACAACCTGTGAGAAACAATTCTTTCCTTCCACTGTGTAGGTTCCAAGGATTGAGCTTAGGTTTTCAATCTTGGTGGCAAGTACCTTTAACACTGAGCCATCCATCTTGCTAGCCCCCACAGTATTGGTACTATAAAAAATAAACAAAATCAACAATCCTTTCATCATGTTAACAGAAAAATGAAGAATCACAAATAAAATTAGAGATGACATTATCCAAATTGCAGCTTATACAAGAAGGTCTCAAAGGATTGTTAGGCATTATTCTGAAAACTGGTATGTCTTTCAAAAGCCTAAATAATATAGATAAATTTCTAGACATGTATGGCATAACAAGATTAAACTGAGAAGTTATGAACTTTAAAAATTGTTTCTCTTTGAGGACAGAAACCTTCCAAATTCATTTGACAAGGCTAGCATTACCCTGCTACCAAAGCCTGGCAAGAACATGATATAGAATAAAAACTGAAATATGCTACTGAACATGTGTCTAAAAATCCTTCAGAAAATATTTACCAATCCAATTCAATACCACAGAAAAAAGATCCTATCCCGTGACTAAGTTGGTTTCATCCCGGGGATGTAAAAACCTCTTATCTTATGAAATAAAATATGCCACATAAATAGAATGAAGGATGAATAGCATACGATATTCTGATTAGGGACATAAAAGGCACTCGCTGAAATTCATTACGCCTTCATAATAAAATCCCTGAACAAATAAGGCTGGGGGAAGGCAGATTACAGCAGAAGAGAAAGAGGCAGATGAGAGAAGGTAATGGAGAGCGAAAATGACCAAAATCTCAGCATAGACGTGAATAACAGTTACTTTCTGATACTAAAACTGGATAAACAAGCTAAATCCAAGATTAGAAGAAGATAGAAAATAAATATTAAAACAGATAGAAATCAAATTTAATAGCCAGATTGGGGGGGGGGGGAATCATAAAACAGAGGGACTAAAAAGGAAAAAAAATAGACAAACCAAAAAAAAAAAAAAAAAAAAGCAAGCTAGGCTAAGTACAAAAAGAAAACTCAAACTGAGGGCCTGAAAGGAAATGGAGATATGGTTTGGATGTAACTTGTCTTCTAAACGTTTATGCATTAGAAGCTTGGTCCTAAGCATGGCAGTGCTATGAACCTTTAAGAGTTGGGCTTATTGAGAAATCATTTCTGGCCACTTTTACTCTGCTTTTTCTTTTTTGGTAGTATGATCTCTACCTCTCACATGTTTCTCTAATATGTCCCCCTCCCTTGACTTTCCAGAACTTTGAGCTAAATGAACCTCTGTTTTATAGTCAGGATACCTCAGGTATTACATAATAACAATGAGAAAGAAAATGATAAAAAAAAAACCTGGTATCAAGGAGCAAGGTCAGTACTCTAGTCAGAATTGACTTGAAGTTTTCTTTTAATATTTTTTCAATAATTTTATTAGGATATATTGATTAAGTATAATGATGAGCTTTATCATGACCATTTTATAGAGATATATAATGTATTTCAATCATATTCACCTTCATGATCCTATCTTGTCCCTATCTCACTCCCACCAATCCTCTTTCTCTCCCCAGCTAGCTCCCCTTTCAAGTTTCCATGTGTGCGAGCACTCTCTGGCTTTCGTTAGGGTTGTGAACAGAAGCAAGGGTGAGGATTTCTTTTTTTTTCCTCATTTTTTTTACTCAAGATTTCCATCTCCTTCCCTCCTACTCCCCCTTCCCTCCCCTCCCTTCCACCCATACCCCCTCTCCACCCCTCTCCAAGACAAAGAGCCATCAGGGTTCCCTTCACTATGTTAAGTCCAAGGTCCTCCCAGCTCCCCCTAAGTCCAGGAAGGTGAGTGAGCAACCAAACTGAGAAGGCTCACAGTGAGCCCGTCCATGCTGAAGAGTCCAAGCCCATCGCCGTTGTCCTTGGTTTCTCAGTCCTCCTCCACCGTCAGCCACATTCAGAGAGTCCGGTTTGGTCCCCTGTTCCATCAGTCCAATTCCAACTGGACTTGGTGGTCTCCCGTTAGATCTGTTCCACCGTCTCAATGGGTAAACGCACTCCTCACGGTCCTGACTTCCTTGCTCATGATCTCCCTCCTTTTGCTCCTCATTGGGACCTTGGGAGCTCAGTCCGGTGTTCCTATGTGGGACTCTGTCATTTTCTCCATCCAATGCCAGGTGAAGGTTCTATGGTGATATGCAAGATATTCATGAGTATGGCAATAGGATCTGTACATTTCTGGCACCCTCTCCTCAGCTGCCCAAGGACCTAGCTGGGGGTGTCTTCCTGGACACCTGGGAACCCCTCTAGAGTCAAGTCTCTGCCAACCCTAGAATGGCTCCCTTAAGTAAGATATATAATTTCTTGTTTGCATATCCACCCTTCCTATATCCCAACCATCCTATTTCCCCAAGCTCTTCCCATCTTCCACTTCACACTTTTCTCTCCACATCCCCCCCCCCCCCAGGATTTCTTTACAGACTCATGGGCAACTTACTGGTGGCTACACCACTGGAGAAAATGTCTCCACCTTCCTCATGGTGGGATGTTACCTCAAAATTGAAACATTCTCTCCAGGAGGGAAGGAGAGGCTCAGAAAGCTCGGGAGATAAAATATCACATAATTGGGAGAGCAGCATCTTTGGAAGAATTTTTGCAAGGCCTTAGCTTTATAGGAAAAGTACACAGTTGCTGAGAAGAGGCTGCCCAGGAAAGGAACCCCTCCAGATGAGCCCAGCTGCCTGAGGCACTGAGGAATCATCACCTGTTTGGGGAGTGGGCTTTTTGGCGATACAGCTGCTTCTGAGTCATTCCTACTCCTGAAAGTAACCCCTCCCCATAACCCTGTCAGTAATCCAAATAAAAAGGCATTGGTTCACCATGTTGGACTTGGAAGTAATCATCATTTTGGTCTGTCACAGGCTCTCTTTCTAGGGGGAAGTGGCCGTGTATATTGCATCTCCCCACGAAAAGGCTCTCTTCAATCCTTAAGGAGGAGTGGTCCAACACGAGTTACTCCATGACAAGATGTTACCAGGCCAATCTTGTGTGGATATCAAAGCTGCTGTGAGTTCAACAGCCATGTCACACCTGAAAGTCAGTCAGTATTTCACGCCTCTTTTTGCCTTTCTTGTAGTTCTTACATTCTTTATGCCTCCTTTTGACAACCTTCCCTGAGTCTTTGAGGGAGTGATAGAGACATTCCATTTATATATTTATTTCTCTTTCATTTGTCTGTGCATGTGCTCGCATACATGTGCGTACACACCACATGTATGTAGGTAACTATGGAGGCCAGAAGAGAGTGGCAGGTCCCTTGGAACTAGAGCTACGGGTGATTGTTATCTGTCTTGTATGGGTCCTGGGAACTGAACTTAGGTTCTCTGGAAAAGCAGCGATGTTCTTTCTTAATTGCTAAGCTATTGCTTCCATCTCGCCTCATTTATATTCAAGCATTTAATGGTCCCATTATTCTTAATTCTTTGACCAGCTGAGAGCCACTGGAATTGCCATTGAGAATTGCAAAAAGGAGCCTGTCTAAACAAAGCTGAGAAAAGGGCTAAGCTGCCAGCATCAACAGAGTTTGATGAGTACATCGTAAGGGTTTTGAACTTATTTATGTGAAATTGACGTTGAATTTGGGCTACACTTAGATTGTAATTGCTCAGAGGAACAGGTATGGAAAGCCTGGCGTGCCATAATAGATGGTTACTGGAAATTCTGACAAGGGTTCAGAAGCTGAGGAAACCAGGGTAGCAATCTAAGTTGGAAGTGAGGAGAATTCTATTGGGAATTCAAGGGGAAAATGTCATCTTGTTATAGTACAACATAGAACTTGGCTATAGTTTCCACCTTAAGATTGTAGAAGGCTAAATCTCACAGTAAGACATGAGCAATTTTTTTTTTCTCAGAAGCTGCTTGAAAAAAAAACAATATCCAGAATATTCAAGCTGCTACATGGGTATAGCTGGACACTCTTAGTCACATACATTGAGATTGAAAAGCAAAACTCAGAATGAAACTACTTGGAAAAAGTACAACAACCTGGCAAAATGGAAGGGAAAAAAATAACCATACATAATAGATAAGGGTGTGGCTGACTAAATGCTTGTTGATCAGATTACCTTTGACTATAACTATAAATAATCAGTAAAGAACCTCAAGGGGACCTTAAGAATCTTTGAAAGAGCTTAACCATTACAGGCCCAGAGGCTTGGAAGGGCTGCATAGTATTATAGAATCCAGTAGCCTTGGAACTTGCTTCTCTGCACGCAGCTAGCAAGGCAGCTGTTACAGCCCTTACAGAAGCTGAACCAACAGCCGTTAGTGCTAGTAGCAGACATGGCATTCACAGAGGCTTGTATGAAGAAAGGAAAAGTTATGGGGTCATAGTTACTTGTTACAAGACTTGGAGTGAAAGGTTTGTCAAAGGATCAGGGTTGCACTGAGAGCTTGTTATGAGACAATGCCTGATAGAGTTGTGACAGTCACAGAAGGGCAGAGACAACGGCATCGACCACCCACCCAGAAAAACTGTAATTATCCAGCAGCTTTGGAGAATGGCCATGTAGCCTTTTACCAGGAAAATCAAATAAGTGAGGCTACCTCAAAACCTAGGGACCAGCCTCTCAACAAAGCATTGCAAGTGATTTCAGACTTGGAGATTTAATGCTGACTTGCCTTGTTTTGATCTTTCCCTTTTTGCAAATTGCTTCATCCTTCTTGCTCATTTGTCATTTTGGGAGTAGGAAAATGATTCTGTCTCTGTGTCACTAACATACCTTGGCACTATATAAACTATTTTTTTTTGTTTCTGTTTTATTTTGTTTTCAAGACAGAATCTCAATATACAGCCCAGCTGGCCTGGAATTTGCAATCCTGCTGCTTAATTCTGCCAGGTTCTAGGATTACAGCCTTGCAAAGCAAAACCCAGGCTTGTTCAATTGTTTTTTAAATTATTATTTCACAAGGGGCTCACACTGGAGCCTCAGATGTGATTTTTGGACTTGGAGTGTTTATTGATGTTGGATGATTTAATATTTTGGAACTCAGGAAGGGAATGAATGCATTTTGGGTTATAAGACAAACCTTGGACTCAAGGAGTATCATACCATGGTTTAAATGTGTCCCTTGAAAATTCCTATTTGGAGGGTTGTTTCTCAGATTGGTAGTATTGGGAGTTGTTGAACGTTTGCAAGTGAGGTAATTTTAAGCAAATGGTAGAATTATCCCCAAAATTAAGTAGGATTGAACATTAATAAAACATTTTATGAAAACAATGTAATCTCAATATCTAAGCCAGATGAAAATGTATAATTAAAGAAAACTATAGGCTTTTACATCTGATAATTATGTTTGCCAAGTAAACCTCAAAAATATATCAACAAATCAAATCCAGTAGTACATCAAATTATGCATCATTACCAAGTGAGATTTAAACCTAATGTGGGTTTCAGGATGGCTTAGCATACACAAACCAATCAATGTGATACAATGTAATACAACCGATAAACTTATAGACCAAAACCACATGATCATGTCAATCGACTAAAAAATATTCAGCATTGGAAGGTGGAGGCAGGAGAACAAAAGTTCAAGGTAAACCTTGGTTATACAGAAAACTCGAGCCCAACCTGGGATATGTGAGACACCATTCAAACAACAGCATCCAGCAAAGTTCGACATCTTTTCCTGATTAAAAAACTGTCAAGAGGTGAAATCTTCTCCAGCTAAAGTGCCGTTTGTGAAAAATACACAGCTAATGTGATTAGCAATGGGATAAAATGAAGTTTCTTTTCTGTTTTGAAATTTTATGCAAGACAAAGATAAGTACTGTCACATAATACTGAAAGAATTATCACAAGAATCAAAGGAAAGAAAGAAATACTATCCAAATTGGCAAGGAAAAAAATCAATTTGCTTATTTCCAGCTAACATGATTTTGTATGTACAATTTTCCAGTTAATACACCAGCCAGCCCCCACATGATTAGAACTCAAAAGCAAATAGTAAAACTTCAGAACACAAAACCAGTGGACAAAATATCCCCTGTGCTATCTCTACACAGAAAGAATTTTTACCTGAAAAACAAGTCAGTGTCATTTATGATAACATCAAAAGACCATATAGGGGTTGTGGCAAGAAGGCGCAGGAAATAAGACATCCAGGACCCATGTGCTGAACAAACAGATCCAACTCCAGGGAATTATTCTCTGACCTCCATACACTTTCTCACAGTGGCATGCATATGTTTTACATATATAAATATGTATAGATGGACACACACATACAAATAAGCTTAATAAAATAATTCAAAAATCAATAATACTTAAGAATAAACTAAACTGGGGGGTGAAAGACCTATACACTGAGAAGAAACGTGATGAATGAGAGTAAGCAGAAACAAGTGGAAAGATTTTTTTATTTGCAACAAATCAGAAAAGATTTAAGCCTCTGATCCCCAAAGTAGTGCAGAAGTATAATGATTTCAGAGGCATTCTTTGAAGAGATAGAAAGAAAAATGATCTTAAAATACTATGGAGCTGCAAAAAATCCCAAAAAGCCAAAGTCATTCTGAGAAAATTGAAACTATTTGGTACACTAACTTAAATATTTTTAAATGTCAGAAGCAATACACTTCTCTGATTTATACTTGCATTACAATGAAATAGTAGTCAAAACAGTATAATAGTGGCATAAATATAGACATACTGATTTTATAAATAAATCTAAACATATACAGTTAATTAATTGTTTATTGTTACACTGGTTTATTTTATGTACATGAATGTTTGCCTTCACGTATATGCTTAGTACTCTCAGGTCAGAAGAGAGCATCAGATCCCTTGAAACTGGAGTTGCAGATAGCTGTGAGCCACCATTTAGGTGCTGGGAATTGAACCCAGGTCCTCTAGAAGAGCAACAAAATGTAACCACTGAGCAATCTCTCAAGCCTTCTGATCAATTACTTTTGAGAAGAGCACCAATACAATAGTCCCTTCAATAAACGATGCTGGGAAGACTGGGTTGCCACATGCAAAGGAATGAACTTCGACATTGCTGATGTGGACATAAAAAAATGTTGGTTCTTAAAAGGTCAGGTATGGGATCCAGCAATTTTACTATTTAGTATATACACAAATGAGCAGAAATCAGGATTCAAGCAAGTATTTGTACTTAACGTTCAGAGCAACATTATCCACAATAATCAAAAGGCAGAAATAGCTCTGATTGTTTTTGTCAGATGGGCTGATAAACACATATTATATGTATGAAGTGTAATATTATTCATTCTTAAAAGTTAATAAAATTGTTTTATTTCTAGTGTTTGTGATCTAGTCTAGGATCTTGCACAAACCAGAAAGCACTCAACTGAGCTAAACCTTCGTCCCCAAAAATCGAATTCTAATATGTATTACAACCAGACCGGACATTAAAAATGCCATGTTAACTAAAACTAAGCACAAAATAACAAAATTATATTACTCTTCTCAAACAAACACACAGAAATGGCTAGAGGCTGAAAGGACGAAGGAGGAATGAGGGATCATTCACTAACGGGTATTTTCTGTTTGTGACAATGGAAAAGTTTAGAAAACAGATACCATGGTTATAGTTCTGCAGTAATGGAAATGAACTTGATGTCACTGAAAATTGTTAGAAGAGTGGATTTTGTGTCACTGTATATTGTATCCAATTTAAATAGCTAAGAAAATACCCTCTCTGAATGTCATACACTTCAGCAGTATGAACCAGAAAGTTCACAGAATTATCTTAGTTTTCACTGAAAAGGCATTCAACAAACTTGAATTTCATGATAAGAATAAAAACAGATGTCAACAAGCTGGGAAAAAGGGGAAATTTTCTTCAATCAAATAAAAGTAATATGTTGAAAAGAATAAATGTATATCCAGTGATGAAAATCTGGAAGCATCCTCCATACCAGAACAGAAAATGAAAAATGATATTATATCGGTTATCGTCATTTCTATTCATCATTGTAGAGCACAGTCTAGGAAGAAAAATTAAGCAAGAAGAAGAAATAAAATATACCCCCCCCAAAACAGTATAAAGCTAAAACAGTTGACTCAGTTTTTTAAAATATTATATCATTTATTTATTTTTGAGACAGGGTTTCACTATATAGTTCTGGCTGTCCTGGACCTCACTTTGTAGACCAGGCTGGTCTCAAACTCACAGAGATCTTTCCATCTATATTTCCCGAGGGCTGTGATTAAGGATATGTGCCACCATGTCTGGTAATTTATTTTTTTTTAAATTTATTAGATTTTTAAAAAAATACCAATCCAAGTTCCCACTCCCTCCCTTCCTTTCATTCCCTCCACACACCCTCCCACCCCCACCCCCATCCACTCCTCAGAGAGGGTAAGTCACATTGCCTTGTGGAAGGTCCAAGGCCCTCCCTACTATATCTAGGCTGAGCAAGGTATACATTCAAAGAGAATAGGTTCCCCAAAAGCCAGTACATGTAGTAGGCATAAGTCCTGGTGCCACTGCCAGTGGCCCCTCAGTCTGCCCCAGCCATGAAACTGTCAACCATATTCAGAGGAACTCTGAAATGACAGTGGGGGAGCCAGCATAGTGCCAAACTAGGTCCTCTGAATGTGGGTGACAGTTGTGTGGCTGGGGCAGACTGCGGAGCCACTGGCAGTGAGACCAGGACTTATTCCTACGGTTTGTACTGGCTTTTGGGGAACCCATTCTCTTTGGAGGGATACCATGCTCAGCCTAGACATAGTGGGGAGGGCCTTGGTCCTTCTTCAAAGCAATGTGCTAGAGTTTGTTGACTTCCCATGGGAAGCCTTACCCTCTCTGATAGGTTGAGTTGGGGAGGGAGTGGAGGAAGAAGAAGGAAGGGAGGGAGTGGGAACTGGGATTGGTATGTAAAATGAGAAAAGGTGTTTTTAAATTAATTAATTAAAGTTAAGAAATGAGAAAAAATGCCTACCATAGGCTCATGTGTTTGAACACTTGATCTTCAGTTGGTGGAGATGTTTGGGAAGTCTATAGAACTTTTAATTAACTTATTCTAAGTTATATGCGTGTGTGTGTGTGTGTGTGTGTGTGTGTGTGAGAGAGAGAGAGAGAGAGAGAGAGAGAGAGACTATAGAGACCAGAGGCATTGGATCCCCTTAGAGTTGAAGTAATGGACAGTTGTGAGCCACATGACTGGGTACAGAGAGGAGAACTAGGTCCTTGGCAAGAGCAGTACACAGCCTGGTTATGGAACTTTTACGAGGCAGAGTGTTGCTGGATATGGGATTGGAGGTTTGATAGCCTGACCCCACTTGCTGTTCTTTCTCTGCTTCTTGAGTATTGTTCCTATGTGATTGGCTAATTTCCTGCTCCTGTCTCCATGGCTTCCCTGACTGTTTCCATGTATTCTCCACCGAAAGGGACTATATCCTTCTGAAACCAGAAACCAAAATAAACCCTTTCTCTCTTATTGTTTATGGCAGGGTATTTTATCATAGTAACAACAACAACAACAACAACAGCAACAACAAAAATAAACTGATACGTTACACAGCAAAAGCAAGCCAGTAGGGAAGGAAGCTTCCAACTAAATTCAAGCTTGATGTCTTCATGTCTTCTAAACAAAAAATTCATTAACAACAGTGGTTTGCCATCTAGTTCCAGCATGTAACCAACACTATTGGCAATAGTTTATATTGTATGGGATATCTTAGCGCCTTCCCTAGCCAACAACTCATAAGGAGGTAGGACACCCATGACTCTGGGATTTTTTTTTAATAATTCTCAAAGTGTCTTTACCCATTCACAAAGGTGATTTCTGCATCTAGCATCTATTTGATGCCTTTATGTTTACAGGCACAGGCAGTTGTGAGATAGTTAAATCATCTTTTTGGTTCTCTATGCCTTACCTAACTACAAAACTTCTAAGATTTTATAGCTATGCCTGACCCTTGCACACTGTGCAGACTTATTTCTCATCCCCACCTCATTAGATACACTGACCTCTAAGCTTCAGTTCCAGGAATGGAGGAGGCTTACAGGAGGCCAGGATGCTAAAGAGAATGCAAGGAGTCACAGGCAGATTAGACACACTTTATTCCCTAGCACTCAGGCTCTTAGGCAGGTGGACACTGGCAGTCACCCAGGAACATACTAACACACATGGGCAGTACACAAGCTGGCATAGGCATGCATACGTATCACCACAGAGGCTGCACAGAGTTAGGCATACAGGCCTACAGGAAGACACACAGAGGCAGGTGTATGATGGCAAAGGCTCAGGCTTCTGATCTCAAGGCCATATTTATACAAAAATCACACAAAAGTGTCACTGTGTCAGGAATAGTTATATAATAAATTATATCACTGCTTACTTTTGGGTCTCTGAACACAAATTGTTGGCTACTTTGTGCTGACTTACAGTACCACAGATATCTAGCATTAGGCATATTGGCCCATGCCACATGTCCATTTAAATAACTTGTTGTCTACACATAAACTGGCCCTTACACTCTTCTGTTCACTCCAATTTGCAAATCTTTCAGATACCCTACTAGGTCTGTGAGATACTCAGAAGTTAACATTATATAATGAAACCACTTTGCAAATGGTGGGCAGTACGTCTGAACACTTATTGCCATCTGTTCTGAGCAAGTGGTGCCAAATGATTTTGGCATTTACTAGCTAAGAGTACACTAAAAACGAACAAAACACTAGCAAGGCCCAGGAAAGCATGAAAAAAAAAATCCCATTACGTCTGTTACATGTGTCCTCTAAAAGCAATTTTGGGCATAGTAGAATGAATGAAAATTACTACTTTAGTTACCTCTCTATAATTTTCTATAATCATTTCTCATTAGTTATCCCAAGTCCTAATGCTGTGGCACGTCCACAGCACAACCACCTATTTATCTAACCCTGTAGATCTCAGCAAAGCTGGATAATGCTGCTTCTCCTGGCCTGGGACCCTGAGAGAATGGGACTATGCTTTCATCTGATATGCATATTCCAGTTTCTTGGGTTGGGCAGGCTCTGAGCCTTTACTGTCTTGTCATTGGGTATATCTGGCCACCAAAAGGATCCAGAAATGGATAAAAGTTCTTTTTTTGAGACAAATGTAGATAGCATAGTATGAAGGGACAACTGCCCAGAATCAGGGGAAGCTTAAACCTTTGACCCACACTGCCCTATCTCCGTGTCTATCTGCTGATAACCATTGTCCCAAACATTTCAGGAACCTATATGCAACCAAGGGATGCATAGTTCCAACAGGTAACCAAATCCCAAGTATTCTGCACAGTAGAAGAGGACCAATAAATCTCTAGATCAACATGGACTTTCTCGTTGCATGCCTCTTACCAGCAAGCAACCTTGACCAGCCTGAAAGGGAAGTAACTGAGACAGGTCCCTGACTTAACATGAGGTCTCCTCCTTACAAAACAGCCAATAAAATGGTGGTCAGCTGAACCTCCTCTCCCCCTTTGGTGAAGTAATCAGGCTACACCCTTAGAGAAGCTCACAAGCATATCTGGCTTTCTGACCCCAGCTCCCACCAGAAACTCCAGCATGACACGGGTTGTGCCACATTTGATTTTGACTGAAATGGGGACAGGCTTCTTTTTCTTCTTCATTTTCTCATTTCCCCTCTTACTTGGCAAACACTTTATGAGTTCAATTTCCATTCTAGTCTAAGCCAGTCTGATCCACCAGAACCTTTATTGCCTCATAAAGATTGTGTCCTACCGTGGTTCTGATCAAAGCTAGTAAATCTCCATATCAGTATGGAGGTCTCTGATGACTCACCCTCTGTATCTCTCCAGCAGATGCAATCCTCTCTGACCTGGTGAACTCAGCATCACACAGCGCCTCTAGGTCCAGTTCTTTCCTTATCATTCCTATTTCAGTTTTTCCATTTGCACTGCTTGCTTCTCCCATAAGTTCTAAGATTTTGGATCCTGGGAGGTCCTATTTAGCACAGATCTAAATTGCTCTCTCTCTTTCATATACACTTCTCTCAAGAACAAGAAATAGCAAGCCAGGAGCTCTGTCTCATCATGTCTTATATACTTCACTCATGAGCCTAAATCAGAGACTAATGTGGAGCTGGCATCCACATTTCTTCATCTCAGAATTTCACCACTATGCAGACAAGTATTTTCTGGCCAGACATCTGAACTTCAGTTATATGTCTTATCACCCATAGGAGACGCAATCCAACTTTTGCTTCAACTTGCTTATAATCTTGCTCTATCTGTGCCACTTTCAGGGATTTCCATATGTTTCTGGTCTTTCAGCCATTTTTGAAGTATCTTACTAGTCTCTTGGTATACCACATTTATCATCCCATAAGACAGAGATATTTGCTGTGGGATTTCTACCCTGATTTTCCCTCTGAGTAGATAGCTTAGTCTAAATCACATGTATTAGCGTTCCTAGCAATGGCATTGTAGCTGCTCTATAATCAGAAATTACACTATTCTGCAGCACACACAGAATGACCATGGCGAGAATAACCATGTGGTGCTTCACTGCCCCCACACAGCTTAGCTTCAGTTGCATGTCATATCACACATAGCAGGGACAATGTAGCTACATCCAAACCCATCTTGTTTCTGTAGGATCAACATTAAGGCATCAAATATTCTGTAACTTTTTCCTGGGGGAGTTGTAACAATTGTCCACACAAAGAACACCAATGATGGAACGAAGAACTATTTCTTCTAACTTTAGCCAATCAATGAGTTTAACTTGGTTTTCCTACAATGAGTGAGGTGGTTGGTTATAGGAGTATGGAGAATGTATGGACAACTACACAACCAGAGAAAAATCCCCAGTAATGGTTAACTGTGTATATTTCACTGAGGTCTCAGCATCCTCTGGGTACTGCATCACATTGTGAGCCCTCTCCCATTTCAATAAAAGAATGGTAGTGTTTTCTTGTCTTATGCGGGTAATACAGATGTTCTGTTTTCAAGACAGCAGTGGTCACGTCAGGTCTGGAGGGCGAGTTCCATAGCAATCAATCTGTTTTTTGCAGAATGAGCTGATACTAAAGATTTGCACAATTTCCAGTGCATTTATATTGCTGACATTTATGGTAACAATCTTAAATAGGGTCCTGTCACCTAAATGTATTGTGCGCAGGATTGGAGATCACTGCATTCTCAACTGGGAGTGAAGATATATGCCTGAAATTTCATACCCATGAGGCAGAGGAAAGAGTATCACTGTGATTTTGAGGATAGCCAAGTTAACGTAGAGAATTGCAGACCAGTCAGGAATATATAGTGAGACTGTCCCAATAACAAACAAACAAGCAAACAACAGCAACAAAAGCAAAAAGAAACCCTTGCATTCTTTTAAGAGTTTATTATCTGTACTAGAACATTGGGGAGGGAGGAGAAAGGGAGGAAGGGAGGGAGGGAGGGAGGGAGGGAGGGAGGGAGAGAGAGAGAGAGAGAGAGAGAGAGAGAGAGAGAGAGAGAGAGAGAGAGAGAGAGAGAATGTATGCTTGGGTCCATGGGAGTAAGTTTGATACAAATCCAAATCCACAAATCCACAAATCCACAGTTGCTTGTCTTAACTATAATAAAATGATCCAAACATGTTCTTTAATTTCAAGAATCCATTCCAAAAAACCAGAAGGAATTAATGTCACACCAGATACTGATGTAGTGAACTATGGCAACAAGAAATGCAAATGAAAACATGAAACTTTCAAAGTTCAATAATAGCATTTCAACAAATAGACCCCAATTTGAAAATAAAAACCTATGAGATGCTCAAGAAAGCATTTCAAATATTGATCCTAAAGAAACTCAGTAAGATGTAAAATATTATGTATGTACAATGCAAATAAATGAAATCAATGCAGACTATGAATGTGAAATACACAAAAGAGACAGAAGTCATAAGAAGAACCAATAAAAATATTGAAACTAAAATGTCCAGTATATGAACTAAAAACAATGATAGAGGGCTTCTAAAGCATATTGGATCATGGGAAAAGAATTTTTATACTTGAAGACAAGCCTAGTGAACTAACACAGTAGAAAATAACAAGAAAAAAGAAAAAAAATTAAAAGATGTTTTAAACTTGTATGACAGTAGGGGGAGAAGTTACATGACTTGAGGTTATTCCAGAAGGAAAATAACATGGGGAAGGCGATGAAAACCTATTTTATAAAATAACAGTTCAAAACATAAACATTTAAATATAACTATGTCCTGATGAAGAAGGCTGCCAGAAATAACATATTAAAAAGAATCAGACCTTCATTGCTACCCCATTGGGAGCCCACCAGAGATGACTACTGTGTCTACAGTGTATAGCCAACTGAAAGGCTTTATTTCACTCAGCTGGGACTATGCCCAAGTGTGTTCCAGGATCTAGGCATGGTCCCAAGTATCCAGAACATGGGACACTGAGCCTGGCATCTTGCTTGGCACCTACAGGGCATCTGGACTTTGCAGAGTAAGCAACTTGAAGTGAGCAGTTTTTAACAGAAGCTAAGACAAGCTGTTGGCAAGCTGGAAGGGGATTCCATACAAACTGGCAGTTAAGATGAACAGTCTGACAGAGCTCACACAAGGTGATCCCAGCACTTGGGATCCCATGCCTTTAATCCCAGTACTAGAGAGGTAGAGACAGGAGTGATATGGCTGGGCAGAGAGAGGAATCTAAAGGCGGGAGGAGACAGGAGTTTGGTGAAGTCTGAGGCAGTCTGAGGATGCATTCTGAGATACAGTCTGAGGACAGAGTCTGAGGATGCAGTCTGAGGACAGGATCGCCCTTTAGGTCTGAGCATTGGTAGAGGTAAAAGGTCTCTCTAGTGGCTGGTCACACTGCTTCTCTGATCCTTCAGCTTTCACCCCCTAATACCTGACACCAGGCTTTACTTATTAAGATCAGTTAGAATTCGTGCCACAATTTTCTATCCAGAAAGTGAAAAAAAACTTATTATTCTATAAAATACAAATGACTTAGAATAGTCAAAATAATCCTCATGGGGCAGAAAAAACAACACAGAAACAGACCAATAAACAAAGCTTCCGGTGCCATATATGACCATACATACAATCTACTCTAAGAATATAGTTACTAAAACAATATTTACACAGCATGAAAATAGACATATAGATCAAGGGAACACAATAGACAACCAAGAAATAAATCTAAACTCATAGCCATTGTTTTCTGAAAAAGTGTTAAGAACAGAATATAAAGAAAACAAACAATGGGGGAAAAATTAAAATATGTAAAGAATAAAACTAAAATCAACTCAAAGTTTATCAAAGACCTAAACCTGAAATAACAAAATGACTAGAAGCAAAGATACAGGAAATACTTAAAAGCATTGCTATAGGCAATATTGTTTGTATAGAATCCCAAAGGAAGATGTATACATACATACATATACATACATACATATATACGTACTTATTTTTTAATTTTCTCAATATTTTCTTCCCTAGGAGATTCTTTTTTATTTTTTTTAATTTTTATTGCTTTTAAATAATCTTATTAAAAATTTTCACTTCCTCCTCTTCTCCCATTTCCCTCCTGCTCCCCGACTCCCCTCCCCCCATTCCTAAGAGAGGGCAGGGACCCTGCTCTGTGGAAAGTCCAAGGTCCTCCCCCCTCATTCCAGGCCTAGGAAGATGTGCATTCAAACAGACTAGGATCCCAAAAATCCAGTACACGGAGTAGAAACAAATAGCAGTGCCTTTATCAATGGTTTCTCAGTCAGCCCCCATTGTTAGCCACAATTAGAGAGTCCGGTTTGATCCCATGCTCGTTCAGTCCCAGTCCAGCTGGCTTTGTTGAGCTCCCATTAGTTCAGGCACACTGTATCAGCGGGTGGACCAAGCCCTTGTGGTTCTGACTTCCTTGCTTATCTTCTCCCTCCTTCTGCTCAGTCCAGTGCTCCAATGTGGGTCTCTGTCTCTATATCCATCCATCACCGGACAAATATTCTAAGGTGATATTCAAGATATTCATCAGTGTGACTATGGGACAAGGCTAGTTCAGGCACTATCCACTCCACTGCCCGAGGACCTAGCTGGGGACGTCCCTGTGGACACCTGGGAACCCCTCTACAGACGAGCCACTTGCCAACCCCGAAATGGCTCCCTTGATTAAGATATCTTCTTCCCTGCTCCCATATCCACCCTTCCTATATTTCAACCATCCCACTCCCCCAAGCTCTCCCCAATCCTCACCTCCTCCATTCTCTCTTCCCCTCTCCACTACCCCTGACTTCCCCCCAACCCACCCCCATGTTCCAAAATTTTGCCTGGCAATCTTGTCTGTTTCTGAATTTCCAGGAAGGTCTATATATGTTTTTCTTTGGTTTACTTTATTATTTAGCATCTCTAGGGTTGCAAACTTTAGGCTCAATGTCCCTTGTTTATGGCTAGAGTCCACTAATGAGTGAGTACATACCATATTCATCTTTTTGACTAGGTTATCTCACTCAGGATAGTGTTTTCTATTTCCATTCATTTGCATGCAAAATTCAAGATGTCATTGCTTTTTACTGCGGAGTAGTACTCTAATGTGTAGATATGCCACACTTTATTCATTCTTCCATTGAGGGGCACCTAGATTGTTTCCAGGTTCTGGCTATTACAAATAATGCTGCTATGAACATAGTTGAACAAATGCTTTTGTAGTATGATTGGGCATCTCTTGGGTATATTCCCAAGAGTGGTATTGCTGGATCTTGAGGTAGGTTGACTCCCAATTTCCTGAGAAACCACCACACTCATTTTCAAAGTGGTTGCACAAGTTTGCATTCCCACAAGGATAGGATGAGTGTTCTTGTTACTCCACATCCTCTCCAGCATAGGTTATCATTGATATTTTTGGTTTTAGCCATTCTGACAGCTGTAAGATGGTATCTCAAAGTTATTTTGATTTGCATTTCCCTGATCGCTAAGGAAGTTGAACATGACCTTAAGTGTCTTTTGGCCATTTGAACTTCTTCTGTTGAGAATTCTCTGTTCAGTTCAGTACCCCAGTTTTTTAATTGGGTTAATTAGAATTTTAATGTCTAGGTTTTTTTTATATATTTTGGAGATTAGACGTTTGTCTGATGTGGGATTGGTGAAGAACTTCTCCCATTCAGTAGGTTGCTTTTTTGTCTTAATGACAGTGTCCTTTGCATTACAGAAGCTTCTCAGTTTCAGGAGGTCTCATTTATTCATTGTTGTTCTTGTTGTCTGTGCTACTGGGGTTATACGTAGGAAGTGGTCTCCTGTGCCCATGTATTCCCACTTTCTCTTCTATCAGGTTCAGTGTGGTCAGATTTATATTGAGGTCTTTAATCCATTTGGACTTGAGTTTTATGCATGGTGATAGATATGGATCTATTTTCATTCTTCTACATGTTGACATCCAGTTATGCCACCACCATTTGTTGAAGATGCTTTCTTTCTTCCATTGTATACTTTTAGCTCTTTTGTAGAAAATCATGTGTTCATAGGTTTGTGGATTAATATCTTGGCCTTTGATTTGATTCCATTTGTCAGTGTCTCTGTTTTTATGCCAATACCAAGCTGTTTTCAATACTGTAGCTCTGTAATAAAGTTTGAAGTCAGGGATGGTAATACCTCCGGAAGTACCTTTATTGTATAGGATTGTTTTGGCTATCCTAGGTTTTTATTTTTCCGTATAAAGTTGATTATTGTTCTCTCAAGGTCTGTGAAGTATTTTGTTGGGATTTTGATGGGGATTGCATTGAATCTATAGATTGCCTTTGGTAGAATTGCCATTTTTACTATGTTGATCCTACCCCTCCAAGAGCATGGAGATCCTTCCATTTTCTGGTGTCCTCTTCAATTTCTTTCTTCGAAGCCTTAAAGTTTTTGAAAAATAGATCTTTCACTTCCTTGGTTAGTGTTACCCCAAGATATTTTATGATCTTTGTGGCTATAGTGAAAGGTAAAGTTTCTTTGATTTCCCGCTCTGCTTCTTTATCCTTGTATATAGAAGGGCTACTGATTTTTTTGAGTTGATCTTCTAGCCTGCCACATCACTGAAGGTATTTATCAGCTGTAGGAGTACTTTAGTAGAGTTTTGGGGGTCACTGATTTACAGTATCATATCATCTGCATATAATGAAAGTTTGACTTCTTCCTTTCCAATTCGTATCCCCTTGATCTCCTTATATTGTCTTATTGCTATTGCTAGAACTTCAAGCACTATACTGAAGAGGTATGGAGAGAGTGGACAGCCTTGTCTTGATCCTGATTTTAGTGGAATGGCTTTGAATTTCTCTCCATTTAATTTGATGTTAGCTGTTGGCTTGCTATATATTGCTTTTATTATATTTCGGTATGATCCTTGTATCCCTAATCTCTCCAAGACCCTTATCATAAAGGGGTGTTGGATTTTGTCAAATGCTTTTTCAGCATCTAATAAAATGATCCTATGGTATTTTTTTTCTTTCAGTTTATTTATATAGTGGATTATATTGACAGATTTTTGTATATTGAACCAGCCATGCATCTCTGGGATGCAGCCTACTTGATGATAAAGGATAATTTTTTGATATGTTCTTGGATTCAGTTTGTCAGTATTTTATTGTGAATTTTTGCATATAAGTGAGATTGGTCTGTAATTCTCTTTCTTGTTTGAGTCTTTGTGTGGTTTTGGTATCAGGGTAACTGTAGCTTCATAAAAAAAAGTTTGTCAATGTCTCTTCTGTTTCTATTATGTGAAACACATTAAGGAGTATAGGTGTTAGCTCTTCTTGGAAGTTCTGGTAGAATTCTGCATTAAAACCATCTGGTACTGGGATTTATTTTTGGTTGTGAGGTTTTCTGTGACAACTTCTATTTCCTCACGCCTTATAGATCTATTTAAATTGCTCACCTGGTCTTGATTTATTTTTGGTATATGATACTTATCTAAAAAAGTGTCCATTTCTTTTACATTTTCCAATTTTGTGGCATACAGGCTTTTGTAGTAAGATCTAATGATTCCTGAATTTCCTCAGTGTCTGTTTTTATGTCCCCCTTTCATTTCTGATCTTATTAATTTGCTTGTTCTCTCTCTGCCTTTTGATCAGTTTGGATAGTACTGTGTGAATCTTGTTGATTTTCTCAAGGAACCAGTTCATTTGTTTATTGATTCTTTGAATTGTTTTCTGTGTTTCTATTTTGTTGATTTCAGCCCTCAGTTTGATTATTTCCAGTCTTCTACTCCTCGTGGGTGAGTCTGTTTTTTTCTCTAGAACTTTCAGGTGTGTTGTAAAGTCTCTAATGTGAGCTTTCTGTTTTCTTTATGTGGGAACTTAGTGTTTTGAACTTTCCTCTTAGCACTGCTTTCATTGTGTCCCACAAATTTGGATATGTTGTTTCCTTATTTTCATTGAATTCAAGGAAGACTTTAATTTCTTTCTTTATTTCTTCCTTGACCCAGGGGTGGTTCAGTAGTTGACTGTTCAGTTTCCATGAGTTTGTAGGCTTTCTGGAGGTAGAATTGTTGTTAAATTCTAACTTTATTCCATGATGATTCAATAAGACACAGGTGGTTACTAATATTTTTTTGTATCTGTGGATGTTTGCTTTGTTACCGAGTATGTGATCAATTTTCGAAAAGGTTCCATGAGATGCTGAGAAGAACGTATATTCTTTCCTATTTGGGTGGAATGTTCTATAGATATCTGTTAAGTCCATTTGATTCATTATATCTGTTAGTTCTCTTATTTTTTTGTTACGTTTCTGTCTGTTTGACCTGTCCATTGGTGAGAGAGGACTGTTGAAATCTCCTACTATTAGTATGTGGGGTTTGATGTGTGCTTTGAGTTCTAGTAATGTTTCTTTTACATATGTGGGTGCTTTTATATTAGGGGCATAGATATTTAGGATTAAGACTTCATCCTGATGAATTGTTCCTGTCATGAGTATAAAATGTCCTTCTCCATCTCTTCTTATTGATTTTAGTTTGAAATCAATTTTGTTAGATATTAGTATAGCCACACCCACTTGTTTCTTAGGTCTGTTTGACTGGAAAACCTTTTCCCAATCCTTTACTCTGAGGTAGTGTCTTTCTTTGAGGTTAAAGTGTGTTTCTTGTAAACAGCAGAATTTTGGATCCAATTTTTGTATCCATTCTCTTAACCTGTGCCTGAAAGACATGTAAGGAAATGCTCAATATCCTTAGTAATCAGAGAAATGCAAATATAAACAACTCTGAGATTCCATCTTACACCTGTAAGAATCGCCAAGATAAAAAACACTGATTACAACTTATGCTGGAGAAGATATGGGGTAAAGGGAACACTCCTGCATTGCTGGCGGGAGTGTAAGCTGGCACAACCCCTTTAAATATCTGTATGGAGATTTCTCAGAAAATTAGGAAACAACCTACCTCAAGACCCAGCAATACCTCTTTTGGGTATATATCCAAATGATGCTCAATTGCATCACAAGGACATGTGCTCAACTATGTTTATAGCAGCATTGTTTGTCATAGCCAGAACCTGGAAAGAACCTACATGCCCCTCGACTGAAGAATGGATAAGGAAAATGTGGTACATTTACACAATGGAGTAAATGTAAATGTAAATGTAAACTACAAAGCAGAGAAAAGTAATGACATCTTGAAATTTGCAAGCAAATGGCTGGATCTAGAAAACATCATATTGAGTGAGGTAACCCAGACCCAGAAAGACAATTATCATATGTGCTCACTCCTAAGTGTTTTTAAAGATAAAGCAAAGGAAAAACCAGTCTATAAATCATAATCCCAGATAACCTAGACAGCAATGAGGACCCTAAAATAGACATACATGGATCTAATTTACATGGGAAGTAGAAAAAGACAAGATCTTCTGATTAAATTGGGAACATGGGGACCATGGGAGAGGGTTGAAGGGGAAGGGAGCATAGAAAGTGTATAGTTCAATAAATCAATAATAAAAAGAAAAAACTGTGGAAAGTTTAGAGTAATATCAATAACTTAAAATGAAATAAAAATCACAGTTTTCTATTAAGACATGCACTTATAACTATTTCCACATAGTCCTTTTGTTAGTACACCAGATTTACATTTTCAAAGGGAGCATCCTTGGAGGTTAGGAGACACACATTTTAAACAGACTTAGGGTTGGGGAGAGAACAATGCAAGTGTGAATGCCCAAAACATACATAAAGCTGCACACAATAACACTTCTATAATCCCAGTGTCCCCATATTAAGATGTGAGGCAAAGACATGAGAATTCCTGGAGACTCATGGGCTAGCCAAATTGGCTCACTGCAGTTGGCTCAAAAAGAGACCTTGTTCCAGCCAAGAAGATGAGGACTGATACACTGAGTTTGTTTTCTGTGCTCCACATATACACGAAAGCAAGAATATGCCCACATCAATCCACAAAACACTAACAAAAAGTATACACACATACCAAAACCAAGTAAAAATAAGTTGATTTAAACAACTACCAAGCATCTTTGACTCACATAATTAAAATCCTAATCTGCAGGTTAGGTGGGTTTCAGATACAATTTGAACTAGGACTCAGTCTCAATGTCTGAATCTTAGGATTTCCCCTAAGTGCATCAGTTTAAGTCTCAAGTCCCCTTTCCTCTTATTACCAAGACTGGTCTGTTGTTCCTATCTATAGTAGCTCTATTCTTGAGAATCCCCAAGAAACAGACCACAAAATAAAATTAACACTGCTGAAAATGCATCACCTTTACCTGCACAGGAAATGAGTCAGAAGAACTATGGGAGAAGTTAAGCTATAGAAAGAGTCATAGACAGTCACATCCACAGGAAGTTCCAGACCTGGAAAGGTGTTTCAACAGGCAAAGGCTCACATACCTTTAAACTCCTATTATAATCAGCTATGGATGAGAAAGGTCCTGCGAAAAGGAATGACTTTGGGCCATATAGTTCTTTGTAGCTGAGGCAGCTCAGCTAATACGTGTGACAGATGAAACAAAGTGATAAGTCCTTCATTGATGGAAAACCTGGGTTTTGCTTTCCATCATCTACAGAGCCACTGCATATTTTGATCAGAGAATTGACCTGAATTACGTTTTCAAAGGATGTCTCTCCTCTTTTGTGTAAAGAATATAGTAGGGAATGCATAGAAATAAGAAAAGTAGGGTATTGTGGTTTTAGGAATAAGTATGTGGTCCCAAAGAAAGAGACTGTCATGCTAATTAAATTGTTTCTACAAGGCAAGGCTTTGCTTCTGATCTGAAAGGTGTGCTATTTACAAAAGCAAAACAAATGTACCAGAACAGGCCATTAACCTGGATTTTATTCTAATGTAGGTAGTCACTGTCTTTTCCCTATTGGCTGGCTTCCAACCATCCAACCTCACACTCTTCCAAGACTGGATAACTTTAAAAGAAACTACAGAAAGGAAAGTGGGAAGGAGTCAATCATTTAAGCGACTAGTTCTGAGAATGCAGCAAGGTCTCTGTGTGAATGAAATTTTTATCAAGTGTGTGGAGTGGGTTAAATATTGGAAGAAAAGTTGTACAAGGTGAGAAGATACAGAGTTTGTATTAAAGTCTACGTTGAATCCATGGGACTTGTGAGCACATTCTAGTGAACGTCTGTCTATAGAAACAAACGGATACTGCTGTTGTGCAGAACACTGTAGCAGCAAAAGACCAGGGAGGAGTGTAATTAGGCTTCTTCTGCCAGTGGTTAGTTAGGTAACACATTATTTCTGTGAAGATTAATTTAGCAGGGAATCATCTTCTGCCCTTGCATAATACTGGGCTTTCAGAGCCTTTGGCCATCCCAGCCACTCAGGTCTACTGAAACTGTTGATGCCATTGGTACTTAATTGATTCCATGGATATTGGTTTGTTGTTTGATGTATATTTGCCAGTTCCCATATAAGCATATCTTGGCTATAGGTTTCCATGGTTTAAACACCAAGGTAGACAAATCAAGAATATACACGCTGCCAGATTTAGCCAGTAATGCAATAATTGAAATGGTTTTGGGCTTACTTCTCTCTAAAACTTCAGATACTTGAGATGCTATCAGTTTCTTGATATGAAATTTGACTGTTCCTTATAACATTCTATTTTTCATATGAAAAGAGGGAGATCTAAAGTTTGATAGAAGGATAGCTGGGGCAAAGGTACAAATCTCCTTATTTTCCAATTCTCTTTTTGTAACAACATAAATAGAAATGATGATATCCTAAAGAGACATTTGTGTTGCTCTCTTTGGCAATCAAATTGTTAAAACAACAGTCCCCAATGAATTGAAACTTCCCAGAGTCTCATGCTGGGAGGAGGAAAAGTCTGAAATCTGATAGTACCATCCAAAGGAAGAAGAGATTGCACAGAGTTCTGACAACTTGTCATGTCTCTTGGCGGGAAGGAGATCCCAGGGCTGAGACAATGAAGGGTCAGTGATAGATGGGACCTCATATTGATCAGAACTGCTAGTTGTGCATACCTCTTGCCTTTATTTAAATCTAAATCTCATGTTAGGACTCAGAAGATGGACTTTTGCAGTTTGTTCCTCTTCCCAGTGTAGTCGCATTGAATCAATCTTTCTTTTTCACTATTACTTCTATCTTCCGGATGAGTGGCCATGCCTAGCTTGTCAGGCCCGTCATACTCAGGTTCTGACACTAAAACGTAGGGTAATACAATCTTCCCTTCATTCACTAAAATGGAAATAGTCTATACACATAAGTGTACCATCAGCTGAAGTAGAGAAAAAGCAGGTATCCCGAAGTTACTACATTGAAAACTGTCATCCTCAACAAAAAGACAGGTATTGAAATGAATTCAAAATTCGAACATGTCATTATTTCATCTGAAGGTTAATTCGCCTGCTAGTGTAGACAATTTCACAAAATGGAGGAAATGCAATTTGCAATTTTGGACAATAGAGCACATGAAGTGTATGTTGGCTTTACACAATTTGCCAAGACCAGAAGGCTAAGCTACTATACCAATTAAAGACAGGAGTAATGGCGAAAAGCAGAGAGGGATTTACTGAATATGGCTACATTGAAGGAGAAACATATGAAGGGTCTAAGTCCATCCGACATGAGCTTTAGGCACAGAGGAAGAATTGGGAAGAGACAAAAGGGTGTACATAATTAAATTGTCCTGGTCTAGGTGTGGTCTGCTCGATCATTTTCTCAGTGCCATTCCAAAGTTTCCCAAAGGTGATCCAAAGTTGCTTGAGGGGATGAAGGGGTTCTCTGTAGATTTCAGTAATTGCCCCAGAACACAGCTTTGCACTCCTGGAAAATTGCCACCATGTGTGTATTGGTCCTGTCCTGCAAGGTTTTGCTGTTGCTGGAATTGAGGTGACTATGAGGTTAGGAACATGACTTGACTTCCTACCTGCAGCCTTGAAGCAGGGTGAGATAAATTAGATAGGTAACAAGAATCAAGCAGAGGTCTGAGGCCAAGGGAAGGAGACACAGAATGAGGGCAGGGTCCAGCCTCTCATGCTGCTTTTAGTTACCCTGTGAACCAACATGAGGTACCAGTATTGTCCAGCAGAGGCGGTTTCCAAGAGCCTGTTTCTGAAGAAAGATGTTCTTTTCTTCCTGGCTCTTCATGACATGGGTTCTTTATCCTATTCCATCTTTACTAATTAACTGTTCTTCCACTATTTGTTGCTATTTCCTACTCCCAAGTTCCAAAAAATTTACTGCAAACTCCAACTTCCAAGCCTCTTGGCTGTAGTACTTCCAGCTCCTGTTGGAATGTACTGTCTCATGGCATTTCTTGTATACAAATCTGCCCACTTTGTCAAGGTGTATATCATTTTTGGAGGCTACTCAGTACTCTAACTAGGTCAGTTGTTCACTCCGTCTTTTGTACTTACATGGCCTTCATTTATCTGTTATAGCACTTGCTAAAAATTCCTGCCCCTATTCTGCCCCCCCCCCAACGATAGCTCATCAGATGTTATGGCTGTGTAATCTGAGTCCTCGCCATATTCTAGATACTTTCCTTCACAAACAAGTTTCCCTCCAGGGCTTCAGCAAGAGTTTTAAAGCACCTAGTAGCTAAAAGAGGCAATACTGTCCCTGGGTCTTTCCTCCAAAAAACAAAAAGAAAGAGATTTTTTTACGATAGTCCTCAGAGCCACTAGGCCATCCCTGAATCAATACACAACCTCCTAGATAATACTGCTAGTACTCCTTTGAGTCTGAAGTTTGTCTCTGTTGTTAGAACATAACCCTGTACCTTTAGGCTCTATCCTATAGCCTGAATCAGGTCACAGTTCACTGTAATTCTTTCTTGGACAGAAGGTATAGAAGCAGTATATGCTATGTGACAGTTCTCAAATTAGAGTGCCTGGGGACTGAACACTCCTCATTACGCATATTCTGCTGAACTACATCACATAACGTAAAACTTCCCACCACCCCTAAGTGGTTAGGAAAAGTCAAACCTTTCCTTCATTAAGGGGACTGGTCCAAGACTCCTCAGAGAGACTGTTCAGGGATTTGGAACTACATTAAAGGATGGAAGCATTTGGAAGGTTGAGAACCACTGCTCTAATATAATTAAGACGTTAATATACTTAATTTGTGAGAAATAATCATATACACACAGAAACACCTATTATAAGCTATTTAGTGCATTTTATTATTCAAGACAATATATTATACATGTCTAAAAGCCAGAAACCAGTTCTAATTTCTGAAATTATTGTAAGAAAAAATACTCTTCTCTATATCACTATGGGAAATATAAGAGATTAGACACACATTTTTAGAATTTGAAGTTCGGAAGGTCTCTATTCATTGAAAATTCAAAACTTAGGTTAGTAGTGGCATAAACTTAGACATGTAAGAGGCCACCATTGAAGGAAGAAAGCATACATGAGAACTAAGGCAGCTCATGGGAAAACCAATCATAAAATGAGATGAAACACCCTTTACCCTAACTATTTGATTTGATAGATTTAAAGGTCCCCTGTGCCTCTTCTTTCTTCTGTTTGTTTTTCTCAATATTTTTAGGTGATTTTTTTTTATTTTCTGCCACTTGACAACAAAAATAGTGCAGTGAATACATTCAAAAATTTGCTTTGTCTCTCATTGCATACCACATGCATATTGCACACTAGGTAAATCCCCAACCTGTTAATTGGGAATAGTGAAGATTGCCAAGTGGGTACATAGACATTAAAGTTATTAACATATACAAGAAAGACCTATGGTTGAGAACAGAGCAAAAGAATTTCAGAGCTAAGCAAACCTTAAAGATTGTCTTGTCCCATCTTCTTGTTTGTACAGAGAACGTTCAGAGGGGAGAAAACAATTACAGTTACAGCAAGGCCTAATAGGAGCCAGGGCTTAAACCACCATATCCACGACTAGACTATCATTGTGCCAGGGTTTTCGCTTTTCCTTTTTCTTTGTCTTAAATTTTAAAGAAGAAAATAAAGCGTCAAAACTATGCAGCATTTACTTTATACCCACACTGTTTCCCCCTTTGTCCCTGAATTGTATTGATGTCTCAGCTTCCTACTAGCATATGCGTGTTTTAAATATTTACATTTATTAATGATACCTTCTCTTCCAAGTAGGTGTCTAGGTGGAGGTGAACCCGGTGGGACCTCTATTTGCTTCAAGTACTTGACAGGCTTTGGTGAAAATCTATGTAGAGCAAGAATGCAGAAATACTGCTGTGGTTGCCAACATAGAAAGCACGTAGAAATTGCTTTTGCTAGAAGCATTGCCTAGTCACTTGGGCCCATAGGATAAGTAACAAAAAGACAAAAAGACAGACATGCCTGCCTTCAAGGATTTTTGTGGTTGTTGTTGTTTTTGTTTTTCGAGACAGGGTTTCTCTGTAGTTTTGGAGACGGTCCTGAAACCAGCTCTGTAGAGCAGGTTGGCCTCAAGCTCACAGAGATTCACCTGCCTCTGCTTCCCTAGTGCTGGGATTAATAGTGTGGGCCACGTCTGCCTGGTTGCCTGCTTTCATTTTCTATCTATCCCCTTATTTTCAGCTTTTACAGTGTCCTGTTCCAGACACCTGATAGTCTGTTGTCATTATCATAAGTCTACAGTCCCCTTCAATTTCAGGGACATGAGGACGGATTAATAAACAGTTTTGTGATAAGGAATGGCAACTCACCTTAAGCAGTAGAGAATCTCACAAGAGTAATCATCTCTCAAAGCAAACCAGCCCTCTGTGAAGGTAAGAGTCTACTCGGAAATGAAATAATAATTTTATGGAAAGTAGGTTGTTCCTTCTGGCAATAAGGACCTCTTTGAACCATCTTGCAAAATCAGAACTGAGATAGTGATCAACCAGACCATTCTTTGACCAAGACTGCTTGCTCCCTACCCCCAATTCTTCCTCTCTTATATTACTAAAGTTCCTGCCAATGCCCAAATATGGACGTGGGGCACACTGAATCTCTTTATTTGTACCGTCCACTGAGGCCATGTTGTTTAAGTCCCCTTCCTCTGACTTTTCACCATCATTTGGCTCTTGAATGGGTGTACTGGGCAAGAGCGTAGTCATTGGAAAACTAGGAGGCAGAGCTTTCGCCCTGTAAAGTCCAGTCACATTAATAGTCCTATGCCATGAACTGTGAAGGGGCAATGAGAAGTGAGCGGACAAGCACATCTGTCCATAACAATATAGGTAGATACTGGAAAGGGAAGCTCTTTGTCCTGTGAGTTAGTTTCTAATATCTTCCTCAGAATTCTGTGCAGGTGACCAGACGCAGCAGTTTAATTAATTATTTTTGAAAATATTGTGGGGACCTTAGGTATGATTCAAATATCCAGGAATACTTCCCTATTCAGTAGAGCTGAAGGATAAATAGAAGCATCCGCTCCATATAAACTCGAAAGGCCAGTTAGAAGCTAGACACGTTAGTGCATGCTTTCACATGTTTTCACAGAATGCTAACACCATTCTTTTGTCCCCAAGAAATAGGGGGAATCAAGTGGGGGGAATCAAATCAATTAATTATTTATAGTTTTACTCATATTGAACTACATTTTGCAGTTTAAAAGACCACTAACTGACACAACAACAAAATGAACTAAATATTGCCTCGGGTGCTAGTTGTTTGCTTTGGTTAATTTGTTTGTGTATTTTTTGTTCCGTCTTTTCACTTTGTTTCTTTAGAAATTTTTCTTCTTTTCTTCCACCCCCCCCCCCTGCCCGGCACGGAGTCCTTCCATGTACATGTAGATCAGATTGTCCTCACACATGTGACCCACCTCCTTCAGCCTCCATAGGATTAGAATTACTACCACATATCATGGCGCCTGTCTGGTTCCTGCATTTCCCTTTGGATTGTGGTGTGCCTCTGTGTGTGTGTGATATTAAGAAGGTAGCTAACTGGAGATATATTCTCCATTTCTTCTTTCTCACTGAATGAACCATGATTTTCCATGTTCTGGAAATTGCTAGCTGCCAGATTGATAGATCTTGACAAAGAAAATATCAGTCATGAATGCAGGCTTAGATGCTTTGACAAAATTAAAAACAAAACAACAAAATATCCAAGCAGCACATAACCAAAGACAGAAGTTGGTGAGGGTAGACGGACTCCACATATGCCTTTCAATGATGACAGAGATTTTATTCTATTCTGCAGAAATAATGGAAGCTGACTATTTTGAGCAGAATGGAAATAGGAACAAATGTTGTCTTCACAAAGGTGCAGAATTAGGAAGAGCAGAGCATAACTGGAGTGGTTGGGCTGGAAGACAACCATTGCAATGCTCTACATACACTTGTGTAATAGCTCACTAGGCTGGATTCTAGGGCACATACTGGTAACTAAGAGTTTGGGCTCTTATAGAGATTTTGGAATATTTGATTTTATATATTCACCTGCACTAATGAGCAGTCTTTTTCTGCTGTAAACTTTTAGTATGCCCCTGTTACTGATGGAGCTGATTCATGTAGAATCCTCTCCTCTAGGAAGAACTGTCCTCCATAGACAATTGCTGTGAACCCAATCCTGTACCCTCTCGTCTATCTCATCCTAGAAGTGCGCGCAAGGGAAGCTTTTTGAAATAGTCCTGAGGCTTGAGAGAAAGCTCAAAGGCAAGAAAGAAACTGCTACCCTAAATACAATCACAACTAACTATTCATGTGCAAACCTGTCCTGCAGTCGCTCCCTTTCTTTGGTTTTAACTGTCTTTCTCTCTCCCTACTTTCCAACCATTGGACATCGTCACAGTATCACCACATCTCTCCTCAACGTGAAGATTCAGCTAAGTTTTTCACCAACCATAAACTGGAAGGAAATTTTTCTGCCTCATTCATATTCAGTATCAGGCTTGCCTCCTATGTCCTTATTTCTGATTCAGACATTAAACTTGGCATATTCCCTGTGAGTTATATGCTGTCTTGATTTGATGTAGCTTTATGGTTTGAACAAGACAATCACACCAGAGTCAACATGCTTCCTATATTACTAGTAGGATGAAATCCATCAATACTCTGATCAAGATTAGGTGATGACAACTCCAATACAATTCCTAGGCATCAAAAGATCATAAACTTTTTAGGTCTTGTCTCAGTCATTATGTGTGTCTGTAGACATACAAAGGGAAAACAATGTATATATATACATATATATGCAAATCATATTCATGTATATTTGTTTATATACAGAAATTTACAATCCCAAATCATAGTATATATCCTATTATAAAACTGGATTTCTTCAAAGCAATTTTGACTTTTGTAATTTTTAATGTTGTTTTCTCTTTATGTAGTATTTCAGTGTACGATTACAAAAATTTATTTAGTAAATTTTTACTGATAAATTTGGATATTTTCCAAACTTAGGTTATCATGAACACTAAAACCAGTCACACATGTAACAGTGTGTCTGTACACTCTATCGGAATGTTCTCTGGGTGAATTATTAATTCAAATCTTTAGTTCTCTTTCTTTCAGGGGAAAACTGTAGGCCCTTTGATTCAAAGACTCAGTTTGAGATTGTGGGAGATAAACATTGGAACTCAAAATCTTTCTTTGATGTGGTCCCAGTTTCGCCATATTTGAATGATATGATGTAGTCTCTATTGAGATGGTGTATGATTTTATCATTTATTATTGATTGCTTGAGTTCTAGAGTATTTTTATTGTTCAGTTTGTGGAGAAAGTGTTTTAGATGAGCAAAACACTCAGGAGAAAAGTAGTAGTTTTTATTTCTATAAGAATGGAGTGACAATTTCAAAATTATACAAGAAACTGCTTCCTGAGACAGAGACGCTGAAACCTTCCTTGTGCTTCAGAGCAAGAGGTTCACAGGCTGGTAAACTTTTTTTTTCTTTCTTTTTTCGTTTTGCAACAATGCTCATTTTTCCCATGATATTTTTTTCTTCCCTATTTTAAGTTCAACATATCTCTTGCTTATCATAGCAACTAACAATTGTTCTATTTTCCTAACTCATTCAGTTTGCTGTCTCTTTTTTTTTGTTTTTTGTTTTTTTTTTGTTTTTTCGAGACAGGGTTTCTCTGCAGCTTTTTTAGAGCCTGTCCTGGAGCTAGCTCTTGTAGACCAGGCTGGCCTCGAACTCACAGAGATCCGCCTGCCTCTGCCTCCCGAGTGCTGGGATTAAAGGCGTGCGCCACCACCGCCCGGCAGTTTGCTGTCTCTTAACATTCAATAGGAAAATGGTTTTGAGAATTATTTATTTCAGCCCCTTAATTTTGAGGCCAGCATTTTCGTTTCCCAAGATTGGAATGAAATGAATATTTTCATTTTTCTTACATGAATATCTTTTTATGAGTTTGAATATTTTAACCATTGTAGCTCATGCAGAACTATGTTTTTTGCCATGTGACAGGTACTCCGATCCTTTCAGCATCCACCTAGGATCTCAGTCAGACATGGTTGTAGTAAGGGTACATAAGGTATCTACAGTGCTAGACCTTGAATAGAATGTTGCCTCATGAAAAGCTGATTTGCCAGAGGATAGGGTCCACATGGTTGGATTTTTGTATGACACCTGGGGATATGTCATTCACACTTAATGTACTAATTTCTCAGGTTTGTCCATCATTCCAAAACTAGAGTGTTTTTTTTTTTCTGGTGTGACTTTATTGTTGCTTATTTCCAAGGAAGCTGGATAATCTTTGAAACAATTTGGTACAGAAAACGTGGAGTTATAAATCCATAAAATCAGTGATCTGTTCCACAGTGGGCGAACACCTGGGATTCCTATTTCATTCATACGCTTGGCTCTCTGAAATGTTTTGTTCCAATGTTAAAATGGCATTTTAGATTATCCATTTTTGCTCTGCTCTTCAAATATTAACCAAGTACTCCAAGATAAAAAGAAGTAAATCTGAGAGCTCACAGCATACTCCTTTACAGTTTAACAAGTGCTATGCAGATAGGATTACATGCAGTTATTTGATTCTCTGAGTTTTTTATCTGCAAAGTCTTGTATTCCAAATGCTCATCAAAATCTGATCAACATTGATTTTCAAGTTATGTTTACTGTCCACTGAGATATTTTTATTATCAAAATTAATATCACATTCTTGCATCACAGCACTTGAGAAATGTATACTTACAATTTTTTATGTGGTTTATTTTTATATTTAAAAATTTCCATCTCCTTCCCTTCTCCTCCCCCTTCCCTCCCCTCCCCTCCTCCCCAACCCCCCTCCCTCCCTCTCCAGGCCAAGGAGCCATTGGGGTTCTCTACTCTATGTTAAGACCAAGGTCCTCCCAACTCCCCCCAGGTCCAGGAAGGTGATCAACCAAGCTGAGAAGGCTTCCACAGAGCCCGTCCATGCAGAAGAATCAAAGCCCAGCGCCTTTGCCCTTGGCTTCTCAGTCAGCCTCCACAGTCGGCCACATTCAGAGAGTCTGGTTTGGTCTCATGTTCCATCAGTCCCATTCCAACTGGAGTTGGTGATCTCCCATTAGTTCTGTTCCACCGTCTCCATGGGTGAATGCACCCCTCACGGTCCTGACTTTCTTTCTCATGTTCTCTCTCCTTCTGCTTCCAATGGTTGCCTATTGACAACCTATTAGTTAGCCAGTCTGATGAAAGCTTTCATTCCTGGGGTCATCTTTGGTTCTAAATGTTTAGATTACAATCCCAACATTAGCACCTAATCTCTATAAATAATAAACTCTGCCGCTGCTGCAGTTTCTGGCCTCTATTTGTCTTCACATGTCATCAAGCCTCCACACGCACCTACTCAAGAGAAAATCAATCCGTCCACAGGCACTTGCTGTGCCCCAGTCAGTCACTGTGTGTCCCTCTGAGAGTCTTGGTCCCTCCTTTTTCATTTTCTGGAGAATTTAACACATGGTCCATCATTCCTGCTGTGGTTAAAGGTCATTCTTTCCCAGCCAGTGAGCTCCCACTTGCTCATGGAAAGTGCAGAGGTGAAAGAACAGCTCTAGAGACTGTGATAATGGCTGGGAGATTCCTATGACTCCAAGTTGGAAAAAAGGGAAATTCTTAGAGACCACAACACAGGTTGGTTTGTTAGCCCTTGTCCCCTCTACCTTCTCTCCCAACTTCTAATCTATTGATTCTTTTTTATTTTATTTTATTTTTTTATTATTTTTTTTTTTGGTTTTTCGAGACAGGGTTTCTCTGCAGCTTTTTTAGAGCCTGGCCTGGAACTAGCTCTTGTAGACCAGGCTGGCTTCGAACTCACAGAGATCCGCCTGCCTCTGCCTCCCGAGTGCTGGGATTAAAGGCGTGTGCCACCACCGCCCGGCTAATCTATTGATTCTAATGCAGGTTGTTAAACTCATTTGGAGTAGGGTTGCCTTTAAAATATCCAGAACCTGGAAACAACCTAGATGCCCCTCAATGGAAGAATGGATAAAGAAAGTGTGAAATATATATGCATTAGAATACTACTCAGTGGTAAAAAACAATGACATCTTGAATTTTGCACACAAATGGATGGAAATAGAAAACACTATCCTGAGTGAGGTAACCCAGACCCAAAAAGATGAATATGGTATGTACTCACTCATTAGTGGATTCTATCCATAAATAAAGGACATTGAGCCTATAATTTATGATCCTAGAGAAGTTAAATAGGAAGGTGAACCCAAAGAAAAACATGTAGTTATCCTCCTGGATATTGGAAGTAGAAAAGATTGCCAGGCAAAAATTGAGAGCTTGGGGGTGGGGGTGGGATGGGGGTAAGGGGAGATGGGGAGAGAGAAGTGAGAGAAGGGGAGGATGGGGAGAGCTTGAGGGAATGGGACAGTGGGATGGATATGGGAGCAGGGAAGTATATATCTTAATTAAGGGAGCCATTTGAGGGTTGGCAAGATTCTAGAGGGGTTCCCAGGTGTCTAAGGAGATGTCCCCAGCTTGTCCCTTGAACAGCTGAGGAGAGGGCGCCTGAACTGGCCCTATTCTATAGCCACACTGATGATTATCTTGCATATTACCGTAGAACCTTCATCTGGCGTTGGATGGAGATAGAGACAGAGACCCACATTGGAGCACTAGACTGAGCTCCCAAGGTCTAGTTGAGGAGCAGAAGGAAATTGAACATGAGCAAGGAAGTCAGGTTTGCGAGGGGTACGCCCACCCACTGTGACGGTGGGGCTGATATAATGGGAACTCACCAAGGCCAGCTGGACTGGGTCTGATGGAGCATGTGATCAAACTGGTCTCTCTGAACGTGGCTGACAAAGATGGCTGACTGAGAAGCCAAGGACAATGGGTTTTGATTCTACTCCATGTACTGGCTTTGTGGGAACCTAGTCTGTTTGGATGCTCACCTTCCTAGACCTGGATGGAGGTGGGAGGACCTTGGTCTTCCCACAGGACAGGGAACCCTGACTGCTCCTTGGACTGGAGAGTGAGGGGGAGGGGAAATGGGGGGGAGGAAAAGGGAAATGGGAGGAGGGGAAGAGGTGAAAATTTGTAAAAATTATATAATTTAATAAAAAAAGAATGTCCCCTCAGGATAATAGTCAAAACATTAAGTGTACAAAACAAAGAAAGAATATCAAAAGCTGCAGGAGTAAAATACCAAGTAATATATAAAGGCAGAACTATTAGAATTATACCTGAATTCTCAATGGAGATCAAAAGTTAAAAGTGCCAGTCCAGAATACTAACTACATCCAGCAAAACTTTTAATCACCATAGATAGAGAAAATGAGATTCCAGTATAAAGTCAAATTTAAGCAACATCTGTCTATGAATTCAGTTTTACAGAAGGTACTAGAAGAAAACACCAACCTATAGAGGTTAATTACATCTTAAAAAAAAACACAAGAGAACAAATAATCCCAGACCAGCAAAATCAAAAGAAGGGAAGAACACACACACACACACCACCACCACCACCACCACCAACAACAACAACAACAAAAAAAAATCAATAAATATTACTCATTGATAATCACCCAACAGCAGTAATCTCAATTCCCCAGTAAAAAGACAGAGACTAACAGAATGGATGTGGAAACAGGATCCATCCTTTGACTGATCCCAAGAAATATACTTTAACATAAAGAATAGATATCATTCCAGGGATAAAGGATGCAAAAAGATTTTCCAAGCATTTTAATATCTGACACAACAGACTTCAACCAAAAGTAATCTGAAGAGACAGAAAAGAATATTTCATACTCAGCAAAGTAAAATCCATCAAGAGAATATTGCAATTCTTAACATCTATAAACCAAACACTAGGGCATGCATGCTTGTAAAAGAAACAAAATAGCTTAAAAATCACACATTGACACTAACACACTGATAGTGGGAGACTTAAATATCCCCATTCTCACCAATGGACAGTTTATCCAGACAAAAACTAAACAGAGAATGCTGGAGTTAATAGACACTGTAAACCAAATGGACCTAACAAATAGTTACAGAATGTTTCACTCAAACACAAAAGAATATATCTTCTTCTTAGTACCCCATGAAACTGTCTCCAAAATTGACCACATACTTGGACACAAAGCGAGTCTCAACAGATATGAGAAATAACCGTCTGCATTCTATCTGATTGCCACTGATTAAATCTGGATATCAACAACAGAAACAGAGAGCTTACAAACTCATGGAAGCTGAATGTTATTCTACTTTGAAAAATGGATCAAGATAAAAAATTACAAAAGAAATGAAAGACTTTCCAGAATTGAATGAAAATAAATACACAGCATATTCAAACTTATGGGATACAATGAAAGCAGTTCTAAGAGGCAAGTTCATAGAATTAATTGTTCATATTAAAAAATAGCGATCTCATACTAGTAAATATCACACCTGAAAGCTCTAAAACAAAAAGAAGAACTCAAACTCAAAAGGATTACATGACAAGAAATAATCAAACTCAGGACTAAAATCAATAAAATAGAAAGAGAACAATATAAATAATCAAAGAAACAAAGAATTGGTTCATTGAGAAAATCAGTAAGATCAACAAACCCTTGTCTAAACTAAAAGTCAGAAAGAATATCAAAATTAGCAAAATCAGAAATGAAAAAGAGGGATATGAAAACAAATATCAAGAAAATCCAGAGAATCATTAAGGACATATGTTAAGAACCTTTACTGCACCAAATTGAAAAATCTAAAAGAAATGGGTAATTTCCTCCACAGTTACCACTTACAAAAGTTAAATCAAGATCACATAAGCAATTTAAACAGACCTATAACCCCATCTAGTGAAATAAAAGCAGCCACTAACAGTCTCCCAACCTAAAAAAAAAATCCCAGAGCTGGATGGTTTAACATTGAATTCTACAAGACTTTAAAAGAAGAGTTAAAGCCATTTTTCCTTAAATTATTCCAAAAAAGAGAAAGAAAAAGAAGGATAAATGCAATCCATCATATAAACAAATTGAAAGAAATAAAGCACTTGATCATCTCATTATTTTCAGAAAAGGCCTTTGACAAAATGCAACACCCCTTCATAATAAAAGTTCTAGAGAAATTAGGGATACAAGGAACATACATTATCATAGTAAATTCCATTTACAGAAAGCTTATAACCAACATAAATGGAGATAAGCTCAAAGCAATTCCACTAAAACTCGGAACAAAATAAAGTGGTTTACTCTTTCCATACTTATTCATATGGTACTTGAAGTCATAGCTAGAGCAATAAGACATTGTGAGAGATCAAGGGGGTACAAATTGGAAAGGAATAACTCTAAGTATTTTTATTTGCTGATTATATGATAGTATATATATAAGTGACCCTAAAAATTCTACCAAGAAACTCCTACAATTGATAAATGCTTTCAGCAAAGTGGCTGGAAACAAAATTAACTCATAAAATCCTTATACAAATAACAAATGAGAAAAAAAATCAGGGTAACAACACCTTTTACAATAGCTCCAAGTAATATAAAATATCTTGGGACATTCTAAACAAGCAAATGAAAGACTTATATGACAAAAACTTAAAATCTTTGTAGAAAAAAATTGAAGAAGATATCAGAAGATGGAATGATATCCATGCTCATGGATCAGTAGGATTAACATAATAAAAATGGCAATATACATATTCAATGCCATTTCCATCAAAATTCCAACACAGTTCTTCACAGATCTTAAAAGGACACACACAGCTAAAACAATCATGAATCATAAAAGAACTGCTGACAGTATCGCATTCCAGATTTCAAATTGTATTACACAGATATAGTAATAAAATAACATGGTATTCACAAAAATCAGACGTGTTGATCAATGGAATCAAAATGAAGACACAGATATAAATCTATACACTTATGGACATTTGATTTTTGGTAAAGAAGCCAGAAACATATATTGTAAAAAAGACAGCATCTTCAACAAATGGTTCAGGTAAAACTGGATGGCTACATGTAGAAGAATCCAAAATAGATTCATACTTATTACCCTGCACAAAACTCAATGGCAAATGGATCAAGAACTTCAACACAAAATCAGAGATACTGAATCTGATGGAAGAGTAAGTGGAGAATAGGCTTGAACTCATTAGCACAGGAAAAGACTTTCTGAACAGAATACTGTAAGTGCAGGCACTGGGATCAACAATTAATAATCAGAACCACTTGAACCTGAGACATTTCTGTATATTGAAGGACATTGTCATTTAGACAAAGCCACAGGCTATAGAATGGAGAAAGATGGTTATCAAGTACACATTAAATAGAGAGCTAATATCCAAACTATATAAAGATTCTAAAAAACTAGGTATTAAGAAAACAAAACACCCAAGTGGTGGCCATATGTTCAGCACCTCTGCAGCTTTCATGCCCCTCATGATGGTGAACATCCTGTTTGAGGAGATTTTTGATATGAAAGATATTGTCCCAGAAGACAAGAAATTTGAGTATCTTGACAGAACTCTGAGAGTGAATCTTTCAGGATGGACTACATCTTAGATGTAAATGTTCAGATTTACCCTGTAGATTTAGGTGACAAATTCCAATTGGTCAAAACTAGTACCTTGTATGAAGTTCACCTTGGGTGATGGTTGTGGTGGTTTGAAAGAATATGACTCCAAAGGGAATGGTACAATTAGGAGGTGTGGCTTTGTTGGAGTGAATGTGGCCTTGTTAGGCAAAATGTGTCATTGTAGAGGTGGACTTTGAGGTCTCATATATGCTCAAGCCACATCCAGTGTCTCAGTTCACTTTCTAGTGCCTAAAGTCAAGATTGTAGGACACTTGGCTACTTTTCCAGCACTAAGTCTGACTACATGCTACCATGTCACACCATGATGAAAATGAACTAAACCTCTGAAAAATGTAAGCCATCCAGTTAAATGTTTTTCCTTTACAAGAGTTGCCATCATCTTGGTGTCTCTTCACAGCAAGTGAAATCCTAAGATAATAGTGAATACAACCCCACAGGAGATAGCCCTTCGATGACTGAGCAGTTTAAGCATGTAATGTATGGGTAAGTGTACAGGGTTGAGGGGAATGATACCTCTACTGAAGTGGCAACACGCCACTCTGCATATGTGTCCTATGGGGGCCTGCTCATGAGGCTTCAGAGTGATGCCAGCAACCTAAATGAATTTGAGGTGCATTCCAGAGTGCATCTGCTGATAAGGAAACTGGTATTCTAAACTTGTGCTTAGTCACTCAAGTCATGGACATTGTTGCAGACTATTATTCCCCTGTGAAAGAGACTGGACTCTGTGTCTACTGTGGATACGTACTCAGGTTGTTTGAATTCAGTGGAAATCGGATTTGTCTGTAAAACTTCAAGTGGGAGAGCTTAGCATAAATGTGAAGTTGTGTATGACTTTTTTTCCAATTTAAAGTTTCCTTTTCAGAAAAAAAGAAAACAACAAATTAAAAATGGGGTATACCACATGACTCATTGAACATGGGGAAGATGAGCTGGTAACTACATAGAGCCTTCACCCTCATGTTCCAGTGTTTTGACACAGAAAGCTACTCTACAAGCTTCCAAAAGAGTCACGTAAACACTAGCAAAAATATCAATGTGTAGTCCATCCGGCCTGTAAAATATGCTAAGGCATTGGTGGCACAGAACTTGTGGGAGTAGCCAACCAATATCTGATTCGAAGTAAAGCCCATTCTATGAGATAGAACACATACCTTACACTGATTGGGTGACAAAAACCCAGAGACTAGATTGCCCAGAGAAATAGGATAAAATGAAACACTAGTGGTCTAAAAAGAAGTATCAATAAAATGACTCTTAATGATATTCTGTGTAGGGCTCCTGTGCTAGCCCGGACCATAAATTATTTCTCTTAACCAGACCCCAACATAAACTATCTATCTGGACTGGTATGGAGGCATGGAAATAAAGACACAACTCACATGGTTTTATGGGGAGGGAGATTCTCAGCGATCCCTCATGAAGTCCTGAGTTTACATCCTTGAAAATTCCTCTCATTTATTCTCTAATCAGCCTTATATATCAAAACATAAACTGAGGGGAAATACACCAGCATTCTGTCTCCTAGGTAACCAGGTGAATGACTTTTAGTCACATCCTCATTTACCTATCTGCTCTGTATGCTAGCTGTCAGGTAGGTTTGAATTAGCTTCTCTATCAGGCATCCTCCAAACTACAAAGAAAGGAGCAAAACAACATCTTGACCTTTCGTTAGGTTAGTGACAGCCTGTCTAGAAGGTTATGTGACCATTTTAGATACTGACTATGGCTTTAGAACCTGGCTGCCATACCATATAGAAATATGGGCCCACAATTCTGCTATGCTCATAAACAGTGCCTTACTTGGCCATCATCAGAGAAGCTTCCTCCTGTAGCAGATGGGAATAAATACAGAGACCCACAGTCAAACAATACACACAGAGAGACCCCAAAACACATAGGTCTAAACAAGATATCTCCATCAAATTATTCCACCCAGAGCTCAGGTAACCAACCCTGCAGAGGAGGAGGTGGAAAGAAGAGGTGAGACAGAGGGAACAGAAGACACCAGAAGAACAAGGCCTTCTAACTAAGCAAAGATCATATGAACACATAGAGTCTGAAGCAGCAAGCACAGGGCTTACACGGCTCTACACCAGGTCCTTGGTATTTATACTATAGCTTTCAATTTAGTAATTTTCTGGGACTTCTGCATATGTGAACAACTGTGTCTTATTCTTGTGTCTTCTCTTGGAACTTTCTTAGTTTTCTGTTGCCTTGGATCATCCAATTTTGATATAATGGCTTTTGTTTTATCTTATTATATCTTATTTTGTTATGTTTTGTTGTTATTCCTTAGAAGCCTATTCTTTTCTAATGAGAGACAGAAAGGAAGTGAGTAGATCAGATAGGAAAGGAGGTGGGGTGGAACTGGGAAGAATAGAGGGAGGGGAAACTGTATTCAGATTATATGGTATTTAAAAATTAAAAGGTAAAAAAAAGATGGGGTATAGATCTAAACAGAATCTCAATAGAGGAATTTCAAATGACTAAGAAACACTTAAAACTGTTTAGCATCCTTAGTCATCAGGGAAATGCAAATCAAAACTTTGAGATTCCATTTTACCCATGTCAGAATGTCGAAGATCAATAAAAATAAGTTTCAGCTAATGCTGGAGAGGATGAGGAGTAAGGGGAACACTCATACATTGCTGGTAGGAGTGCAAACTTGTACAGCTATTGTGGAAATCCTCAGGAACATGGGGATCCAACTACCTCAAGATCTAGTTAAACTACTCTTTTGTGCATATACCCAAAGGATGCTTCATTGTATCACAAGGATACAAGGACTCAACCATGTTCATTGCTGTTCTATACATAATAGCCACAAATAGGAAATGACCCTGATGTCCCTCAGCAGACGAATGGATAAAGAAAATACAGAACATTTATACAATGAAGTATTACTCAGACATTAAAAAAAGACATCATGAAATATGCAGGTAAAAAGATAGAACTAAAAAAATTATCCCGAGAGTAGTATCTTAGTCCCAGACATATAAATATTGTACATTTTTGATTATATGTGAATTTTAGCTGCCAAGTCAATGATAACCAAGCCACAATCTGTAGAACCACAGAGGGTGGGTATAGAGTAGGGGGATAGATTGTACAGATAGATCTCTTTAGGAAAGTGATATAGAGTGGATAGTTATGGATGGATGGGGTGACATGGAATAGGAAAGATCAAGTCTAGACAGGGATTAGAGTGACAATACAGGAAAAGACAGCTAAAATTAAGGGTCATTTGAGGGTTAGTATGGAAACCTAATACAGTAGAGTCTTCCTAAAGAGAAGGTGATCTAAAAGAAATCATCAAATAATGGAGGAGACAGAATGCCAACTGGCCATTTCTTGTCATTCAGTGAAGTTTCCAGTACTGGGACTGGGTTAAACATCTAATTGAGTTGTTGGTCAATGGGGTCCCATGTGAATCCTTCAACAACCCAGGCTATTGCCAAGGCAATAGGTTTCCACAAACTGACAGCAAGGTCTCATTGCTGAAGACAACACATGTACAGTTCACTAAACTTGGCGAGGAAAAACTGGTACCTAAATAGAACCTGCACCCCCATATTATAGTGTCTTTAACACCAAAAGGTACTCTTCAGCCTTCCAAGAGATTTGCAAAGACCAACCCTACCACAAAACCTTTGATCTACAATCCATCCTACCTGCAAAATATGCCAGAGCAATGGTGGCACAAAACCCGTGGGAGTAACTGATAAATCTCTGATTTGACTTAAGCCTCTCTAAGACATAGAACCTATTCTTGTTGTGGATTAGAATATTTGTTTAATTATGCAAAGATATATTGCTTTTATTTATGCTACATTTTTAATTATGTAAAGATGTGTTGCTATTTTACCTTGCCTGCCTAAAGCACCTGACTAGTCTAACACAAAGCTGAATGGCCAATAGATAAGCAAAGGAGGGATAGATGGGGCTGGTAGGCAGAAAGAATAGGGGCCAGCCAGCCTGGGGCCAGACAGACAGACACAGAGGAAGCAGGAAATCAGGATAGACAGTACATAGATAAGTAAATGAATCTCAGGGTACTACATAGATTAATAGAATTGGGCTAATTTAAGTTAAAGAAAAAAAATCTATCGATAAACAGGCCTAAGCTAAGGCCAAGTATTCATAATAATAATATGTCTCTGTGTCATGATTTGGGGGCTGGTGGTCCAAGAAAGCCTGCTATAAATACCTGACACTGCTTGGATGACCACGAACCAGAGAGTAGACTAGATATCCCAGGGACCTAAGATAAAATCAAATACCAGTGGTCTTTTTAAAAAAGCAGTGATAAAATGACTGATATTGTAACTATACTCCTCAATTAGTATCTTGCTCAGGCATCACCAGATAAGCTTCCTCCTATAGCAGATGGAACTAATACAGAGACCCAGAGCCACACATTATACACAGAGAGTGGGAGATCTTGGAACACTCAGACATAAATGGAATGTCTTCACCAAATTCCCCTTCTCAGAGCTCAGAAGAGGAGGTAGAAAAACTATAGGAGTCAGAGGGGATAGAGGACATCAGGAGAAAAAAGTCTTTTAAATCAGCATGATCAAAGTTCATATGAACTCACAGAGACGGAAGCAGCATGCACAGGGCTCACAAGGGTCTGTACCAGGTCTTTTGTGTACATATCGTGGCTTCCAACTTAGTGTTTTTATGAGACTCCTAAGTATGACAACTGATTCTTGTGCCTTCTCTTCTATTTGTTTTTGCTATCCAAGTCGAATGTGATAGGTTTACCTTATTGTATTTTATTTTGTTATATTTTAATATTATCTCTTAGCAGCCCCCTTTTCTAATTAGAGACATAAAGGGAGTAGATCCAGGTGGGAGGCAAGGTGGGGAGGGACGGGGAAGAGTAGAGGGAGGGGAAATGGTAATCAGGATATGTTATGGGAGAAAAGAATCTGCTTTCAATAAATAAAAGGGAGAAATGTATAACAAAAATGTTTACTGTGATTCTTAGGGTTTGCTTTTCTTTCTTTTTTTCCAATTTTATACAAAATGTTGTAATATAAGAAGAAGGAATTGAGAAAATGCCTGTGTCAGACTGGCCTATAGGCTAGTCTGTGGGCATTTTCTTGGTTGATGATTGATGTGGAAGGATCCAGCCTACAGGGGGCAGTGTCATTGATGGGAAGGTGGTCCTGGATGTTAAAAGAAGGCCGAGAGAGTCATGAAGAGTAAGCCAGAAGGCAGCTTTTCTCTATTGTCTCTACTTCATTACTTGCCTCTAGGTTCTTGTCTTGGCCTCCCTTGATAGATTGAAACCCAAGAGCTTTTTTTAAATAATTTTTTAAATATTTATTTATTTATTTATTTATTTATTTATTTATTTATTTATTATGTATACAATATTCTGTCTGTGTATATGTCTGCAGGCCAGAAGAGGGCACCAGACCTCATTACAGATGGTTGTCAGCCACCATGTGGTTGCCGGGAATTGAACTCAGGACCTTTGGAAGAGCAGGCAATGCTCTTAACCACTGAGCCATCTCTCCAGCCCAACCCAAGAGCTTTTGGTCATGGTCTTTATCACAGCAATAGAAACCAAATTAACATATTTACAAACACAAATATGTCAAAATAACTTCAGTCCTTCTAACAGAAACCATAAAAGCCAGAAAAGCACAAAATTATATATCTTAAACCTCAAAATTAAGTAATTGTCATTCAAAATCAGGATTGCCAGGCAAAAATTGGGAACTTGGGGGTGGGGTGGGATTGGTGTAAGGGGAGATGGGGAGAGATAAGTGTGAAGAAGAGGATGGGGAGAGCTTGGGGGAATGGGATGCTTGGGATATAGGAAGGGTGGATATGGGAACAGGGAAGTATATATCTTAATTAAGGGAGCCATTTTAGGGTTGGCAGAGACTTGACTCTCGAGGTGTTCCCAGGTGTCCAGGAAGATGCCCCCAGCTAGTTCCTTGGGCAGCTGAGGAGAGGGAGCCAGAAATGGCCAGATCCTATAGCCATACTGATGAATATCTTGCATATCACCATAGAACCTTCATCTGGCGATGGATGGAGATAGAGACAGAGCCCCACATTGGAGCACCGGACTGAGCTCCCAAGGTCCAAATGAGGAACAAAAGGAGGGAGATCATGAGCAAAGAAGTCAGGACCTCGAGGGGTGCACCCACCCACCGAGATGGTGGGGCTGATCTAATCAGAGCTCACCAAGGCCAGCTGGACTGGGACTGAAAAAGCACAGAATAAAATGGACTCCCTGGGCATGGCGGACAATGAGGGCTGCCGAGAAGCCAAGGACAATGGCACTGGATTTTGATCCTACTACATATACTGGCTTTGAGGGGGGGGGCTAGCCTGTTTGGATGCTCACCTTCCTAGACCTGAATGGAGGGGGGAGGACCTTGGACTTCCCACAAGGCAAGGAACCCTTACTGCTCTTCGGACAGGAGAGGGAGGGGGAGTGGAGGGGGGAGGGGCAAGTAAATGAGAGGCGGGGAGGAGGCAGAAATTTTTAATAAAAAAATAAATTCACTCATGTTTACAAAGCAAAAAATTAAATATTCAGCAAAGTTACCTTTAGGTGAAGAAATAAGCCAAAATATCAAAGAAAACTTGCATATCCATATTTATTGCTGTACTATTCACAACAGTCAGAAAGTGGAGACACTTCAGATGTCAATGAACAAGGGAGTGGATAATGAAACTGTGGGACACATATAGAACTCGATTATATTCACCTGTAAAGAATGCCAAGTGCAGAAAAGAGAAATACTATGTTTTCTGTCATATGTGCTACCTATATCTAATTATGAACACACATATATGTATATAGTATACTTTCATATAATGAAATATAGTCTACCTTCATATAAAGTAGAAAGGTAACTATGAAGAAGGAGAATAATGTCTAAGGAGATCAAAGTGAAGAATAAGAGAGGATAACGAAAATAAAAATGGTAAATTAGGTGAGACAATTTGGGGAGGGTGAAGGCATTAGTTATCAAGAAGAGCAAGAAGGTATTTAGGGGCATATGGGGTATAATTATGAATAATAAGCATGGATCCTATATTTCATATGCTAACTAAAAATTAATAAACATGTAAAATAAAAATCATTAATTATCAGTTTTAGAAAGAAATTTTCTACTCATACAAAAGTAAATGTATTTGTACATAGATACTCGGTGATATACTGTTCAGAATAATATTACTAAATTACTGTAAAGTTAAGGTCATTAGAAACAATGTGCTAAAAGCGAAGACAAGCTGGGCCAAACAGAGGTACACAGCACTCACCTCATTTCTCACAGAAGCTCAAAAATAATGGTTGTCATTTCTAGATGAATGACTATGACAGAACACTGAACATGAGCAATAGAGAAATTGGAAACTTTTAAGATAAAATATCTGGGGCATCAGCACAGTAAAGTAAATAAAATGATCATGTATAATTCACCTAGGATTCATAGAGGGCCACGAGGACGTCTGCTTTTCTTTGCAAGTGTAAGAATAAATGGCAGAGTTTTAGCAAACATCACTATGGATATGACATTCTCGTTGAGTGGAAAGTTTCAAAATATTGCAAGAAGTCAGCCCACTGAAGATATGACATCTGAATTCTTCTAAGTAGTATTGCTTTAAAAAAATGTATTAGCATATGAAGCAATGAAACTCCAGAGTTCTGTAGTGAAGGTTATGTCTCTACCTCCCCTCTCAATTAAAGAAATGAAACTCCAGGAGTCTGTAGCTAGGAGTCATTCAAAGATGGGGCCACAGTCCGAATTTGAATTACCTTAAGTTTCAGAAACCTTTGCACTTTGTAAACTGTGTGGCACCATGCATATTCTACTGTGCTGACTATGTGTATAGGTCATTCAGGAATCAAACATGACCCAATATGGTGACTTACTCAAGCTTCAGCAAGATATTGAGAAATTTCAGCAGAGTCAGATAAAGAACCAAGCAAAAACTATGAAAATTCAAACCGCAATGCAACAAATAACTAATGTCAACGGCCAAAACAACAAATAATGAAAAATTAAGAATATATATGTTTGAAAAGATGACTTTTGAAATAATCTACTGAAACAATAAAATGGGGGGAGAAAGAACAGAATTTTTTTAATAAAAAGAGGATTAAAGATTATGGGGCACCAGTAAGTGGACAAAGATCCACATTTCTAATCCTTAATCTCACTAAGGTTTTCAAATATCATTCCTTCATGTTCTTCATCAGGCATTTTTTTTTTCCATTTCAGTGTGATCATTCTAAGTTTACACATTTTGAATTTCAAGAATGTGCAAAAGGGCAAGTAGGAAATGTTAAGCAAATGAAAAGGGGAGTACAGCCTACAGTATCACAAAAAGCAATACGAGGAGCAAAACTGATTTCAGTGAATGTGTGCATCAAAAAAAAAGGGTTCAACTATACTAATAATACATGGCAAATAATTTAAAAAATCAAAAAGAAACCAAATGCAAAATTAGGTTAAATATCAAAGATCAGAGGATACATAAATGAAATAGATACAACAAAAGCAATAGAAAAAAAATTGATGAAGCAATGCTGGTTCTTTGAAAGGGTGAACAAAATCAACAAACCCCACTGCCAAATCAAGAAAAATACTGACCATATACAAAAGATGAGAGGTGAAAAAAAGTTTAAATTATCCAAAATACCACAATGACAAACCACATGCAAAAACTTGGAAAAACAGAAGAAATGAGTAAGTATCTGGATATATCTGGCCTGCCAAATTTGAACCCATAGGGACATTAAAAATATGACTAGATTAATTTGATAGCAGATAGGAACTCAAAATTACAGGTCAGAACCAGAAGCAGATAAAACCTTCACAGGGCATTCCTTAGTGACCCACTGACCTTTGCTAGGCCCCACATTTCTCAAAAGAGCAGCCCCAGCTGGAGGCTGAGTTCAAATACAAGAAGCCCTGGGGAACATTTCAATGTTAATTACAACAAATGAATTAAATAAGTCTGAGTGGTTTTCTGTTTTTCAATTCCATGGAAGTTTGGGAAGTACAGGACTGTGAAAAACACTATGACCAAACACAAGTTGAGGAGGAAAAGGGCTTATTTGGCTTACACTGCCACACTGTGGTCCATAATAGGAGGAAGTCAGCACAGGAACACAAACAGGGCAAAAGCCTGGAGGCAGGAGCTGATGCAGAAGCCATGGATGGGTGCTGCTTACTGACTTGCTCCCCATGGCTTGCTCAGCTTGTTTTTTTTTTATAGAACCCAGGACCTCCAGTCGAGGGGTGACATCACCCATGGTGGGCAGAGCCCTTCCCCATTAATAACTAACCAAGGAAATACTTCACATGGATGCCGACAGCACAATCTCATGGAGGCAGTCTCTTAGTTGATGTTTCTTCCTCTCAGATGACTACAGTTTGTGTCAAGTTGACATAAAACTAGTCAGTACAACAGAGTCTTGTCATCTTGATACACAAACACATCACTGTCAGTCTCAACTTTTCCTTTCTTGTTCATTCTCAAGATGTTACATTAATAAAGACATCGTAACAAAAGCCATTTTACTGCTAGGCAGTGGTGGCACAGGCCTTTAAACTCAGCACTCAGGAGGCAGATGCAGGTGGATCTCTGTGAGTTCAAGGCCAGAATGGTCTACAAGAGCTAGTTCGAGGAGAGGCACCAATGATACACAGAGAAACCCTGTCTTGAAAAACCAAAAATAAATAAATAAAATAAAATAAAAAATAAAAATATACATAAATAAATAAAATAAAACAAATAAAAAAACTTACAAACCCCAAAATTCCCTCAACCTTAGGAATTCAAGCACTTTAAATTTTTTTGTTTTATTTGTTTATTTATTTATTAAAAATTTCCACCTCCTCCCATTTCCCTCCCACTTCCCCCACTGCTCCTCCCCCTCCCTCTCCAGTCCAAAGAGAAGTCAGGGTGCCATGCCGTGTGGGAAGTCCAAGACTCTCCCCCCTCCATCCAGGTTTAGGAAGGTGTGCATCCAAACAGACTAGGCTCCCAATAAGCCAGCACATGCAGTAGAATCAAAATCCGGTGTCATTATTATTAGCTTCTCAGTCAGCCCCCATTGTCAGCCATGTTCAGAGAGTCTGGTTTGATCACATGCTCATTCAGTCCCAGTCCAGCTGGCCTTGGTGAGCTCCCATTAGATCAGTCACACTGTCTCCATGGGTGGATGCAACCCTCGTGGTCCTGACTTTCTTGCTCATGTTCTCCCTCTTTCTGCTCTTCATCTGGGCCTTGGGAGCTCAGTCCTGTGCTCCAATGTGGGCCTCTGTCTCTTATCTTCATCCATTGCCAGATGAAGGGTAAGGCTCACAGTGAGCCCGTCCATGCTGAAGAGTCCAAGCCCATCGCCGTTGTCCTTGGTTTCTCAGTCCTCCTCCACCGTCAGCCACATTCAGAGAGTCCGGTTTGGTCACCTGTTCCATCAGTTCCATTCCAACTGGACTTGGTGGTCTCCTGTTAGTTCTGTCTCACCGTCTCAATGGGTGAACGCACCCCTCACAGTCCTGACTTCCTTGCTCATGATCTCCCTCCTTTTGCTCCTCATCAGGTCCTTGAGAGCTCAGTCCGGTGCTCCTATGTGGGGCTCTGTCATTTTCTCCATCCAACGCCAGGTGAAGGTTCTATGGTGATATGCAAGATATTCATGAGTATGGCAATAGGATCTGGAATTATATATCTTAATTAAGGGAGCCATTCTAGGGTTGGCAGAGACTTGACTCTAGAGGGGTTCCCAGGTGTCCAGGAAGATGCCCCCAGCTAGTTCCTTGGGCAGCTGAGGAGAGGGAGCCAGAAGCACTTTAAATTTTGTTTCTTGGATCCAGTACGAGTAGATCCATCCAGAGGGGTAAGTGTGTGCACCCCGGCTGGCCAGACACCCCAGGAAGGGAATACAGGCACCCTCACATCCCCTTTCTGACCATTCAGAGGGGCTTCTCCCTGGCTACTGGTTATCTCTACTTATCCCACCCAGCTTGCCCCCAAGCACCCCTTTCCATCTGCAGGGTCCCAGGATCCCCCAACTCAGCCTGTTTCGGGGCTGAGGGTCTGGGGACAGTGGTGAGTGCAAGGCTGCAGGGGTTTCTTTGTTCCACCCAGCCAGAATGAACATTCCACCCAAATAGGAAAAAATATACCTCCTACTCAGCATCTCATGGAACCTTCTCAAAAACTGATCAAATACTCGGTAACAAAGGAAACTTCTACAGACACAAAAAAATTTTAGTAACCTCCTGTGTCTTATCGGATGACCATGGAATAAAGTTAGAATTTAACAATAATTCTACCCCCAGAAAGCCTACAAACTCATGGAAATTGAACAGTCAACTACTGAACCACCCCTGGGTCTGGGAAAAAATAAAGAAAGAAATTAATGTCTTCCTAGAAATCGATGAAAATAAAGACACAACATACCCAAACCTATGGGACATTATGCCAAGAAAGTTCATAGCACTAAGTGCCAACATTAAAAAAAAAAAAAAACAGAAAAAGCTCACATTAGAGACTTAACAGCAGAGCTGAAAGCTCTAGAAAAAAAAGGAGACTCACTCAGGAGGAGTAGAAGACTGGAAATAATCAAACTGAGGGCTGAAATCAACAAAATAGAAACACAGAAAACAATTCAAAGAATCAATGAAACAAAGAGCTGGTTCTTTAAGAAAATCAACATGATTGACAAACCCCTATCCAAACTAATCAAAAGCAGAGAGAGAACAGGCAAATTAACTAGATCAGAAATGAAAAGGGGGATATAACAACAGACACTGAGGAAATTCAGCGAATCATTAGGTCTTACTACAAAAGCCTGTATGCCACAAAATTGGAAAATGTAAAAGAAGTGGACATTTTTTAGATAAGTGCCATATACCAAAATTAAATTAAGACCAGGTGAAGAATTTAAATAGACCTATAAGTTGTGAGGAAATAGAAGCTGTCAGAAAAACCCTCCCCCCCCCCCAAAAAAAACAACTATGACCAGAAGGTTTTAATGCAGAATTTACCAGAACTTCCAAGAAGAGCTAATACTTATACTCCTTAATGTGTTTCACATAATAGAAACAAACTCTTTTTTATGAAGCTACAGTTACCCTGACACCAAAACCACACAAAGACTCAACCAAAAAAGAAAATTACAGACAAATCTCGCTCATGAATATTGATGCAAAAATTCTCAATAAATTACTGGCAAACCAAATCTGAGAACACATCAAAAAATTATCCATTACCATCAAGTAGGCTGCATCCCAGATATGCAGGGCTGGTTCAACATACGAAAATCTATCAATGTAATCCATCATATAAATAAACTGAAAGAAAAAAACATATGATCATTTCATTAGATGCTGAAAAAGCATTTGACAAAATCCAACACCCCTTTATGTTAAAGGTCTTGGAGAGGTGAGAGATACAAGGATCATATCTAAATATAATAAAAGCAATATACAGCAAACAAACAGCTAATATCAAATTAAATGGAGAGAAACTCAAAGCCATTCCACTAAAATCAGGAACAAGACAAGGCTGTCCACTCTCTCCATACCTCTTCAGTATAGTGCTTGAAATTCTAGCAATAGCAATAAGACAACATAAGGAGATCAAGGGAGTTCGAATCAGAAAGGAAGAAGTCAAACTTTCGTTATTTGCAGATGATATGATAGTGACCCCAAAAACTCTACCAAAGAACTTCTACAGCTGATAAATACCTTCAGTGATGTGGCAGGATATAAGATCAACTCAAAAAAATCAGTAGCCCTCCTAATACACAAAGGATAGAGAAGCAGAGAGGGAAATCAGAGAAACTTTACCTTTCATGATAGCCACAAATAGCATAAAATATCTTGGGGTAACACTAACCAAGGATGTGAAAGATCTATTTGACAAGAACTTTAAGGTTTTGAAGAAGAAAATTGAAGAGTACACCAGAAAATGGAAAGACCTCCCATTGGAGTCCATTGACTCCATGAGGAGTCAGTTGGGGGTGAAGGTGGAGTGAGGGACTGGAAGGAGAGGAGGGTGGAGTAACTGTGGTTGAAAATAAACAAAAAAATAAGAAAAAGTAGATAAATTTTTAAAAATCCATTCTCTTTTAAAATCTAAAGTCTCTGAAAACTCCCAAATTTCTTTAAATTTGAAAGTCTCTCAGCTCTGGGCTCCTGCTGCTGGTCTTGGTCATCCTATGAACCTAACATCTCCGAGATACTGAAGTCTTCTGCTGCAAATTGGCTGCACATTCGCCAGTAACCTCTCCTCAGCTCTTTTCATGCTGCCAAACCTCAGCTTCTCTGCCTGATTCTTTTAACCCTGGGCCTTCAATTGCCACTGAAGCTGCACCTTCACCAGCAGCTTCTCCTGGCCTCTTACAGTGCCAAGCCTCAGATGCTCTCCATGACTGCTTTATGCCTTCAAATCAGTACCACCTGAGTTACTTTTACACTGCCAAGCTCAGCTGCCAGTGTAAGGTACAACCTTGGCCACCTCTGGAACACAACTTCTGTGTACTGATTCTCAGAAAACACTTCCCAGAAGATTTTACCTCAGTGATGGTCTCTTCTTAATTATCACTAATTTCTCAATTGTCCCCATAAAGCAAAGCTTTTACTTCAATTACATTGGTCTCTTGTTAATCATGACTGACTATTCCGCCCCAGATGAGCAGAACCACAGAATCTTAATTCAAAATAACAAATATGCAATGGTCCCAGTAGTTTTTAAATAACTCACTGGAACTTCAGAAACCATCATCTGCGTTTCTCTCAACACCCTTTTCTTCCAAGGCCCCATATAACAGCTCACCAAGGTTGGCAACACTTGGTGGCTTTTCTTGCCCAAAGTTTCAAAGTCCTTCCACCAACCCCCACCCTAACATGCCAGAAAAAAGGAGGCTGCTGAGGCCTGTTGCTTCAACTCGTCCACCCTCCAAACACAGGACCAGGATGAGCCTGCCAAAACCAGAGGTATCTGAAGACTTCAACTTTCAATGCTGCACAGCTGCCAGCAATTGCCTCATAAATTGGTGCTGCTCTCAATCCTGGCCAGAGATCCTTCTTCTACAGTGGACCGAAGTTAATACAGAAATTCGTAAATTGGCAAAGTACTGAGAGTAAGTGACTGTTGAATGACCATCCGTACATAAGAGACAGCTCTATCAACTCCATAAAGTGTAAGGGAAATCACAGAGGGGGACGTAGAAGGAATTTAAATGCCAGGGCAGTGCTGTGAAATGCTGTCCTCTGGATTGATGTGTCTGCTGAAAGCATGGACTCCCTTGAGCTGTGGATACCTGAACAAAATTGCCACTAGACCAAGCCAATATTCCAGTATGTAGCTGTAGTGACATTTGTATTTTAATGACTAAAACTTGCCTGAAGATGAGAGAGTTAAACAGCCACACTGGTCAGCCATAGAGGCTAGGCAGAGGTGGTGCACTCCTTTAATCCCAGCTCTAGAGAACAATGTAAAATGGGAGGAGACAGGGGTCTCTCTCAATGTCATTCTAAGGATACCTGGAGACAGGACTGCCATTTCAGTCTGAGGTAGAGGGAAGAGCCAGTGACTGGCTGCTCTGCTTTTCTGATCTTCAGGTTGAACCATCAGATATGTCTCTGGGTTTTTATTATTCATGCTACATGCAGCACTAACTAAGCTTTGTGGATTCAAAAAAAATTAAAAAAATGAAGGAAGACATAAAGGTAGGAGAGGAATGTGTTGGGGAAGGTATCTGGGAGGGAGTGGGAGTGGAGAGTCAGGGATGGACAGGACCGACATATATATGTATGAAATTATCAAAGAGTAGGTAAATGATTTAACAGTCAGAGCTCTCATAATACTAGTACATGGAGACGCAGTAAAAGGAAGAGATTTTCAATTTCTTTTTTTTTCCATAGTAGTATAGTCCTTTCCTTAACACTTTTTAAAATCTAGAATTATGTTACTGTATTTAGACCAGGCGTGCTTGTGTTCTTTGGGGGAAGCTTTTCAAATGGAAATCAAAAAGGAACAAATTGAGAATAAAAATGGAAAAAAATGAAGGAGAAGGAGAAGGAGACAGGGTAAGAGAGGAGGGCAGAGTTGGTGTGCTAAATTGACAAGGGGGTGTTAAATGAGGGATAAATAAGAGCAAGAGCTATTTGGGGGTAATAACTACTACTTCCAGCCTCAGCTCCTTGTGTTCCTTCCTGGGCTTCCTGTCAGGTGACAGTTACATCTACCCTTGGCAACCTTTGTTACAGATGCTAGTGGGCATCTTTTCAGATTAGTGGGCTAATGGGCAGCCTTTCAGAGGTTCTAGTCATATTTCTGGTTTGGCCCCACTCTTGTGATTTATTTCCTGATATTCATTTGCATTGCTTGGAACCTCTGTATGTGTTCCTGTGCCAGAACCTGGCTCTCTCCAGGATTCCTCCATCCTAAACGCTGTGTGGTTCTGAATTAAAGTTTCCGTCCACTGGAGAGGTTTCAGCACATCATCCCTGGACATTTCTCCTGAATTCCTGGAAGTGTGTTTCACACAGGGTCTGGGGCTACCAAGTTGATGACACAGAAGGCTTTTTTTAAAACTCGTTCTTGATTTTTGAGATGTGCAGCCCTGGCTGTTTTGGAATTTGCTAAGTAGACTAGGTTGACCTTGAACTGACAAGGAACTGCCTTCCTTTGCCTCCTGAGTGCGGGGATTAAATGTGTGTGCTGTGCTGACCAGCAAGCAGGTTTTTACTTGAACATCTCTCCCTGGTGCTGCTCCACTGGAGTGCCTGGAATGGTGGAATCCTCATGTCTCCAGTCTCTCCTCTGTCTTCTGCTACCATCTGTAACTTTTGTCTCCCTTCCTCCTCCTCCTCCTCCTCCTCCTCCTCCTCCTCCTCCTCCTCCTCCTCCTCCTCCTCCTCCTCCTCCTCTTCCTCCTCTTTTTTTTTCTTCTAAATCTCTTTAGACAAAAGCCCATGATTGGGGAGTCCATAGAACCTAGGGGTAATCAATTCTTGCTGTTTTGACATATGATCATGTTGTCAAATTGCCTAGAAAATATTTGTTTGTACCCACACATTTGTGCTACTTTCAGCTTTAGTCAGCGAAACTTCTTTTTGCAGTTGGTAGTGATGAGTTCAGTGACTCATAACTGGTCAAAGTGCTGAATCTAAGTACCCACTACCGCTCAACTATGGATGGCTTATCTATATCAACCTTCCCCAACCCAGGGTTCAGGGAACATCACAGAAGAGGAAGGCAAAAAGAATGTTAAAACAAGTGGGTAGTGAGAAGGGCTATGGAGTGCTGATTTCCAGACATGGCATGGCTGTTAGACATATCAGTTCACAGTTGTTGTGGTCATCCACACACAGGCTGCACAAGGCCAAAGTACACAAAATTATAACACAAAAAAGGGAGGGGTCCCCTGAATCCTTCCCCCTAATAGAAGAGCTTTTAGCAGTGGTTGGTTGCTGAGGGAGGGAGACTCATTCCTTTGGGGACAATAGCACAGGTAGATCATCATGTGGATGGCTTACACACCCAAGTGAGTATGATCAACAACACTAATTGTACTTCGAAAGTAATGTGACAATTATAAAAGAGGACATAAAGCTGGGTGGTGGTGGTGCACGCCTTTAATCCCAGCACTGGAGAGGCAGAAACAGGTGGGTCTCTGTGAGTTCGAGGCCAGCCTGGTCTACAAGAGCTAGTTCCAGGACAGGCTTTAAAGCTACAGAGAAATCCTATCTCGAAAAAACCAAAATAAATAAATAAATAAATAAATAAATAAATAAAAGCGGAAATGAAGTTGACACTGAGACAGAGTGGGGGACATTAGGGGATTTGGAAGGAGGTAGTTGTAGGTCATATGATCAAATGCATAGAATAAATTTATGAAAAATTAAATAATGAATAAAAATATTATTACAAAAATGTAAATTGCATTAAACCTGCCTAAACGTGTAGGTCATCCCATCTAACCAGGATAGGTTCTAGATTATTTTCTTCTGTTTTGTGAAGGAAGCCAGCAAAAGAAACTATCAGCAGATTTAACAGACAACCAATAGAATGGGAGAAAATTCTGCCATTTATACTTCAGATGGCAGGTGATTGATGTATCCAAGATTTATAAAAATCTACAAAAATACGAAAACTTAAAACTGTTAGTAAATAAATGAACTAATGAACAGATCTCATTAGAAAAAATTACAAATAACAAGACAGAATAGTTTTTAAGTATTCAATATCCCTAGCTACCTGAGGAATGCAAATTAAATCTACTTTAAGATGAGACAATATCTCAACCAAATCAGAATGGCTATCACCAAGAAATTTTAAAACAAATGCTAGTGAGGACACCAGAAAAGAGGAATGTAGCACGAATAATAAACATCCAGCTACAGATACTAGGGTTCAACCTGAAGATCAGAAAAGCAAAGCAGCCAACCACTAGAGAGACCTTTGACCTCTACCAAATCTTCAGACTGAAAGGGCAACATCCTGTCTCCATACTTCCTCAGACTCCACACTCCAGTGAGTTCCTGTCTCTTCCCCTTTATATTCCTCTCTCTGCCCAGCCACATCACTCCTGTCTCCACCTCCCTAGTGCTGGGATTAAAGGTGTCTGACTCCCCAACACTGGGATTAAAGATGTTAACCACCACCACCTGGATCTCTTTCTGGATCGATCTTGTGAAGCCCAGGGTAGCCTTGAACTCACAGAGATCAGTCTGCCTGTGTCTCCCGAGTCCTGGAATTAAAAGTGTGTGCTACCATTCCCTGGCTTCTAGTGGCTTAGCTTTGTTTTCTGATCTTCAGGAAAGCTTTGTTTATTAGAATACAAATAAAATGTCACTCCAGAGGAATCTTTATTCATTGCTGGAGTGAGTGCAAGCAAGTCTAGCCATTATGGAAGGGAGTATGATAGTCCCTCAACAAACTGATGCAGCTATAACACTTCGGAGTATATTCTTGAAGGACCCTTTATCATACAACAGAGATACATGCACATTTATGCATGTTTATTTCTGCTTTGTTCATAATAGCAAGGAAATGTAATCATCTTAGATGCCCATCAATAGATGGGTGAATAATAAAAATGTGGCATCTGTGCATAATGGACTTTTACGCAACTGCAAAGAAAAGTGAAATCTGCAGGAAAATGGATGGAACTGAAAAGTATTATATTAACTGAGGTGACCCAAATTCAGAAAGACTCCGCTGTGTGTTACAGCTTTTAGGCAGATTCTATCATTCTACCATATAATGCGTCCTTATAAACAGGTAAAAATGTGCATAAAGAAAGCCTAAAACATTAGAAAGATCAAGAGAGGATGAAAAGATATGCTGAGGAGCGGGTAAGACTGCAAATGGACACATGTGGCATGGGGACAAAAGAAGATGGCAGAAGAAGAATGTAAAGAGGACAGGGGATGTGGGAAATAAGGCGGGAGGATAATCAATTGTAACTTGTTCTGTGTGAAAACACAGTTATACTACCGAATACTTTGTATGCTAATTTAAAATTAAACTGATGTAGAAAAATGTATGTGTATATATGAATGGGTTTGAGCTACACTAATATGTTGTGGCCTTTGTTTCTGCAGTGGGGATTTTTCCTCTTTCACTTTGAAAAAAGCTAGCAAAAATTATAAGAATTTGAGATTGAAACAAATTAAACGTCTTATATAGGACTTTACTTCAGGCACACCCACCCAAAATTAGCAGATTGGCACATTAATTATGAACATCTTTCCTGATGGAATGCCTTGAATCTGGTGATTTCAAATGTTAATTTTTGAAATTGATGCCGAGGAAAAAAATCTGCTTCAGAATTTATAAGAAAGATAAAGGGTGACTGAAGTGTTAAAATATGCTTTCTTCAAATACCCAAAGAATTTCTAAACTGCTTTTTTCTAAGCAAATGTCCAATTTAAATAAAGAAAATTAATTTTAGGATTGACCTGAATGCAGAGATACTTTTCTTGATTTCTGGGTTTCAATCCATATGAAATATACATGCATTTTATCAATCATGAAATGAGCTAATTTTTCTGCTGGACTAATTGCTATTACATGTAGTAATATTTTATTTGTATTCTAATAAGTAAAGCTTTCCTGAAGATCAGAAAGCAAAGCTAAGTCACAAGAGACCAGGGAGTAGTGGCACATACTTTTAATTCCAGGACTTGGGAGACACAGGCAGACTGATCTCTGTGAGTTCAAGGCTACCCTGGGCTTCACAAGATCGATCCAGAAAGAGATCCAGGTGGTGGTGGTTAACATCTTTAATCCCAGTGTTGGGGAGTCAGACACCTTTAATCCCAGCACTAGGGAGGTGGAGACAGGAGTGATGTGGCTGGGCAGAGAGAGGAATATAAAGGGGAAGAGACAGGAACTCACTGGAGTGTGGAGTCTGAGGAAGTATGGAGACAGGATGTTGCCCTTTCAGTCTGAAGATTTGGTAGAGGTCAAAGGTCTCTCTAGTGGTTGGCTGCTTTGCTTTTCTGATCTTCAGGTTGAACCCCAGTATCTGTCTCTGGGTTTATTTATTTGTGCTGCAATTACATTTCAAGCTAAAGTTGTAAGAGAAAAAGCCACACCTTACACTGAACATTCTTAAAGGCTAATTGATTAAAATTTCAATAATTGTGGAGGGGTTTGAATGTTGCAGGTCCAGAGCCTAATTGCAAATTATCTGAAATATTTCTTAGACCTCTAAATGGCCACTTATTGCCTAGCTTTGTATATGACATAAATTCTTATCACTATGAATTGAAACCTTGGGATGCATCAATTTGAGAAAACACTGGTTTCCACCCACTCCAAAGCTAAGAATGTCATTAGATAGCATCTGAGACCTATAGCAGAGGTTTCCCTGCTTTGCCTACCTGCTCTTTGCACCAGTGGAATTAATTACTAATTTGTTAATTTTTGACACAAGGTCTTATTGTGTAGCCATGGCTGTCCTGTAATTAATTCACTCTGTAGACAAGGCTGACCTCAAACTCACTGAGACCACCTGCCTCTGTCTTCAGAATGCTGGGATTAAAAGTGTGCACCACCATGCCTGATACCAGTAATATGCTTAAAAAGTGTTTTGATTTATGTTTTTCTTTGTTCTGGTCCTGTAAAAACTTCATTGATCTGTTACCTTGTTGAAACTTGGATTTGCAGTAAAGAAAATCTGTGTTCCTGGACCTGGTCACTGATATTGGCCTCCAGAATAAACTCTTATCCTTTTTGAGGTGAGAGATGTTTATATCAATATATATTTTTTGTTTTAAGTAATGTCACAATATTGGATATTTCTAATGTTTCATTTGGTGTGTGTGTGTACATTGCAGAATTATAAAGATAAAACCAGTACTATTCGTAAAAAGGAAATATTAGATTTTAATTCTTTGTTCATTGGACCATCAAACTATTTATGTTCATAGCAGAAAATATTCTCCTTATGTAATTTATGGTATATGATATTATGATTCTGTAATGTTATGCTATGCAACCATGGAAGATGCAACATGATTAAAATACTATTAGAAATTAGTTTTCAGATATATTCTTAATAAATATGGATCCGTTATATATGTGTATGTATTTAATATTACCTGCAGTGTATTGCTACCAAGGAAAACATGTTTTATTTGGGGAGTTCTTATTCCATTAATTGAAGAATTTTAAAACAGATTCAAATGTAAGCTTGAGGACAATTTTATTCTTGTCTGAGAGAAAACAACAGGACCAGCAAGCTATGGGTCTTGGCAGGTGCTTGGAGGAGGGAGATGGAGAAGAGGAAGAAACCATTCCTTTTCAATGGATATAGTAAGCAGCCATAAAGCTGAGGGGGGTTGGGGTGGGGCAGAGAAACAGCAAAAATCCCAGAGCATAAGAAAAACATGCCCTGCTTTGAACAGCATTCAAAAGAAAAAGATAGAAAAGGGGAAAGTTACGCTGTTCTAAGTCACTAAAACAAGCAGGCCGATTTTTCTGTTGAACGGTGGAAACTCTGCAATCCTCAGCAATACTGGAGGGGCTTCTAGGAAAGATAAGTGCATTGCCTCATTGAAGGACTAATTAGTGCTCCTGTCTCTTCAGCACGTTCAGATACCTCAGATTTCCTGGCCAGGTGATAAACAGGCCCAGTTCCTTTAACTCTTAATAAGAGGAGAGAATAGTATGCAAATATTTCCAAGAGTTAGGAGTGTCAGTTCTCCACCCAAGGCAAGACCTTAAACCAGATATTCCCATCCTTTTAAAAAAGTAATGTAAAGGAGTGGCAAGACTGATATTTACATTTCTAATGTTACTTAAGAAACTGGAGATGGTCTCTGAAGGAGGCACAGAAATCAAATCTTAGTACAAAGGAGGGACATTTACCCCAGAGGGACAAGGGGACAGTGTTGCCTCTGGACTTAACAAAGACAGTAGCAGGTGTCTTTTCAGGAGTGACTTGTAAGGAGAATAGAGTTTCTCTCTGTGCGAGGATGAGTTGGTAAGTTCTGATTGGGCATTTTAATTAGGGTAGTCAAACATAGAAGTTTAATGGATGGACCTTGGTGTTGATAGTTGGACGTTAGTGTTCAGTCTCAGGACTGAGTTAGACATAAGGAAGTAGTCAAAGGGAATAGACTTTGGTGACTCACTTTAGGAATGTAATCTAATGATTTAGCAAGGGAGAGGGAAGAGGGAAGAAGGGCAAGACCTACTAGTGCCATGTTTGCCCTACTCGGGCCTGCTAGAGAGCCCATCAGGGTCCATCCTCAATGGTTCCCAAAGTTGGTAATCCCTGTAACATTATAACAGTTTCTCCATTAAAAATCCGTTCTCAACTTTGCCCCTCCTCCCCTTCCTTTCATCCCTCCTTCCCTTCCTTCCTTTCAATAAAAAATATCCTATTTTTCTATTGTTGTACAAAAAGCTAATGATACAGAGCAATTGGGATCTTTGAGAACATGGGTGGAGGCTTTCTTTCTCACCCCAAATCAACATAATAACATTTACAATGATCCAGGGAAAAACAGCCACAAAAGTATCCTCAGGCCAGTGACTTCTAGGGCCTTCATCTTACAAACTTAAAAAATTTCAGGTCACACATAATAGGAGGGTATGTTTAGAAATGAATTTTATTATGGGATTTTACATGAAAACTTAATAGAAATAACGAGTAGAGCTTTGGTGTAGCAGAAGCAAATCTGAGAAAATGGGTTACCACATAACTTTTAGTCTGGGGACCTCATATTCGGCAATGGAAGTCAGCCAGTCACTGCATCATGGGAAAGAGAGGAGATGGAGCTTGCATCTGAGAATTAGTAAAAAGAACCCAGAGTGCCAGACAAAGCAGCTTTAGGGTTCGGGCATGTATCCAAAAGGGAGAGAGAGAGAGAGAGAGAGAGAGAGAGAGAGAGAGAGAGAGAGAGAGAGAGAGAGAGAGAGAGAGAGAGAGAGAAACAAGATAAAAGAAAAGTGAAGTTTTTTGAGTAAAAACTCAGAAAAGCAGGCAGGCTTAGTGTTGCATGGTGGAAGCTCTTGTAAGGCAACTGGAAATTTACATTATCTCACTGAGGGACTAGAGAGTTAGTTACCTCATCTCAGCTTTTTATGGTGTCTTCAGGAAATTAGCTTTCGGGGTGACCTCCTGGACATGTGTTAACCAGACTAGATGGGTAAATTCTGCATTGTTTCTTTTTTGGGTATTTTATTTTATGGGGCTACACAGATGAGTCAGAGCACTTAAGAGCACTTCCTGCTCTTCCCAGAGGATGCAAGTTCCGTTTCCAAACACACAAGTTGGGCAGCTCATTCCACTTGTAAATCCAGCTCTAGATTATCAGACACACTGTTCTGGTTTCTGAGGTCATCCTAACACACACACACATGTGCAATACATATATATATATATATATATATATATATATATATATATATATATATATATATAATATACATACATATATTTATATTTGAGAGAGATGTAGTGGCATTTCTTTAATATTTTAATAAATAAAGATTGCCTGAGGATTAGAGAGTAATAAAACAGCCCCAATGATCAGTCTTATAGACCAGGAAGTGCTAACACATACCTTTAATCCAAGTAACAACACTAGTTGCCATAGAAACTTGGAAGCGCGCATGCCTTTAATCCCAGCCGTAGAGAGGATTATAAAATGGGAGAAGACAGCTCTCAGAAACAGTCTCATTCTGAGATTCTTGTAGGCAGGATTGCTGTTTTGGACTAAGGTAGAGGTAAGAGTCAGTAGCTGGCTGTTTTGCTTTGCTGGTGTTCAGGTTGAACCCCAGTTTCTTTCTCTGAGGTTTTATTAATTGTGTTTCAGAGATACATATATGTCCAGGCCAGTGGGGAAGTGGGTATGCGAGTGCAAGGGGCTGCAGAGGTAAGAGGGGCAGTGGGCATGCGTGTGCAGGTGCCTACAGCTGATAGAGGAGGGTGGTAGGAAGGTGAGTGAAGTTCCTAGAGGCCAGGCTGGCAGTGAACATGTGTGGTGCTTTGAATAGGAGTGGCCCCCACAGAATCATGTGTTTGAGTGCTTGGCCCATAGGAAATGGAACTATTAGGAACTCTGGTCTTGATAGAGAAAGTGTGTTGCTGTCAAGATGGGCTTTGAGGTCTCATATATGCAGAAGCCATGGACTGTGCAGTCTCTTCTTCTGCTGCATGTAGACCAAGATACAGAACTGCCAGCTCCTTCGCCAGCATCATGGCACCACCATGTCCCACCATGATGATAATGGACTAAACCTCTGAAAGGGTAAGCCACTCCAATTAAGTGTTTTCCTTTATAAGAGTTGCCATGGTCATGGAGTCTCTTCACAGCAATAGAAATCTTAACTAAGACAGCATGAAAGGTCAGATGCTGCAGAGGCTGGATGTGGGCAGTGGGTTACGTAAGTGCTGGTACCTGCAGAGTCCAGGGTAGGCAGTGGCGGTGTGTGTGAAGATGCCTGCAGAGTATAGAAGGAGGTCTGCACGTGAGTTCAGGTGCCTAGGAAACAAGGAGGCAATGGACATGTGAGAGCAAATACCTGCAAAGGCCAGAGAGTTGGGGTGGGCATGTGGGTGCAGGTGGGTACCAAGGCCAGAGCGCACCTGTGGACATATGATTGCAGGTTCCTGCAGGGGCCAGGCAGGCAGTGCACATGTGAATAAAGGTGCCTGAAGAGGCCAGAGACGACCAGGGGGCAGGTGAGTGCAAATGCCTTTGAGGAATTCAGAGAAGGTCAGTTGGCATGTGGGTGCAGGTTGTGCAGAGTGTGTCTGCATGCTGAAACCAAAAAAAAGCAGACATGTGAATGCACGAGGCAGCAAAATAAAAGGAGGCAGTGGGCATGTGGATGCAGCTGTGTGAGGAGGATAGAAGTGGGCAGTTGGCTTGTGAGTGCAGGGACTTGCACAGAACAGAGAAAGACAGGAAACGTATGATTGCATGCATCTGCAGAGATAAAATACATCGGTGGGCAAGTTTGTACAGATGCCTTCTGAGGACAGGGATGCATTTGCCATGAACATGCAGGTGCCTTTCGAAGGACAGAATGAGGCAGTATGCATGAGTGCATTGACTCCAGAGGTCACGGGACAGTGAGCTTGTGGGTTCAGGAGAATACCTAAGTCAGAGGGGTGCAGTGGACATGAGACTGCACTTTCCTGCAGAGGACAGTCTGGCAGTGGACATCTGAGTTCAGATGCTTTCAGAAGCCAGATGGTGACACAGTGCTTGTGACTGAGGGTCCTGCAGATGCCAGAGGGGTGCAGAGGCATACGAGTATAGGAACCTGCACAGGGTAGCTTGAAGCAGTGGCTACATGAGTTTAGCTGCATACAAAGGCCAGTGTGGACATTGGCCACGTGAGTGGAGGTGCCATTGGAGGTCATATGGGCAGTAGGCATATGAGTGCAGACACCCACAGCAGGCAAAGAGGGAGCAGTAGGAATATGAGTGTAGGTGTCTGCAGAGCACCCCATTGTCAGAGCAGGCAGTGTCCATGTTAGTGCAGGTGACTCCAGAATATAGAGGACAGAGGTCAGCAAGAGAGTTCCGGTGCCTCTGAAAGCAATCAGAAGCAGTTTGCATGTGAGCACAAATACTTGCAGTGGCCGGGGAGCTGGCATGGGCAGGAGAGTACAAGGACCTGGAGAGGGTATGAGAAGGCAATGGGCATGTGAGTGCAGGTATCTGCAGAGACCAGAGCGGGGCAGTAGGCATGTGAGTGCTGGAGCATGCAGAGGCCAGCCAGGATGGTGTCAGAGGGCATGTAAGTGCAGATAACTGGAGAAGACAGAGGGGGGCAGTGTCATATATGAGTGGAAGTGCCTGGATAGGACAGCGTTAGCCAGTGGACATGTAGGTGAAGATGCATGCTGAGGCCAGTGCAGGCAATGGTCTTATGAGCACAGGTGCAATCAGAGGCCAGAGGAGGGCAGGAGGCACATGAGTGCAGGTGCCTGAAGAGGCTAGGAGTGCGAAGGTGGCAGGTAGGTCCCTGTAGTCTCCAGGCAGACAGTGGGCAAGTCAACGCAGGTGCCTGGGAGGGCTAGAAGAAGGAGGTGGACACGGCAGTGCAATTGTTGCAGAGGCCAGGGGAAAGTCTTCATGTGAGTGCCGGGGGGGGGTGCACAGGCCAGAGGGGGCCTGGGAACCTGGGTCTGCAGGTTCCTGCAGAGGATTAACAGGCAGTGGGCATGTGCATGCAGGTACCTGAAGACGCCAGAGAAGGGCAATGGATTTATGAATACAGTTGCTCCAGAGGCCAGAGCGGGGACATTGGCATGGTAAGTGTAGGTTTCTGTAAAGGCTAGGCAGGACATGGACACGTGAATCAGATGCCTGAGCATGCTAGAGGGAGTCAGTGAACATGTGAGTACTATTGCTGCAGAGCCCAGGGGGCGGTAGGCTTGAGTGCAGGTTCCTCACAGGACAGAGTGGGCCAGTGGGTGTGTGAGAGTAGGTGCATACAGAGAACACTGCAGGGAGTAGCCCTGGGAGTACAGGAGACTGCACAGGCTGGGAGGGGCCAGTGGGCATGTGAGTGCCGAGGGGTGGCAGTTGGCCTGTGGGTGTAGCTGCCTGCAGAGGCCATCTTGGAAGTGGTGTGTGAGTACAGAGGCCAGGGATGCATATGGAATGTGAGTGAAGGAACCTTTTGAAGAACAGACTGGGGCAGCGTGTAGAAGAGGGCAGTCACTGCAGAGGCCACTGGCCGTGAGCTCATGGGTTCAGGGGAGTGCCTATGTCAGAGGAGGGAGGTGGTCATGTGACCTCACGTTCCTTCAGCGGACAGGCTGACAGTGGGCATATGAGTTCATCACTTTCAGAAGTCAGATGGTGGCATAGTCCTTGTGAATGCAGATCCTGTAGATGCCAGAGAGTAGGCACGAGTAGGTAATTGCAGAGGGCAGCCTGGGGCAGTGAGTACATAAGTCTAACTGCATACAGAGGCCAGGGCTGGCTTAATTCATGTGGATGCATGAACCTTCGGAGGTCAGAGGGGAGAATGTAAGTGTATGTTCCTGCAGAGTCAGGTAGTCAGTGGGCAAGGCTGGTGCCCGAAGAGGCTAGAAGGAGGCTGGGGCATGCCAGTGCTATTACCACAGAGACCAGGGAGCAGTGGTCATGTGAATTCAGGTTGGCACCAAGGCCAGAGGGTACCTGTGGGCTTGTGAGTGCACATGCCTGAAGAGGCCAGAGTGGAGCATCAGGCATGTGAGTGCTCCTTCTGCAGAAGCCAGAGGATGCAGTAGGTATGTGAACGCATGTGTCCCCAGAGGCAATTGGGACAGTGTTCACCTGAAGATGATACCTGGGGAGGATAGAAGTGGACAGTACGCATGTGAGTGCAGGTTCCTGAAAGTATGGAAAAGAGCCATGGTCTTGTGACTGCAGATGTCTGCAGAGGCCAGGCTGACAGTGGGCAAGTGAAGTGAGTTTCCTGCCAAAGACAGATGGTGGCTTTGGGCATGTGAATGCATATGCCTGCAGAGAACGGAGTGGCCCAGTGGGCATGTATGTGCAGGGAACTACATAGAGCAGAGTGTGGCAGTGGGTGCATGATTTGCAGAGCTTGCAGAAGCCAGTGCGGGTCAATGCCATGTGGCCTGCAGAGGCAAGAGAGGGTCAATGAGCATGTGAGTGCAGGTCTCTTCAGAGGCTAGTGTGGTAGTGGTCATGTGAGTGGATGTGCATTCAGAAGCCACATGGTCAGTGGGCATGTGAGTAGAGGTGACTTCAGAGACCAGTGGGTTGTGGGCATTTGAGTGCAGGTTCCTGCAGGAGCAAGGAGGCATTGGGCATGTGAGTGTAGGTGGCTGCAAAAGCCAGAGTTAAACAGTAAACATGCGAGATCAGGTATGTGCAGAGGCCCCACTGTGTCGGAGACCAGCTTAAACAGAGATACCACCTTACTAGGATAGGGAGATGGAGATTAAAAAAAAATAAGTAAAGAGAACAAAGACACAAGTGAAAATAATAAAACAGCAACATATGCTAGTAACAAGAGGGAGTTCCAAGGAATACTGAAATCAACCACATTTAGTTTCCATTTTCTTTTTTTTTTTTTGTAGTCAAACAAATCCAAAGATTTTCTTAATTTTATTTTGTTTTACCATTCAAAAATTTACACTTCCTTCCCTCCTCCCATTCCCACCTACTCCCCCCACTCATCCTCCTCCCTCCCCCTCCCTGCTTGAGAGAGAGCAGGGAACCCTGCCCTGTGGTGAACGTCAAGGCCTCGCCCTCTACATTCAGGCCTGGAAAGCTGTGCATCCAAATAGACTAGGACCCCAAAATGCCAGTACATGCAGTAAAAACAAGTCCCAGTGCCTTTATCCATGGCTTCTCAGTCAGCCCCCATTGTCAGCCACAATCAGAGTCCAGTTTGATCACATGCTTGTTCAGTCCCAGTCCAGCTGGATTTGGTGAGCTCCGATTAGAACAGGCACACTGCCTCAGTGAGTGACCAACCCCGCACCGTCCCTGACTCCCTTGTCATCTTCTCCCCTCCTACTGCTCTTCAACTGGACCTTGGGAGCTCGACCGTCTGCTCTGATGAGGGTCTCTGTCTCTATCTCCATCCATCCCCAGATAAAGTTTCTATGGTGATATTTGAGATAATCTCCGTGTGCTAGTGGGGTGAGGACAGTTCAGGCACCTCTTTTCTATGCCCTAAGGACCTAGCTGGGGACATCCCTAGGGACACCTGGGATCCCCTCTAGAGCCAAGTATATTGCCCAACCCCTAAAATGGAGCCCTTAATGTAAATATCTTCTTCCTGCACTTATATCCTCACCTTCCTCCATCTTACACCCTCTCAGTCCCCCAAGCTCTCACAGTCTCCCCTTCTCCCTTCCCTCTCCACCTCTCACCCTTCCCCCAAACTTACTCCTCCCCCTATCCCCACCCCATGATCCCAACGTTTGCCTGACAATCTTGTTCCAAATTCCAGGAGGATCTATATATTTTTTTCTTGGGTTCACCTTGAATTTGGCTTCTCTAAGATGTGAAACTCTAGGCTTAATGCCTTTGTTTATGGCTAGAATCAACTAATGAGTGAGTACATACCATATTCATCTTTTTTGGCTGGGTCTTCATTCAGGATAGTGTTTTCTATTTTCCATCCATTTGCATGCAAATTCAAGATGTCATTGCTTTTTACACTGAGTAGTACTCTAATGTGTATATATTTCACACTTTCTAATCATCTTCCATTGAGGGACATCTAGTTGTTTCCAGGTTCATGCTATTACAAATATTGCTGCTATGAACATAGTTGAACAACATGCTTTTGTAGTATGATGGGCATCTCTTGGTTATTCCAACAGTGGTATTGCTGGATCCTAGCGGTGGGCTGATTCCCAATTTCCAGAGAAACTGCCCATACTGATTTCCAAAGTGGTTGCACAAGTTTGCATTTCCACCAGCACATGGATGAGTGTTCTCCCTTACTCCACATCCTCATCCAGCAAGGCTATCATTGGTGTTTTTGATTTTAGCCATTCTGACAGTGTGTAAGGATGGTATCTCAAGTTATTTTGATTTGCATTTCCTGATTGCTAAGGAGGTTGAATGTGACCTTATGTGTCTATTAGCCATTTGAAACTTCTGTGGAGAATTCTCTGTTCAATTCAGTACCCATTTTTAATTGGGGTTATTACAGTTTAATGTCTGAGTTTCTTGAGTTCTTTACAATATTTTGGAGATTAGACCTTTGTCTGATGTGGGATTGGTGAAGATGTTCTCCCATTCAGTAGGTTTGCCTTTTTGTCTTAATGACAGTGTACTTTGCTTTACAGAAGCTTCTCAGTTTCAGGAGGTACCATTTATTCAATGTTGCTCTTATGTCTGTGCTACTGCGGCTATATGTAGGAAGTGGTCTCCGGGCCATGTGTTGTAGTCTACTTCCCACTTTCTCCTCTATCAGGTTTAGAGTGGTTGGGGTTATATTGAGGTCTTTAATCCATTTGGACTTGAGTTTTGTGCATGGTGATAGATATGGATGTATTTTCATTCTTCTACAGGTTGACATCCAGTTATGCCAGCACCATTTGTTGAAGATGCTTTCTTTCTTCCATTGTATACTTTTAGCTCCTTTGTAGAAAATCAGGTGTTCATAGGTTTGTGGGTTAATATCTGGGTCTTTGATTCAATTTCATTGGTCGATGCCTCTGTTTTTAATGTCAATACCAAGCTGTTTTCAATACTGTAGCTCTGTAATAGAGTTTGAAGTCAGGGATGGTAATGCCTCTGGAAGCTTTTGTATTGTGTAGGATTGTTTTGGCTATCCTGGGTGGGCACTGGACATGTGACCTGGGATTCCTGCTAAGGCCAGATTTGAGCAGAGGGCATATGAGCAGAGGTGCCTGCACAGGCCAGAATTGGGCAGTTGGCATGTGAGTAATGGTGCCTGTAGAGGACAGTGGGGAAGTGGCCATGGGAATGCAGATACCTGGAGATGAATTTTTCTTTGGGTTGCCGGCTCACAAATAATGACATGGGAAATTATTATTAATTATAAAAGTTTCATCGTTAGCTTAGACTTGACACACTAGCACTCATAACTTAAATTAACCCATTTTTGATTAATACACATTCGACCACATGGCTTTTACCTTTTTTCCATTCTGTGTGTCATACCATCTGTCTATCTAAAATTTATCTCTGTTTGATCTTAAAAATATACCTAATATGGCCACAAATTTAAATGTTAGTTGACTAACTACTAACCTACATTTCTAAATTATCCTAAATAGTTTATAATAATAACTTTCAAGGACTAGAAATTTACATTAAATTGTTGCTTTTGCTTCTTTAATAAAAATTACAAAGTAACCAAACCTAGATGGAAAATATAGTACCAATATAACAAACATAGAAAAAAATATCAGTTTCATGATATATTTTTATGTTATCTCCCTTTTATGTTACATTTTAGGCATCTGGACCCTGCAATAAAAAACAAAGAATTCAGAAAAGTTAGACCAAGGTGTCCTAAGATGGGATTCTACATACTGTTATGGTAAATGATTCACTTTGGAGCTTCTGCCTCTGCATGTAGAACATCATATAGACAACAGTGAAATGGCTGAATATTTTGAATTAAGTACTAATCATTTAAGTATAAAATAATGCTTTACACAGTGTACACAATCATGTCCTCTCATGAAGCATGACCAATAAAAACTCAGAGAAAGAAACTGGGATTCAACCTGAAGACCTGAAAAGCAAAGCAGAGGGTCACTGACTCTTACCTCTACCTCAGTCCAAACTGGCGAGCTTGCCTCCAGGAATCTCAGAATGAGGCTGTGTCTGAGAGCTGTCTCCTCCCATCTTATATTCCTCTCTAGGGCTGGAATTAAATTCATGCACGCTATGACAACTAGTGTGGCTACTAGGATTAAAGATGTGTGCTATCACTGCCTGACTGTAAGGCTGACCAGTATGGCTGCTTTACTCTCCTGATCCCAAGGCAAACTATATTTATTAAAATACAATTGAAATGTTAGTCACTAAGCTCTCACTACTATGTGCATGCATCAAGTCCCCATTATACCTCCAAAGACAGACTGCCCCTCTACCTCATTAAAGTACCTCTTCACTAGGCAGACTATACAGACCTTAAATGAGGCAGGCAGATCATAAGTTCAAAGGTAGTCTAGGCTACATAGTAAGCACCTGGTCAGTTTGGGCTATATTTGAAAATTTGTCTCAAAACAATAATAGCATTCAATGTTCATGGTGAGCTGACAGTTTCAGAGAAAGCTGCTCATTTTTAAAAAAATATTTATTTTTATTTCCTTTGCATTGGTGTTTTGCCTGCATGTATGTCTGTATGAGAGCATCAGATCCCCTGAAAATGGAGTTACAGGCAATGGTGAACTGCCATGTGGGTGCTGGGAATTGAACCTGGATCGTCTGGAAGAGGAGTCAGTGCTCTTAACCACTGAGCCATCTCTCCAGCCCTGTTCATTTTTTTTAAAAATAAATTATTAATTAATTAATTGATCCTGGCCACAGTTTCCCCTCCTTCATATCCTTACAGGTCCCCATCCACACTCTGTTTTCACCCCCTCAGTAACCCCTCTCTTTTTTGTTTAGGAAAAAGTAGGCCTCCCATGGATATCAACAATACATGGCATATCAAGTTGGAGAAAGACTAAGTACCTCCCCTTGTATTAAGGCTGGGCAAGGTGACCCAGTATGAGGCATAGGTTCCCGAAAGTCAGTAAAGGAGTTAAAGACAGGCCCTGTTCCCACTGTTAGGAGTCCCACAAGAGGACCAAACTACACAACTGTCACATATATGAAGAGTGGGAAGGCTACTCTTAACCTTCAGAGTATGAAAATGACTTCAGAGCCAGCCGGGGGGACAAGCCCTTCTGGATCTTGTCCCAAGGCATTTGTCACAAATGTTTCTCTTTCATTCTTTAATGCTCAGTTTTCTCTTGCTTATGATAAGGCTCCACATGGTTTTCTGAGGCCTGGAGTGAATAGGAGAGGGGGAAATGGAGACACATTTCTTCTTCATTTCTTTCATCCCACTATTTCATTTCCTCCTACAGAGTGTTTCCTAACTCCTCCTACTGAAAGAAGGCATCTATACAGAGTTAGTCCCCATATATCATCAGTAGGACTTCTTTCTGGTATCAGTGTCCTATTACTGTCTAAGGAACTTAGCAACATAAACATATTTCTTCACAGTTTCATAGGTAAGAATGCCAAAACAGATCTCCCTGGAGTATGTAATTAATATTGTTTTTGCAGAATACAGCCTCTCCTTAGCCTCCCAGGGTAAAGCTGTGTCCTCGCCTGTGTAGAAGGTTGAAGAATCCGGCTGTTGTGGTTGTGTTACTAAGGTTCCCATGAACACACTGGCTAACTGCCAATATCCATTTCCAGATCCTGAAAATGGTCCACATTCCTTGGCTCACGTGCTTCTTTCTCTGCAAGGCCAACAAATCTTTTCCATTCTTTAACTCTCACCTCCTTGTCTCAGCAATGTCAATACATTCTGAAATTCTTTTCTCTTCTTCTTGTGCCTTTAATGCCTCAGGTGATTAGACTGTACCCACGAACTTCATCCAAGATAATCTTTGGCCTCAAGGTCATTCAGGGGTTAAGGATATAATTTGGACAATGGAGTCCCTGCCTATCAGGCCACATGCAAAGCCCTGTGTCAACCTCAACTCTGTAAAAATCCAGGAGTACACGTCTGTACTATATATCTGTAATTCCATCACAAAGAAGGTAGAGGCAAGAGGACTAGAAATTCAAGGTCATCTGAATCCTCACTGTGAATCTGAACCCAACTGAAGACTTATAAGGTCTTATCTCAACGAACAAAGAAAAATCAAGGTAACTTAAATTAATAATATTTACAAATTTTATTTATATTTGTGTTTGAGATTGAGTTTATCTCTGTAGCCTGGCTATTCTGAAAAGCTCTCTGTAGACCAGGCTGGCCTCAATCTGTAATCCACTTGCCTCTGTACATTAAATTTTTCATTATTATTATGTACTCACTCTAGGATCATAAATTATAGGCTCAGTGTCCTTTATTTATGGCTAGAATCCACTAATGAGTGAGTACATCCCATGTTCATCTTTTTGGGTCTGGGTTACCTCACTCAGGATAGTGTTCTCTGTTTCCATCCATTTGCATGCAAAATTCAAGATGTCTTTTTTTCCCTCTGACTAGTACTCTAATGTGTATATATTCCACACTTTCTTTATCCATTCTTCCATTGAGGGGCATCTAGGTTGTTTCCAGGTTCTGGCTATTACAAATAATGCTGCTATAAACATAGTTGAACAAATGCTTTTGTAGTATGGTAGGGCATCTCTTGGGTATATTCCCAGGAGTGGTATTGCTGGATCCTGGGGTAGGTTGATCCCGAATTTCCTGAGATGAGACCACACTGCTTTCCAAAGTGGTTGCACAAGTTTGCATTCCCACCAACAATGGATGAGTGTTCTGCTTACTCCACATCCTCTCCAGCAAAGGCTATCATTGGTGTTTTTGATTTTAGCCATTCTGACAGGTATAAGATGGTATCTCAAAGTTGTTTTGATTTGCATTTTCCTGATTGCTAAGGAAGTTGAGCATGACTTTAAGTGTCTTTTGGCCATTTGAACGTCTTCAGGTGAGAATTCTCTGTTCAGATCAGTATGTAATTTTTAATTGGGTTAATTAGCATTTTGAAGTCTAGTTTCTTGAGTTCTTTATATATTTTGGAGATCAGACCTTTGTCTGTTGTGGGGTTGGTAAAGATCTTCTCCCAATCAGTAGGTTGCCTTTTTGTCTTAATGACAGTGTCCTTTGCTTTACAGAAGCTTCTCAGTTTTAGGAGGTCCCATTTATTCAATGTTGCCCTTAATGTCTGTGCTACAGGGGTTATATGTAGGAAGTGGTCTCCTGTGCCCTTATGTTGTAGACTATTTCCCACTTACTCGTCTATCAGGTTCAGTGTGTTCAGATTGATATTGATATATTTAATCCATCTGGACTTGAGTTTTGTGCATGGTGATAGATATGGAAGTATTTTCATTCTTCTACAGGCTGACAACCAGTTCCGCCAGCACTATTTGTTCAAGATGCTTTTTTTCTTCCATTGTATACTTTTAGCTCCTTTATCGAAAATCAGATGTTCATAGGTTTGTGGGTTAATATCCAGGTTTTCTATTCGATTCCATTGGTCAACTTCTCTGTTTTTATGCCAATACCAAGCTGTTTTCAATACTGTAGCTTGTATAGAGTTTTGAAGTCAGGGATGGTAATGCCTCCAGAAGTTCCTTTATTGTATAAGATTGTTTTCGCTATCCTGAGTTATTTATTTTTCCATATAAAGTTGATTATTGTTCTCTCAAGGTCTGTGAAGAATTTTGTTGGGATTTTAATGGGGATTGTGTTGAATTTATAGATTGCCTTTGGTAGAATTGCCATTTTTACTATGTTGATCCTACCCATCTAAAAGCATGGGAGGTCTTTCCATTTTCTGGTGTCCTCTTCAATTTCTTTCTTCAATGCCTTAAATTTCTTGTCAATATATCTTCACTTTCCTTGGTTAGAGTTACCCCAAGATACTTTATGATGTTTGTGTCTATCGTAAAAGGGAAAGTTTCTCTGAATTCCCTCTCTGGCTTCTCTACCCTTTGTGTATAGGAGGGCTACCTGATTTTTTGAGTTGATCTTGTAGCCTGCCACTTCATTGACGGTATTTATCAGCTGTAGGAGTTCTTTGGTAGATGTTTGGGGGTCACTAATTGTACACTATCATATCATCTGCAATACGAAAGTTTTGACTTCTTCCTTTCGATTGAATCCCCGTGATCTCCTGATGTTTTCTTATTGCTATTGCTTAGAACCTTCAAGAACTATGTTGAAGGAGATATGGTGAGTATGGACCACCTTGTCTTGTTTCTGATTTTAGTGAAATGAATTTGAGTTTCTCTCCATTATATTGATATTATCTGTTGGCATGCTATATATTGCTTTATTAGATTAGGTATGATTCTTGTATCCCTAACCTCTCAATACCTCATACATAAAAGGGTGTTTGAATTTTGTCAAATGCTTTATCAGCATCTAATGAAATGATCATATGTTTTTTCTTTCAGGTTATTTGATATGATGGATTACATTGATAGATTTTCATGTATGTTGAACCAGCCCTGCATCTCTGGTATGAAGCCTACTTGATCGTAATGTATTTTTTTTAATGGTGTTCTTGAATCCGTTTGCCAGTATTTATTGAGAATTTTTTGCATCGATGTTTCATGAGTGAGATTGGTCTGTAATTCTCTTTCTTGGTTGGGTCTTTGTGTGGTTTTGGAATCAGGGTGACTGTAGCTTCATAAAAGGATTTGGCACTGACTCTTGTGTTTCTATTATGTGAAACACATTAAGGAGAATAGGTATTAGCTCTTCCTGGAAGTTCTGAAAATATTCTGCATTAAAACCATCTGATCCTGGGCTTTTTTTTTGGTTGGGAGGTTTTTATGACAGCTTATATTTCCTCATGACTTATAGGTCTATTTAAGTTGTTCACCTGATCTTGATTTTATTTGGTAAGTGGTACTTATCTAAGAACAAGTCCATTTCTTTTACATTTTCCAACTTTGTGGCATATAAGCTTTTGTAGTAGACCTAATGATTCTCTGGATTTCCTTAGTGTCCGTTGTTTATTGTCCCCCCTTTTCATTCTGATCTTGTTAATTTGCATGTTGGTCTCTCTGCCTTTTGATTAATTTGGATAAAGGTTTGTCAATATTGTTGACGTTCTCAAGAACCAGCTCTCTGATTATTGAATTCTTTGAATTGTTTTCTGTGCTTCTATTTTGTTGATTTCAGTCCTCAGTTTGATTATTTCCAATCTTCTACTCCTCCTAGGTGAGTCTACTTCTTTTTTTTTTTCAGAGCTTTCAGGTATGCTGTTAAGTCTCCAATGTGTGCTTTCTCCATTTTCTTAATATGGGCACTTATAGCTATGAAATTTCCTTTTAGCACTGCTTTTATAGTGTCCCATAGGTTTGGGTATGTTGTGCCTTTATTTTCATTAAATTCAAGGAAGACTTTAATTTCTTTCTTTATTTCTTCCCTGACCCAAGGGTGTTCAGTAGTGACTGTTCAGCTTCCAAGAGTTTGTAGGCTTTCTGAGGGTTGAATTATTGTTAAATTCTAACTTGTTTTCCATGGTGATCCTATAAGACACAAGTGATTACTAAATTTTTTTTGTAACTGTGGAAGTTGGCTTTGTTACCGAGTATATGGTCAATTTTTGAGAAGGTTCCATGAGCTGCAGAGAAGAAGGTATATTCTTTGCTATTTGGGTTGAATGTTCTATAGATGTTTGTTAAGTCCATTTGATTAATTACCTCCATTAATTCTGTTATTTCTCCTGTTACGATTCTGTCTGATTGACCAGTCCATTGGTGAGAGAGGAGTGTTTGAAGTCTCCTACTATTAGTGTGTGTGGTTTGATGACTGCCTTGAGTTCTAGTAATGTTTCTTTTACATAAGTGGGTGCTTTTATATTAGGGGCATAGATGTTCAGGATTGAGACTTCATCCTGATGAATTGTTCCTGCTATGAGTATAAAATGTCCCTCTCCATCTTTTCTGATAGATTTTAGTTTGAAGTCAACTTTGTTAGAAATTAGTATGGCCACACCCGCTTGTTTCTTAGGACCATTTGATTGATAAACCTTTTCCCAACCCTTTATTCTGAGTAGAATGTCTGTCTTTCAGGTTGAGGTATGTTTCTTGCAAACAGCAGAATGTTGGATCCTGTTTTCATATCCAAATCTCTTAGCCAGTGCCTTTTATAGGTGAATTGAGCCCATTGATATTAAGTGATATTAATGAACAGTGGGTTTGTTAACTCCGGTTATTTTTTTTTGATAGTAGAGTTGTGGGTTTCCCTTCTTTGAGTTGTGCTGGTGAAGGGTCACTAGATGTCTGAGTAATTGTGGGCAGTGTTGACTCCTTGGTTTGTGATTTTCCTTCTGTTACTTTCTGTAAGGCTGGATTTGTGGCTACATATTGTTTAAATTTATTTTTACCTGGAATATTTTGTTTTCTGTATCAATGGTGAATGATAGCTTGGCTGTGTATAGTAGTCTGGGCTTGAATCCATGGTCTAGGTTCTGTACAGTATCTCTATCCAGGCAGGACCTTCTGGCTTTCATGGTTTCCATAGAGAAGTCAGATGTAAGTCCTGATAGGTTTACCTTTATTAGTTTATTTGATCTTTTTCCTTTGCAGCTCTTAATATTCTTTCTTTACTCTGTATATTTTGTGTTTTTATTATTATATGGTAAGGGGAATGTTTTTTTGATCCAGTGTATTTGATGTTCTGTATGCTTCTTGAACCTTCATAGGAATATCTTTCTTTAGGTTGGGAAAGTTTTCTTCTGTAATTTTATTGAATATATTTTCTGGGCCTTTGAGCTGTAATTCTTCTCCTTCATCTACCCCTATTATTCTTAGATTTGGTCTTTTTATTGTGTCCCAGATTTCCTGAATGTTTTGTGATGAGAATTTGTTGTATTTGCTGTTTTCTTTGATCAGTGCGTTTATTTTCTCTATGGTGTCTTCAGAATCTGAGATTCTTTCTTCTATCTCTTGTATTCTGTTGGTTATGCTTGTTTCTGTAGTCTCTGTTCGTTTACCTAGATTTTTCATATCCAGCTGGTCCTCAGTTTGTGTTTTCTTCCTTGCCTCCATTTCAGTTTTCAAGTCTTGAACTGTTTCCATTATCCATTTGATTGTTTTTTCTTGGTTTCCTAGGATATCATTTACAGATTTCTTCAAACTTTTTGTTATTCTTCTCATCCATTTCTTTAAGGGAGTTTTTCACCTCCTGCTTAAGGGACTCTATCACTTTCATAAAGTCAGTTTTTTCTACTTCTTCTTGATTAGGGTGTTCAAGTCCGCCTGTTGTAAGTTCGCTGGGTTCTGGTGTTTTCATGTTGTTTTTCAGATTGTTGGAGGGATTCTTACATTGGCACCTGCCCATCTATTTCTTTGAATGATCCCTGATGGATCTTCTGGTTCAGGATCAGTTCCCCTTGCTGGCCAGGGACCCTCTGATGAATCTTCTGGCACAGGATCAGAGCCCCTAGGTGGTCATGGACTTCACAGACAAAAGGCCTACCTTGCTGCAGGCAGGCTATTGAAACAAAGGAACTCCTGCCCGATTGCTCACCACTCCATCCCAGCGCCCAAAAGGGCTGAGCTGGGGAATCTTATGACACCAAAGAAGGGAGGAAGAGGAGAGGGGTTTCCTGGGTGCAAGCTGGGATGGGATAGGAAGAGGGAGGCAGTAGCTGGGGAGAGTAGCCCCTGCAGAATGACCAGGAAGTAAAGGGAGTTGAGGAATATCTATGCTCTGTCTCCAGTGCTGCTGCCATGGGTCAGGAACTCACTTACCCCCTCTGAGGATCATCTGATCCAGGATCAGAGCCCCTAGGTGGCCAGGAACCTTGCGACAAAAGGCCTACCTTGCTGCAGGCCGGCTATTGAAATAAAGGAAGTCCTGCCCAAAGGTTGCCATCCCATCCCATCGCAACTGCCTAAACACGGGCTGAGCTGAGGATCTTGTCCTCGAAAAAGCTGTACATTAAATTCTTAAATTAGTTGCAGAGTTACACTACCTTAAACAATAGTAGAAACATATACATAGTATAACAAAAATAATCTTAAATTGTATAAATATACAAAATATCGTAAACTATATAGAGTATTTCATAACAAAAGTAACCTACATTGTTGTTTCAATAATACAGAAACACATACCAATTGTAAATATTTTGAGATTAATAGTTGCTTTTTAGTTTCAAGTAGGAATTCAGTAATCTACCCTTTACCTGGTTCTTATGCCCTTTTTTTCTTTTAAAAAGAGATCATTGAATCTAACTCTCTTGCTTAGTTTTTTTCCCCCCTGACTATAACCAGTAACAACTTGCAATCAACCTCCCTAAACAATGACAAATGTCTATAACCCAACAAGTGATCAAAAGCTACCAACCCCACCCTCTTGGGAATGTATGTTCATGCTCTCTAAACAGTTTCATGTTGTCTGGGGGTGATAGTATCTTTAGGGGACCCTGAGAAAATTTGAATAATTGTCACATCCTGGGAGATATAGCTGTATTAATTTTTTGTTTAATCTCTGTGTGATGGCAAAGTGCAGGGCTTTTCTGAGATCCTGGCCAGAGTAGTCTGTGAGCCTGGACCATTTCAGCTAGCAGCTTTACAATTGTTCTGAATACAGAGTTTTGAAGAGACAGAAACAGAGGCATTCTGAGAGGCTGGATCACCTGGGCTATTTTCTTTACTGGTGTTATTTCCTTTGTATCTGAAAATGCACAAACTTTTAAAGGTAACACAAACACATATATACATTAATGCAAGTATGGAATGTGAAGTATGCACAAGTCAAAGATGATTTTTTTTCCTTGTATGTTTGAACAAGTAAAAGGCATCTGTCAACTTTATAAGTTCATTTGGACTATACAACCAAATCATAATATAATAAGTCATGAGGACTATGTAATCAACAAGATTTATCATATCCCTTTTAGACTCAGAACTGTGGTTTAGGAGGTCCTTCTGTCTATGTGTTGCTTTCATTGGCTGAATAAAGAAACTGCCTTGGCCTTTTGATAGGGCAGAACTTAGGTAGGTGGAGTAGACAGAACTGAATTCTAGGAGAAAGAAATCAGACACACACACACACCACACACAAGAGAGAAGAGAGAGAGAGAGAGGAGAGAGAGAGAGAGAGAGAGAGAGAGAGAGAGAGAGAGCGCCACAATGGAGCTGCCAGGTCAGACATGCTGAATCTTTCCCAGTAAGCCACAATCTTAGGGTGACACACAGATTTAATAAAAATGGGTTAAATTAAGATGTAAGAATTAGCCAATAGGAGATTAGAACTAGTGGGCCAGGCAGTGTTTATATGAATACAGTTTGTGTGTGATTCAGGTGTAAGCTGGCTGGGTGGCTGGAACAAGGGGCCCCACTCCCTTCAACAGAACTGCTTGTAGAATATTAAAGATATGTCATATTTGTTTATGCTGTGGAATATTTGTTTAATGATGCAAAGATGTGTTGTATACTTTTATGTTGCATTTGTTTAACTCTGTGATGATGTATTACTTTGCCTGTGTAAAACACCTGATTGGTCTAATAAAGAGCTGAATGGCCAACAGCAATGCAGAATAAAAAGATAAGGCAGGGCTGGCATGCAGAAAGAATAAAAAGAAGGAGAAATCTGGGAAGAAAAGATCTAGAAGTAAGAGAAGAAAGAGAGAGGATATCAGGGGCCAGTCACTCAGCTATACAGCAAGCCACAGAGGAAGAAGTAAAGAAAGGTATACAGAAGTAGAGAAAGATAAAGCCCAAAGGTAAAAGTTAGATAGGATAATTTAAGTTAAGAAAAGCTAACTAGAAACAAGCCAAGATAAGATCAGGCATTCATAAGAAAGAATAAGCCTTCATGTATTAACTTTGGAGCTGGGTGGTGGACCCTCAAAACGTAAAGAGCCAAAAGAGTAAGCAAACAAAACTGTTCTCATGTAGAGGGAACAGCATACATGTTAACTGTCTTGTAGTTTTTCTTGTTTTTATTTCATGTCAGTAGCCAAGATTTTCAGGAGGTCTCCTCAATAAAATCTAATCTCTACTAATTTTGAAGGAATCCACAGCCTCTTTGTTTCCTATGGAAATAAAGTCATAACCTCTCCCTTAATACATTTTCTGAATTTCATTCTAAAGTTAAGACATTCCTAAAGTATATAGACTTGTTTAATTTGGCAATCCCTTCCATAATGTAATGTCTCTCCACAGTTGCCATTTTCTGTTCAGAAGCATTTTAAAAAGCCAAATCACAAAAACATCATATATATATATATATATATATATATATATATATATATATATATATTCCTAACTCCCTGTGTTATATTATTTCAAATCCTTATTATATTATTTTACTCTTTCTTTAAAGACTTTATTATTTTTAAACTACTTTTAGACTGTCTATACATATTTTGTTTTCTTTCTTCCTCATTTAAGCACATTTCCAAGAATTCTCTGTTTAGATTGTTTTTTAGTCTGTACCTGGCTTACTGTACATCTACAACATTCTGTGACTGCATGAGACAAACTTTAATCTGCTAGGTTACTGCCACATGACTCTGGTGGATGGCTCTGCCATCCTTGGTTCTGTGAGAGCCTAGCCTCATGTGAGAGGGTACCGGTTCCACATTTACAAGTCCCAACTCTGGGAATATGTTGTGTTCACCTGTGGCAGGCATTTGTACTCTGTGATGGCTGCTCATATGCTCAGTTGCACAGAATAACCTCTTAAAAGCACAGTACATCAGTATGCCAAGCCTACACCAGAGACTGTGGTCACCAGGAATTCATGTCTTCCACATTCATAACTTTTTTTTCTCAGGCCTTGTGTGGATATGTGTAGCTGGATATTGGGTGTCAGGTACCAGTGATGGTCAGTTGAGCACTGTTTATGCAAGTGCATGTGCATGTAAAGGCCAGAGAGGGGCAGTAGTCTTGTCAGTGCAGGTGCCTGCAGAGTTCAGAGCATTATAGCAGTCATGTGAATGCAGTTTCCAGCAGAGGGCAGGCTGGCACAATACATGTGAGTACAAATGCTCGCAGAAGACAGATGGGGGCAGTGAGCATGTGAGTACAGGTGCCTGCAGAGTACAGAGAGGGACAGTGGGTATATGAATGCTAGTGTCTGCAGAAGACACTGGGAAACTGGCCACATGAATGCAAGTGCCAGAAAGGGTCAGTTGGGTATTGGGCATGTAAATGCAGGTGCCTGCATAGGCTAGGGAGAAATGGTCATATGTGTGTACTTGGTTACAAAGGCCAGGGGGAAGTTAGTGGTGGCACACCCCTTTAGTCATTGTACATGGAAGGCAAACACAGGTAGTTCTCAGAGTTCAAGCCAGCTTGTTGTACAGACCATATTACAGGATACACAGAAAACCAGTGTCAAAAACAAAGCAAAACAAAACAGAAATTGATCTTTTTTTTTTCATGGTTTATTTTTTTTTATATTTAAAAATTTCCATCTCCTTCCCTCCTCCTACCCCTCCCTCCCCTCCTCCTCCCCCTTCCCTCCCCTCCCCTCCCCTCCTCCCATACCTCCCCTCCCTCCTTCTCAAGGCCAAGGAGCCATCAGGGTTTCCCACTCTATGCTAAGACCAATGTCCTCCCAACTCCCCCCAGGTCCAGGAAGGTGATCGATCAAGCTGAGAAGGCTCCCACAGAGCCCGTCCATGCAGAAGAATCAGAGCCCAGAGCCATTGTCCTTTGCTTCTCAGTTAGCCCCCGCTGTTGGCCACATTCAGAGAGACGGGTTTGGTCGCATGATCCATCAGTCCCATTCCAACTGGAGTTGGTGATCTCCCATTAGTTCTGTCCCACCGTCTCCATGAGTGAACGCACCCCTCTCGTTCCTGACTTTCTCCCTCAAGTTCTCGCTCCTTCTCCTCCTCATCAGGACCTTGGGAGCTCAGTCCGGTGCTCCAATGTGGGGCTCTGTCATTTTCTTCATCTATCGTCAGGTGGAGGTTCTATGGTGATATGCAAGAAATTCATCAGTATGGCTATAGGAACTGGTCTTTTCAGGCTCCCTCTCCTCAGCTGCCCAAGGAACTAACTGGGGGCATCTCCCTGGAAACCTGGGAACCCCTCTAGGGTCAAGTCTCTTGACAACCCTCAGGTAGCTCCTTAAATTAAGATATATGCTTCCCTGCTCCCATATCCACCCTTCCTATATCCCAAGCACCCCATTCCTCCGAGCTCCCCCCCGTTCTCCCCTTCACACTTTTCTCTCCCCATCTTCCCTTGGCCCAGTCTTGCCCAACCCTCAAGTTCCCAATTTTGCCTGGCGATCGTGTCTACTTCCAATATCCAGGAGGATTACTATATCTTTTTTTGGGAGTTCACCTTCTTATTATCTTCTCAAGGATCCCAAATTTATAGGCTCGATGCCCTTTAATTATGGCTAGAAACCGAATATGGGTGAGTACATCCCATGTTCATCTTTTTGGGTCTGGGTTACCTCACTCAGAACAGTGTTTTCTATTTCCATCCATTTGCCTGCAAAATTCAAGATGTCATTGTTTTTTTACCGCTGAGTAGTATTCTAGCATGTATATATTCCACAGTTTCTTCATCCATTCTTCCACTGAAGGGCATCTAGGTTGTTTCCAGGATCTGGCTATTACAAATAATGCTGCTATGAACATAGATGAGCATATGCTTTTGTTGTATGATTGGGCATCTCTTGGGTAGATTCCCAATAGTGGAATTGCTGGGTCCTGGGGTAGGTTGATCCCGAATTTCCTGAGAAACTGCCACACTGCTTTCCACAGTGGTTGCACAAGTTTGCATTCCCACCAGCAATGGATGAGTGTACCCCTTACCCCACAACCTCTCCAGCAAAGGTTATTATTGGTGTTTTGGATTTTAGCCAATCTGACAGGTGTAAGATGATATCTCAAAGTTGTTTTGATTTGCATTTCCCTGATAGCTAGGGAGGTTGAGCATGACCTTAAGTGTCTTTTGGCCATTCGAACTTCTTCTGTTGAGAATTCTCTGTTCAGTTCAGTGCCCCATTTTTTAATTGGGTTAATTGGCATTTTACCATCTAGTCTCTTGAGTTCCTTATATATTTTAGAGATCAGACCTTTGTCAGTTGCAGGGTTGGTGAAGATCTTTTCCCAGTCAGTAGGCTGCCTTTGTGTCTTAGTGACAATGTCCTTTGCTTTACAGAAGCTGCTCAACTTCAGGAGGTCCCATTTATTCAATGTTGCCCTTAAAGTCTGTGCAGCTGGGGTTATGCGTAGGAAACGGTTCCCTGTGCCCATTTGTTGTAAAGTACTTCCCACTTTCTCCTCTATCAAGCTCAATGTGTTCAAATTAATATTGAGGTCTTTAATCCATTTGGACTTGAGTTTTGTGCATGGTGATAGATATGGATCTACTTTCATTCTTCTACAGGTTGACATCCAGTTATGCCAGCACCATTTGTTGAAGATGCCCTCTTTCTTCCATTGTGTACTTTTGGCTCCTTTATCAAAAATCAGGTGTTCATAGGTTTGTGGTTTAAGATCTGGGTCTTCTATACGATTCCATTGGTCAACCTCTCTGTTTTTATGCCAATACCAAGCCGTTTTCAATACTGTAGCTCTGTAATAGAGTTTGAAGTCAGGGATGGTAATGCCTCCAGAAGTACCTTTATTGTATAAGATTTTTTTGGCTATCCTGGGTTTCTTGTTTTTCCATATAAAGTTGATTATTGTCCTCTCAATCTCTGTGAAGAATTTTAATGGGACCTTGATTGGGATTGCATTGAATCTATAGATTGCTTTTGGTAGAATTGCCATTTTTACTATGTTGATCCTCCCAATCCACGAGCAGGGGAGATCCTTCCATTTTCTGGTATCCTCTTCAATTTCTTTCTTCAAAGACTTAAAGTTCTTGTCAAATAAATCCTTCACTTCCTTGGTTAGAGATACTCCCAGATATCTTATGCTATTTGTGGCTATTGTGAAAGGTGATACTTCTCTGATTTCCCTCTCTGCTTCCTTATCCTTTGTGTATAGGAGGGCGACTGATTTTTTGGAGTTGATCTTGTAACCTGCCACGTTACTGAAGGAGTTTATCAGCTGTAGGAGTTCTTTGGTGGAGTTTTTGGGGTCGCTTATGTATACTATCATATCATCTGCAAATAATGAAAGTTTAACTTCTTCCTTTCCAAATTGAATCCCCTTGATTCCCTTATGTTGTCTTATTGCTATTGCTAGAACTTCAAGCACTATATTGAAGAGATAAGGAGAGAGTGGACAGCCTTGTCGTGTTCCTGAATTTAGTGGGATAGCCTTGAGTTTCTCTCCGTTTAATTTGATGTTAGCTGTCGGCTTGCTGTAAATAGCTTTTATTATATTTAGGAATGACCCTTGTATCCCTAATCTCTCCAAGACCTTTATCATAAAAGGGTGCTGAATTTTGTCAAATGCTTTTTCAGCATCTAATGAGATGACCATATGGTTTTTTTCCTTCAGTTTGTTTATATGATGGATTACATTGATAGATTTTCGTATGTTGAACCAGCCCTGCATCTCTGGGATGAAGCCTACTTGATCGTAATGGATAATTTTTCTAATGTGTTCTTGGATTCGGTTTGCCAGTATTTTATTGAGAATTTTTGCGTCAATGTTCATGAGTGAGATTGGCCTGTAATTCTCTTTCTTGGTTGAGTCTTTGTGTGGTTTAGGTATCAGGGTAACTGTAGCTTCATAGAAGGAATTTGGCAGTGTCTCTTGTGTTTCTATATTATGAAATACCTTAAGGAGTATAGGTATTAGGTCTTCTTGGAAGTTCTGGTAGAATTCCGCATTGAAACCATCTGGTCCTGGGCTCTTTTTGGTAGGGAGGTTTCTGATAACAGTTTCTAATTCTTCGCGACTAACAGGACGATTTAGAGCATTTACCTGGTCCTGGTTTAACTTTGGTATATGGTATTTATCTAAAAAACTGTCCATTTCTTTTACATTTTCCAATTTTGTGGCATACAGGCTTTTGTAGTAAGATCTAATGATTTTCTGAATTTCTTCTGTGTCTGTGGTTATGTCCCCCTTTTCATTTCTGATCTTATTAATTTGTGTGTTCTCTCTCTGCCATTTGATTAGTTTGGCTAGGGGTTTGTCAATCTTGTTGATTTTCTCCAGGAACCAGCTTTTTGTTTCATTGATTCTTTGGATTGTTTTCTATGTTTCTATTTTGTTGATTTCTGCCTTCAGTTTTATAATTTCCAGTCTTCTACTCCTCCTAGGTGAGTCTGCTTCTTTCTTTTCTAGAGCTTTCAGGTATGCTGTTAAGTCTCCAATGTGTGCTTTCTCTGTTTTTTTTTTAAAGTGGGCACTTAGTGCTATGAATTTTCCTCTTAGCACTGCTTTCATAGTGTCCCATAAGTTTGAGTATGTTGTGTCTTTATTTTCATTAAATTCAAGAAAGACTTTAATTTCTTTCTTTATTTCTTCCTTGCCCCTGGTGTGGTTCAGAAGTTGACTGTTCAGTTTTCATGAGTTTGTAGGCTTTCTGGGGGTAGCATTGTTGTTGAATTCTAATTTTAATCCATGGTGATCCGATAAGATGCAGGTGGTTATTAACATGTTTTTGTAACTGTGGAAGTTTGCTTTGTTACCGAGTATGTGGTCAATTTTCGAAAAGGTTCCATGAGCCACAGAGAAGACGGTATATTCTTTCCTATTTGGGTTGAATGTTCTATAGATGTATGTTAAGTCCATTTGATTAATTACCTCCATTAATTCTGTTATTTCTCTGTTAGGTTTCTGTCGAATTGACCTGTCCATTGGTAAAAGAGGAGTGTTGAAGTCTCCCACTATCAGTGTGTTTGGTTTGATGGCTGCCTTGAGTTCCAGTAATGTTTCTTTTACATAAGTGGGTGCTTTTGTATTAGGGGCATAGATATTCAGGATTGAGACTTCATTCTGATAGATTTTTCCTGTAATGAGTATAAAATGTCCCTCTCCATCTTTTCTGATAGATTTTAGTTTGAAGTCAACTTTGTTAGAAATTAGTATGGCCACACCCGCTTGTTTCTTAGGTCCATTTGCTTGATAAACCTTTTCCCAACCCGTTACTCTGAGTAGATGTCTGTCTTTCAGGTTGAGGTATGTTTCTTGCAAACAGCAGAATGTTGGATCCTGTTTTTGTACCCAATCTCTTAGCCTGTGCCTTTTTATAGGTGAATTGAGTCCATTGATATTAAGTGATATTAATGACCAGTGGATGTTAACTCCGGTTGTCGTTTTTTATTTGGTAGTAGAGATTGTGTGTTTCCTTTCTTTGAGTTATGCTGGTGAAGGTCGCTAGATGTCTGAGTTATTTTGGGCAATGCTGGACTCCTTTGTTTGTGAATTTCCTTCTATGACTTTCTGTAAGGCTGGATTTGTGGCTACGTATTGTTTAAATTTGTTTTTATTCTAGAATATTTTGTTTTCTCCATTTATAGTGAATGAAAGCTTGGCTGGGTATAGTAGTCTGGGCTTGCATCCATGGTCTCTTAGTTTCTGCAAAACATCTATCCAGGACCTTCTGGCTTTCATGGTTTCCATAGAGAAGTCAGGTGTTCGTCTGATAGGTTTACCTTTATATGTTACTTGACCTTTTTCCTTTGCAGCTCTTAATATTCTTTCTTTATTCTGTATGTTTTGTGTTTTGATTATAATATGGCGAGGGGATGATTTTTTTTTTGATCCAGTCTATTTGGTGTTCTGTAAGCTTCTTGAACCTTAATAAGAATATCTTTCTTTAGGTTTGCGAAGTTTTCTTCTACAATTTTAATAAATATATTTTGTGGACAATTGAGCTATAATTCTTCTCCTTCTTCTATGCCTATTATTCTTAGGTTTGGTCTTTTTATTGTGTCCCAGATTTCCTGAATGTTTTGTGATGAGAATTTGTTGGATTTGCTGTTTTCTTTGATCAGTGCATTTATTTTCTCTATGGTATCTTCAGAATCTGAGATTCTTTCTTCTATCATTTGTATTCTGTTGGTTATGCTTGTTTCTGTAGTGTCTGTTCATTTACATAGATTTTCCATATCCGGCTGGCCCTCGGGTTGTGTTTTCTTCCTTGCCTCCATTTCAGTTTTCAAGTCTTGCACTGTTTCCATTATCTGTTTGATTGTTTTTTCTTGGTTTCCTAGGATATCATTTACGGATTTACTCAATTCTTCAAACTTTTTGTTATTCTTCTCGTCCATTTCCTTAAGGGAGTTTTTCACCTCTTGTTTAAGGGACTCTATTACTTTCATAAAGTCAATTTTTTCTACTTCTTCTTGATTAGTGTGTTCACGTCCTCCTGGTAGAAATTTGCTGGGTTCTGGTGCTTTCATGTTGTTTTTCAAATTGTTGGAGGAATTCTTGCATTGGCGCCTGCCCATTTCTTCCTCTGAATAATCCCCTTTGGGTCTTCTTTTAGAAGTTCAATTCACCCCAATGAATTCAATTCACTCACCCCAATGAATGATGGATCTTCTGGTAGACAGTCAGGTCTCCTTGCTGGCCAAGCGGCTCACTGACAAAGGGCCTACCTTGCTGCAGGCAGGCTGTTGAAACAGGGGACCTCCCACCGGCCTGGGTGCACTCAATTCCCGGTCCAGGCGCCCAAACAGGCTGGGCTGTGGGATTTTGTGGCCCCAAAGACGGGAGGATGAAGCGGGGGGGGGGGGGGTTCTGGTTGCAAGCTGGGAAGGGATAGGAAGGTAGAGCTTATTTTTTCCATTGTATAATTTTAGCTTCTTTGTCAAAAATGAGGTGTTCATAGGTGTGTAGATTAATATTTGGGTCATCAATTTGATTACATTGTTAAATGTCTCTGTTTTTATGCCAATATCAAGCTGTTTTGATTACTGTAGCTCGGTAATAGAACTTACTGTCAGGGATGGTATTGCCTTTGTAAGTTCCTTTATTGTATAGGATTGCTTTGGCTATCCTGGGTTTTTTGTTTTTCCATATGAAGTTGATTATTGTTCTTTCAAGGTCTGTGAAGAATTGTGTTGTGATTTTGATGGGGATTGCATCGAATCTATAGATTGCCTTTGGTAGGATTGCCATTTTTCCGATGCTGATCCTTCCTATCCAAAAGCATGGGGGATCTCTCCATTTTCTGGTATCTTCTTCAATTTCTTTCTTCAAAAACTTAAAGCTCTTGTCAAATAGTTCTTTCACTTCCTCGGTTAGTGTTACCCCAAGATATTTTATGTTATCTGTGGCTATTGTAAAAAGTGATGTTTCTCTGATTTCCCTCTCAGCTTCTTTATTTTTTGTGTATAGGAAGGCTTCTGGCTTTTTTTCTGTTGTTGTTGTTGAGTTGATCTTGTATCCTACCACATCACTGAAAGGATTTATCAGCTGCAGGAGTTTTCTGGTAGAGTTTTGGGGTCACTTATGTACACTATCATATCATCTGCAAAAAACAAAAGTTTGACTTCTTCCTTTCCAATTTAAATCTCATTGATCTCCTTATGATGTCTTTTTGCTATTGCTAAAACTTCAAGAACTATGTTGAAGACATATGAAGAGAGTAGACAGCCTTGTCTTTTTCCTGATTCCTCAATATTTTCAAATTATTTGATGCAGAAAGACAATGATCACATGTACTCACTCATATGTGGTTTTTAAACATAAAGCAAAGAAATCCAGCCTACAAACCACAATCCCAGAGAACTTAGAAAATAATGTAGACACTAAGAGAGCCTTACATAGATATAATCTACATGGAAAGTAGAAAGTAGAAAAAGACAAGATTTCCAGAGTAAATTGGGAGCAAGCGGACCTTGGGGGAGGATTGAAGTGGGGAGGGGAGAGGTAGGGAGGAGAGCAGAGAAAAATGTAAAGCTCAATAAATATCAATAAAAATGTATAAAAATTATTTTCTCAGTGACTTTGGTAAAGTCTGAATCTCCTGTCTAATGTTTTGTTCTAATGCCCTTATTGATGATTCCAGTTATGAAATTTGTCCAGTAACGATAATATCTCATCCTTGGACATAATTGTGATGGTGTGCATATTTCCTTCCTGGAGAGATACCTTATCCATTAAACTATCAAAACTTTTCCACAGATTCCTATTGATAAGATATTATCTCAGTATTTTCAAACACTGATTGGATTTTGTCTGTTAAATTAATGTTATCCTTTTCAATAGTATAAATTTTTCAACTAGCCATTCATTATTAGTCTGTAAACACAGTACCATTTCTTAAAGTGTCTCATTCTTGGCTCTGTTATGAAACCATATTCTTAGCAATATTATATGAAAAAAAACTGTTTCCCAAAATCAAATAAATAGATTTATCAGGAAAATTACATAAGCCTTGCAGAATAGCAAAAGCAAAATGGTTATTAAATTTATGAATGGTAATATTGTTAGTCCTCATATAACTCTCAAATCTTAACTTGTATTAGGTAATTATGCTGAATTGGAATAGGTGTAATAATCTTTGTTGACCAGAAGGTGCCATGGTTGTAGCCATCAAGTGGAGGGATATCATATCTTTGATACTGATAAATATGTTTTGTTTAACAAATTAATAGCAGTTATTAAGGACAATTGAAGTGATTCTGAGAGTTGGTGGTTAGAATAAGAAGGAAGCCCAAAGCTTTCATTCAGTTGTGAGTCGTGAACTATGTGCTACTGTGAGAAGAAACACAACAAGGATCAGTGGATGTAAAAGGAATGGCATGTGAGTCATGAGCCATGGGTGGGGAAAGTCAGGTAACTAAGCAGCAGCAGACAGGCCATGAGCAGGCAAGAAATGGGCCTGGGCTGGTGAACAGGAATGCTACAGGGGAGGGGATGTCCTGATAAGTGTGGACTTGTTCTGACATTGGGGGCACCAGATGGAGTAAATAAAGGAATCCCACACTCGCTCTGAATAGGGTATATTAAGGTGTTCATTTATTAATCAGAAACTCATGGATAACAATGATGAAATATCCAGGTGTTGTATGTACTTCTGAAGAAGAGGGCGAGTAGATGGGACTGTGACCTTTTTGTACCCAAAGTCAACCCAGCCCAGTCTTTAAAGGCGTTTGGCTGAAGGAGGTTACCCATCAAATTTTGATTGAATTTATGACCCACTCCATGAAATGGAACCTATAGAAGACACTGCTGAAGTGGAAAGGAACCTGGGATTAGATAGGTCATATTAAATCTCCTATTATTATTATTCAGAAAAAGGAATACTAAAATAAAATGACTTCTAAAGAACTATTCTTATAGATTTGTGCCCTACTCTACCCACACATACCATAGAAACTTCTTGTACTTGATGGTAATTAACACAGAGGCCTACAACTGGACAATGTGAAGAACATGAGAGACATTGGAATACTCAGTCCTCAATGAAATGTCCTCATCAGAGTTCCCCCTTAAAGGTTTAGGGATCTGTATAATAAAAGAGAGGGAAAGATTGTAGGAGTCAGAGTTAGTGGATGACTCTTAGGAAACAGTGTCCTGGAGACATAAGACAGATACCATATGAGAAATGAATGAGACTTTGGAAGGACAAACAAGACCCATACTCATTCAAACCAGACCATATGTTTGTACTATAACTGTGCAGTAGACACAAAAAATCTTCACTAACCAATAAGATATTTGCAATTGATAGTGCTGTAAAACAAAATTCATTTTTGTTCAATGGAATATAACTGGGAATACTCAATACATTCCAGTATAGGCTTCATAACTAGCATTAGCTGGCCAATGCAAACCTTATGCCATGTGTTCATTTTGTATTTTCGTCTTTCTAGTATTAAGATTTTTTCAGACACATAGAGAAAGCAAAGACTGAACAAGTGGGCAGTTAGAGATGTGGGAAACAAAGGGAGTAGAACAAACATTGTTGAAGGGAGAAATCAAAATAAATTTATATTTTATGAAAATATTTTCAAATTAATCCTAGATTAATTTATACCTTTAATAGAGTAATTATATCTCTAAAGGTTTGTACATATAACATGGACATTACCAGCCCTGCCCCTTTAAGACTATACATCTTAACTCTGATTCTTTGCTCATAATGTGACATTCATCTCTGGTAGCTACGGAAACAATTTTTAAGTCAGTCTCTTATACTGGGCAGTCACTAGCATTTGGCCTTCATAGAAGGGAAGAGAGGCAAGTATTTTATGTTTTCTACATAGTTTCTGTTAATAGCTTTCAAGTCTGGAGATGTAGAATGTCAAAGAAGTCAATGACCTAAGATTTAACTATTTGTTGATATCATTTCTATGTTAGTAAATCTTACTGAACAAAAGTACTGGGAATCCCTGTGTAGCTGTAAAGGCTCTGTAGCCTCTATTGACTGTTATACATTTGTAGTTTCCTGAAACTGAGTATGTGAATTAGACTTTCTGTGTTTTTTGTTTATATAATGGGGTAATGATTGTGTGAATCTCATTGGAGGGTCAGGAATATCAGATGGGCTAACATCCCTGAAGGATATAAATGAGCTTTCAACTAAGCAAAGCAGAGGAGATGAATGGGTTGGTCTGTATGAATCAGGGGTTGATTGTGAGACACCGTTCTGAGCTGAAATATCTGCCCAACAGAGCTTCTTTTACTGAAGGTGATTCAACTCTTGTGTGACTCCCTATCCGATCAACATTTCCTGTTATTTGGAAGATATTTATGATCTCGACATTTCTCAAATGGATCTCTTCCCCCTTGATCAACAAAGGTAAAAGCTTAAGATGAACTTCTTGGAGGGTTTCAAATTGGATCTTTATGAAGCACAAGCACCTCCTTCATGGGTTTCAGACATGGGCACAACTAAATCTTGCCATGCTAGCTCATTTGTCTCTCACAACAGAATTTTCCACCCTGATTCTAGTTGTGCTTCCAAACTCACTGATTCTGACATCAAAAGGCTCAGTTCTGCCTTAATAAGGAAGAGGGCATGGGTAGGGTGTTACTCAATTCATACTAGATTTTTTAGTCACATTGCTGATGTGACTTCCCAGTTTACTAGAGCTACTGCCTTCACCATGTTAGAAAGTACATTCCACAGAGAATGTGGAGTAGTGGGAAGTAGTGGGAAATTTTCCTGGCAAGGAGATACAGTTTGTAGGCCACTCAAACCTCCTGCATTGGAGGTGGCAATGATATCGCGTACATGCCTGAACTTTCTTACTGCTCATGAACACAGTGACATTTTTCAGGGCATAGTTATTCATGAACATTAGCCCTACATCCAAAGATATGAACCAATAAGGTGCTGGAGAAAATAGTTGCTCACATAATACAGTCAGGATACTTCATATTCAGCAATGAAATGAAGGTAATTTTCTAATGTGTATGGTTGAGTAAGTTATGAGAAATGATTGAAATATCCATGAGGGCTCATGTTTCACATACAGATTTTAATTTTGATCACAAAGTAAAAATTTAGGTTTTCAAATATGTTTTCCCATGATGCATACACATTTACAAATATAGCAGACAATATAGGTGAATTAAATTTGTATAAGTCCACTACCATAATTTATAGATATTTGTGCATTCTGCTTATACCTCTCATTTAAGCTATTCATCTTATTTATGTATTGTAAACACCAATTAATTAAACATCATTGTACACTTTGTAAACTTTATTGACTATTAATTCTAAGCATTAAATGCTTAGTTAACAAATCTGCACATTTCAGCATTTGATAGAAACAGTGAAATTGCTAATCAAAACCTCTTATAGAGGGAACTTCTGCCATAGGTATATTACTTAAATACAACTTTATGCGACAGAAAGGACAAGGTATGAGAACTTATTGCTCTGTATTCCATGACTCATTTTGTTTTCCACTGTCCCTTGTGTTCCTGATTTGACTATATACTTGTTTAATTTCATCTTCAGACTTGCCAGTGTGAAGGAGTGCATCTTCAAGAAGTTCAGTGGCCTCCTCTGCAGCCTATCAGCTTTGGTGTTTGAAATAGTCATTGCAAGTAGCCAATACTGGCGCCTGTGGGAATTCGATGACAAGTTTGTGCAATTTGTGTCCTTTGGACTGTGGGGAGCTTTTTACCCTCAAGAGTTTAATGTCTCAGGGACTGTAACCAAGATTCAGGTGCACATCCCTTTCAATTCTACATGGACCATTCCACCTGAATTTCAGTATGCACAGGCCCTGATAATGTGGGCTGTTTTGATGAAGCCTGCAGTTCTGATTTTCAGTGCAATCGCCATTAAGATTGGCTGCATGAAAGACCCATTTATTGAGATGCAGATATACTGCTACAAGGTTGCTGCCTTTATTTTATATGTTAGCAGCATCTTCATATTTGTTTCTGTGAGCTGGAACCACTTTGTAGATCATTGTGGCCAAAGCACTCTTGAATTTCCACCTGACTTTCCGGTTAAAAAAGAGTCCTTAATAAACAAACACTATACTGCTGTGTTCCCATCAGGGGTACTGACAGCCACCATATCAATCTTTGGTGTGATATTTTTTCTATCTGAGGTAAACTCTTTGAAACTACCAAATCAGGTGAATGCCAAGTGTGCTTCCACAGTGGCTGATCAAGAAATCTGAAGTGAAGACTCCTACATTTACAACATCTGTCGGAATGTTCCTAGAAGAAATTCCCTATTGATATACAAAACTCCTGTAGGTCTCAACTTGTTCCAAATAAAGCATCAAATTGATTCTCTTGGTCTGTCTAAATGAATTCTTCCTTTGCCTAACCTGTTTCTTTCTTTGGATATTTTCATATCCCAATCTCTGATATTTCTGACAAGTAGTAGCAGGCAAAAGTAATGGTGGAATGCATGTCACAAAAACATTTATCACAGGATAAATATCAGGTGAAAGAAGGTAAGGAAGCTGACACATAAACAGAAAAGTAAACACAATTCTGTCTGGAGACCCTCTGAAACTCAGGTCTCCTGAATGCAGAGCTGGACTTCATAGTGTTGGCTCTGCAGACAGTGTGTGCCCTTGTCATGGAGTAGGAAGACTATGCTATACACTGGACAGTCAGACATATCTTTCTGTTTGTGAATATCACAAATTGCCAAGCATTCCCAGTATGCTCTCATAGAAAATACGGTGTGCAGATCAGAGGGCTGCTTGCCCGAGTTGTATTCCATTGTCTGGAAGCAGCTTTTAAAACTGTGGAGTAAGTCCAACTAATGCATGTTCCACAGTGGTCATGCCTTATAAATATCCCCGGTACAGGGATTGCTCATGTCAAGTCCACAACCCAGTGTGTAATTTGGGATTGACAATTTAGATATACACATGTAGTATTCTCAGATTCCTTGAACCTTTCCAGCCTCTGTGAATTCCACCCTCCTAGGTTTAGATCTGCTCATTCAGATCTCGTTTCTTTCCATGCCACATTACCACAGAATCAAGATAATCTCTGCTATGTGCGCCATTAGGCTTCTCTGTAGTCATGCAGCTCTGGCACTTTCTCTTCCTAGTGATACCCTCTCAGACAACAGCTTGCATATCCTAACTTAAAAAGCTGATGCTCGGATAAGAATGAGTAAATGGCTTTTGTTTTCATTGGATGAGAGCCACAGAACTTGCTTTTCCAGGGCCATTCCCACATTTCCACTTCTAGCGCTGGCCACACAACAGTTGCTCTGGAATTATCTAAGAAGTAGCTTCAGAATCCTTTCCATCTGGGATGTATTAACATTATCGTGTTTAGCTCTGGAAACAGATCTCTCGCAAGGTCTGCTTGGTGGGATCCTATGAGCCCCACCACAGCATGTCAAAGCCTAGAACTACCCATTTAGTTCCTGCACTATGTTTCTCTGATTCTTTTCCAGAACCCAGGCTGTGTAGACCACATCTACTCTTTTAGGAATAGCTCCATTTCATTGCCTATGCCAAATTTGCAACATAATTTCAACAGAAGTTTGTATGACAGCTTCATCCCCACAGTCCCAGGCATAGCTTGGTTTGCAGCTCCTCAGTTTAATTCTCCTTCAGCATCCCCCCGAGCCATGCCCACCTGTATCATCTGCACACTCCAAGTGTGGATATACAGGTCATACATCAGATTATTCTGGTGATCTTTATGTATTTTCACTGGCCAGCGTTATCCATTTACTTCCAACAGTGTCTACGAGAAAACATTTCCTGTATCATCTTTCCCTGGTCTTGTTTTCAGAAACAAGTCTGCCTGTATCATCTCCACACTGACAAATACTAGTGCAATAAGTTCAGATTATGCACCAGTTTGTATTGGTGCATACCTCCCGTGCCAGTACCCATACTCCCTGGTGTATAGTTCCAACACAGTTAAATGCACAGAACACATAACTGGCTTGCCTAGTTTACTAGTTCCATCCCTCCCCACTCCCATACATTGCTCCTTTGTAGCAGATCTCACAGAATCTGTGAGATCTTCCCCTGCCGCATCTTCCACTCAGAACTAAGCCTCCTTCAACTGTCTGTCCAGCCCAAGGCCTCTCTGTAATTTCATCTATTATGCATCCAGTTTTCCTGGTGATCTCCACATAACCTCACCTGCTTTTGCCATTCCGACTCTGCCAGAAGAAGCTCCAAGGCAACTGCACCCAAATTTCCTAGTGAGTTCTGCTTGAATGCAGAACTCTTGGATCTCTCTGTACTCCCAGACCTACTTGCAGTTGCTTTCATTGCTCACCAAATTTTTCTTTTGAGTTCCTCTTAAGGTGAACTGCCAGTGCCATCCCTACACTTTGAGATCTTATCTAGTCTTGGGGCTTCAGCACTGGCTTTCCTTGGTCAGTTCTGATGGAAACAACACCACCTGGACCATCTCCATAATCCAGATTCTAACATTCTCACTTGCACAGTTCATGAAAATGTTTGCCTGATAATGGTCATCAGAAAGTTTTCCTTAGCACACAACTGCCTCCCTTACTGATGGGATGAAATAATATGAACAAAAACCACTTTGGAGGAAAAGATTTATTTCAGCTTAGACCTTCCAACTCCAGTCAGGAACCTCAAGGCAAGATCTGACACTGAGGTCACACAGGGGAGTTGGTCACTAGTTTTAAATCCATGGGTCACAAAGCTTGCTTTTTAAAATATAACTCAATATAACCTGAACAGGTGTGATAGGAACTCTAATTTGTGGGCTCTGAAATATCAAACATTAATCAAGAAAATGTTCCACAATCTCCATTACAGGCCAATCAGATAGAAATATATTTTTTCAGTTAAGTTTTCATTCCTACAGAGGACCCTAGTTTATGTTAAGTTGACAAATTATTAATAACACCACTGAGTACTTACCAACTTCACATACATGCTTCACTACAAAGCCATAATATTTCCTTTCATGATTATCCCCTAGGTCTCAATTACTATTGTGACACTTAAAAATATATAATTGTAAAAGCCCTTCAGTTTTAAGAAATTAAAATGCTGAAAAATTTCATTTTTCTGTAAAATAATTAAATACTCTTCAAAAGTCCATAGACTCTTATCTATTGACTCCTGTAAGACAAAAATAAAACTAAAACCAAAATCAAATTAAATACACTTAGTCTAAATGTGGAGAATAAGGGAAAAGTTTGATCAAACTAAAGTAAAAAAAAAACTGTAGCAGGGTAAACCACTTAGTTTTCAATGTATGGGATTCAATCACAACCTTCTGTACTTCAAAGAGATTAGGTAACTCTGGCTCTGTCATCAAAAGCAGAAAAGGTTATCTCACTGTTTCGTCCAGGTCCACTCTAGACCTTCCACTGCCCTTGGTCATACCCTGTCCTTGCATCTCCACCACGCTGGGGTCTAAAATACAAGTGGGGCTGAACCTTTTTCAATAGCCACTCCTCAGGTTTTTTTCAGGGCTTCTGATCTTACATAACAGTGCCAAGGCTCAGCTTCTATCCATGTCTTCTTTAATCCTTCTTCCTTCGCTGCAGGTAACATTGCTCCATCAAAAAATGGCCTCTTCTAGGACCCTAAAAGAGACATACATGGATCTCATCTACATTGGAAGTAGGAAAAGTCAAGATCTTCTGAGTAAATTGGGAGCATGGGGTTCATAGAGAGGGCCGAAGTGGGGGAGGAAGGAAGGCACAGCATCAGAGAAAACTACATATCAACAAAAACAATAAAACAAGGAAAAGAAACAGAAAAGGCCTCTGACCTCTCACAGAGTCAAACGTCAGATGCTCTCTATACAGTAAGATCCGAAGAATCACACCCACCAGATCCACTTCCACACTCTCACAGTCAGTTCAGAACACACAGATCATGAAAGAATTTGCATGATGAGCTTTCCAGAACTTTGGACACTTTATAATCTCCACTGTTATAGTCCTGGATCCTGACAAGCAACTTTTGCTCCACTGTTGACTTCATCATTCACACAGAATACCAAATAGAACCATAAAAGAAATGGCCCCTAGCACAGAATAATTAAAATATTAAATGCACACACTGAAGAATGAGATAAGACTCTCAAGGGAAATTCTATAAGACACATATGAGTGTGTTTTATAAAACAATCAGAATAAAATCTGCTTTCTCATTGCAAATTTTAAAAATAAGAACATGGAGTCATGTGCTTCATATTCTAAAACAACATGAATGCCAACCTAAAGTACTGTACCCCCCCAAAAACCAATGTGACTATGTGCTGCAGTTATAGGAGAAATAAAAATTTAACATTATATAATTATTCCATTATTCTTCATGCCCATCAAATCAGACTCCTGGAGAAATCTGAACTGAAGACAGGAATAATAAAAACAAAGATTATAAAAAGAAAACAAATGTTGTTCTAAATACAGAAACTCAAAATAAGTCTAAGAAAATCATGGAAAAAAACAAATAACAAAATGACAGCATCAACACAGACGTTGTCATAATAACCTTAAATGTTAATGACCTTATAACCCCAACCAAAAGCACATGTAAATTGAACAGGTTAAGAAAGAAAATTCATCTTAATGTTATCTACATGAAACTCATCTTACTTTCAAATATAGATGACATATTAATTAAAAGTTTGGAAAATATATTCCAAGCAAATTATATCAGGAAACAAGTAGGTGTTGATAGTTTAATGTTTAACAACATAGATTTTGAACAGAGACTAATCACAAGAGACAAAGAAGTGCTGTTGTAAGGACCAGCCTCCAATAGCTCAGGAATTGAAGAGGAATCTTGGAGTTGGCAGACAAATCCACTACTGACTTTTCTATTTGAGAGAATAAAACTTAATTCTTTGGGCAGGTGAGAGTGGAAAAAGTCAATTTCCTGGGACTGGTGAAAAAGGGAAACACACACACACACACACACACACACACACACACACACACCTCAATAGGGCAGGAGCTCACCTAGGGTGTTGATTAATGGCAAGTCTTCAGTAGGCCAGAGAAACTGAAGTGGGATGCAGAGTAGGTGAACAAATACACAGAGACCATTTCCAAGGACCAAAGCATAATACTTCATTTTATTATTCCTTCTGTTGCTTATTATACCCTATTCTTTTTATTTCTGTTCTTATACCTTGATGTTTTTCTTATTCTATGTCTTTATTATTTCTTTTGTACAAAATCTTTCAAACAGCATAAAAATTACAATATGGTTACATTCTATTTTTAAGAGAATGATTACAATGAGTACAAGTAAAAATTTTTCCCATTTTTTACATGATTTAAGATTTACATATTACATGAGGAAAACAAAATTATTCCTATGAACCCACATAGAGCTTAACATTTATCTCATAGAGTTTTCATTGATCAGGAACCTTTCAGCCATAACTGTTTACATAAGCAGTAGATTTTTTAAATGCCAGAAAAACAGGTCACTATTTTCAGTTTTAATATTTTATAGTTCAATCCAATTATCTCAAGTAATCATCCAATTCTTTGTTTTTAGTTATATGAAGTCATTATTTAAAGCTTTGTTTTAGTTATAATGTACATCAAAACACATGAGCACATTTTCAAATATAAAAAATAAATTGAGCCGGGCGGTGGTGGCGCACGCCTTTAATCCCAGCACTTGGGAGGCAGAGGCAGATGGATCTGTGTGAGCTTGAGGCCAGCCTGGTCTACAAGAGCTAGTTTCAGGACAGGCTCCAAAGCCACAGAGAAACCCTGTCTCGAAAAACAAAAACAAAAAATAAATAAATAAATAAATAAATTGAGCTAACTCTTGTGGTTTGATTGTTTTCCTTAATCATTAACCTAAGCCACAATCTTTATAGGTCCTCAACAGAAACTCATTAAGTCTTAGCTATGTGACACTTTGTTGGTCCTATTTTGTACTCATTGTATCCTCTGCTTTATCAGAGGTGGGGGCAGTACTATATCCTACCTAAACCATTAATAATCAAAATTATACTGAAACTAACATGATTATTGTATAAAATCATTACTTCAGTTAAACAGTACAGTTTAAGAGAAGATCATCTTCACAATAATCCACAGGTAAAAAAGTCCAGTATAACAGGATATTTCCCTGACATAATCATACTACATTAAAGGCAGTGGGAATCCCTTACCCATTTTCACCATGAGAGTTACCAGAGAAAAATGGCAGTAGAAAACATGTAAAGTCAGTGCAGTAACAATAAATATTCTGGAACTTAAGCCCTCGGGGGCCTTGTCTACTTGCAATTCACCTTGTATTCTGGTGAGCCAAACTCCTAAAGTTCAGTTGCTCCTTGTTGTTCCTCTAACATGCCACTGGCAATTTTAATCAAAATAACTATTACCCAAAAGACTTCACTGTTATTATTTATAAAATGGTGATCTGAGGCCATTCCCATGAGAGGCAGCACAGGTGAACCACCTGAGGTCTTGGTAGTGGTGGTGGGAGGCCTGAGTCCACAGCACTTTTTGGCAGGTGGGAGACTGCTGCTGAGGGAGAGACAGGCAGATTTGCCATGCAGAGAGAGAGAGCTGGGGTATAGAGTTTATCTAATGGGTTATAGAGAGGGAAGGGATGGGGAGAAGTAGGGAGAAGGGAGAATGGAGAGAGGCAGAAGCTGTTTCTCCAGAAGAAGGGGGAAGACAGACACAGGCAGAGAGAGAGAGAGAGAGAGAGAGAGAGAGAGAGAGAGAGAGAGAGAGAGAGAGAGAGAGAGAGAGAGAGAGAGAGAGACAGAGAGACAGAGAGAGCTGACTGGTGGGAGAGATTAGAGAATTTTTTGCCTCTGAAGAAATGGGGGAAGTTGGGAGTGGGCAGAGCTTGTCTTATAAAGGGACCGTGTACCCATGTGAGAGAGCAGGCCAGCAGATTATAATATGCTCATCTTTTTCTTTTAATAAAATGTCAGGGTGTTAGGCATAGCAGGTTGAAAGAATTGGGACAGTAGATTTTTAAGACTGCTCCCTTTTTATTTGTGTGTTGAAGTCTTTCTTGTGGGGAGCCTGAGAAAACTGGGTACTGATCACATCCTGGGGTAGCTGGTCACTTTACTCCTGTTCAGGTTTTTTAATGTGGAACAGTCTGGTGTCTTTTGGACCAGGCAAGGTGTTGGCAGAGCAGAGGACAAAGTTAAGTTTAGGAAGAAAAAAATTTTTTCAGGACCAGGAAATTGAGAGGGGTATATATGTCATGTTTAAGGTGAATCATACAATTTGCCTCCCTGGAACTCACAAGAATCCTTTGAGTTTGTAAAACATAAGTTTTAGACACATACTTTGTATAAACAGTAGGATATTTGTGTCAGAATGACAGTGACAAATGTTTTTTAGCAATAAAGTGTATCTTTAGAGAACAACAAAAGAGAGTGCTGTTGTAGGAGGCTGTTTGTTAGTTCCAGGTTGTTCAGCCCCAAATAACCACACAGAAACTGTATTAATTATATCACTGCTTGGCCTATTAGCTCTAGCTTCTTATTGGCTAACTCTTACTTCTTAATTTAATCCATTTCTATTAATCTGTTTATCGCCACGAGGCTGTGGCATACCCGGTACAGTTTTGACGTCTGTCTCCAGCAGGGCTATTTGGTTCCTTCTTGACTCCATCTCCTTACTCCCAGCATTCAGTTTAGTTTTCCCCACCTAGCTCTACTCTACCCTATCAGGCCAAGCCTGTTTTCTTTATAAATGAATCAATTGTATTCACAGCATACATAGGGGAATCCCACATCAAACTGGTAGTAGTAGTACTCTGCCAGAGCATTTGATTGATAATGTCAAGGCTATGAAAGGCAGCATGAGAGGAATTTGATAACTTGCATTTGTCCACTTTTATAACTTGTAGGTACACATTTTAATAACTTGCTTGCATTTATATATATTTAAACACCCTTTCTTTAGAACATGTTAAGAAGTTACACTGGCGTTCACTTTGGCAGCACATATAATAAAAATTGAAACACTACAGAGAAGTTTAGCATAGGCCCTGTGCAAAGATAACATACAAATTTGTGAAGTGTTCCATATTTTTTATTTTCCCTCATTGAATTTGCTTCTTTGTTTGGCGAAGTGGTAATGATGATACCTACATAACAGTGCTTAATCCATTAATTCAATAACTGTTCTAAGTGCCTGCTATTCAAATGCTAGGAATACAGTAATGAGCAAAAACAGAAAAACATTCATACACATTTATGTTCCAGTAATGAAGATTAAATGTAAATAATATAAACTCAGTGAACAGCATGTCAGATGGGGGTGAGCATATAAAGAAAGAGGAGGGCTGACTTTTGCCTTTAAATATGGCAGCTCAGAAGGTGCTATGGTTTGAAATCCATCCTAAATTCACACTTCAATATAGTGAGATTTATTGCTATGTACAATTTTTCATATATCAATTAAAAAATTACAGAGGCTGGAAAGATGGCTCAGGAGTTAGGAGCACTTGCTGCTCTTCTAGACCTCAAGAATTTGGTTCTCAGCCCCCACCTTAGGTGGATTTCAACCACTTTTAACTCCAGCTTCAGGAACTCTGTTGCCCTCATCTGGGACTATACAGGCACCCAAACATATAGAGCATGCATTTATTCAGACACATATGCATGTGTGCACCTGAGTAAAAATAAAAGTAAATATGTAATAAAATAAAAACTGTAAAAGTCAAAGCCTAAAGTGGTTATGTTTTCATCCATGTGTGGATAGGATTAGTGGCACAAGTGTTAGTGGCAACACTAACAAGGGTTAGTGGCAGAAGGAAACTGGCTATGCCTTTCCCCCTCTGCTTTCTTGCACCATGTCAGGACAGAAGCGCCATTTGGGAAGCAAAAAGTGAGGCTCTATCAAAGACTATCTGTCGGTACCTGGATCATATACTTCCCAGTTTTCAGAATTGTGGGAAAAAATTACTCTGTCATCCACAGATTCTTGGTCGTATTTTGTTATGGCAGCAGGATTATACTGAGAAGGCTTTGGTGAAAAATAACAATTTAGCCTACACTAAAGAACTGGAGTGCGACTCCTGTAACTGGCTTCTCAAAGTTGGACCAGTGTGTTGTGTGTCTGAATGTGGTGTGCACAGGGGTCAGGGTATCTGCACATAAGATGCCATTTCACATACATTAGGTTCTTCACAGCGACTTGCTGTGAATAAAGGGACAAAAATGTGATGCATGCAGAGTCCCACACAGGGAATTATAAATCTATTGACAAAGAGAACAGGCTTGCAAATAAAAACACAACATAAACAGGACGAAAGCATCTTTTACCTCAATACTGCAGAAGAATGTTATATTTCAGAGGAATTTCTATCAGTCAGTAGCCACGGTCAGCCCCTTTGTTGCCTGAAGACTTCTGCTGACTGAGTTATTACTCATTTGCAAACTAGAAGGCAACAAAGCCTTGAGATTTCAGAAAGTGCAGACCCAAGAGGAGTGTTGAGAGGGGAGGTTAGCTTTTAAGGTTGATGTCAGAGGACATGCTTCTCCCTGAGTCTGTCCTGGCAGTTGCTTCTATATTGTATATTGTGTTTATTGAACAGTATGACCAAACAGCTCTAGCATTCTGACATTCTTTTCAGTGACCTAGTGTGACTTTTTACTAAGTTCTTATACAGCAAATGGCTATCAAGTTTTGTTGCAGCTCTGGTGGGATTTTAGTATCTAATAGCACAGTTCTGATGAAGGCTGAGGTGTTTTGGGGCTAGCTGGAAAAGAGGATGAAGGTTGATTAGATGTGTCTGCATGTTGGAGATAAGAGAAGGTATCATATTAGCTCACCTTTTCAAACCTTGTGGATCTCTACATGTAGCTGCATGAGAAACTAAGCCAATGCACCCTGACTTCAAACTCTATTACAGAGCTACAGTACTGAAAACAGCTTGGTATTGGCATAAAAACAGAGAAGTTGACCAATGGAATCAAACAGAAGACCTGGATCTTAACCCACAAACCTATGAACACCTGATTTTTGATAAATGAGCCAAAAGTACACAATGGAAGAAAAAGAGCATCTTCAACACATCTTGTTGGCATAACTGGATGTCAACCTGTAGAAGAATGAAAGTAGATCCATATCTATCACCATGCACAAAACTCAAGTCCAAATGGATTAAAGACCTCAATATTAATCTGAACACACTGAGCCTGATAGAGGAGAAAGTGGGAAGTACTCTACAACATATGGGCACAGGAGATCGTTTCCTACGTATAACCCCAGCAGCACGGACATTAAGGGCAACATTGAATAAATGGGACCTCCTGAAGCTGAGCAGCTTCTGTAAAGCAAAGGGCACTGTCGCTAAGACACAAAGGCAGCCTACTGACTGGGAAAAGATCTTCACCAACCCTGCAACTGACAAAGGTCTGATCTCTAAACTATATAAGGACCTCAAGAGACTAGACTTCAAAATGCTAATTAACCCATTTAAAAAATGGGGCTCTGAGCTAAACAGAGAATTCTCAACAGAAGAAGTTCAAATGGCCAAAAGACACTTATGGTCATGCTCTACCTCCTTAGCTACCAGGGAAATGCAAATCAAAACAACTTTGAGATACCATCTTACACCTGTCAGATTTGCTAAAATCAAAAACACCAATGATAACCTTTGCTGGAGAGGTTGTGGGGTAAGGGGTACACTCATCCATTGCTGGTGGGAATGCACACTTGTGCAACCACTTTGGAAAGCAGTGTGGCGGTTTCTCAGGAAATTCGGGATCAACCTACCCCAGGACCCAGCAATTCTACTCTTGGGAATTTATCCAAGAGATGTCCAATCATACTACAAAAGCATTTGTTCAACTATGTTCATAGCAGCATTATTTGTAATAGCCAGAACCTGAAAACAACCTAGATGCCCTTCAGTGGAAGAATGGATGAAGAAAGTGTGGAATATATACATATTAGAGTACCACTCAGCAGTAAAAAACAATGACATCTTGAATTTTGCATGCAAATGGATGGAAATAGAAAACACTATTCTGAGTGAGGTAACCCAGACCCAAAAAGATGAACATGGGATGTACTCACTCATAATCGGTTTTTAGCCATAAATAAAGGACATTGAGCCTATAATTCGTGATCCTTGAGAAGATAATAAGAAGGTGAATCCAAAGAAAAACCTAAAGTTATCCTCCTGGATATTGGAAGTAGACAAGATTTCCAGGAAAAAATTTGGAACTTGGGGGTGGGGTGGGATGGGGGCAAGGGGAGATGGGGAGAGAAAATCATGAAGGGAAGGATGGGGAGAGCTTGGCAGAATGGGATGCTTGGGATATAGGAAGGGTGGATATGGGAGCAGGGAAGCATATATCCTAATTAAGGTAGCCATCTTATTATTATTAAGAGACTTGACTCTAGAGGGGTTCCTAGGTATCCAGGGAGATGCCCCCAGCTAGTTCCGTGGGCAGCTGAGGAGAGGGAGTCAGAAAAGGCCAGATTCTATAGCCATACTGATGATTATTTTGCATATCACCATAGAACCTTCATCTGGCGATGGATGGAGATAGAGACAGAGCCATGCATTTGTGCACTGGACTGAGCTCCCAAGGCCCAAATGAGGAGCAGAAGGAGGGAGAACATGAGCAAGGAAGTCTGGACTGCAATGGGTGCTCCCATTTACTGAGATTGTGGGGCTGATCTATTCGGAGCTTACCAAGGCCAGCTGGACTGGGACTGAAAAAGCATGGGATAAAACCGGACTCCCTGAACATGGCAGACAATGAGGGCTGCTGAGAAGCCAAGGACAATGACACTGGATTTGGATCCTACTACGCATACTGGATTTGGGGGGGGGGGGTGGCCTGTTTGGATGCTCACCTTCATGGACCTGGATAGAGGGCAGAGGAACTTGGACCTCCCACAGGGCAGAGAACCCTTACTGCTCTCTGCAGGAGAGGGAGGGGGAGTGGAGGGGGGAGGGGGGTAAACGGGAGGCGGGGAGGAGGCAGAAATTTTTAATAAAAATTATTTAAAACAAGAAGTTCCCATAGGCAGGTTTTAACAATAATATAATATAAAGCTAAAATAAATGTACCCTTTCATCGATACTGAATAAATCATTGACTGATTTTAAAAAAATAAAAAGATAAAAAATAAATATAAATATTATTTTAAAAAACCTCCCTACCAAAAAAAGCCCAGGAAAGACCTAATACCTATACTCCTTAATGTATTTCATAATATAGAAACAGAAGAGTCATTGCCAAATTCCTTTTATGAATCTATAATATGATATATGATGATATGATATGATATGATATGATATGATATGGTGTGTGTGTGTGTGTGTGTGTGTGTGTGTGTGTGTGTGTGTTTACTAGATTTTTAACCCATTCATCTGTTGTTGGACACCTAGGCTGATTACATGACTTGAGATTCAATCTCATATAACTTAGAATGGGTTCCAGAAAGAAAGTCAAGAAACATCGTGTTGCTAAAAATGTTGGGTTGGTGTTACATAAAAATCCGTATATACTGCTGATGGGACTTCTAGTGTAGCCACAATAGATATCAATAAATAGGTCACTCAACAGACTAAAATAGAACTACTATATATTGCAGCTACATCACCCCTATGTATATATTTCTATAGGAATCAAAGGCCTCATGCAATATATGCAACTGCATACCCAGGTTTCTTGCTGCATATTCATGATAGCTAGTTCATAGATAGTTCATAGTTCATTTGGGGCTAATAATAATGACTCATTTAGTGATCTTCTATATATTTTATATGTTTTTTGTTGATTTATTTCCTGATAGATATTTTTATTGTTCTCTGTATGGAGTCTCTTCATTGTATTGATTATTCGCTTTGTCATCTAGATAAGTATTAGTTCAATTTAATGACATTTGACTTTGTTGGTTTTATTACTTACATTAATATCTTTTTAAAAAGATTTGTTTATAATGTATGTGTTCTGCACACATGCATTCCTGCAGGTGAGGAAAGGTCACCAGATCTCATTATAGATGGTTGTGAGCCACCATGTAGTTGCTGAGAATTGTACTCAAGACCTCTGGAAGAACAGCCAGTGCTCTTAACCTCTGAGCCATCTCTCCAGCCCTTATAGCAATATCTTAAAATGTTTCCTTTGTGTATTTGTTTAGTACGTTCCTACTTCATCAGAGAAACATCTTCGGCAATGAGCAGAAATCAATTACTGGACAAAATGCTAATAATAATCGATGCCAATAATTACCGATGGTGGAGTGTTCAGCTTACATCATCCCCTCCAATGATCAGGGAACATATGTAAAGGAGAAGGAAAATAGATAAATGAGAAGATGAGAATATATGTAGCAAAACTCTGTCTTCTAAATACGAGAAAACCATTGCATTCATTAACTCACTTGTGGTTATCGTCACAAGACCTATGCAAGACCAGATGTATTAATATTTCTTCATGGATGGAGAAGGGAACAAAATGCCTCCACCCCTCCCTGGCAGTTAACTATTGGCAGTTTAACTGTTGTTGTGGAAAGGATTATCATTTTCTCTAGTGTTGTAGCCACTAGTATAAGATCCTTGCCCTATTAAATTGCCTCCCATCCAATTACATCATTTCATAAATGTAATTTAATAGATTACATTTATTAAAATGTAATTAAACATAGTTGGCTGCAAATAGAAATAATTCATGAAAGTAGTTGGGGCACTTGAGAAGAAGGGTTCTAGTAGAAGAAGGAGAATGAGAAAAGGGAATGGGAGGTGAAAATGTTTAAAAGTCATTATATAGATGTATGAAACTCAAACAATGAAAATATATGGTGTTCTATTGTATACTAAAGATAAATCAACAAGAATGTATTATGCGTAGTTATGTACTAACATCATGAAGTTTTGTCAGCAATAAATTAAGGATATGGTAATGATTCCACAATACTAAAGTAGATAGCCTTTGTGGTGGTTTGAATAAGAATGGTCTCCATATGCTCTTATACTTGAATGCTTATACTTGAAAGTAGGTATGGCCTTGTTGGGGTGGGTATATCCTTGTTGGAGAAAAATGTGTCACCAGGGGTGAGTTTTGGAATTTCTGAAGCCCAAGCTAGGTCCAGTGGCTCTCTATTTTCCTTCTGCTTTCAGATCCAGATGTAGAACACTAAGCTACCATGTCTGCCTATGTGCTACCCTGCTCCCTGCCATGAGGATAATAAACTAAAATTCTGAAACTGTAAGCAAGCCTGAATTAAATGCATTGTTAAAATTACAATTGTGGTCATGTGTCTCATGCAGTTGAAGACAAGCCCTCAGGCAGAAGTATTTAATGGCACCCAGGCATGTTAAAGTGCCCTGTATGATCCATGTATAACTTAGCTAAGCCACTTGCATGCATGCGTGGATTACTTCATCTGGGTATGACTCAGCTAAGCCTTCATGCACATGTGTGAGCCCTGTCATCTGCCTATTTCATAACCATGTCAACATCCTGTGTGTATGTTTTAGTTAGCTTTTCAAAACTGGATGCACCATCTTTCTCTATCTCTGCACAATGACTTCCCAGGCCTGTACATGGCCCTTCTAAAAAACTCCTGTGTTTCCTTCTCACTCACACCAGGTAATTTCATTGGTGCCATGAGACTTGGGAGGCTCTCCTGCCCCAAACCCTTTTCCCAGGGTCGGGATCTGGATCTGTGTATTTTTTCCACAACAACCACACATTCCATATGCCTGAGCACAATTTCTACGGACAACACTGGTTTCAGTTGGTGAAGCCCCAATTGGGGAAGCCCCATTCTGGTCAGCTTAACTGTTTCTCTGAACCCGAGGAATTGATCGTTGAGCTCCCAGTAATCTTATGGCGTTCCTAGAAATGGGGGAGGGAGAAGCCCCCAACCATGTGCTTTAAGGCTAAGGTTGAGTTCTTCACTGACATTCATCTCTGGATTGCTTCCCTTAGCTAAAATCGTGTTTGGACGACCTGCGGTTTCTCCTCCCAACACTTGGGGCCCAGGGCCCCTTAGATTCTTCTTTCTCTTTTCTTTTTTCCTTGCTGTAAAAGGATGCTCAGAGTGGCCTCTGGCGTCTCTGGCTTCTGAGTCTCCAGGGCGGGATCCAGCCAGGCTGTAGCGCCCCACCTGTAGGCAGAGAATGCTTTACTACAGGTCCTGTTGTGTTTGCTGTCAAATTATACCCCGCTGTATGGGGAGGCATCCTGTTATAGGCCTTGTGGTTCACCATTTCATGGGTTTTTATGGTTTCAGCTATGGGTAGCAAGCCATCCAAGCTTTCAATCTGGCCTCCCCGCTGGCATGCCTTTTAGAGACCCTATAACCCCAGGCCTTAATGTCCTACTTACAGATTCCCACATTTGTCCATCTATTTAAAAAAATGGCCTCATTACAATTTAGATAACAATCTAAAGTGGCCACATAATGGCACCTTTGATCCCAATATTTTACAGGAGCTTTCTAACTACTGTCAGCAGCACACAGGCAAATGGAAGAAGTTGCCTTACATCCAAGTATTTTACTATCTAAGCTCTAAGACTAAGCCCTCTGTCCTTTCAAGTTGTTTGCCTGCTCACATGTTACTGGCTATGCCATCTGAACTGCAAGAATCCTTCACATCTGCTCTGGATCCAGCTAATGAACCCTTGCCTTTTTGACCTCAGTGGGCAGCTATCCCCATCCCTCCTGTCCCTATCCCTGCTCCTTTAGCTCCTACCACTGTCCCTCCAGATCGTACCCTCATTCCTCCAGCTCCTACCCCTGTTCCTTTAGCTCCTACCACCATCTCTCCAGCTCCTACCCCCATTCCTTCAGCTACTGCTCTGGACCCTGCTAAGGAATCCACACCTTCCTGACCTCAGCAGACAGATACTTTCACTCCTTTACTTCCTGCTGCCTCGCCACCACCCTCCACTCACTCTTCAGCTCTCTGTCTCTCCCACTAACTACTCCATCAGCCCCACTGGACCATTCTACCTCTCCGATGCCTGGCTGCAACAGTCACCTGGCTCTGGCACCCACCTTTACCCCTCCTCTCACATGCTGCTATGGAACCCAACCTTGACCAAGTCAAGCTGGCTGCCATACTCCTGTTGTGAGAGGTGGTTCCTATAGATGGATTGATTAGGGTACACATTCCTTTCTCACTCTCAGAACTCTCCCATATAGAACAAAAACTGGGGTCCTATCTGTCTAATTCTACCACTTACATAAAGCAATTCCTATATATTACCCAGTCTTATAATCTTACCTTTCATGGCATCTATATGATCCTACCTAATAACCTACTTCCTGAAAAGCACAGGCAAGTTTAGGAGCAGGCCAGACTACATGTAGACAATATTTACCAAACACATGCAATATACCCTCCACAGGCAGAGGTGGTCCCCAAGCAGGAAACTCACTGGGACTATAACATTCCAGGTGGAATTTTAGCTAGGGACTGATTTTTGACTTGCCTCCTGTCAGGTCTCTGCAAGGCTGCTCTTAGGCCAGTAAACTATAATAAGCTCTCAGAGGTTATTCACGATACGAAGGAAAATCCTTCTGCATTTTTGGAATGCCTCACTAAAGCCCTGTTACCATATACTAACTTATATCCAGAAATCATGGAAGGCAGACAGTTACTCATGACTCATTTTTTTCTTCAATGCTATCCTGACATTAAGGCTAAACATAGATTTTTAGAAGAAGGCCTCTTGACTCCACAGGCAAGAAGTCTTAGAGTTGGCTTTTAAGGTGTACCATGCAAGAAATGACAAAGCCCACAATCACTGTCATGTGCTAGCCATGGCCCTCTGAGCAGCCAAGGTGACAGACCGCCTGATTTGTGCTATCTGTGCTTCTCTCCTGCCACCGATGGCTCAAGAACCACCAGGCCTGGGTTTCAAATGTGGTAGAACTGGTCACTGGGCCCGAGCATGCCCTAATCTTTATCTTGGTCCTATGAGACCTTGTCCAAGATGCCATAGCGAAGGACATCGGGTAGTTGGTTGTCCTCATGCACATAGTGCATAGAAACAACAAACCCAGAAAATTCCCAAATTGACCTTCTAGGTCTGGCCATGGATGAGTGAGGCCACCCAGGCTCCTTTGACGTGTCCACAGTTGTCATCTGTAACAGGGAGCCACAGGTAAATATCACGGTATCAGGATGACCCATCTCCTTTCTCTTGGACACCTGAGTCATATACTCGATACTGGGGCAATTCTGGGGACCTACCTCTCCTTCTAGTTTCCCTATTGTTGGGGTAGGGAGATAGCCTTATCTACCTCAGCAGACCCCACCACTTAACTGTGTTTTTAGGGGTATTTATCTTACTCATTCATTTTTAGTTATGCCAACCTGCCCGGTACCTCTTATGAGAAGAGATTTTTTAGCAAAAGTAGGAGCTTCCATTTCATTTGCTCCTTCCATTCACCTTACTCCAGACTTGTCAGCAGCTTCCCTCCTCCTCCTCACAGCCCCAATGTGTCTTTTCCTCTACCAGACTCTCAGGTAAACAAACCCCCAAGTATGGGACACCTCAAACCCCTCTGTTGCTAAACAGCATTTCCCCATCATTATCCAATTATAAGACCCTACTAAATACATTACCCAAGCTTAGTAACCCTCTCTCTCCAGAGCCTTAGGGGATTTAAGTGTATTATCTCTGACCTTCTAAGAAAAAAACTACTTTGCCCCACCTCTTCTCCCTTTAACACCCCCATACTTGCTGTTAAAAAACCTAATGGAACCTATCACCTGGTTCAAGACCTCTGGCTTATTAACTCTGCAGTGGTCCCTCTTCATCCTGTAGTGCCTAACCCTTACACACTTCTTTCCACTGTTCCTCAAGGAACCTCCCACTTCTCAGTTCTAGATCTCAAGGATGCTTTTATCTCTATTCCTCTCAGCTATTAATCTCAAAATATCTTTGCATTTTCCTGGACTGACCCTGACACTCACCTCTCCACATAGCTCACCTGGACTGTCCTTCCCCAGGGATTCTGGGACAGTCCACACCTATTTGGTCAGGCTTTAGCTTTTGATCTACTCTCACTGGTCCTCCCTACATCTAAACTCCTGCAGTATGTAGATGATATTTTACTTTGCAGTCCATCCTTGGAGATTAGCAAAACTGATACCTCTGCTCTTTTAAATTTCTTGTCCAAAAGGGGCTATAGAATCTCACCTTCTAAGGCCCAACTGTATACCCCTCAGGTCATTTACTTGGGATTAACTATTATCTCAACCCCAAAAGCTATTACTCTAGACAGAAAAAAGCTAATTCAGTCTCTTGCAGTTCCTTATACAAAAGAAGGGGTTGTATTGTTCCTAGGAATAGCTGGCTTCCTGCATTCTTGGATCCCCTCTTTTTCTCTCTTTGCCTACCCCTTATATGAGGCAGCTCTCAGCTCTCTGCATGAGCCCCTTCTTCATCCCATTACTAAACCCTTCTAGAGACTCCAACAAGCCCTTTTCCAGGCCCCAGCTCTTCATCTTCCAGATTTAACTCATCCTTTCTCCCTCTATGTAACAGAGAAGGAGGGATATGCCCTTGGGGTCCTTGGGCATTAGCTGGAAACTACCCTTGCACCTATAGAGTACCTTTCAAAGAATCTGGAGCTCACCACTCAGGGTTGGGTTCCCTGCATACATGCTTTAGGGGCCACTGAGTTTCTGATTCATGAGTCAAAGAAACTAACCTTTGGGTCACCTACCACTGTCTTCTCCTACCACAATCTGTCCCATATTGTAACTTACAAACCTTACCCCCTTCCTGAGTTCTTTCCCTCCAGGTGGCACTAGTAGAAGATACCACACTCACTTTCCAATGCTTCCCACCCCTTAATATCTCAAATCTCCTACCTCAAACTAATTGTAATTATTCCCCATCTCATTCCTACATAGAAACCTTAGAGGATATACTGTATATCTCATATATACAGGAGGGCAAACTGTTCCAAGCCACTTATACCCAGTACACAGATGGCAGCTCGTTTTTATGTGAAGGGACCCATAGAGCAGGTTTTGCCATAGTGTCAGATACTTGGATAGTGGAGGCACAGCACTCCCTGCCCAAACCACTAATCAGCAGGCTGAGTTAATAGCCCTTACTGATGCCTTCCAGTTAGCAAAGGGACAATCTTTAAACATTATGCAGACTCCAAATATAGCTTTCATATCCTCCTGTCCCACACAGCTATCTGGAAGGAGTGTGGGCTTTTTATGACAAAAGGACGATCCATAACTAACTCAGGTTACATTATGGACTTGTTAAAAGCCTCCCATCTCTCCAAAGCTATAGGAATTATTCACTGTCAGTCTCATCAGACTGACAGTTCCATTATTTCCAAGGGAAATATCCGTGCTGACCAAACAGCCAGAACAGCAGCATTCCAGAACCCAAACCTACCCCAATCACCTCAGGGGGTTCATACAGTGCAGCCCACATTCTCGCAGACACCCCCTGATACCCAGCAAATTCTGTCCTACCTACATCAGCTCTTTCATTTTAGTAGCAAAGCTCTATTTAATTTTGTTAAGACTTACCTCAAACCTACCCCTGAGGACTTAGAGTTCTTAAAAGCCATCACTGCCTCTTGTAAAATCTACCAAAAGTCAGATCCCAAGAGCAAATATCGTAGCTTCCCTTTTCCCACCCACTAGGCCAGGGGCTCCCTTCCAGAAACTGACTGGCAGCTTGATTTTACTCATTTGCCCACAGTCAGATGAGTTAAATATCTCCTGGTTTTGGTAGGCAGCATTTCTGGGAGGATTGAAGCATTTTCCACCACTAACAAGAGGGCCCAGACACTTCCCAATGTTTTTCTCTGAGAAATTATCCTCCGGTTTGGAATCGCAACCTCTCTTTAGTCTGATAATGGCCCAGAGTTTACTTCCCAGATTGCTCAAACTTTGTCTGAGGTTCTTAACATTCCCTGGCATTTTCATATCCTATATATACCACCCTTAGTCTTCAGGGAAGGTAAAACAAACTAACCATTCCTTAAAAAATGTTCTTGTTAGTATGTCACAGGAGCTTCACCTCAACTGGGTAAAACTTTTGCCTCTGGCCCTTCTTAGACTTAGGGCTCTCCCCAAAAGCCCCCTTTCCATCTTACCCTTTGAACTCATGTATGGGTGATGGGTTTTTAACCCCCAGCCTCTCACCAAAAATCCCTCCCCTTCCTGATCAGCTGCTTACTCCACTTTTATTCCATCTTCACTCCCTCTTATGGGATTTTTATCAACTACTCATTACATCAACCATATGCTAATTTATGACCACTGCTGATTAAAACAGGGGATCAGGTACTATTCTCTCCCCAAGACTAATGCCTCTCACTCCTTTCCCCTAAAAGGCAGGCCCTTTTTAAAGTAATTCTTGTAACTCCCATGGCTGCCAAGCTCAAGGGATTTCCTCATTGGATTCACCTGTCCCACCTTAAACCTTTTACTCTTCCAGCTCAAGATACTCCCTCATTTATGGTAACTCAAACAGGGCCTTGCTCCATTAAGTTCCAGAGGGCACCAAGATCAGCTACTCTTTCTCCAGTTTCAGAAAAATAAAAGTCTCGTCACCCTACTCAACTCTCCTGTGCCAAATACTCCATATACTTTCCCTCTTCCTCTTTCTCTTATCTCTTTTACCAACTTCTCTATTATCTCCAATGTCATGCTTAAATTTTCAGTTAACTACTCAGATGTTATTACAGGGACCACCATTAAACATAGAGCCAGAGGTACAAGGTTTGCCAAAAGCCCAGGTGGTAAGAAATAATAATGAGTTTGGGGACATTCACAGCCCCAAATTCCCAAAACACCCAAAACTCCCAAAACAGAGTTTAACATAACAGGGTTTATCACTGACTGCAGCAGTGTCTCCTGGATGTTAAGGTAATACCACGATGCTAAAGAGAACAAGTGTCTTAAGATTTGTTTCAGGTAAAACATTAAGGGATCTAATAATTCCCCTTTCCAATAATTCCCCCTTCTTTTATTCCCTTCTCCCCACTGTCTTCCATTCCAACATTATATCATAGTTATCATAAGCTTTTAATATGTCTAAAATTAATTTCTTTTCAAACATTTTTTTCATAAGTTCCAGGGAACCAATTGGACCTACCTAAATGGACCAGACTTGCCCAGAATAAGTATCATTTAATTCTTCCCTTATCATTCCTAGTCTCAGGAACCCCTGCGAAATTTCCTCCTCCACCCTTCAAAATCCCTCTATCTTCCACCTTGGGACTCTCCTCCCTTAATCACCAGGATCTAAATTTTTTAGATATAATTTTCTGCCTTTCTAGCATCTTGTGAGGTCCAAGCTGCCAGCCAGCTAGTTCCACAGAGCCCAGAAAAACACAAAAGTAATCAGTCACCCCAGGACTTGGTCAAGCATCTCAACTCCCTGATGCCAACAAAATCAGCAGGAAGTAGTCATAAGAGATGATGCCCAATCCCTGCCCATTAAAGACCCCAACCTCCCCAAATTGTTATAATAAACAAAAAGGTAAAATGTAATGATTTCAACCACATAAGGGTGATACTTCCGGGTTCTGGGGGTCATGCAGGTACAAACAAGCCCTCAGGCAGAAGTGCCTAATGACCCCTGGGGATGTTAAAGGGCCTTATGTGATCCACATATGACTCAGCTAAGCCCCTTGTGTCCATGCATGAATTACATCATCCACAGATGACTCAGCTAAGCCATTGCACACATGTGTGAGCCCCATTATCTGCCTATGGCAAAGCCACGTCAACCCCCTGTGTGCATGTGCTAGGCAGCTTTTAAAAACTGGATGCGCCATCTTCCTCCCTTTCTCTGCACACTGACTTCCCAGGCCTGTGCACGCCCCCCTCTAATAAACTCCTAAACGGGTTTGTTATGTGTCCCATGTTTCCTTCTCACTCGTGCCAGGTAATTTCAATCACAGCAATAGAAACCCTAATTAAGACAGAAATTAGTATTAGGACTGTGGAGTTTTACTGTGACAGAACTGACCAGGCTACCTAATGATTTAATTTGGACTTGGGGACTTTGGATTAGGAAAACATTTGATTGCTTTATGTGGGGCTTAATGGGCCATACTAGTAGGAACATGGAAGATAGTTTTGAGGAAGATTATAACTGTGGTTGCCTGGCTCAATAAGTTTCAGAGGAGCAGAACATTAGTTAGTGGCCTAGAGCCTGTTCTTGTGATGGTGAAGGGCGTGACTGCTTTCTGCCATTGTCCAAAGCAAAATCCAGCTTGAGGTTACATTGAAGAATTTTGGACTAATAGCATTGACAGAAGATATTTCTAAACAGTCTAGTATTTGTTGTTCTTTTTAAAAATGCTATAAAGTCCCAGGTGTCAGCTGTAGGCAGGCAGCAGATTCTAGGAGCAGCCAGTTCCAAGGCAGAGACTTGCTGGTCCCTAGGTGGTCGCCCAAGATCCCAGTGCTGGTAGCTCATCCCTGGCGAGCTCGTCCCACCATGTGGCCAGCAGGGAGAGACAGCTTGTGGTGGGTTTGGACATGCAGCAGGTAAAAGGCACATAGACACAGTAAGCAGTCACAGAACTGGGCATTTATTACTTAGAGGAGACAGAGAGAGAGAGAGAGAGAGAGAGAGAGAGAGAGAGAGAGAGAGAGAGAGAGAGAGAGAGAGGGAGGGAGGGAGGGAGGGAGGGAGAGAGAGAGGAGAAAGGAGAGAGAGAGGTGGGGGCAGAGAGACACGTGTGCACATGCCAGGGACAGGGAAAGAGAAAGATTCAAGATGGTGGTGAGAGGGGTGTGGGTGTGGGTCGCTGGGAGTGGGCATGGCTTGCCCCTTAAAGGGCCAACCAAAAAAATAACAGTATTGACCGTCTTGTTTGGTTACTAGTGTTCACATTTATGTAGATCTATAATGAAAAGAAGCAAGGTAAAAAAGTAAAAATACACAATATACAGTTTGAGGAGAAAGGGAGCATCAGGTCCTGTAATGGAGCTAAATTCAGTCAACAAGGAGATTAAAAAGTTTAAAGGAAAGCCTGGTGCTAAATTGAATAAAGGGAGTGGTGGCCTCAGGGCAGGACCCCACCAAGCTAAGCTTCCAACTTGTGAAAAGTAATTAAAGAAAAGTTTAAGCAGTAAAGAAGGCCATAAAAAAACATAAACCTGCCAGGCAGTGATTGTGCACCTGTTTAACCCCACCACTCAGGCAGGCATTATTTGTGTGTTCAAGGCCAGCCTGGCTATAGAGCAAGTTCCAGGTCAGGCTCCAAAGCTACAGAGAGAAACCTTGTCTCAAAAAACAAAACAAAACAAAATAAAAATCCCAGAGAGCTGGTGAAAATATATTTGAACAAGAAAGTCAAGTTCCAGCTTCAGCAAGCAGAAGAACTTGGTGGCTTCAACCACATGATTCAAGCAGGAGGGGGAATCTTCCTCTATGGCTAGCGAAAACTGCTGAAATCAGGCAAGTTTCAGTGCACAGAGGTACAGAGAGGCCAGTTTGTGAAGTTATTAAGGTGAAGCCTAGATTGCCTTAGAGACCTCAAGATGTTGTAAATGCCAGAGTCATGGGATGCCTACTATAGCATGCTGTAGACTAGGTATGAAACCAGCTGAAGAAAGAGAAGTGTGTTGAAGTTAACAAATATGAAAGGAATTAAAAATCTAAAGAGTGCTTTTACAACAGACATGGAGATGCAAAGTTTAGAGTTTGTTATGCTGGTTTTCATATTTGGTTTAGTCCAGTATTTCCTTACTATCCTCCCTTTTCCTCCTTTTGGAAGGGTAGTGTTGTATTTTGTGCCATTGTATGTTAGAAGTATGTGACATCCTTTTTATTTTGATTTTATTGGGATTAGAGTAATGAAATTGCTTGGAATCTCAGAAGAAATTTTGAACATTGAACTTTTATGCTCTGTTAAGAATGTTATAGATTATGGAGACTTCAAGTTGGAGTGAGTACATTTCTGCATTATGATATGGTTGTATGTTATGATAAAAATAATAAAGTGGCACCGTTCCCCAAGTTGCTGCAATAGGCAGTGGGTCGTGAGACCACTGTGGACCACAAAGGCAGCTGGTCCCACGCAGGGAGCTGCTTGGCAGGTGAGAGACAGAGACATGCCGCACAGAGAAAGTGGGTATTTATTTAGTGGGTTATGGAGGGGAAAGGCGGGAAGAGGAGAAAGGACAAGATCAGAGAGAGAAAGAGAAAGAGAGAGGAAGAAAGGGAGAGAAAGAAGGGGAGAAGTGGGGAGAAGGGAGAGAGGCAGAAGCTGCCTCTTTAGGAGAAAGCCAGAAAGAAAGGAACTGAGGCTAGAAGTGGAAGGAAGATCTGCTTGCCTCAGCAAATGGCAGAGGGAGTGGGCAGGGCTTGTCTCTTAAAAAGACAGGACAGATCATTACACTGTAAGCCTTTGGGGGCCAGGGAGTGGAATGTGGTAGCTTGAATATGAATTGCTCCCTTGTAATGCCTGTATTTCTCTCTATGGTACAGTTCATGCTACTGTACCATTCGTGAGCCAAGCAAGGGCCTGGAGATTAAAAGATTATGAAGATTAAAAGAAGATGAGGAGATAATGCCAAATGTTGTTTATTCAAATTTAGGAAATCCCTTATATACCTAACTTCACAATAGAATTCCCCCCAGGCAAGTGGGAAATTACCAAGCCCAAAATGAAGTAAATAATGGCTCTATAGCTAACCACCTGGGGGGCGGGGAGGCAGATGGAGCACAGAAAAGAAAACAGTATGTTTAGCCAGAAATTGCAACAAGATACCTGGCCAGAAACTTTCCTCAAGATGAACCTCGAGAGGAGGAGTAGAGCTTTGGGCCCTACACTCCCCCACAGGCTCCTAGATTTGAGTGCTTAGGGAGTGGCACTATTTGAGCACATTAGGGGATGTAGTCTTGTTAGAGTCAGTGTGGTATCATTGGGTAGGTGTGGCCTTTTCGGAGGAAATGTGTCACTGGGAGTGGCATTTGGGGTTTCAGAAGCCCAAGCCAGGTCCAGTGATTCTTTCTATTCCTGATGCCTTCACATTTGATGTAGAATTCTCAGTTACCATATATGTCTGCAGGCCACCATGATCCTTGTCATGAGGATAATGGACTGAATCTGAAACTGTAACTGAGCCCCAATTAAATACTTTCTTTTATAAGAGATGTCATGATTCAAGATATCCTAAGTAAATTTGGAGCTTAGGGACCTTGGAAGAGGGTAGGAGGCGAGGGGAGAAAAATATAGAACTCAATAAAAAAATTTAAAAAGACATGCAAAGCTATGTATGCAAATATGACATGTTTTCTGAGTTTACCCCTTATAATATATATATATATGTATATATATATATACATATATTTCAATTATTTTAGAGTTAGCCTTGTATTCTTTGACCAGAGTCATCACCCTTCAACAGTATAATCTTGGAGGAAGAGTGTCACTGGGGTGGACTTTGAGGTTTCCAAAACCCAAGCCAAGCCCAGTGTTTCTCTTTTCCTGCTATCTGCAAATCCTGATGTATAACTCTCAGCTCTTTCTCGAGCACCATGTCTGCTTGCATGCTGCCATGCTGGAAAGCCATGATGATAATGGAATAACCTCTGAAACTGCAAGCAAGCCCCAATTAAATGCTTTCTTTCATAAGAAAAAAAAGTTGTCATGGTCATCATGTCTCTTCTCAGCAATAGAACATTGACTAATACAGACTGTCACATTTCTTCATGGAAAGAAGTAACCTTGTACAGAGCTATACACACCAGTAAGAACCTCCACAATCTGGGTGGTGGTAGTATACACCTTTAATATCAGTACTCAGGAAGCAGATGCAGGCGGGTCTCTGTGAGTTCAAGGTCAGCCTGGTCTCCAGAGTGAGTTCCAGGCTAGGCTCCAAAGATCCAAGGAAACCCAGTCTTCAAAAACCAAAAAACAATCCAAAACCCAAAACAAACAAACAAACAAAAACACCATAGAACTAACAGAAGTTCCACACATTACCAGTTTATCAATTAGCTACAATTTCTGTCATTGGGCTTCTGAGATGGCTGCATCCAGGCCAGTGATGACAGCACAAATCATTCTTGAGGCAGATTACCAGGAATCAAGGATGGTGATCATGGGTCCTTATTTTATAGTACAACAAATTGACTAATGCAACAAGCTTGGTTTGATGTAATGGGGCGATGTCAGCGATTCTTACAGTAACATTCCCTTTCCCTCATTCTTCAAACAGTTTAAATGTGTCTCACAATAACTCGCTTTGTAGAACTTTAAGACAGTTCTGAAGCCATTTCTGGCATCTCTCAGTACTTCTCCTCCTCCTCTGGTAACCGAGGACATAACAGCTATACATGCACATACTGAGATGTTGGGAACTTTCCATCTCCCTGAATAGGGGCAAGATAACCCTTAGGTGTTAACTCAGTTACTGATGTTTTGACTTAGTTCCTGGGAAAGGGGCAAAGTGACCCTCAGAAGTTTCCCTTTACCTCATCTGATCTGGCAACCACTCTCCACCCAAATATTGGTAATAGCCTTTTTGAATAAGCCAATCGTAACAGTTAAAGAAGAACCCCCAGACACCCCTTCCTTCTGTGGTTTTTCCCTTTAAAAATAGCCTGTACCAAACATCAGGGTCTTCTAGCCTCCCGACTGCTGGAGGACCCTGTCATGACAGAATTAATAAAATCCTCATGCTTTTACATCAGCTGTGATGTGAGAGATGGTCTCTTGGGGCGAATTCTCCTTGGTGACTGGACGCTAGGGTCCATCTGCTTTAGAATGGAAAGGCTAGACAAGGAACCAAAACCACAGATGGATTTTTGTCCAGATTAAGTTTATACTGTTACACCCAAAGCCCAGAACTTCGAAATACCATCATGAGACCAAATTCAATGCAAAAGCAAAGAATCATTATTGTGAGTTAACTCAGGTCCCTTCTAGTCTGAAGTGGCAGCAGCAGCAGAAATAGCAGCAACAGTAGCAGAGCGGCGTGGGGGAGCCGTTTTTTATAGAGGGGAAAGCTTGGGGAATTCCAAGTCTACAGGCTTGGAATTGGCTTCCCCCACCCACGGGGTGAGGGGAATTTCTAAGTCTACAGGTTTCAGATTGGCTGCCCACTCTGGGCTAAGGTTTGAAAAGGTCATGGTACATCTCTAGGTTAAGGGCTACTACTTCCCTAGGCTTAAGATCTATGGGGAGTCATGCCTCTAGACTAGAAGTTACTACTTCCCTACTCAGAGACTGGTCGTTTTTTCCTGACCAGGGATTGGTTGCTTTTTTTGTCAGGGGCAAAGATGGCTTTGATTTCAGGACCAAACTGTGTTTCCTTTTCTGATGCTTTTTAGCTTTTAGGCTCCAATTTTAGGGTCAGAGCATATTTCTTTAACTGACTCTGATTCTAGATGCAAGTGTGTTTCTTTGGCTCTGGTTTCAGGGTCAGGGTGTTTTTCTGTGACTCTGGGTTCAGGGCTCAGGTTCTAGATCCTGGGTGTGTTCCTTTCACAGGCTCTGGGCTCAGAGTCAGGGTGCTCAGCAATTGTGCTAGGGCCACGGATCACAGAACTGTAGGAGCCTGGGTCCTCAATATTCCACTTTATGTTCTTAGTTCCAAATTAAGCTTGTATTACAGATCCACACAATTCTATCATATATGCTTAGTCTGTAGACTGTACCTAAAATCTATCAACAGATATATGACCAATTTTAAAAATGTAAACAAGGGAACTATTATAGAATTCTGAGGATTCTGGCCTGGCAGAAGTACAATAACTGTTTCAAAGAAAGACAATAAGCATATAATTGTGGACAGTGAGAATCAAAGAACAGAACAGTGACGGCAAGATGATGCCAGTTAGTTTGAGAAAGGGATAAAAAAGGGCAAGAAAAGTGAATGTAAGGATAATCTGACTGATCTTAAAGCATATATGGTTTGGTGAAAGGAAAAGGTGGGATAAAATAAAAAGAATTTGGGAAATTGGACCTTTTCTGGTTAGTTTCTAAGAGACCATCATTGGGCAATCAATATTTTTATAGCTGGGATGGTAATAGAAGAAATACTTTATAACTTAAAATCAAAGGTTTTATGTAACTGGCAAAAATGGCATGTAGGCTACTTTATTCCAGAATACCTTTGTACTAATAACCCCCAACAAGAATTCAGAAGCTTTTTTGTCTGCACAGGAGATCTGAATGAGCTTCTAAAGCCAATATGAACTTTGGTGCCCTGAACATTTAGTATGCGAGTCTCTGTCTAGTAGTTACCTTTATGAGGATTCACAACTCAAAACTATGAATGTATACATGGAATTGATCAAATTCTTTGAATACTTTAAGAAGTGAACTCCCCAAAGGACACATCACATATATGTTATATGTACAATAATAGCTTGAAAATGAGGCATTAATGGGTTTCAAATAAGTAAATTTTTAGAAATGGTGCCAGAAAAACAAATTTTGCAAGCAAAATTGGAAATTTTTCAATTATATTTCAAAATAATAACTCATATGCTATGAATATTGTTGATGCCCTTAATAGCTTCCGAATGAATGTATCAATCCTTCTTTGTTGTATAATACCCCAACAATTTGTGTGGGCTAAGTGCCTCCAAATTTAGAGTGGGCTTTTATTGTGACAAACATATTAGCTAAATGAATCTACATTATTAGCTAAATGTGCTTAGTTCTTAAATCAGCATATAAAATGGATATAAAATAACTGGGCACAACATTTGAGGGGACTGTATTACAAAGGGAGGCAAATGACCTGTGATAACACAAAATCATTTTGAAAGAATTTTTCCGTAAGATTTTACAATGAAATAACTCTTTGACCCAGTGTTTGTGAATGAGAAAGCATTTATTTGCTAAACTTGTGAACAGTTCTAAGATCTTAGGGTGAAAGTGAGAATATAAAATAGAAGACAGAGGAAAATTTGGTTGTTGGTGGCATAACAGGGTATTTGCATGCAGGGCTCCTTTGACAAAGTAGCACAGACTTAGTGGCTTAAACAGTACTTATTTTCTCAAAATTGTGAACTTCCTAAGTTTAAATAAAGGGTTTATCTGTGTTCAGGGCATTTCTCTCGGCTTCTGAATGTTGGTCTCCCCTTCTGACTTCAGGTGACCTTATCTGAGTGTCTCTGTGTTCTAATTTCTTATAAGAACTATAATTATATTGGATTAGAACAGATATACATGATTGAATTTGCCTTAATTACCTCTACAAAGGCCCTATCTCCATAAAAAAGCCACATTCTTAGGGGCTAATTGCTGAGATATCAAAATATAAATTAATGGAGAAATAATTCAGTCCTTAACACTGAGTTCCTAGATTAATACCCACTCCATTTGTCAGGCGCTCCCAAGAAAATACTCCATTTATTGAAAAAAAAAACCACTTTATTTGGTTTTACTTAAATATAATAGAAAGCATCCTCATATAACATCTAATATTATTTCCAGAATTACAGGCTGTGTACCACAAAATATACATAAACTGAAAGTACAGAAAAATGAACCATACCCATAGCATGTATGAGCACCTAGCCTAAGTTGTTTATAAGTTGAAATCACAATGACAATAATTTACAGGTAAAACAAGACTGTATTTCTTTAAAAACCGGTATTTGGATCTAATGTACACATATATACTATTTTAAAGAAACACGAGTAGCCTGGTGGTGGTGGCAAGTGCCTTAAATACCAGCACTGGGGAGGCAGACACAGCCAGATCTCTCTGAGGTTGAGACCAGCCTGGTCTATAGAGCGAGTTCCAGGACAGCTAGGACTGCTACACAGAGAAACACTGTCTTGAAAAACAAAAACAAAAGAAAGGAAGGAAGGAAGAAAAAAGAAAAAACTAAACACACAAGAGGTATGTTTGTCAGTATGTTATACAAAGAAATTAAGCCTGTGCCTAATGTAATTGAACTGAGTCACACACTGGGTTTATGTGGCACTGGATATCCACATTATCATAGGCAAAAATCATTTGTAGTGAATATTAATAAATGAATATTTATAAATGTGCACATAATGTATATAAAATAATGTATTATTTATGACCAAACTTAGTGAGTTTTGTGTTTGCATGTGAATTTGACAGTGTAAGTGAGGGGCACAATTAAGAAACGACTGAGGTGCCTGCTCCATGGTAAGGAGGGAAGGTTTCGATGGTAGGTAAGAGAACATCCAGAGGCATCTGGAAGAATCCAGATCAGTGCAAAAATGAAAGAGACCAGACATAGCCAAGGCTAGGAAAGCAGGGCATGGACCAGGAAGATGAGTAGCTGAGGGTGAGGAACCTGTGATCTGGTGGGCCTAGAAGTTTAGGATAGAAGAGGAAGTGAGAAAGGCCAGGAGCCAGATGCTTTAAGGTGTTTAACAAATCTCTGACTCTGGACTGAAATACCTTGAAGGCCAGCAAGGACTGTAGTGTGCAATCATAGGTTGAGCCATTTGACCCTCCAGGTGCAGGCAAAGAAAATGACTCCTTTTAGCTGACAAACCAGTTTCACTAGTTCCCGAAAAATGCTGACTTTTATCCAACTACCAGAAATCTTGAGTTCAGTTCGAGCTTAATTTAGGCACAATTTTGGACCAAATCAGTGATCCCGCCGTTTTGGGGAGAAATGAGACATATTTTGGACCCTTACTATACAACAAATAATTTAAAGAATTTCACAAAAGTATCTGAAGCAAAAAAGTACAAAGGTGGAGCTAAAGAGTATGAGAAACTCAAAAGAGTTAAAAGGACTTTAAAGAAACCACAGTAATGAACACTAGACAGAAAAGAATTGCAAGATACAGACCAGAAAGACAGACAGAGACAGACAGAGAGAGAGAGAGACAGAGAGAGGGAGACAGAGAGAGACAGAGAGAAGTAAAAAGAAAAAAACCCCACCACCACTAACAAAAAGCCCCGCAAAATAAAACATAAAAAGAATAAGACAAATAAATACACAGAATGAGATGAGAGAGGAGCAGCAGCAGCTGGAATTCCAGGTGACAGGGCAGCAGCCTCCAGGAGAGGAAAGCTGAAGAAGCCAAGAGCCCATCAGCATCAGGACACCACGGGTGCTCCAGTCGCCTGTCCAGCCACCCTTCCGGGCAGGCCCGGCGGGCGGACAGATCATCCCCTTAGGCTCCTGGGAGCATAGCCTAGCCTGGCGCCTTCGCCGCGGGCTTTAAATGGAGGCAGCAGCCAGGTGTCCAATACCGGCGTGCTGAGCCCTGGACCCCACAACAGGACGCTAGGCTAGACAAGCTTCTAGGTGGGCGCCAGGCCTCAGCTGAGGTGGAGGGCACGGAGCAGGCAGGGGAAACAGTAGCGATCCATGGGCACGCAGAACGCTAGGAAAGGACATCCGCAGCGGCCAGCGGGAACCGGGCTTTAGGAGCCCCGCACAGATTCTGAAACGAGCGCGGTGAAACTCGGAGGTGGGTACCAGGGAGCGGCCTGAGTAAGCAGCAGGGGCTGTGAGACGCAGGTGGGATGATCAGCGCATTGAGGTGAAGGACAAGGTGGAGGAAGGAGAGCTTTCCCGTGCTTCTCTGCTCTGCATCCAAACCGGTTTGCGGGGAGCGGGGCGCGGGGCGCAAAAGGTTGAGTTTCAGAGTCGCCAGTTCCTGCATTTCGGAGGTCCAAATCCAGTTCCATATCCGCCATCCCACTGCCACTCTCCAGCCCTTCCCAACAGCACCAGGGAACCAGGAGAGCACAACACATCAACAGGCACCCAGCCAGGTGACCACCATTGCCCTCAGGCTCCTGGGGGTGAGGGTGGGGGCTGGTTAGGAACCAGATCCCTGGAGTGGAGGCATCTAAGGGGAGGGGTAAGTTGACCCTTTATTCCCTTAGCTAACTGTCTCATCCTTTTTCCCCAACACAGCCATGAACCCAGGCACCAGCACCCAGTATTTCTGGACCACTGAGGCCCAAGGGGAACCCGAAGATGCAGCTGCAGGACATGAGTACTGTGACAACTGCACCAACGAAACTGCAGCCTTGACCAAGAAAAAACACCGAAGCAGAAGAGGCAGAGGCGCCCATGTTCATCCCTGGCCCAAAGGAACATCGTGGGCTGCAGAATTTCTCACGAGTGGAAGGAAGGGGATGGGCCCATCACCCATTGGAGAGGAACTGTTCTAGATCAGGTTCCTATAAATCCCCCTCTCTATCTGGTGAAATACGATGGAATAGACTGCGTCTATGGATTGGAACTTCGCCAAGATGAAAGAGTGTTGTCCCTTAAAGTGCTCTATGATGCAGTAAAACCATCCCCAGTCCCTGATCCCAACCTTGCTGATACCATAATTGGCAAAGCGGTGGAGCACTTATTTGATGGTGAGCATGGCTCAAAAGATAAATGGAGGGGCCTTCTGCCAGCTTCCGTGTTTTGTTGGTGGTTCTGGTTTTGCTATGTTCTGCATCTAGTTAGAATTGTGGTAACTTCATATCACATAAACTCCCTGGCATAGGACCCATCTTCCAACAGGGATACAAGAAAGGAAGGGTTGACATCATTTTCACCTTGGAAAGGTTTTAGTTGACCATGCCTCAGTAAAATCCGAATCCATGCCCTGGGAGGAGGTTCATTTGCAGTTTTATGGCTAGAAGCATGGATCCTTGTGTGATTTCATATGCTCACTCCCATAGATTCTCCATTCATTTGTTTTATCTTCATCCCATAAACACTTTGGGTGCGCTGTAACAGGAACTGTATGGGACACAGAGGTGAGGTGAGTGGATGCAGCAAATGAATGGATTTTATCCTCATGGATATTCCTTTGTAGTGTGTCAGATGTGTAGTTAGCCATGTAGTTCATAAATCTATGAGAAATATTTTCATATTGATAAGTGATAAGAAAGGACATACCTAGGGCAGTTTTGGGAAAATGAAATTCAAAGATAACACTCTATACAGAGAAACAGAGTGGCCAGGAAAGGTTTCCCCGATCCTCTAAGTTACGAATGAAATCATAAAGGTAGTGAGAGTGTGGCCCTTTGGCAGCAGTAAAGGAGAAAGTGCATTCCAGGTAGAGTGATGACAGATGCTGAAGCTCAGAGAAGACCTGGCTCATTTGAGGAGAAGCAGCTGGGATGGCAGCATGATCGGGGCTGATGGAGAGAGGTAGAGAACTGTGGGAAGTGATCTCAGAGAATTCACAAGGGTTGCAGAGAAACCAAAGCCCTGCAGGTTACAACCTCTACAGTGGAATTCAGCTTTTCCCTTGAGTGAGACTGGGAGATAGTTGGGCATGTAAAGCAGAAGTACAGCATGATTTGTGTTACATTTTGACAGGCACCCTCTGGCACCTCCAGATAACTTTAAGTTCCTGAAATCAGTAGCACAAAAAAGCAAATATTCCAATGTGAAGGTATGCATAGATGAGAATACACTTTACACCCAAGAATCGTGCCATAGTATACCTCAGATATCCTTGGAGATAACAATTACTCAACGATTTTTCTTTTTCAACAGTGTCTAGGAATCTTGGTCCATTCAGTGAAGTCTTTGTATCAAATACAATCCTGTGTGAACTAGAGATGAGTCATTTATTAATATTTAGATGCTCACTTACCCAGATGAGCATTCCAGGCTGACAATGTACCCAAGGAGGGATGAAAGGCTGAGCCAAAGTAATGTAGATTCTCTGGAGCAATATGCCTTTTTTGAATACACTGCTAAGCCTAGTGTCTAAATCCCATGAGAAAAGTCAAGATCCTATCATTCTATGCCAAGTGTATGAATGTCATTGTCCCGCATAAGATCACAAGGAATGACATTCAGATGTATGACTTTGTTGGAGTAAGTGTGATCTTGTTGGAGGAAGTGTGTCATTGTTTGGGTGGGCTTTGAGGTCTGCAATATACCCAAGCCACACCCAGTATCTCAATCTGCTTACTATTGCTTTGTGATCAAGATGGAGCCAACACCATGTCTGCCTGCTCACTCATATGCTCCTTGTCACGATGATAATGGACTGAACTTCTGAGCTGTAAGCTATCACATTGTTCAAATATTTTCCTTTTTAAGAGTTGCTGTGGTCATGGTGTCTCTTCACATTAATAAGAACCTTAGCTAAGACCCCGAGTTATTATTAATATTGCCAAAAAATTTTCTGCTGTGTTAACCAAGTTCATCGTAGGGTAAAAATATTAACATTCAGCCAGTTGTGTTGGCACACACCTTCAAGTCCAACAATTGGGAGGCAGAGGCAGGTGCATCTCTGTGAATTTGAGGCCAGCCTGGTCTACAAAGCTATGTTCAGAAAAGCTATTGGTGTATCACAGTAATCCTGTCTCAAAACCCAAAGCCAAAGCCAAAAAATATTAACATTCTTAATGGGAAGCATTTAGCTATGGCTGCTGAATGAAAACCTTGCTAAAGCTAAACTATATGGCGTCAGCAATTAGGATTTTAACCCCTGCTCTAAAATAATAAGTAATATGGAAAATATGTGTAGTTCATTCTGGTAAGCCATCAGTCATCACTGTTCCATACAGAGTCCAAAGTAATCACCAGATCCTTCTAAAGTCCCAGACCAAATTGCCCTGTGTGCCCTCTGATTCCATCCTTTTCCTCATCTCAACCACAGCAATTGTCAGGAGCAAAATACTTATAAATTGGAGCCTTGGGGCCTTTATCCAATGCCATATAAACCCGCAGAGTAGGTTGGGCTTTGTTTAGTGACGTACTTTGAATATAATGGCTCTGTTAGGCAAAATCATCGGCTACCAGACTCAATGGAGGCAAAGGTTATTGAATGCATGTTTAAGTTGTGCCACATTTTACAGTGAGAATCAACATGATGATAGAGAGTTATATATAAGACATTAAATGACACTTCCACAACAGAGTGCATCTTACACGTACTGAGAACTCTTGTCTCTAGTTCATGGCTCAAGGTAGTAGTGATTGTGGACCATTGCTTAAAACCTAACTGTTTCTTCTTGGTTGATCCAACACAAACAAACAGACTCTTGTAAAGAGAAAGAAAAAATTGAATCCCTTATATAATACTCAATGAAAGTACTGGTAGTAAGAATAAGGATCTTCCCAGCTCCATCAAATCTCTAAGAGGAGCTGAAGTCTTGTAGCAAATTATCAAGTTCATCCCTGCTATGGCCTACGCTTTTGCAGATATCAAGACTGTCAGATCATTTTAGAAAGTGATAGCACAGGTTGTTTTGGAGTTTTATTATAACTTCTTTTTATAACATTACCACAAGTGATTTATATTTCCTTCTCATAAAAAAGATGTAATATGACTCTATGTGCCTTGTGTGGTTTTTTAGGGGTTTCTTTTGTTGAGACAAGATTTCTCTGTAGCTATGGACTCTGTCCTAGAACTAGCTCTTGTAGACCAGGCTGGCCTCAAACTCACAGATATCTGCCTGCCCCTACCTCTCAAGTGCTGCTTTTAAAGACATGTGCCACCATTGTCCGGCAGGCCTTGGTTTTTAAATTGCCCTAGTGGAAGTATGCTTTAAAGAAAAAGTGTTTGTTACCCTTCACAGGGAAATTCAATCCCAGACTCTTCTATCCATAAAATTACTGGCTACATGAAAGTCACTGATTCACAAAACATGGGCTAAGTACTTGAGCCTGGTTCATTGATGTGCAGTATAACTGAAACCTGAGATTGTCTGTTGGCTTTTCATGAATGGTAAATCTCACTGGGATAATGTATGTGGAGTCAAAACACTCTCAGAACTGAGTATTCTCACTTTCTACAACTTAAGGTTATTTTCTCAGGTCTCGGTTATACTGCACTAGATCAGAGGTTCTCAACTTTTGGTAAATGACCCTTGGGAGTAGAACAGTATTTTCACATGTATTGCACATCACCTAGCCTGGATATAAGATATTTATGTTATGATTCATAACACTAGCATAATTACTGCGATGAGGTAGCAATGAAAATCATTTTACAGTAGGAGGTCACCACTACACGAAGAATTGCATTAAAGGATCACAGCAATAGGAAGGTTGGGAACCACTGTGCTAAATGAAGTTTTGTATACTTTGGCTGACTCACAGAATATTGGAAATGGACTAGTTATTAGGTCTGCCATTTGTAGTTGAAAACTCTAGAAAAGAAATTTCTGCTGCTGCTACTGCCAAATCTGAGTTTTCATGCATGTGATCACCACATTAAATAAACACTTTCTGATGAGACCGAAATAATGTCCCAGAATTAGCATGCACTATCTAAATTGTTAGAATTTGGGGATGGATCCGTCTCTGTACTGTACATGGAAATAGGCTGCCAAAACAGAGATTAAAGTGTACACTTCTACTCCTGTTGATATTTACTGCTAGATGCCAGGCTTATTAATCTTTCCAAACTCTGTCTATAAGTGAGAGTTGTCACACTGTGTGAGGCATTTCCTCTCCCATGGTTACTAACACATTGGTTGTACTAGATTTTATCTTATATCATTTAGTGGTTGCTGGTTGGGACTTACTACTCCTAATTTTTTTTTTTCAGATCAAGCCAACTCTGGATACATATCATGGTCATTGATGCTAACACGGTCATGAATTTATATTTTGATATGATTTCCAAGGGTACAACTTGTGTCTTAGTGACTTACTTCTTGCTGTGATCATACATCCTGATCAAAGTAATTCATAGGAAGAAAGAGTTTATTTTGAGTTTCTGGTTCCAAGGGGTTAATATTCCATGATGCTAAAGTGGTGGTAGCAGGCAGCAGGCAACTGAAGTAGCAGCTGAGAGCTCATGTCATGAACTGCAAAGAACCTGAGAGCCCACTGGAATCAGCACACTTCTTCTAGCAAGGCGACACCTCTTAAGTTTACCAAATTAGGATCCAATATTCAAATGCTTGAGATTTATAGGAAGCATTTAAAGTACCACCTTCTCATTTACATATCCCATGTATATCATGTGACATTCTATGTTGAAAGTATGCTTTTTGATATTGATTTTGCTGGGTATTGCAATTAAGAGACTGCATGATGCTGGGCTATAGTAGGTCATGTCTTTAATCCTAGCACTTGTGAGTCAGAGCAGGAGGATACTTGAGTTTAAAGCCAAGCTTGTCTATTGCATGTATTTCAGGACATCCAAGTCTTCAGAGAAAATCTTGGAAACTGTAGGTTTATGGCTAAAAAATAAAAATAAATAAATAGACTGGGCAGTGGTGACCCATATCTTTAATCCCAGCACTTGGTATGCAGAGGCAGGTGGATCTCTGTGTCAGGACTATTCCACAGAGAAAATTGCATGAATCTCAGAAGAGACTTTGAAATGTCAGCATTTTCACTTGCAGAGTTTGGGGCATTTGAGTCATTTGAATTGGTTAAGAACTGTCTTATTACACTAATAGATGAAGATGTATATAAGTGTGTTTTAGACACACATGCTGCCATTGATTATAGTTAAATTTAGTTAAATTTCATGCGTATTTTCAAAGTATGCCCTTAATTTGATATTAGAGATTATGTGCACTGCAATGGAAGTATTCTCCGTTTTCTGAGTTGTTTGATGATTTTCTTCAGATGAATCCTCCAAGGACAATGATACTTAACAGTTTTATGCTTACTTCTCAGATTGGGTGTGCATGGTAATAAAATGTCTAATGGATAATGAGAAAACTATCCAAAAAATGACGATAATTCTTTTGTTTTATTTTTACCTGCCTTAAAATACTCCAGAGAGTTATGTTAGAATTATTGAGAGTTAAGAAATGAACTTTTGGTAATGAACCAATGGATAGCTAATTCAAAGGTTGTCATATATTGAAATTCATTTGAATTTTCAAATGGTGTGTGTACTAAATAAGGCTTACTCTTGTAGCATGTCTGAGTAATTTAGAGGTCCTTGAAGACAGAAAAGTGTTATGGTGCATTGCCTACATGACACCCTGTTCCCCACATTCTGAAGTGATAGAGTTAAAAATGGAAAAGGGTATTTGATAGTTCCCAACATCACAGCAGCTTGTCTCTGCTGTCAAAGCAGTGCCATCATCACCTGTCACCAGGTGCCTTTCCACAATCAGCTACGCAACATGGGCACCCTTTATAAGAGTCCATGAGGCACAGCTCACCCTCTTCACAACTCTTTACCTCTCTTGTCTCTCTTACCTCTTATCTCTTACTCTTCTCTTTGCCTCTTCTTCTCTCTCTTGCCTCTTCTTTTCTCTTGCTTCTCTTCTTCCTCTTGTTTGTCTGTCTCTCTCAAGTCCCCACTACAATAAGGCCGTTCACCCTTCTTCTCTCCCACTCCCCCAATAAACCTCTTTCACTAACTCTGTTTCATGTGATGCAATTCCTTAGTGGCATACCTGGGCAGGACTCACTGAAAGATACTCACTACCACCTTTCTTTTTTATTTATCCTTTCATTGGTGCTGAAACTTAATAGGTTCTCCTGGTGTTTGGTCTGGCCGTGCTGGTACCATACCTGCACACTCTACTTGCAACAGATCTATTGTATTCCACCTGCAACAGATCTGCTTTCTCGGTCACTGAAGGATTTTGCCTTCCTTTCAATACCAGTAATCTGTGGTGAGGCTGTCCATGACTGACCATTCCACTGGATGTGAGGCTTCATTTCTGGAGCATAGTCTTCTCTTCACCTTCTGGCTTTTTATGCATAATGCTGTTATTTTGTGTCTAGAATTACTTCCCAAGCTGTCTCAGGCTTTATGTGGATGCAGGTGTGCACACATTGCCAACATTTGTAACATGAGGGCCTGCTTGTTGGGGTTTCTTACTAACTCTTATAACTCATATTAATCCATTATTCCTATCTATTTTGCCACACGGCTTAGTACCTTTTTCAGTGGGGCAGGTCACATTCTGCTTCTTTGGTGTCTTGACAGGACTGCAGAAAGAGCTTCCTTCTTGCCAGAATAATCCTGTTCTCATTGGCCCGGCTCTACATAGCATCTGGTTATGCCATGTATACTTCCTGCCTGGCTACTGGCCAATCACCATTTCTTTAAAACATAATTGACAGAATACAGAATTGTCCCCTATCAACTGTGCTTGGGACCTGTTCTTGCTTGGTGATGGAGGCACTGAACAACTTATGCCCAATCAATCTGATCTTGTCTGTATCACCAGGATGCCAGGACACTCAGGCTTTGGACCTCCTTCCTCTGCCTCATCTTTGGGAACTGTGTCACACACCTCCTTGCTCCCATTGGGATGTGTTTTGGAGACCCCCTGACAGCTGCTTTCAAATCAAACCTGGCCCCAGTATACTGTGGACCAGGCAGTCAGGGAATCGACAAAGAATTCTCTATGCTTTTTCTTAGCTCCAAGACCCGCTTGCTTGTGCCTGCTCTCCCTCTCTAAAGTTTATAAATGTCCTGTCTATGTTTGTTGCAATGTGGGTGTCAGAGATAGAGAGGCCAGCTTCATCTTGCTCAACATATGCCAGCTTTCCCCTGCAATATCTGCTGATATAACCCTCAATAAGGTATGTAAGATGCAAGGAAGGTCCCGTTTGCTGGCCTAGGACCCCAAGGTCATATCCCTCTTTATGTGTTTGAGGGTGAAGTCTGAGAAGTGTAGTGCTAGGACCAGAAGTAGGGCCTGTTGGCGCTCATGAGAGGGCTTAGTAATGGCGTGAGAAGGGGTTCATGTGAGGGGTCATGTGGTGAGCAAGAACAGAAAAAAAGAGGGGGTCCAGGAACATAAGAAGCCAGCTATTCCTGGGAATGATATATTCTCCTCCTTAGTAGAGGGGCCTGTGAGAGACTGGATTTGATGTTTTGTATCCAAGGTCATGGCTCTGTGACTGGGATAATGGTTAGTGCCAAGTGGGTGACTTGAGGGGTGGACAGTTGGACCATAGAAGATGAGACTCTATAGCTCCAGTTGGACAAGAAGTTTGGAAGAGCAGAGGTGTCAGTTTGACTAATTTGTAGGGAAGGACTGCAGGCAATCAGGTCATCTACTTACTCATGAGCTTAGATTTGGGGAGAGACAAAGAGAGCAGAGTAGAGGCCAAAGCCTGACCAGATAGTTGTGGGCTGTCCTAGATCTCCTGGGACAGAACCCCTAGGACAGTCCAAGTAAGCTGCATAGTGAGAGGTGACTGTCAGGATCAGACTAGGGGATATATAACAGATGAGGGCAAGTGCCTTCAGAATCCAGGAGTGCTGTTCACATGAGATTTTACAAGTGCACATAGGTCAGAGGATGACCATAAACATGTAAAAGTTAAATCCGTTCTTTTCATTAAAACAAAAAAGTGGAAATGGTGTGGGAAGTCCTTCTGTATATTTGTTGCTTTTATTGTTCAATAAAGAAGCTGCTTTGGGGCAATGGCTTAACAGAATATAGCTAGATTAGAAGAGATATATGTATAGAGAGAGAGAGTAGGCAGAGTCAGAGGGAAGCCATGTAGCCACCTGTAGGAGACAGACACACAAGAACCTTGCCGGTAAGGTCACAACCAAGAGGCCATAAAAAGATTAATAGAGATAGGTTAATTTAAGATAAAAGGGCTAGACAAAATATACTGAGCTATTGCAAACAATATAATTTCTGTGTGATTATTTCAGATCTGAACAGCTGGGAATAAAGAAGTAGCTTCTGACAACATGTTCTTGCACATACAAGGCCTGAGACTTAGCATGTGAGTAGAGATGCCTGGGAAACCAGACATGGGCAGTGGGCATGTGAAAGAAGTTGGCTTCAGAGTCCAGAGTTTGGTATTGTCCTGTGAGGGCAGGTGTTTAAAAAGGTCCCTGAGGGCAGTGGGCTTGTGAGTTCATTTGTTTCAGGAGCACATACAGGGACAGTGGATATATGAATGGAAGTACACAAATAGGCCAGTGGGCAGTGGGCATGTGAGTGTACTTGTCTATGAGGTCAATGAGTATGCAACTACATTGACTGCAGAGTCAAGAGAAGGGCATGAGAGGGAAGAGATATGGAGTGTATAGATTGACAAATTATTCACATATTTTGGCATGTTATTGTGAGGAAACAGAGAGACAACGTACAAATGACTATTGGTATCTGCAGATGCCAGAGATGAGGGGTGTCCATGAGTTCAGGGGCCTGCAGGAGCCTTCAGAGGCCAGGAATGCAGTGAGCATCTGAGTTCTGAGGTCTGACAGGGTCAGTGGGTATGTGATTGAAGGTGCCTGCAGAGGCAAGAGGTGGGTGGTATGCAGCTAATGCCAGTGGCTGCAGAGCCAAGGCAGTCAGTGGAAATGTGAGTGCAAGGTACACAAAGGCAAGAAGGTGACAGATTGCATGGACATGCACTTTCCTACAGAGACCAAGTTGGTGGTGGACATGTGATTGTTGGTGCCTAGGACAGTGGGCAGTGGCAACTGAGTGAAAGTACCTGCAGTGGGACTGTGCCCATGAGAGCTCAGGTGTGCACAAAGACAAGAGTGTGGGCATGTGAGTGTAGGTTCTTGCAGACTCATGGTTGGGCAGTGAGCATGTGAGTGGAGGAGCCTACAAAACCAGATTTGGGCAGTGGGCATGTGCATGCAGGTGCCTACAGAAGCTTGAGTTGGAAAGTTGACATGTGAGTTCAGGTGTTTGAGGAGGCCAGAGGGGGGCAGTGGACTTGTGACTACAGGTGCCTGCAGAGGGTATGGAATTACCTGCATTAGCCATAATGGGGCAGGTGGCATGTGAGTGTACTTGCCTGCATAGGCTAGAGGGCTGTAGCATGAATAATAAAAATCCAGAGACAGATACTGGGGTTCAAGCAGAAAATCAGAAAAGCAAAGCAGCCAACCACTAGAGAGACCTTTTACCTCTACCAAATCTTCAGCCCAAAAGGGCAATAGTCTATCTCCATAATTCCTCAGACTCCACACTCCAGTGAGATCCTGTATCTTCCCCTCTCTCCCCAGCCATATTGCTCCCATCTCCACCTCCTTAATGCTGGGATACTGGGATTAAAGGGGTTAGTCACCACCACCTGGATCTGTTTCTGGATTGATCTTGTGTAGCGCAGGGTAGCCTTGAACTCACAGAGATCCATCTGCCTCTGTCTCCCGAGTCCTGGGATTAAAGGTGTGTGACACCATTCCCTGACCTGCAGAGTGGGCTATGATGACTGCTTTGCCCTCTGAACTTCAGGAAAGCTTTACTTATCAATACACAAATAATATACCACTATATTTCCCCTTTTGTCTAAAATAAAAGAGAAAGCTATAACTAATATAAGAAAACTATATATACAGTAAGTACAACAACAATAAACAATATATAAAGCATTAAATACATCCACTGTGTCTAGTCCATTTGTATTTGAAAATTCAGAGCAAATACTCCATTATCTATACTATCTTCGTGAGTCCACTTTCTAACATAGATTGCTTTCTGTGTCTGGTATAAAAGGAAAACTATAACTATCTAGTCTTCAACTCCTTCAGAGATCAAGAAAGAAATAATATTAATTAAATAAGCAAGAATGTCAAGCAAGCAACTTTCAAAAAATTTGAGAAATGACAGAAACACCTAGCTGCCCGGACAGTCACCCAAAGTTCCTCTGCAATGTTGAGGCATCCATCTTTGGCCGACAGACCTACAATATTTGACATACATTTCTGTGAAGCAGGATATTCTAAAGGACTGTCCCAGCTTGTCTTGAAAATGTTTGGTAGTCACATTTTTGTATGTCCTGGGAGTCCAATTAGGGCAGCCTACAGTCAAGCAGTCAAGACAAGGGCACTTTCTTTCCCAGTGGCTTACTTTTGCCACAAAGAAAATAAACTCCATATGGAATTTCCTTGATGTTCATCATCTTCTCTAAAATATATTGCTGCTGTCAAGAGCAGATGTGTCTCATTGTCATAAACAAAAGAGCCAATTACTTTAAACAATGACAGATATCCGTAACCAAATGAAAGACAAAACCTACCCATCCCACCTCTTGGGAATGTAAACATTGTTTTCTTAAATTTATTCCTGCTGTCTGGAGGCAACAGAATCTTTAGGGCATCCTGAAAAGAAATGTTTGGGTTAATTGTCGACTCCTAGGAGAGGTAGGAGTGTCATTTGTTTCCCAGTGTCTGCACAATGGGAAAGTGCAGGGCTTGTCTCAAGTCCTATCTAGAGTAGTCTGTTAGGCTGGATCATGTCAACTAGCCACCTTGAAATTGTCCTGAGCATTTGTAGTCCAAAGCCAATCTTTAGGTGGCGTTTTTCAGCTTAGTTAGTGGTGTTAACATAGTCCTGGAGGAATCATCATTGTGAGTCCCATCCTCCTTTTGGAGACTTCAAAGATCCCTGTTAGGCGTGCTCATGGTTCACTGTTGAAAACTGATAGAGACTCAAACACAAGATCATGTACATGAAGGTAGATGAAACCTTTTTCTAAAATTAGTTAGTACTCTATATGACCATTAATATCATGACAAAAATTAAATATATATATTTATTTATCTTATAAAATTTATACCTTAAGAAATGCTGTTAAAGAGTAAACATAAAACCAAAAAATTATGACAATAGTGGCAATAAAATAGTCCTTAACTTTTTGTTTTGTCCCATATTTTGTGAATCTTCTGACATGAGACAAAGATTTTGGGTTTTACTTTAACAAGCATGTTTCGGTATATAGAAGGAAAGAGCCACATTCCAACTCCAAAGCCAGCTTTAATCTTTAAGTGGACTGGGGCTACAAAAAGATCATTTTTACTATATGTTTGTAGAGAATAGCAAAAACAAACATTTGGGAAGAATTATGAAATTTTTCCCTGTTGGAAATATGATATACCAATAGGCCAATTTACTTTCTCTTGAGACATTTTTTTCCTAAAAAATTTTTCCTTTTTCTTCAGATGTCTCTTGTCCAGTTGTCTTTGGATTCCTTAGCTGGATGCCTTTATTCTTCTGAAAATACAGAAACAAAAGCCTTCCACAACCCTAAATTTGGGGAGGTTCCCTTTTGGCAAGTTATATCTGATAAAATGAAAACCATTATTTAGTTTTATAGATTAGTTTAGATTAAACAGTCATGCTGTTCGATGAACTATCATCTCTTCTAATTAAAGAGATAGCTCTTGTTCAAATTGAATCTTTAGCATTTTCGATGGTATTTATACCTTTTCTTCTCCTGTGGAAGCCAAAGCAAAACACCTTCCCCAACATAACACGTCTTTGTTTCCATTCTGAGGTCAGTACATCTTTGAAGAATACTGACTGATTTAATTTTTCTTTTTTTATTATATAATGCCTCTCTGCAGCTATTGTTCCTTTCTCATTAGCATTTAGAATATTCAAAGTTAATAAACTATTATGTGATCTATTTCTGGGGGTCTTTATCATCCCTTTCTGTCTACTTAACATATCTTTTAATTTCAATTTGATATTTCTATAACTGCCTGTCCTGTAGGCTTGTGTAGTATACCTGTAATATGTTTTATATTATAATAAGCAAAAATTATTTCATTTTCTTAGAGACATATGCTGGAGCATTGTCTGTCTTCATTTGTACAGGTATAGCCATGATGGCCATAACTTCTAGCAAATGTGTGATTACTGAATCAGCCTCCTCCAAACTCAAAGAAGTTTCCCATTGAAAATTTGAATTGGTATCAATGGTGTGGTATACATATTTTAATTTTCCAAATTCTACAAAATGGAACACATCTATCTGCCAAATTTCATTCCTTTTCAGTACTCTTTGGGCTACTTCCTGTAGGTGGTGGTGTTTGGCTATATAAAGAACAAGTAGGACATTTTCCTCATAATTTCCTTATAATTTGGTTTGTTTCATGTAAGAGAAAAGTCTTTTTTTAACTTTTGCCATTTACATGATGTTTCTATGGAAATCTGAGGTCTTCATCACATTTCCAATCAATAATTGATCTATTTCTACATTACATTGTGCTAGAGAACCTGGCAGTCCCATATGGGATTGGATGTGTGTTATATATATGGGATGATGATCATATCTTATTCCTGAATATTAATGAAGTCAATTCTGTATCATCTGGTATAAATTCAGCGGTTTTAATAGGCAAAACAACTCTTTCTGTACATTGTGAATCTGTAACTATGTTGAGAGTTTCTTTACAATCCCTTAGTACCATGAGAATAGTATATGATTCTGAATTTTGGACAGAATGATAAGGGCTTTGCTCTATTACTTAAATTCTTGGATTTGTGACCTGCCTTTCCTGATTTATTGGCATCAGTATAGAATGTAGGGGCTCCAGTTATTGGTATGTTCTGTACAATGGAAGGAAGGATCCAATTAGTTCTCCCTATACGTTAAATTCTCTTGGTTTGGGGTATAGTTTTTATAAATATCTCTCAAAAAATTACTACAGGCTCTTTGCCATACTTTCTTCCCATAATTTGTCAATTTCATCATTATTAAAAGGTACTATGATTTTACTGGATCTATTCCTGTGAATTGACAAATCTCAATTTTCCTTTTAGAATTAACTCAGAGACCCTTTTTACATTAATTTTTAATTTTTACTTGGTTTATGTGATTAAAAGATCCATTATAAGATAATATCTTCCCTCTGCATTAAAATTTCTGTAGGGGAATATTTAGAGGGTAATATGACCAGAATGCAGTTAAGATTTGGATCCACACAATCCATATGTGACTTATGTAATTTCTCTAAAATCAAAGCTATTTCTCTCTTAGTTTCAGTTGATAATTCCCTCTGATTATTTGAGTCCTTGTCACAATCTAAAGTTTTGTTTAAATTAATCAGTTCATTGGGTTTTATCCCAATAGTGCACTGTAGATGGGAAATATCTCCTAGCAATCTTTGTAAGTAATTACGAGTCTACAATTGATCTCAGCTAATTTGCACCTTTTGGCATCTAATTTTTTGTAAAGCCATTTTATAGCTTAAATAATTACTAGAATCTCCTCTTTGTAGTTTTTCAGGAGCAATTTTAATTCTCAACAAGACAAAATTTTGTTTAATTCTTCAAACATTTTTCTCAAGTATCTACATTTGAATCAGATAGTAAAATGTTGTCCATGTAATGTAATGGTAAATTTTAGATTGAGGAAATTGCTTAGGTATCATTACCAATGGCTGCCATACAAAATATTGGCACAAGGTCAGACTATCTAACATGCCTTTTGAAAGAACCTTCAATTGATATCTCTCAGCTGGTTGAGAATTATTATAAGTAAGCACTGTGAAGGCAATTTTTTCTTTCTTTTTCTTATAAAGGTATAATGAAAAAACAATCTTTTAAAACAGTATCTATAAGAGGTCATCCTTTAGGTAACAGAGAAGGCAAAGGAATTCTAGACTGTAGAGTGCCCATTGGCTGAATCACCTTATTAACATCTCTTAGATCTGTTCCTATCCTTCATTTTTCTTATTTCTTTTTAAAAACAAATATAGGAGAATTCCAAGGGCTGGTTGATTCTTCAATATGATGAGCATTTATTTGCTCCAGTACCAGTTGTTCTAAAGCCTGTAGTTTCTCTATTGTTAAGGGCCATTGTGCAGCCCATATAACTTTGTCCATCAACCACTTTAAAGGTAGGGCTGTTGGCGACTTTGAAATATCAACAACTGCTATTTCCTGTTTTTGTATAACTTGAATAATCAGTGACTGTTCTTTATAATGTCTTCTGATACTTTTCCAGAACATACTTCAATTTGTAGTTTGTTTCTAAGATGGGGAGAATGTTAATCTGTATATTCCATTGCTGTAGCAAATCACATCCACACAAATTCATTGCTATTTTAGCCACATATGGTTTTAAGATTCTTGTCTATCCTTCTGGTCCTATACAATCGACCCATCTCATACTCTGCTTTACTTGAGATAAAGTTCTGATCCCTAAAAACTTAATATTTTCATCATGAGGAGACCAATTTGGATGTCAAGATTCTGACAAAATTTTTGTTACATTTGCACCTCTGTCTACCAGTCCTTTAATGACAATGTCAGTTATTCATATTTTTAATTTTGGTCTTTTTTCATTTGTAGGATTGCCAAAACACTTGCTTTATCATTGCTCATGAATTTTTTTGTTCTCTCTTCTATAGATGTTCTATTTCCAGAGAAGGATGGTTTCTTCCAATAGGCATTAGGTTTTTTAATTGCTCTGGGAAGGAGTTTCTTCTACAATGGTAGGAAACAACTGAGCCAGATTTGGCATAGGGGCCAGCCTGAGGTCCCTCAAGGAGTTTCCCAAAGCAAAGCATTACCTTCAATATCCCTTATTGACTTACATTCATTAGTCCAATGGCTGCCTTTGCCACACCTTCTGGTTAATCCAGAATGGAAGGGCTTTCTGAATGAATTATGCTTAGAAAAAAACATTGTTTCTAAGAATGCCCTGTTTAGAATTCATGTTAAAGTGACCTTGTTTGCCACAATTGAAATCCTTGACACTTTGATTTTCATTCAAGCCTCTGGAAATCACATCTTCTATCCAAGTATCATCATGGTCATGAGATTCAATATTAATTGTAGCTCAAATCCATTCTTCCAAAGGTGCTGACCCGTTTTATGAGTTTTTTTTTTCCCTAAGGTCTGTATCTTAGCACTCAGATTAACCAACTTTTTAGTGATAAAACAAAACTGGTAATGCTGATAGTGTTTACAATTGACATGACATAAATCCCATCTAAATTAGTTATCCTCATTCAATTGTTCCATTTTCAAACTGTCTAGCATATTATCATACAGAGAACAAAATCCTTCGATTGTAATGGTTTTTCCAATTTATTTTCATGTGGGAGAAAACTCTTTCTTTTAACTAATTCTTCACTTTAAGAATCTCCCATTGTCTTAACAAATCTGCCTTTGATGTTCATGAAGATGTGAGGCTTATTTCTGCTGCATAGAACAATAAAAATCTGACTGAATTTCAAGGCAGCTACCTAGTTTGGCAGCAGCCCTCCTGGAGAGAAGAAAACAAAACCTAACTGGTAGGGTAGTGACTTTAGCCACATGTAACTCTCGCATATGCCAGTGGCTGTAAAGCCACAGGCAAATGATTTTCTTGTGAATTCATACACCAAACACTAGTCACCAAATGTAGCACAATTAAAGAAAACCCAGAGAGATCTTGAAGTTCAAGCAGAAGATTAAAAAAAAATCAGCCCAACACTAGAGAAACTTTTTGCCTTTACTAAATCATCACGTGATATCCTGTGTCCACAAATTCTCAGACTCCATACTCGAGTGACTTCCTCTTTATATTCTTCTTTCCAGCCAGCCTGTTGGAGAAGGGAAGCTTGTTGGTTCCCAGCCACCTGGCTATCATAGACGCAAAATAATCACACAGACACTATATTAATTAAATCACTACTTGACCCATTAACTCAATTTTTATTGGCTTACTCTTACATAATAATTTAACCCATTTCTATTAATCTGTGTGTCTCCACATGGCTGTGGCTTACCCGCTAAACACTTAGCATCAGTCTCCAGCAGGGATACATGGCATCTCTCTCTCTGCCTTCCCTCTCCCAGCATTCAGTCCAGTTTTTCCTGCCTACCTAAGTTCTGCCCTATCCACAGGCCAAGGCAGTTTCTTTATTCATTAACCAATAAAAGCAACACGTAGACAGAAGGACCTCTCATACTACCAGCCATGTTGCTCTTGTCTCCACTTCCATAGTGCTCCTCTACCTCCATAGGATACTGGCATTAAAGATATGAGCCACCACCATCTGGATCTGTTTCTGAATTGATCTTGCTTCTGGGTACCCTTGAACTCATGGAGATTTATCTGTCTCTGTCTCCTGAGTCCTGAGACTATAGAACTGTATGGCTGACTTGTGTGGCTGCTTTGCCCTCTGATCTTCAGGCAAGCTTATCTATTAAAATACAATATACCACTATAGGGGGCGGTATGTGACTGTACTTTCCTATGAAGGCCAGCATGTGAGTACCTTTGCCTGCAGAGGTAGGAGGTGTAGGTGCCTGCAAAGTCCAGTAAGGCTGATGCATAAGAGTGAAGGTGTGCACATGGACCAAAGAGGGTCCATGTGAGTAAAGGTTCCTACTGAGGCCAGAGTTGGACTATGGGCATGTGAGTACAGGTGCTTGGAGATATCAGAGTAGGGCAGTGGGCTTGTGAGTGCAGGTGCCTGCAGAGACCAGACAGGGACAGTGGATAGGTTGAATGCAAGTGCCTGGATAGCCCAGAGGACAGTGGGAATGTGAGTGTAATATGGGGGCCAGCATGTGAGTGTATTTGCCTGCAGAGGCCAGAACAGGGCTTTGGGCATCTGAGTGTAGAGCTATGAAGAGTGTATATTGGTAAATTTGTTATATTAACTTATGGTTCCTCTGGAGGAAATAGAGGGGCAGACAACAAATGAGTGCTGGTGTCTGTTGAGTCCAGAGGAGAAGGTGGCTATGAGTACAGGTCCCTGCAGAGATCAGAAGTGATTGGTAGGCATGTGAGTGTTGGTGCCTACATAAGCCAAATGGGGATATGGACATGTGAGCACAGGAACCTGCAGACGCAAGAGGGGACAGACTTCATTGAGTGTAGCTGCCTGTGGAAGCCAGCTGGATATCTGTCATGTTAGTTCGGGTGCCTACAGAGGGCAAAGGGTGGCTATGAACATCTGAGTATGGGTTCTTGCAGGTGTCAGAGGGGGATGGTGGGCATGTGAGTAGAAAGAGCAGAGTGAGGGCCAGGAACCTCTGAGTACAGGTGTCACCAAAGAGCAGAGAAGGTCAGTGTGCATATGAGTGCAAGTAATTACAGAGGACAGTAGGAAAGTGGCCACGTGAATGCAGGTGTCAGCAATGATCAGTTGGGCAGTGGATATGTGAATTCAGATGCCTGCAGAGCCCAAAGGGGCAGTGGTCACATGTGTGAGATGCCTGCAACGGCCAGGAAAGGAATGTGGTTTTAGTGCACACTTTCAGTCCCTCCACTTGTGAGGCAGAGGCATGTTGGTCTCTGATTTCAAAAATGCCTTGTTCTACAGGGCATTTTCCAGGACAAGCAGGACTACACAGTGAAACCATGGCTCAAAAAAATAACTAAAAGACTGGGATGAGCAATGGACATATGAGTGTAGTTTTTTTGCAGAGCCCAGGGGGCAGTAGGTATGTTAGTGCAGGTGCACACAAAGGCAAGAAGGTGACAGATTGCATATACAGCTTCCTACAAGATCAAGTTGGCAGTGGCCATGTTATTTCTGCTGCCTGCTGTGTCCAGGGGCAGTTGTCATATGGATGTAAGTGCCTACCGAGGCCAGTGAGACTAATGCTTTAGAGTTCAGGTGCATATAGACCAGAGCATTGACATGTGAGTGCAGGTTCTTGCAGACTCATGGTCCAGCAGTGAGCATGTGTGGAGGCCCCAAAATGTAAGCCTATTCCAACTCACGTGAAAGTCAGAGAGTTTCAGCTAACTCAAAGTTGTTGACAACCAGTGTGACTACACATCTTGACCTAGGGTGTGCTTATTTGGTGTTTTGGACATCAAGATGGCTCAAAGAGGTAGATTCATTCCACCCTGACCAAAAGTCAGAGAATTCAAGCCTAGTTCTGCTCCTTCTTTTGAGTTAGGAGGTTTGATCTAGGTAGTGACTGACCATAGGATACTTGACCAAAGGTGGGTTCACTGCCTAAACAACAGATGTTTTTTCCAGAAATAATGACTTGATGTCTTGCGTGTTGGGGCAAGAAACAGTTCTGGTAGTCCTTTGTATCATGTTAAAGCAGTCTTTTGCCTTCTGCCCTCTTATTGTATTGGACTATAAAGATGTATGGAAAATTAAGTGTGGGCAAGCTCAGAAATAAGAAGTCAGAAGAAGAATTCAACATTCAGTGCTGTTGTCCACCTATTACTATCCTCTGTCTCTGTAATTATTTCTTATCTCTGTTCCTCCTACCTAATATTTCTAGTCCTCAGCCCCTACTCGGGAATGTGCTAACTGGCTGTAGCTAGGATCATGGCAGAAGTCACCCCCAACAGGTCACCCCTAACAAATATGTGAGTGGAGGTTCCCGCAAAACCAGACATGGGCAGTGGGCATGTATATGCAGGTGCCTACAAAGGCCAGAATTGGGAGTTTGACATGTGAATACAGGTGCTTGAGAAAACCAGAGATATTGCAATGGGTCTGTGAATGCAGAGGTTTGTGAAGAGGTTAGATGGATAAATTTAGCATGCTAGGGAAGAGTTCTTCTGAGGAAAGAGTGAGGAAGAGAGCAAGTGAGTGCTGGAATCCGCAGAGGCCAGGAATGTAGTGGACATGTCAGTGTAAGCTCCTACAGAAGATGGAACATTGTATGCAGGGTCTAGAAAACACCGAGGGAAGACTAACTTTATTTATGGATCAGTTTATAGTAAAGTATTTTATGACCACTTTGTAAGCAATTATTTCAACTAAATTCATTTTTATCTTTGTTTTTATCTTTATTTTTTTATTAAAAATTTCCACCTCCTCCCCGCCTCCCATTTACCTCCCCTTCCCCCTGCCACTCTCCCTCCCTCTCCTGTCCAAAGAGCAGTAAGGGTTCCCTGCCCTGTGGGAAGTCCACGTTCCTCCCCCCTCCATCCAGGTCGAGGAAGGTGAGCATCCAAACAGGCTAGGCCCCCCAAAGCCAGTATATGTAGTAGGATTAAAATCCAGTGCCATTGTCCTTGTCTTCTCAGCAGCCCGCATTGTCCGCCATGTTCAGGGAGTCCGGTTTTATCCCGTGCTTTTTCAGTCCCAGTCCAGCTGGCCTTGATGAGCTCCCATTAGATCAGCCCCACCATCTCGGTGGGTGGGTGCACCCCTCATGGTCCTGACTTCCTTGATCATGTTCTTCCTCCTTCTGCTCCTCATTAGGACCTTGGGAGCTCAGTCCAGTGCTCCAATGTGGGGCTCTCTCTCTATCTCCATCCATCGCCAGGTTCTATGGTGATATGCAAGATATTCATCAGTATGGCTATAGGATCTGGCCATTTCCACCTCCCTCTCATCAGCTGCCCAAGTAACTAGCTGGGGGCATCTCCCTGGACACCTGAAAACCCTCTAGAGTCAAGTCTCTTGCCAACCCTAAATTGACTCCCTTAATTAAGATATATACTTCCCTGCTCCCATATCCACCCTTTCTATATCCCAACCATCCCATTCCCCCAAGCTCTCCCCATCCTCCCCTTCACCCTTTTCTCTCCCCATCTCCCCTTACCCCCATCCCACTGCACCCCCAAGTTCCCAGTTTTTGCCTGGCAATCTTGTCTACTTCCAATATCCAGGAAGATAACTATATGTTTCCCTTTGGGTTCATCTTATTTAGCTTCTCTAGGATCATGAAATATAGGCTCAATGTCCTTTATTTATGGCTAGAAACCAATTATAAGTGAGTACATCCCATGTTCATCTTTTTGGGTCTGGGTTACCTTACTCAGAATAGTGTTTTCTATTTCCATCCATTTGCATGCAAAATTCACAATGTCATTGTTTTTTTTACCACTGAGTAGTACTATAATATGTATATATTCCACACTTTCTTCATCCATTCTTCCATTGAAGGAAATCTAGGTTGTTTCCAGGTTCTGGCTATTACAACTAATGCTGCTATGAACATAGTTGAACAAATGCTTTTGTAGTATGATTGGGCATCTCTTGGGTATATTCCCAAGAGTGGAATTGCTGGGTCCTGGGGTAGGTTGATCCCGAATTTCCTGAGAAACTACCACACTGCTTTCCAAAGTGGTTGCACAAGTTTGCATTCCCACCAGCAATGGATGAGCATACCCCTTACTCCACAACCTCTCCAGCACAGGCTATCATTGGTGTTTTTGATTTTAGCCAATGTGACAGGTGTAAGATGGTATCTCAAAGTTGTTTTGACTTGCATTTCCCTGATCACTAAGAAGGTTGAACATGACCTTAAGTGTCTTTTGGCCATTTGAACTTCTTCTGTTGAGAATTCTATATTCAATTCAGTGCCCCATTTTTAATTGGGTTAATTAGCATTTTAAAGTCTAGTCTCTTGAGTTCTTTATATATTTTGGAGATCAGACCTTTGTCTGTTGTGGGGTTGGTGAAGAACTTTTTCCAGTCTGTAGGCTGCCTTTTTGTCTTAGTGACAGTGTCCTTTGCTTTACAGAAGCTGCTCAGCTTCAGGAGGTCCCATTTATTCAATGTTGCCCTTAAAGTCTGTGCTGCTTGGGTTATACGTAGGAAGCAGTCTCCTTTACCCATATGTTGTAGAGAATTTCCCACTTTCTCCTCTATCAGCTTCAGTGTGTTCAGATTGATACTGAGGTCTTTAATCCATCTGGACTGAGTTTTGTGCATGGTGATAGGTATGGATCTATTTTCATTCTTCTACAGGTTGACATCCAGTTATGCCAGCACCATTGAAGATGCCCTCCTTCTTCCATTGTGTACTTTTGTCTCCTTTATCAAAAATCAGGTGTTCATAGGTTTGTGGGTTAAGATCCAGGTCTTCTATACGATTCCCTCCCCCCCCTCTCTCTCTCTCTCTCTCTCTCTCTCTCTCTCTCTCTCTCTCTCTCTCTCTCTCTCTCTCTCTCTCTCGTGTGTGTTTCTGTCCATTCTGTTTCCCTGTATTGATCAATAGCTTTCTCTGGAGTGGGGCCCATCCCTGTGGCCGTCCTTTTTGGGACCCAAATCCCAAATCTTCTTGGTGCTGCCAGGTTACCCAGAGAACCCTCTCAACTTTCACCTGTCCCACTCCAAGAGCTGGAAAACTTGCTTGTTTTGTTGCTTGACTCCTGCACAGGGTCGGGGTTGTTCCCTGTATGGAGGTGGGGAGAATCCAGGCCTCTCATCTAGGACTGCCAGTCATCTAAGTAGAGTGCACACAGGGAGGGGAAAATAGTTCCCCAGATAAGTATTTACCCCACTTCACTAAGCAGCCACTGGGAATGGGAAAAGTTCCCCTGGGTTGAGCACAAGGGAAAAGAGAAAGTTCTACTCCTTTCTCTTTCATAATTTATGTCTCTTTTTAACCAATGATCCATAAAAACCCACCATTCTCTTTAAAAGTAAACAAAACAAAAACTCAAATAAACAATAATAATAATAAAGCCTCCAGGTGGGACAAGAGGGTCATTTTCAGGCAATGCAGCATGGATAGAACAAGCAACATCAATAAAGGGGACTTTAAACAAATTTTGCTAGATCCTTTTAAGAAGAGTAAAGACAACTGCTAAAATGTTTTCCTTTGCCACCCAGTCATCCCCAGATATTAGAAGTTTATTTAAAAAAGAAAAATATAATAAGTAGGTCCCAATTGCTGGAGGTAACTTAAAAATTTTTTTAACAACAGAGAATTGATTGGGACAAGAACTTTGGGTTAAACTAAAAGCCACTGTCACCTTCTCTGATGACAAGACACAGTTAGATTTACAGATGCCCAGCAAAATGTTGGTTTCTTGACCTCTGTCAGGAGAAACCAACCTCTAGGACTGGTCCAACACCAAGTTATTGTAATTGTTCAACTAACCAGTTCATCTACCTCTGTCCATATTAAACATACCCTGTGACCTTAGACACAAAAGGGAAAATTGCTGTTCATATTGCCTCGCTTGAAGAGACAGACATCCTAGTGGCCTGACAGTCACCCTGGAATACAGTTCTCCTGCCTCTGAAGACACCTGGGACCTCTGATTTTCAAGAGTCTGACTCTCCCAGAGAAACAGGTGTACACTGTCTTGAACCAGAAAGATGCATTCTTCAGCCTCCCATTGACATAAGTCAGTCAACCCATTTTTGATTTTAAATGAACAGACCTAGAGGTAAGTTACAGTGGGCAATTTACATGGACCAGGTTGTCGTAGGATTTTTTAAAAAGTTCTCTAACCCTGTTTTATGAGAAACTAAATGGAGACCTCCTGCCCTTCAGTCAGAGGTTTCTGAGAAAACAGATTATAAAAGGGCCACTGAGGGACTACTGCAAGAGTTGCAGACCTTGGCTACAGAATGTCAGCTAAAAAAATCCCAACTTTGTACATCAGAGGCTACCTATCTGGCTACCAGCTGTGAGGAGGCAAAAGAAGGCTGTCTCAGAGTAGGATTGCTGCCATCCTTCAGATCCAAACTCCAAAGACTAAGAAACAGGGTCAATAGTTCCTAGGTACCCCTGGATATTGCTGCCTCTGGACACCAGAGTTTCTGTAAATAGCAAGGCCTCTACACACCAACACAAAGAGGGGCACCAAGCCCCTAACCTGGACTGATACTACACAAAAGACATTTATTTGAGGCTTTAAAAACAGCTCTGACTTCAGCTCCAGCCCTAGCTCTTCCAGATGTCTTAAACCTTTTCATCTATTTGTCCACAAAACAAAAGACAAAGGGGGCTTTATTCCAAACTTTGGGATGATGGAAATGCCCTGTGACATACCTGTCTGAATGACTGGATGCTGTAGCCACAGGACAGCCCACCTGTCTATGAGTTGAGGCAGCTATGCTAGTCAAATGAAAAAGCAAGCAAACAAAAACAAGTCAACTCTGAGTCAAGATCTCATAGTCACAGCACACCCACCCCCAATGACACAGTTGAGGTCGTTATCATCTGAAGAGCACCAGAAAACTGGCTGTCTAATGACCATGTGACAAAGTACCAGGTCATACTCTTGGCCCACCCTCGAGTTTGGTTTGAGAAGCCCTCCGCCATCATTTCAACCATGGACTTTCCTGATGACACAGGTGCTCATCCATGACTGTCAGATGAAGGATGAATCCAGGTATGTGGGAACTGCAGTAGCTACTTTAATTGAAATGATTTGGGCCAAAACCAGGTACCTCAGCCCAGAGAGCAAAACTGACCCAGGCTCTCAGATAGGGAAAAGAAAAATCCACCATCACATATACAGACTATCAGTTGATATGCTTTTATTACTGTACATGTCCACAGTATGATCTATAGAGAAAGAGGGCTTCTCACTTGCAGGGAAAAGGGACATCAAAAAATCTCGGCCCTCCTGCAGACTATTTGACTTTTCCAACAAACTGCTGTTCTCCACTGACTGGCTTCTGACCTGGCTGCCAGTGGGACCTATTGGTATTCTGATGACATACCCCTGACTCAGTGCTGCCTGAGATTCCATGGTAAAGAAGAAATAGACAGCTCAAACCCACAGGGTGATGGAGGACACAAGAGGGAAAGATCATTCTCCCCAAAACAACTGGCAGGACTCTGGTAACTGATCTTTACCAGGCTACTAATCTGGGGCCCACAAAACTTTCTGAGTTGTGTACATTGCACATAGATGGGACAGACTAGTGTGGGACATCTCAGCTAGATGCCAGGTTTGTGCTCAAGTGAATCCAAAGTAAAGAGCCCTTACCCAGGAAAGGTCCAAATGAGATACCAACACCACAGAGAACGCTGGGAAAATTGATGTCACCAAGATACGGCCTGCTTGGGGAAGATAAAAGTACTTGCTAGTTTTTATAGATAACTTTTCCAGGTAGATAAAAGTGTTCCCCGTCTGGACTGGAACTGCTCAAATAGTAGCTAAAACACTTTCCATAGTCCCCTGATTTGGCTTCTCCCTAGCAATTTGGTTCAACAATGACCTACCTTTCACAGCTAAAACTTTTCAATTAATAGCTAAAGCTTTAGACATAGATTAAAAACTTCTTTGTGCATATAGACCCCTGTTGTAAGGAGGTTGTTTGTTTGTTCCCGGCTGCTCACCCCAGACATAATCACACAGAAACTGTATTATTTAAATCACTGCTTGGCCCATTAACTCTAGCTTCTTATTGGTTAACTCTTACATCTTAACCCGTTTCTATTAATCTGTGTATCACCACATGGCTGTGGCTTACCAACAAGGTTCTGTCTGATGTCTGTCTCTGGTGGGGATACATGGCTTCCCCCTGACTCTGCCTTCTTTCTCCCAGCATTCAGTTTAGTATTTTATGCCTACCCCTATCCTGCCCTGTCATGCCCAAGACAAATTTTTATTAACCAACAGTATTCTTGACATACAGAGGGGAATCCCCCATCACCTCCCCTTTTCTGTATAAATAAAAAAGATATAGTAATATAGTAAAATTATATATAACAAAATGGGTATCAAGCAAGAAATACAGTTACAATATTTATGCCTACTTTATCTTTTATCATAACTAAGGAAAATTGCAATTATAACTATCTATTCTTCAACTCCATCAAAGACCCCCAAAAGATATATTACTTAAATAAGCAGGAAGTGCATTGTAAATAACGTCCAAAGCTCTAGAATTGACAGAGAGATCTTGCTACCTGAACAGTCATCCAAAGTTCTTCTGTACTGTTGCAGCATCCATCTTCAGCCTACAGGCCAATAGTATCCAGCAGACTTTTCCATGAAGCAGGAAATATAAAAGACAGTTCTGCCTATATTGGCAGTTTGTCAGTCACTTTTTTCTGTGTCCTGTAGAATGTCTGTAGGCTCTTTTATGAAGCAGGAACCCGGAAGGATGGTCTCACCTTTAGGTAAGTTCAGCAGTCATCTCTCTGTGGGTCCTGTGTGACCAATTCACACAGCATAACATCAAGCAGTCCAGGCAAGAGCAGTTTCTTGCACAAATAGCTAATCAACTCCATAAGGAGACTTTTCGATGCCTGTCTTCCTTTTGAGGTAGATTGGTGCTGCCAGGAGCACATGTGTCTCACTGTCATGAAAAGTCCTATGTTCTCCAATCATTTTAAATGTCATATTCTGTAGGTCTTTGAAAGGTTTGAAGATTATCTAATTGAAATATATCTCTATATATTTAGAAAATCTAACACGACTACAAGCTTGACTATTTTAGATTACTGTCTATTAACCTATACTTCTTACTTATACATAACATTTTTAAATGAGCTGCACAAACACAATACCTTAATTAAGAGCAGATATATATGTGTATGTATGTATATATATATATGACAAAATTTACCTTTAATTTGTATCAATAGACCAGGATCCATAAGAATGCAAATCTCTATAGTATATCCCCCTTTAAATGTAAATAAACATTTACAAACAATATTTGGGGTTTGGGCATAGTTATCTCCAAACTACTTCCTGCTTTTTATTGGGTGAAATATTTTCTTTTGTGGGGTTTGCCTGGAGACCTTTTGGATGGTCATGGTTCATCAAGCCACATTAGTCTAGAATTAATCCACATATTTTTATCCTTTGTAGAAACAAAAAAAGAATCTCTTTTCCAAAGTAACAAATTCTGAAATCTAGATACTTTTAAAATACATAGGTTGGTTGAGCTTAGCATCCCATACAATGAAATGTCTCTCTGTACTTTGCTCCTTCACAGTCAAAAAATTTAAAGAAAACACAATAGTATACATAATCCAGACTTTCTGTGTATATTCTATCTTTACATGGCTTATTTTTCTTACTTTAATATTTATTTTATTATCTCTACTCCTTTAATCTATGACAGTCTGTACTCTGTCTCTAGTTGTTATTTTTAAAACAATTATTTCTTTTTATAACTCTATACTCTTTTTCTTATCTCCCAAGCCTACATACATTTTTTAAATATACCGCGTCTCATTTAGATGTCTCTTATGTCTGAATTTGTCCTTTTGTGTATCTGAAATTCTTTTCTGTCTAGGAGTGCTTCTTAAAATACAAAAGAGCTTGGCTAGCACTAAGGCTGCTTTACCTTTTTGCTCCACTCAGTCCAACATGTAGGAGGTCCATTCACTGCTTCTGAGAGCCATTCTCTCTGTCCCAAGCACAGGGTTGGATCACAGCAGGTCTGTGCTGCCATTAAGCATGTTGTAGCACTCTGTTTACAAACCCCATTTAAATACTCAGTCTCCTAAAAGAATCAGAGTTCATGCAGGCAGCATGGTGCAAGAAGCAGCCATTTCAAAACTGTGTGTTTTTTTCTGCTGCCAGTGAATCAGAAAAACCTCCCTTAAAGGAGCCACTGCATTAAGCCATGCTTAACTCTGTTCTGTTGTGTCCAGAATTCCTTTTTAAGCATTGCCAGGTTTTACATGGATAGAGTTGAATATGTTGGAGTGCCAATTTGTTGAAAGGAGGCCACTTGTTTGTTCCCGGCTTCTCAGCCCCCAAATAACCACACAGAAACTATATTAATTAAATCATTGCTTGGCCTATTAGCTCTAGCTTCTTATTGGCTAGCTCTTACATCTTAATTTAAGCCATTTCTATTAATCTGTGTATTGCCATGTGGCTATGGCTTACCAGCAAGGTTCTGTCCAGTGTCTGTCTCCAGTGGGGCTAGATGGCTTCTCTCTGGCTCCACCTTCTTTCTTCCAGCATTCAGTTTAGTTTTCCCCACCTACCTCTATTCTGCCCTGCCAGGCCCAAGACAGATTCTTTCTTAACCAACGGTATTCACAGCATGCAGAGGGGAATCCCACATCAGACCCTTAATTACTGGTCAGGTTAAAAAAAAAAACAGAACATTAAAGGAAAGCCTAACAAAACTCACCTTAGAGTCCAGCAAAGGATGGACAGGCCTCCTTCCTTTGCTTTGCTTGGCCTGTTGCAGTCCATATAATGAGGGATTTATCCCTCTATGTGACTATATTAGGAAGACCTGCCCCACTGTTTCCAGGCTCAAAGACCAGCAGTTGGTAGAACTCTCTACCCATTCCTTTCTCAAGTCATAACAGGCCCTCTAGTTCACCATACAGGCTAGTTAATGAACTATCTAAGAGAGATCTAGGAAACCTTTGGGTGCACCACCTGTTTCCTCTTGTTTGAGTTCAGTGACACCATCTGGGTCAAGCGAGTAGCCAAAGTGGTGCTGAAACTAGCCCAGAAAGACCCTAAAAGATGATTCTCTCCACAGACACTGCTATCAAATTGACTGTCTTCTGATTATGGACCCATTGAAGCTAAGATTTCATTGGGTCTTGGGCCCGCCCACTCCCCACCCACTCTCCGCCCTCTACCTTCTCCTAAGTCTTGTGTTGTGCACTATGGGTATGAATACAGCAGGTTCTAAACCACACTATCTTGAGGCCTGGACAGGAAAATGAGGAAGACAAGATACAGGGAAGGAATTAGCTAGTGTGACTGCAAACCAGCAGCCCATATTCATCTTGACCATTGCTCACTGAAGCCCACTTTAAATGTCTTGTTGTATGGTGAAAAGAAAAGATATTTTTCTTCTGAGATTGAAATACAGAGTTTACATTTCTATGCATGCCCTGCAGCTGGGCTCCCTAGTTTCCAGAAACAAAGGAGTTTCCATTGCAAAAACTGGGGTTGTAAAATGTAGGCTTCCTGAAATTTTCTTTAAAAAGATTCTGACCTTTGGGAAACTGGGAAAACAGACTCCATGCCACAGGAAGGGACCCTTAGGAGAGAGTTTATCACTCACAGCTGAAATCAGCCAGATTTGTGGCTATGTTTAGACACCCTGGCCCCTGTACTATATAGGATAGGAACTAACCAGACTGTCATCTCATTGTGTTTGGAAACAGACCAAATTAATGTTTTGTGTGTATGGGAGTTTTGTCTGCATGTATGCATTGGGCACCACATGTGTATGGTGCTCGTGAAGGACAGAAAAAGCTGTCAGATCCACTGGACTGGAGATATGGACATTTATAAACTTCCTTGTTGGTACTAGAAATCAAACTCGGGTCCTCTGAAAGAATTCCCAGTACTCTTAACTACAGGCCCTTCCCTCTAGCCTTGGAATCATTTTTCATAACCTCTTGATCTTTAATTACTTTTGGAAGGCCTGGCTCAAGCAACTCCACCTCATTGGTTTGGGACAGTGTTTCAGTTTCCCGGGTGCTGGGATTAAAGGAAAGCATAACTATGTCCAGTGTAACTTTATTTCAGTTTTGACCATATTCCCCCTTGACTCTAAACAATATTCTCTGAAGACATTGCCAATTAACCATTTGATGGTTCCATTGTCGCAAAATGCCCGGGGAAGATTCACCCTGCTTAGTCTGATTTGGTCTCAAATTTGTGGAGAGGGGAGACTAAGTGACAGATGTCAATGAGTTAGTTCCAGTAAACTCTTTAGGTCCAGTTTTAAGCATCTGATGTGTAGAAGTGGCTTAAAAGTGGTCAGGCATGCCTGAAGTCCCTTGTGTTTATCCTGTGAGGAATGTCCTTGCATTTCAAAAACATTGCTCAGGTTTCTTTGTCAGCAGATTTTCTGTCCAATGTTCAGTTTTTAAGGCTTTATAAAAACACAGCTCCCAAGTAACAGATAAGAGTTCATATAAAATCTACAAACACACAACCAACAGGAGTAGAACTGTTTGGAAAATTAATTGTATACAGATTATAGCTATACAGTATCTATGACTCTTTAGAACGTGTAAATAGTTTAAGTCATCTCTTATATATAGAGCTAGCAACAATAAGCATGACATAGAATCATAGAAAAGCTATTTCTAAAGAAAAAATTCAAAAATTGGTAGAATATGTTTATAGCACTGGCAATCAAAATTTTAAGCCTCTTATGAATTTTGAATACAGTGCTAATTATTACAGAGTATGAATAAATATATCTTATATATACAATAGCAAAATGTTTACTCTCAGAGTTTACATATATGTACACACACACACACACACACAGGTTTTAAATAGCAAGATTTCCAGAATGACAAGTTTGGTGCCCTTAAGTGTGTAGGACACCCAGATGTCAACATTCCATCACACATGTCAATGAAACCTTTGTATAGAAGCTGGGAGGGGCTCTAAAGGCCCATCGTTATCCATTCTAAGCAGGTGTCAGTTGGTCTCAGAAGTCAGTTATTTGATTTTGTGCTACACCAGAAGTTCTCAATCTGTGCATCTTGACATCTTTTGGGGTCAAATGACCCTGTCACAAGGGTCACTTAAGACCATCAGAAAACACAGATGTTTTCATTATGATTTATGAGAGTAGCATAATAACCATTACAAAGCAGTAATGAAAATAATTTCATGGTTGGGGGCAATACAGCACAAGGAATTGTATTAAAGCATTGCAGCATTAGAAAGTTGAGAACCACTTGCCAAACAGACAAAATCAAATATATCATGAAAATATTCCATAATTTATATCAGTTGTTTCTTTAAAAACACATAGCTAAAATATTTTTTAGGTTTATTTTTTATGTGCATGAACTTTTTCCTGAAAGTATATATGTGTACCATGTACATGTCTGGTGCCCATGGAGGTCATAAGAAGGTATTGTGTCCCCTGGAACCAGAGTTCTGAATGGTTATGAGACTTCATGTGCCACCATGTAGGGAATCACATCCAGGTCCTCTAAAAGAGCAGCCAGGGCTCTTAACCATTCTACCATCTCTTCATTCCCAAAACATGTTTCATTCCTTACAAAGAAAAGATGAAGCACGCCATTAGTCCCAGCACTCAGGAGGCAGAAGCAGGCAGATCTCTGTCAGTTTAGGGTCAGCTTGGTCTACATAGTGAGTTCCAGGACAACCAGGTCTGTTACACAGAGAAACCCTGTCTCAAATGTCTTTGTCAGCTCTTGAGATGCCACAGCCTCTAAGAGTTGCCTCACTTTCTCATTCGGATGCTTGTTATGTTTTTTGTTTGTTTGTTTTGTTTTTCTATTTGTTTTTCATACCTCATTGGAGTTAATGAAGGCTGTTCAGTCTGGCATATGACCAAGGGAAGGAAGGGAAGGACACAGGACATGTTCTGGCCTAGTGTGTCTACTACTCGGGATGATTTTGGTTGACTGCACCCCTGTTATTGTCTCTCCCTCAATCCCACCCAAGTGCTGAGAAGACACTGAACTGAGCAACAGTACTTGCTGGTGATTCTGCATGTATCGATCTTACATGCTTTATAGCAGCAACATTTGCATAACTTAGATACATGGCTATATGTTTCTCATCACAAATAAAATTAATTGTACTAGAATTTAGTTAAAATAATTGCTTACAAAGTGGTCATAAAATACTTCAATATAAACTGATCCATAAATCAAGTTAGACCTTGCTAAATCAAGTTTCTACATAGCCAAAAGTCTGAAACACAAACAATAGGAAACATAAAATAAATTTTAACAAAACATAAAATCTTATGTTCAATCACAAAGAACAACACCTTCTCTTTAAGAATGTCTTGTTGGGGCTGGAGAGATGGTTCAGTGGTTAAGAGCATTGGCTGCTCTTCCAGAGTTCAATTCCCAGCAACCACATGGTGGCTCATAACCATCTGTATTGAGATCTGGCATCCTTTTCTGGCCTGCAGGCATACATGCAGGCAGAACACTATGCATAATAAATAAATAAATCCTTATTTTAAAAAGAATATCTTGTTGCTTTAGAGGTAAGAATTAGGTTTTTCTTAACATTGCTATCTTTAAATGAGACCACTTTCAATTTTGAAGACAGGACCATCTCAGTGTGGATCGCCTGTGAACCAGAGGAGATAATATCTAGACAGCACTTGAGTATCCAAGGTTCAAAGCTAGTAGCATCTTTAGGAGTATTATAATAGCCATATCAATCCCAAACTGAAGTGCCCACACACTTGTGCCTTTGTACTTCCAGTTGTGACAAAAGGAAAGAGGTGCCAAGCAGCTGTTCTAGGTGCACTGGCAGGATAACCGATGACTGGAAGTCAAAGCACAGACTCTCAAACCAAGATAAAGAACCCAGGAGAGTCAAGATGAACACTATTTCTAGGAATATTTTGTCCCAACCCCCTAACAAACATGTGGGAAACAGTACAAGGGACAGAATACAACGCCAGTGTATTCAAATGCACACAGCAGTCAGCACAGACTACATGAAAACCTCCAAGTTTACCAAAAATGTTGATGAGTCCCAATACACCAAGAAAATATAACTATCTATTTGAACATAAGAAAAATGGAAAAAGTTTAGGTGAGGCTAGAGAACGGAGTGATTAAGATACATACTGGAGGTATCACATGCTCACGCAGGTTAGAGACAGGAGCCTCAGTTTTTGTCTGTGCTCATTGTTCCGGTTTGTCCTGGCTGATGTCAGAATTTCCAGTGGCACTGCAATCTAAGCATCTATGAGTGTCTGCTTGATAGTACTTTAAGGCCTCAAACTCAGCAAGAGAAAAGACCCTAAGGCTTTTTATGCCCCAACTTTAGCTCATCTCCTAAATGACTTTAGGGTCATGACTCTTGTTGAAGTAGTATTACAGGGCTCAGTAGCTTTGGGTATTATCTGGAACAGACCCCTCCTTTAAAGTCAGCTATGCTGAATGTGGCCAACAGCGGGGGCTGACTGAGAAGCAAAGGACAATGGCTCTGGGCTCTGATTCTTCTGCATGGACGGGCTCTGTGGGAGCCTTCTCAGCTTGGTCGATCACCTTCCTGGACCTGGGGGGAGTTGGGAGGACCTTGGTCTTAACATAGAGTAGGGAACCCTGATGGCTCCTTGGCCTTGAGAGGGAGGGAGGGGAGGTATGGGTGGAGGGAAGGGGAGGGAAGGGGGAGAAGGAGGGGAGGGAAGGGGGAGGAGGAGCGGAGGGAGGGGGTAGGAGGAGGGAAGGAGATGGAAATTTTTAAATATAAAAAAAAGAAAAAAAAAGTCAGCTATGAATCCCACCTCCAGTTTCCTAGTGATGCTAAGAAATGAGACATCACAACTGCCCCACCTTAGGATTTAAAATCCCATATTAAGGGTGCAGATACCAGGGCTTTGTTTAGGCCCATTAAAAGAAAGCCACTTCTTCCTTATCAAAAGAATGAAACCTGAGGTCTAACTCTGGCCCTGAGTGAAGGAAGGCACGGCTTTCTAAACTATTCCAAAGATAAGAATATTACATTCTAATTGGACTGCTCTTAAGATTTTTTCTTTTTTATTTCTTTTTTAAATTTTTATTTTAATAACTTTTTTCGTTTATTTTACATACCAACCAGTTTCTCCTCCCTCCTCTTCTCCTGTCCCCCTCCCCTTTCCCATCTACCCCCTCCTCCCATGCTGGATTACCTCTGTCCTGCCCCAATTTGATGTGTCATGCTTTGTGCAAGTCCATGGGAGCTCCGTCCCATTAATCCATTAGGCAGAAGAGATTTTCCCATGGTTAGGAATGCTTCCTTCTCTTTGAGAGCACCTGAATTTGTTTCCCACCATTCCAACTGGATGGCTACCAACTGCCCGTAACTCTTCTTCCAGGGATCTAATAGGCTTTTATGGCCTCTACAGGTACTTGCTGTCAAGCTTCAATTGCCCCACTCTGGCCTCTGCAGGAACCTGCACTCACATGCCCACCAACCCCCTCCGGCCTCTGCAGGTAGCTGCAGTGGCATGCACACTGCTGCCTTTGGCTCTCCACAGGCACCTGCCCTCTAAAGCCTGCTGCCCCCCTCTGGACTCTGCAAGCACCTGCTCTTGCATCTCCACTGCCCAAATCTGGTTTTACAGGCATCTCCACTTACATCCCCACTGTCTGCCCTTGTGTCTGCAGGAACGTGCACGCACTCACCCATGGTCACCCCCTGGCCTCTGTGCACACCTGAACTCTCATGAGCACAGCCTCACTGGCCTCTGTAGGCATCAACACTCACATGGCCCACTACCAGTTTGGTCTCTGCAGGAACCTGCAAGCATATGCAATCTGTCACCTTCTTGCCTTTGTGTGCACCTGCAGTCACATTCCCACTGCTCCCTGGGTGCAGGAAACTGCACTCAAATGTCCACTGCCCCCACTCAGCCTTTGCATATCCTCTCTCTCTCTCTCTCTCTCTCTCTCTCTCTCTCTCTCTCTCTCTCTCTCTCTCTCTCTCTCTCTCTCTCTCTGCCCCTCTCCCCCTCCCTCCCTCCTTCCCTCCCTCCCTCTCCCTCCCTCTCTCTCTCTCTGAGACAGGGTTTCTCTGTGTATCCCGGGCTGTCGTTAAACTTGCTCTGTGGACCAAGCTAGCTTGGAACTCAAGAGACCTACCCGATTCTGCCTCCCAAGTGTCAGGACTAACGGTATGCACCACCACCACCACCTGTTCCACCCCTGACCTTTGTAAGCAAGTACACGTACTGCCCACTGCCCCTCTTGCCTCTGCAAGCACTTGCACTCACATGCCCACTGCACCAATCAGGCCCCTGCAGGCACCTTCCCTCAAATGCCACTTGCCCAACTGACCACTGCTGGCACATGCATTCACTTGGCTACTTCCTCGCTGTCTTCTGCAGGCACCTGCACTCCCAACTGCACAACTGACCGTTGCTGGCATGAGCAGTCACTTCACCACCTCCCCACGTTCTTCTGCAGGTACCTGCACTCACATGGCCATTGCCCAACTGACCATTGCTGGAACTTGCATTCCCATGGCCACTTCCCCACTGTCCTCTATAGGCACCTGCACTCACATGCATTCTCCCCAAATCTGCCCTTTTGAGGAATCTCCAGTCACATGCTCACTGTCCATCCTTGTCTCTGCAGGAACCTGCACTCACATGCTCACCCCCAGCCTGATATCTGCAGGAACCTGCATTCCCACAGTCTCCTATGTGTGCACCTGTTCTCACATGCCCACTGCTCCCCTCTCTGGCCGCTGCAGGCATCTACACTAACATGCCCACTGTGCCTCTCTGGCTCTGGCAGGCACCTGCGCTCACATGTCAAATGCTCACCTGGCCTCCGCTGGCCACTTCACTCACATGAACAATGCCCTCCTCTGTCCTCTGCAGGAACCTGCACTCAAATGCTCAGTTCTGCTCTGACATCTGCAGGCCCTTCACCTACAAGCCCACCACCATCATCTGGCGCCTGCAGGCACCTGCCTTCTAATATCACTGCCCACTTGGCGTCTGCAGGCATGTGCACTCACATGATCACTGCTGAACTGCCTCTGCAGGTAACTACAATCATATGCCCATGGCTCCCATGTGGCTTCTGAAGGCCCTTGAACTCATGTGCCCCCTGCATGTAAACTGCCCCTCTCTGCCCTCTGCAGTCTCCTGCCCTCATATGCCCACTGCTCCCCTCTGCCCTCTGCAGTCTCCTGGACTCATATGCCCGCTGCTCCCCTCTGCAGTCTCCTGCCCTCATATGCCCACTGCTCCCCTCTGCCCTCTGCAGTCTCCTGCCCTCATATGCCCACTGCTCCCCTCTGCCCTCTGCAGTCTCCTGGACTCATATGCCCGCTGCTCCCCTGTGCAGTCTCCTACACTCATATGCCCACTGCTCCCCTCTGCCATCTGCAAGCATCTGCACTGACATGCCCACTGCTCCCCTCTGCCATCTGCAGTTTTCTACCCTCATATGCCCACTGCTCCCCTCTGCCCTCTGCAGTCTCCTGCACTCATATACCCACTGCTCCCCTCTGCCCTCTGCAAGCATCTGCACTAACATGCCCACCATCCTTATGACATCTGGAGGCACCCACACTCACATGGCCACTGCCTGCCCTGTCACTTCAGACACCTACACTGATATACCCACTGCTCCATGCTGCCCTACTCAGGTATCTGCACACGCATGCCCACTGCCCTCCTCTGACCTCCGCAGGCACCTGCACTCACATACCCACTTCCCTATGTGGCCTCAGGAGGCAACTGCACTCATATGTCTGTAACCCTGCTCTGGTCCCTGAGGGTACCTTTACTCACAAGCCCCCGAGAATGCTAAGGCACCTGTAATAGCGTGCCCAATGCCCCTCTGACCTCTAGAGTCACCTTAACTCACATGCCCATTGTCTCCCTCCATGTCTTAGTTAGGGTTTCTATTGCTGCGATAGAACACCATGACCACAGGCAAGTTGGGGAGAACAGGGTTTCTTAGGCTTACACTTCAGCATTGCTGTTCAACACCAAAGAAGTCAAGACAGGAACTCGAATAGAGCAGGATCCTGGAGGCAGGAGCTGCTGCAGGGGCCTTGGAGGGGTGCTGCTTACTGGCTTTCATCCCCTGGGTTTCTCAGCCTACCTTCTTATAGAACCCAGGACCAGAGCCTAGGGGTGGTGCCAGCGACTAAAACTGAACCCTCTCCATTGATCACTAATTGAGAAAATGCCTTACAGCTGGATCCCATCAAGTCATTTCTTCAAGCTCTTCAAGCGAGGCTTTTTCCTCTGATGATTCTAGCTTGTGTCAAGATGACACACAAAAACAGCCAGTACTCTCCATGTGTTGGAAGGAGGCCACTTTGTAATTACCATTGATAAATTAAAAAAAAGTGCTTTGGATAGCAAGGCAGAACTTAGATAGGCAGGGAAAGCTAGGCTGAATGAAAAAAAAAGGCAGAGTCAGGGAAAAGCCATTGATCCTCCATCTGAGACAGATGCTAAAAACATTACCCAGTAAGCCACTGCCATGTGGCGATACACAGATTAATAAAAATGGGTTAAATTAATATGTAAGAGTTAGCCAAAAAGAAGCTAGCACTAATGGGCCAAGTGTGATTTAATTAATACAGCTTCTGTGTGATTATTTCAGAGCTAAGTGACTATGAATTAACTAGTGGCCTCTAACAGCACTCCATGGCCTCTGCCGACACTTGCATTCCTATACCCACTATGCCCTCTGGCCTCTGCAGGCACCTGCATACACCTGCCCACTGCACCCCTCTGGCCTGTAGTTGCTTTTTTTATTTTTACTCTTTGGGGGGCCAGTCACCCAGCTCCTAAATAAATACAGAGTCTTATTCTTACTTATGAATGCCTGGCCTTAGCTTGGCTTGTTTCTATCCAGCTTTTCTAACTTAAATTACCCGATTTTCTCTTTAACTACATTTTGCCTCTGGGCCTTTTACCTTTCTTTGTCCTATTTTTCTTTCCTTCTTACTCTGCACTTGGCTGTGTGGCTGGGTGACCTGCCCCTTGTGTCATCTTCTCCTTCTCCTTTTTCCACTCCGTACCCCTGGCACACCTAGATTTCTCCTCCTATTTAGTCTCTCTGCCTGGCAACCCTGCCTTTCCCTCTCCTGCCTAGCTATTGGCTGTTCAGCTCCTTATCAGACCAGGTAAAGTAACACAGCTTCACTTTGTTCCAGAGTTGAACAAAGACAACGTAAAAGAATGCAACCCACTTTTGCATCATTAAGCAAATATTTCACATCATGAACGAATGTGACACATCTTAAACAAATATGCCACAACACTGGCCTCTGCGGGCATCTGCATTCATATGCTCACTCCAAACCCTTTGTGCTCTGCAGGGACTGGCACTCACATGTCCATTCCTGGCCTCTGTAGGCACCTTCACTCATGTGCCCACTGCCCAAGTGACTGTTTCTGGCACGTGAACTCACCTGTCCACTGTCCTCCTCTGTCCTCTGCAGATACCTGCACTCACGTGCCAACTACCCAGCTCCGCCCAATGCAGGCACCTCTACTCACATTCTCGCTGCCCGGATCTGGCCTTTGCAGGAATCCCAGGTCACATGCCTACTGCATCTGCAGCACCTGCACTCAGATGCCCACCACCCAATGGTGTCTGCAGGCATGGGCACTTACATAACCACTGCCAAACTGCTTCTGTAGGTACCTGCAACCACAGGTCCACTGTGTCTCTCTGGCTTCTGCGAGTACCAGGGCTCATATGCCCAATGCCCATGTAGCCTCCGAAGGCCCATACGCTCACAGGCCCTGGCCTTTGCAGGTATCTGCACTCACAAGCCCACTGCCCAACAGAACTCTACAGGAACCTGTAAGGGCATGTCCTTTGCCCCTCTGGCCTCTGCAGTCACCTCCACTCACATAGCCAATGTTGCCCCCAAGCCCCGCCCAGGTCTCTGCAGGCACCTGCCTCCTCTAACCTCTGCAGACACTTGAATGCACATGCATACTTCTTGCCTGCCCTCTGCAAACACATTTACATGTGCAATGTCCCTCCCCCCCCCCGCTTCTTTAGATACCTTCACTCACATGGCCATTGTCCCATATTGCCCTCTCAAGACACCTGCACTCACATGCCCACTTCCTGCCCTGGCTTCTGTGGGCACCTATACTCACACGCCTGCTGTCACCGTCTGGTCTCTGAAGGCACCTACAGTCTCGAGCCCACTGCTCCCCTCTGGCCAGTGCAGACATTTGCACTCACATGCCCACGGTCCCCATCTTTCTCCTGCTGGCTCCTTCACTTTGTCCACTGTCCCGTGTGGCCCCTGTAAGCACCAGAACTCACTCATATGCATGCTGCCTCTCTTTGTCCTTTACAGGCACATGCACTCCCATGCCCACTGCTCCCCTCTGGCCTCTGCAGGCATCTGCACCCACTTGCCCACCACCCTTCTCTGCCTTTTACTGCCACCTACACTTCTATGCCCACTGTTCCCCTCTGGTCTTCCCAGGCACCTGCATTCATATCCCTTCTGCCTCTCTCTGACCTCTGCAGGCACTGACACTCACATACCAAATGTCCCTCTCCCTCATGCCTACTTCAGGCACCTATGTCCACTTACTCATGCTCCCCTCTGGCCTCTGCAGGCAGCTCCACTCATGTGTCCACTGCCCTCTTCTGGACACTGCAAGCACCCGCCCTCATCTGCCCACTGTGCCTCTGTGGCCTCTGCAAGCACCTACACTCATGTGACTAATGCTGACCTGGCATCTTAAGGCGCCTGCATTCGCATGCCCACTGTTTGCTTGGCCTCTTCAGTAACCTCCAGTCACATGCCCCCGTCCCCCCTGGCCTCTGTAGGCACCTGCACTCAAAAGCCCACTGCCCCCATCTCCCTTCTGCCAGTACCTGCACTGACATGACCATTGTTTGCCTGGCTTCTGCAGGGACCTGCACTCACATACCCACTGCCCACCAGACTGTCAACCCACTGACTGACAACTCACTGTGATGGGGACAGTGCAGATTAATGATAGAGGACTTATATAGGGGCTGAAACTTGTCTAATATCCAAAGCATTTAACCTAGGCATTTCCCCTTAGTCTGGTGCCTGCTATTATGGATTATGGGATAGTTCAACTGAATAACAGCAATATTAACGAGCTTACTTGGTGGGCATGCACCAATGGTTTGATTAGATATGCCTCTTCTGGTGCTTTCCAAACTTAGTAGACAGACTGATCAGGAGCTGTAGGTGTTAAAACAACTGATAGATTTCCTTGCAGAAATGGTCCTACAAAACTGGAGAGCCTTAGACTTAATTTTCATAAGAAAAAGAAAACTTTGTCTGGGTTTAGGAAAGACCTGTTGTTTCTATGATAACTGACCAGGAATAATTAAGGAAAATCTTGCCAAGCATTGGAAAAAACTTCAAAAAAAAGAGACAAAGATTTAAGTCATACAATTGATACAAATCTCTGTTCTTTTGGTTCTCCTGGCTATCAGCCCTAACTGGGCTTTTAATTCTCATTCCGAGTATATTAATAGCAAGTTCCTGGATCTTAAACTATTTGGTCAACTACACATGAGTATGATTTCAGTAAAATTAATGGTCCTTAGGACCAGTTACAGCCCTTTAGAACAGGAGAAGTCGATAATTTGACTCATTCACTAAGACGAATTGGGATAAAACAGGGCCTAGAACTTAGTAGGATCCCAGACCTTAGCACAACTGACTCCATGATGGAAGTGCCATTCAGGCCATGAAATTCAGCATGTATACAGCACCACCTGCCAAAACGAAAACAAAGACCCAATACATCAAAGCCCATAGTTCTGGGAAGACTCTAAATGTACTAACCTTGCTTTTATGCTTCTATAGTTCTGCTTCTGCTTAACTGGTCTTGTGAGCTGAAATATGTCAACACAGAACATAGAATTTGTGCTTAAAAGCTCATCCTGAGAAAGATTCAGGGCTACACTGGGATCCAAAACACCCAGTGTAGTCACTAGCCAGCTAATAAAGACTTTCTATTGGCTTAAACCCATGTCTGAGCAGTCTTCTCTGGTGAATACCCCGCAACAGACTGAGAATCCATCCTCATAGATTGAATGATTACCAGATTTTTGGCCTTTCCACAGAGACAGCCATTGTTGCACTAGCCTCAACTACAGCCTGTAAGCAATCTAATACATTCCCTTTCAGTATGTATACATGCATTCTATTAGTTCTGTTCTCTGGCTGTGATACACACACATATAAAGTACTTTATGCCATGTCCAGTATAAGCATTACATTAAGTGGAAATTTGTATCTTTTCTTTTTTCCCCTGCTTTTAGATGTTTTCTTTTATTATGTTATCCCCATTTTTTCACATTATAAAATAATGCCGACTCCAGCCAGGCAAGCAGGTAGGCTAACTGCAGATCTGCAACTCTCTCTCTCTGCTCCTCTAGATCTAACTCCCCAGTCTCATCCCTAACTCTGCAGCAGAAAACCTACTGTGGCCTACCATCACCACCAGCCTCGTGTCCACATTTCCAGTAGACAAAGAGATCTTTCAATCCTAAACACCCTCTCCCAAATCATTGTTTTATTCCAGTCCCTTACCCCGGGAGATACTTCCTGGTAACTCTGTTACTCTCAAATATTTGAGGAGAAAGACCACTAACCTAAATCATCATGGCCAAATTAATTAAAGAAATTTTTTAGTAATGTACATAGCCTGCCTCCCCCTAGGTTGAGGTTCAAGGCATCTGTCTGGAACATGGGAAGATAAGGGCTTTTGTTAGCTCCAAATGGGGGATTTGACAGGTAAATAGGTGGGGTTTTGGAAGCAGAACATAAGTGTAACAAGTTAGTCATAATGACCTCCTGATACAAAAGTACAGTTGCAAAGTTATAGGTGCAAGGCTATAGGTGACAAGGTTATAGGTGGTCATAATAAGCTTTTGAAACTAAGACATGGTTGTCATTTCTTGAAACAGGCAGTACAGTAGCATTTGTAGTTAAGGTTACAGGTGGGGCATAGCCCAATCCTTGAGAAACAGATTTAATCATAAACAGGAATGGGCCTAGTTTGCCTTACTATAAGATGGCTTTCAAGCCCAAGATGGAGGCAGGCTGGTTCATCAACCCACAGGGCATTGTGACCAGGAAAGCAGGTATGCTAATTGAAGATCTCCATCTTTCCCTCTGCTCCTCCAAACCCAATCTCCCAGTCTCATCTCCAGATCTGCATCAGAACACCTGCTACGGCTTCCCTTTCCTTTTTACCCCATCTTCGGTGTATTCCACAACACAGATCTTCCCCTCCTAAACTCCCCTCTCCCCACTTATTGCTTTATCCCAGCCCCCAATATTTGCAGGCACTCCCTGGGAGCCTACAGGCTACTCTGACCAGAAGAACAGGTAGACTACCTGCAGATCTTCACCTCTCCCTCCATTCCTCCAAGTCCAATCTGCCATTGTTGTCATCAGCTCTGTTGTGGCCTCTCCACACTCTGCAACGACTCCAAGGGGACTAGGCAGATCCGGGTACAAGACCCTGTTCTCCTTCTTCCTGTGAACCCTTCAGCCCCCACCTCACAACTCATCCCCATTCCCAAGTTTTAGGTATCAATATCCAGAAGCACATTTTACTAAGAACTCACTCAGAAAGATGAGATATCAGCACCTAGAATTACAATCTTCCCCAACCCAGTAGCCTAGATGCCAGCACAAAAACACAAACAATAACAGCCAGGACATTATGTTTCCACTAGAGCCAACGACAGTAGGACCTGAGTATTGTACCATAGCTAACCACAAGAAAAAGACCTTAAAATAGCTTTTACGAATACAATACAAGACTGCACTGGCTTATTTTATGTGTCAACTTGACACAAATTAGAGTCATCAGAAAGGAAAGAGCTTCAGTTGAGAAAATGCCTCCCTGAGATCAGGCAGTACGGCATTTTCTTAATTAGTGATCAATGGGGGAGGGCCCAGCCCATGGAGGGTGGTGCTGTCCCTGGGCTGCTGGTCCTGGGTTCTTTAAGAAAACAGGCTGAAAAAAAAATCCTGTACAGTAAAAGAACTTCTGGAGGCATCACAATCCCTGACTTCAAACTCTACTACAGACCTACAGTACTGAAAACAGTCTGGTATTGGCATAAGAACAGACAGGAGGACTAATGGAACCAAACCGACGAACGGATATTATTCCACACACCTTTGAACACCTAATTTTTGACAAAGAAGCAAAAAATATCAAGTGGAAAAAAGCATCTTTAACAAATGGTGCTGGCATAACTGGATGTCAACCTGTAGAAGAATGAAAATAGACCCATATCTATCACCATGCACAAAACTCAAGTCCAAATGGATCAAAGACCTCAACATGAAGCCAGCCACACTGAATCTCATAGAAGAGAAAGTGGGAAGTACACCTGAATGCATTGGCACAAGAGACCATTTCCTAAATATAACCCCAGTAGCACAGACACTGAGAGAAACAATTAATAAATGGGACCTCCTGAAACTGAAAAGCTTCTGTAAAGGTAAGGACATGGTCAACAAGACAAAACGACAGCCTACAGAATAGGAAAAGATCTTCACTAACCCCACATCATACAGAGGTCTGATCTCCACAGTATACAAAGAACTCAAGAAATTTGTCATCAAAAGAACAAATAATCCAATAAAAATGGAGTACAGACCTAAACAGAGAACTCTCAACAGAGAAATCTAAAATGGCTGAAAGATACTGAAGGAAATGTTCAAAATGCTTAGCCATCAGAGATGCAAATCAAAATAACTCTGATATTCTATCCTACACCTGTAAGAATGGCCCAGATCAAAAACACTGATGACAACTTATACTGGAGAGGCTGTGGGGTAAAGGGAACACTTCTGCTTTGTTGGTAGAAATGCAAGCTGGTACAGCCCCTTTGGATGTCAGTGTGGCGATTTCTCAGAAAATTAGGAAGCAACCTTCCTCAAGACCCAGTAATACCACCTTTGGGTATATTTACAATGAATTCTCAATCATGCCACCAGGACATGTGCTATGTGTTTATAGCAGCATTGATTGTCATAGCCAGAACCTGGAAACAACCTAAATGCCCCTCGATCAATGAATAGATAAGAAAAATGTGGTACATTTACACAATGGAGTACTACACAGCAGAAAAAAACTAACGACAGCTTGAATTTTACAGGAAAATGGATGGAGCTAGAAAACATTATTTTGAGTGAGGTAACCCAGACACAGAAAGACAATTATCACATGTACTCACTCATAGGTGGTTTTTAAATATAAAGCAAAGAAAGCCAGCCTACAAACCACAATCCCAGAGAACTTAGACAACAATGTGGACACTAAGAGAGACTTACATAGATGTAATCTACATGGATGAGTAGAAAGTAAAATAAGACAAGATCTCTTGAGTAAATTGGGACCATGAGGACCTTGGGGGAAGATTGAAGGGTAGAGGGGAGAGGCAGAGAGGGGAGCAGAGAGAAATGTACAACTCAATAAATATCAATAAAAAAAAAAGAAATAGAAGCAGTCATTAAAAGTTTCCCAGTCCAAAAAAGCCCAGGGCCAGAATGGTTTTAGCATAAAATTCTACAAGACTTTCAAAGAAGAGTTAATGCCAATGCCACTCAACTTATTCCACAAAATAGAAACAGAAGGAACATTGCCCAGTTCATTCTATTAGGCCACAATTGCCCTGATACCCAAACCACATAAAGACCCCCCATAAAAGAGAATGACAGTCTATTTTTTTGTGAACATAGATGCAAATATACTCAAGAAAATTCTTACAAATTGAATCCAAGAGCATATCAAAAAGATAATTCACCATGATCTAGTAGACTTCATCCCAGAGATGCAGGGATGCTTCAACATATTTAAATTGATAAATATAATCTACTATATAAACAAACTGAAAGACTAAAATCATAGGATTATCACAAATCTTGAAAGGAAAATTTTCAGTTTCATATGGAAACAAAACAAAAATCCAGAATAGCAAAAACAATCCCGAACAATTAAAAATTGCTGCAAGTCTTCCCAGTCCAGATTTCAAGTTGCCCTACCAAACTATAGTAATAAAAAACACCATGGTATTGACATAAAAACAGACATGTTGATCAATGGATTTAAACTGAAGATCCAGGCATGAACTCATACACCTAAGGACACCTAATTTTTGATAAAAATGCCAGAAATACACACTGGAAGAAAAAAAAGTATCTTCAACAAATGGTGCTGGACTAACTGAATATCTACATGTAGAAGAATCCAAATAGATCTACACTATCACCCTGCACAAAACTCAATTTAGAAAGGATCAAAGACCTCAACATAAAAATAGATACACTAAACCTGATCAAAGAGAAAGTGGGGAATAACCATAAAATAATTGACACAGGAGGCAACTTTATGAACAGAACACTGAAAGCACAGGCACTAACAGCAACAATTAATAACTGAGAACTCATGAAACTGAAAAGTTTTTGTAAGGCAAAGGACACTGTCACTTGGATAAAGCGGTAGCCTATAGAATACAAAAATGTTTTTACCAATTCCACATCTGATAGAGGGGTAATATCCATAGTATATAAAGAACTTAAGAAACTAAGTATCAAAAAAAAACCCAAATAATTCAATTAAAAGCTTAATTACAGATCTAAATAGAGAATTCTCAGTAGAGAAAGCCCAAATGTCTGAAAAACATTTAAAGAAATGTTTAATATCCTTAGTTAGAAGGGAAATTCAAATCAAAACTACTTCGAGATTTCATCTTACACACATCAGAATGTCCACTGGTCAATACAGTTGACAGTTCATGTTGATGAGGATATGGAGCAATGGGAACACTTATTCATTGCTGGTGGGAGTGTAACAAAGTCTTACATCTACTATGAAAATCAGTGTGATGTTTTCTCAGGAAGGTGGGAACTGATCTCCCTTAAGATCCCTCTATAACACTCTTAAGCATGTACCCAAAAGACATTTCATTCCACTACAAGGACACTTGCTCAAACATATTTATTGCTGATCTGCTCATAATAGCAAGAAACTGAAAACAACCTAGATGTCCCTTTACAAAAGAGTGGAGTATTACTAAGCTATTAAAAATGACATCACTAAATTTGAAGGCAAATAGAAAAGACATCATGAAAGTTACAAGATATTCTAGGGCAACGGTGGCACAAAACTTTTGGGAATAACTAGCCAAGATCTGATTTTAATTAAGGCCCACTATATCAGATATGACCCATACCTGAAACTGCTAGGGATGACCAAGCTCAGAGACCTAGGGCAAAACCAAATAATAGTGGTCTAAAAAAATAGAAAGAAATGTAGTGATGAAATGACTCTTAGTGATATTCTGCCATACTCATACATCAGTGCCTTATTCAAATATCCTTAGAGAACCTTCCTCCTGCAGCGGATGGAACAAATACAGAGATGCACAGCCAGAGAGTACACAGAGTGGAACATGCATCCTCGAATCTCTTTTTCCAGAGTTCAGGGAATCCTGTGGAAGAGGAGGCAGAGAGAAGTGTAAGACCCAGAGGGGATGGAGGTCACTAGGGGAACAAGGCCCTCTAAATCAACTTAGCAAATTTCATATGAACTCACAGAGACTGAAGCATGCATAGAGCTTACATGGGTCTGTACCAGGTCCTCTATGTGTTGTAAAATGGCTCGAGAGAGACCTTGGCAGGTGACAGCCAGAGGCCTCGTGGTGGGCGGAAAACAAATATGCTACGCAGGCAAAGCTTAAGTGAGGAGTTTATTGAGAGAAGGGTAAAGGAGAGGGAGGAGGGAAAGACAAAAACAGAGAGGAAGAAAAGGCAAGGACAAATCTGTCTCTTCAGAAGAGCCATGGAAAGAGAGATTGGAGGTGGGTGGAGCTTGTCTCTTAAAGAGACCTTTGCATCTGTGTATGGACTACATAGTGACTTAGCATCCATAGGACTCTGGGTTGGCCAGCACACTGCCTGGGTTTATCTTACCAGGGGCCAGGGGCCAGCATCATGCCTTAATGCTAAACACTATGTATATGCATTATAGCTTTGGTTTAATACTTTTGGGGAACTGAGATCCTTATTATTATTATTATTATTATTATTATTATTATTATTATTATTATTATTAGTGGTGGTGGTGGTGGTGGTGGTTTTTGACAGAGGGTCTCTCTATGTAACCCTAGCTGTCCTGGAACTATGTGGACCAGGCTGGCCTTGAACTCACAGAGATCTATCTGTCTCTGTCTCCCAAGTACTGGGATTAAAGGAGTGGGGCCATCAGGCAAAGCTTGGTTTAGTATTTTTAGAAAATCCCAAGTGTGTGAATGAGTGGGCCTCTGATCCTTGTCCCTTCTCTTGGGCTCTTTGTCTTCAGTTGGTTTACCTTGACCAACTTTGATGTTCTTGTTTTTATCTTATCTTATTATATTTTATTTCATTATGCTTTTTATTATCTCTTAGGAACCTGTTCTTTTCTAATGAGAGACAGAAATGGAGTGGATCCAGATGGGATGGGAGGTGGGGAGGAGCTGGGAGGGGTGGAGAAAAGAGTAGTTCTAATAAGGATCTATTGTTTGAGAAAAGAATCTATTGTCCATAAAAAAAAAAGGTGGTGGTGGGAAGAATGCTTCTGATATCCACATTGCGAATGAAAGGACGCCTGGAAAGAGCAGAAAAACAAATGTCCAATGCAGAGAAATAGGAAAGAGAGGCTCAGTCACTCATCTTCCTGAGGTTGGGAGGCTGGGTGGCTGGTGAATAGAAGCTCTTTTCAAATATAGTTTTATCCTCCTCTCTGACTGGTGCTGAGGATTTAGCTTTCAGGAGGAGGTTCCTCAGTATGTCCTTGGGGTGGTTTGAATGAGGTGGGCCCCACAGTCTCATATATTTGAATGCTTTGGGAGTGGCACTAGGAAATATGGCCAGGTTGGAGTACGTGTGACTTTGATTGTAGTGAGAGATTCAACAGAGCCCTTGTACCTGGCATAAATCTGGAGTGATGGCACGTAGCTATGAAGTAACCTTTTGTACATAGTCACTTATTGTTAGCTGACATTTATCGGGCTGCTTTTTCTGAAGGATCCATAAAGATTTTACATAACCTAGTCTGGAGATATACCTGGCAAACCAGGAAATCTTGTATGGATGAGAATTGCTTATGTAATGGTTCCTTCTCAGGACTTCTAGATCAGATAAGAGCTGTGCAGAAATTGACTTGCTAGAAGTGCCTTTTGTGTAACAAGAAAGAGGCTTATTCGAAGCTGCTAGGTATTCAGTCCTTCACAGACTTTTCCATCCTGCTGCTAGCAAAAGCTGTAATACATCCTTCTTTGATAGAATAGTGAATTGCTTAACTCAGAACAATGACAATTGTTGGAGTAGGTATGGCCTTGGTGGAGGAAGTGTGCCACGGGTGGGGGGGAGAAGATTTGGGGTTTCAAAAGCCCACGCCAGGTGCTGTGGTGCTCTCTCTTCCTCCTGCATGCTGATCTGGATGTAGAACTTTCAGCTCTGTCCCCAGCACCATGCCAGCCCATGTGCCACCATGCTTCCTGCTACAATAATTGATAAATTTTCATTCTCCAGTTAATGGAAATCCACTGCTGCCAATCTAATAAGCCAATCAAACCAAATTATTATTAAATTCAGGTTTAATGAACAGAGCTAAGCATTCCTGGGTGACCCTCAGGAGAGCAGGAGGAATCACATGGCAACCAGGTCTTAAGTAGCCTATAGGCATGGTCTTGAGCAAGCCCAAGGAGGAGCTGACTTTTGGTGAACTTTCTCGGGGGCAGAGTTTGAAGAGAGTAGCTCCAGAGGAGGAGCTGCTCCTTGTTGCACTGAGAGTGGGGTTTGGAGAGGCAGCTCCAGGGGAGATGCTGCTAGGCATGCTGAGGATTGAGTCTGGAATGGGGCTTTTCTGGGTGGAGATTCCAAACATACCAGCCCTTTTAGGAATATATGGATGCCAGTAGGGTTTTCATCTAGACATGATAATGACTTAAGCCTCTGAAACTGTAAGTTAGCCCCAATTAAATATTTGTCTTTATTAGAGTTGCCATGGTCATGGTATCTCTTACATAAATAGAAAGAACACTGACCGACAATTATCACACATCAAAATGGAAGAGATGTAATAGTCTGTCCTGTCTCTTTAAGAGACAAGCCACGTCCCTTCCTTTTCGTGTCTCCCACTCCAAAAGGCAGCTTCTGCCTCTCCCCACTTCTCCCCTTCTCTCTCTCTCTCTCTCTCTCTCTCTCTCTCTCTCTCTCTCTCTCTCTCTCTCTCTCTCTCTTTCTCTCTCTCTCTTCCCCCTCTCTCTCTCTTCTTCTTCTTCTTCTTCTTCTTCTTCTTCTTCTTCTTCTTCTTCTTCTTCTTCTTCTTCTTCTTCTTCTTCTTCTTCTTCTTCTTCTTCTTCTTCTTCTTCCCCTTCCCTTTCATAACCCTCTAAATAAATGCCCAACATCACTCTTCATGGTGCAATGTGGTCTTGTCTACAATCCATGGCATGCCCATCTGTCTGTCTCTCCTCGTGGTCCAGTGCACCATCCCTGCCTGGGACTGGCTGCTCTTGGGACCCCACGCTCATTGCCTGTCACCACATGACCCACTGCCTGCAGCCACTTGGGGATCCACAGAATTTTAATTCATTACAAGAGACATCCAAACCAACAGCTGCACAAATTGTAACATAGAAAAAAACTGAGAAAACAAAGCAACATGAGTCCTGTAAAGTCCTGTACTTAATTCAAGCAAACTAATATAGGTAAAATGCCAGATGGAAGTTTCAAGAGTTTTATAAATGTCCTGGTAAAAATCATCATTGTTCTGAAAAGAGAACACAAATAAGCAGGGGAATTAGATGTAGGACCTGGAGAAAAAAGTCAATAGCTTAGAGGAAAAAGTCAGCAAAATGTATGAGAAAAATCATCAATGTAGACAAAAATGTCAGCAACATGGAAGAAAACAAAGAAATTGAGATTTGGAAAAAAATTAGAAATGTTTGAAATAAAAAACTATGAACCAAACTGAAACTAAAAAATAAGCTTGCATAATTATTCTTTTAAATATATTTTTCATTTTTATTAGTTATGAATTTGCACAGTGTATTTTGATTATATTAGCCCCTCTTTCTTAACTCCTCTATCATCCACACCCCTTTCTCCACACACACACTCAAATTTATGTCTTTTATTATTTTTTTAATTATTTGGTTTTTCGAGACAGGGTTTCTCTGTAGTTTTTAGAACCTGTCCTGGAACTAGCTCTTGTAAACCAGGCTGACCTCGAACTCACAGAGATCCTCCTGCCTCTGCTTCCCAAGTGCTGGGATTAAAGACGTGTGCCACCACCACCCGTCAAATGTGTCTTTTTAAATAAAACCTATCAAGTACAGTTTGTGCTGCCCTAATATTCTTTCATGTGTGGCTTTCATTGAAGCTTAGCCAAACTACCCATTGTGACACCCCTAAAAAATCTGGATTCCCTTCTTCCCCTAGTTATCACTTGCCAATAGTTCCTTATGTAGAGATGGAACTTCGCTTCCACCTCCCCTTTTCATATTTGGATTTTTTATGTTTGAATTTGTTCAAATCTTGTTCGTGGAAGTAGGGGAATCCAGTGTAGAAGATGAAATATGAGTTAAATAAGTAACACTAAACACCTTTTGAAAAATTCATATACAAATCCACTAATATAGAAACATCCTAAAATATATATCCATACACATGAATGAAAGAGTTTAAATTAAGCTACCCTATAATATGTCAACAATGCCCCTACTAGACACCACAGGTTAACAAATGCAAACCCAGTTTTAGGAACAAACTACTTATTTTGGAGTTTTTGGCCATTGAGGTCCTATAGAACTTACTTTAGAGAACTTAATGGTATGTATGACCTTAATGAAGAAGACACAACATACTTTGGTCATATAATATGTGGACATCAAGCTGATATGTACCAAGAAGCTTCATTATAGACAGTTAAGATCATAAAAATTAATCAAAGTTACATATATTTTCACATAAAACCTGAAAATTTGAAACTGCTGGGGAAAACAAAGGTAAATACTTTAGGATATAGAAATAACAATTAGTTTCCAACCAGATTCCAGTGGCACAGGAAATGACTCCAAGAACTGACAAATGGGTTACACAAAGTTGAGAAGCTTTTCTTTTTATATCAAAGAAAACAATCACAAGCATGAAAAGACAGTGTGTGATACAGAATGTAACACATATAACTACACATCAGTTGATTAATACTTAGAATCTATAAAGAACTGAAAATGTTAAATACCAAAAACCTAAATTATACAATCAATAAGTTGGTCAGCTAGTGAACTTATCAAATAAGTCTTAACAGAAGGTATACAAATTACCAATAAATGGGAAAGAATTAGATATACTTAGCTGTCAGAAATGCAAATTAAAACTACTTTGAGATTATATGTCTTGCTCAACTGGAATGACTAATATCAACAAAATAAAAGACAACAAATACTGGTGAACCTGTGGGGAAAGTGGAACTCTTATTTATTGGTATAGCTACCATGAGAATAAAGATGAATGTTTCTCAAAACACTGAAGTAGACCTACTAAATGACCCAGGTCTTCCACTCTTGTTTGTATACCCAAATGATTCTAAGTCCTGCCTTAGAGACATACATATATGTTTGTTGCTGCACCATTCATAGCAAGTTGGAAATGGAACCAGCCTAGATGTGTACCAACTGTAACCATTAACTGCCTATAGAGCATCAGGGATAGGCCTTGTGAGCCTCTCCCTCTTCCATGATGTAATGTTCACAGGCCCAATTTTTTGTAATTCTTACACACTTGTCATAGCTACTGTGAGTCCCTGAGTACAATTATCATACTATGCCTGCAACACAGCATTCCACAACACTTCACCCTACCATGGGCTCTTATATTCTTTCTTCCCTCTCTCCCTCAGTATGTTATGAGCCTGGGAGAGGGTGATAGATGTCCTTTTGGAGGCTGAACATTCAATAGTCATTTATTATCAGCACTCCGACCAGTTGTGAGCTTCTGTAAGAGCCAGCATTCAGTGCCAAGAAGTTTCTGTGTCCAGAGCCAACAGCAACAATAATCAAAGGACATTAGCATAACGGACATTGTGTAATATGTCCATTTAGCAAAATAACAGCAGCGGTTTCATCACTAGGACTTATGACTTCCCAACAGGGACTTTTCGCATGTTTACACTACCAGTAGTGAGTTTCTGCCTGTCAAATGAGCCTTAAATCCAATTTGAAAGTTGTTGACTACTCTCAGAGCGGTTTTGTCTCACCATTAAACTAGTGGACCCCTCTTGCCTGGCAGATCGGTACTCTAGCAACGGAGTTCCCAGTTGAATAAGATGGTTGATGACTATTTCCTGGGAGCATAGCACCGTCTGGCACTGTGAAAGCTAGCCAACAGCAAAAAGAGAAAAACATAATGCTTCCATCTAAATTTCAGCTTGATTTTTCATGTTGTATTTTCATACAGGATTGCATGTACCTAAACTAACCTCAAAGTCACTTTGTAGCCAAAGCTGGCCTTGTCTTACTGATCCCTTTGCTTCTTTCAACCCAGTGGTGAGATTACAAGTTTTCACCATCACACCCAGCATCATGTATGAAAATGTCACAGTGAACCTCATCACTTTGATTTAGCCTAGTACAAATATTATGCATGAAGAAGCACATGACTACTGGATCTGTTGGATGGCTTAATCATAACTGTCAACTTGATAGACTTTAAAATCACTGGGACTATTTGAGTTACTTCTGGGTTTGACTATAAAGAAATTCCAGGAAAAGTTTTGATTGAAGAAGGAACATCAATCACCCTGAATATGGGTAACACAGTCCTGTGAGCTACAGCACTGAAGTGAATAAACGAGAGAATGTGAGCTGAACACCAGCATTTATTGCTGAGTGTTTCCTGTCTGTGGATGCAATGGGACAGTCTGCCTCCTCCTGGTACTGAGCCTATTTCCGTGTTAACCAAAGGTCAGAGAGTTGGAACTTAATTTTTCCAAAGTTATTGTGCTTCTACCTCAAAACAAAGGTCCCACCTAGTTGTAAATCAGAGAGTTCTGCTCTCTCAAGGTTATTTTCAACAGACCTTGTACTCCAGGAATAGAGAAGTAGATTTGTTCCTACCTCAAACAGAAGTCTAAGGATCCAACTAAGTTCCAGTTCCCTATATGGAGATAATTTGGGATTCCACCCAAGGAGTGATTTGCCTTCAGAGTGTTTTGGTCTAGGGTGTGAGCATGACTTGGTGACTTGTTTTGTTCTAGCAACAGAATGTTTAACTATGGAGGTAGCCTGCAACCTTCAATTGGTTTGTTCATTTCCTTGTATCATGTTAATGCAGTCTTTTGTCTTACTCCTACCTTTTGCAGTCAAGGGTATTTTAAGAAGTTGGAAATTAAATTTGTGCGAATTTTCAGTACCCACGAAAATTCCCTCCCGATACTATCCTATATGTTTCTCTGTTTTATTATTTCATTCGCGTCTTCATATTCTTTAAATATTCTAAATCCCCATGCCTCTACTGAGAGGTATTTTTGTTGAGACTGGTCCTCAACAGTACTGTGACTTCCAGATGACTATACTTTCAAAATGTGGGCCTAAGCACACTTTTCCTTCCTCAGGTTGCTTTGGTCGGGTATTTGTCATAGCAGCAAGCATTGGCACAGACAGCTGATAGAATGCAAATTGGAATAATTATACAGCACAATTTGCCAATGCCTACAAGCAGTATTATTGACAGAGGAAAGTGAAGATATGAATGCAGCAGTAGAGGCCCATGTTATGCCCAAATCCGTGAAGTCCCCACAAAAGCCAACAAGGAAACCAAGTCCTGTATGTAAAAGCAACGAGCCTTTATTTTAAGCAAGTTTGTAAACCTGGTCTCTCTGCATGTCCAGTGTTTTGGAATAAACAGAGAGCCCGGAGCTCAGTTAGAATGGGTTTTTACAGTAGTAAAGGTGGGGGTGAGGGGTTTCTGAGGTTTAGGACCCCTGATTGGCTGACATTTGTCTAGGGGTGCCCTGGTGAGTGTATTCTGGCAGGTTGTCCTATCTACAGCGGTTAGAATGTTAGGCATTTCCTTTGAATGGTCTGTTCATCAGTGGTGTTCAGGTAATCTCAGCTTGTGGTTCTTCCTGCTACCAGGTAAAGCTTCAGGGTAAACTACTGAAACTCAGGCCTCCATTTAAATTTACAGATAGCCGAGTCCTACTTTAGCAGGACATAATGGTTGGAAGTAAAAAACTTCCTTTGGATGACCTGCCCATATTTAACTTATCATGGCTGACTCCCACAGCCCAAAGGAAGTTTCAAATTAGAATTTTCTTTATAGCAACTTTGTATAGCAACTTAATTCTCAGAATTATAACAATGTGAAAAAAACTACAAAGTAAAACTCTGAAGTCAATCAGAATGTTCGAACAGAAATTGATATATGAACATTTAACAAAGCATACTTAAAATGAGCAGCACAGCATCACAACAGTGTGAAGAATTAGAAGAGGAAAAACAAGTTAAACTGATAACTTTCTGATGAGGCTAAAGAGAAGAACTATAATTAGCTTGGCAAATGCATTTCTCACAGCATATTGAGTTAAAATTTCTGAAATCACTCCATATTTTTTACTAGAATTGAGTAAGTATATTGTACATAATCAGAATGAGCTTTCTTGTGGTTGAGGAATAAAATATATATGGTGGGGATAGCTGTACTGCTAGAATAAACATTGTGGCACCAGGTCAGAATCAGTTATCAGTGCATGCATATGATTTTTAATATAGATACAAAAGTACAGCTATGCATATGTGTATACGTTGACATAGAACATAATTTTCCTTGATGTATGTCTCAAATAAGCCTGGATATTGTGAAGCCTCAGAAAAATGAGAATGCTTACATTTTGCAGAGTTCCTTTTAAAACATTTATTTCTCTTTGTATGTGTGTGTGTGTGTGTGTGTGTGTGTGTGTGCACGTGCACATACACACATGCACACATGTGCATGTACAAGTGCTTTCATGTATGTCAGGTACCTATAGAGGCCAGAAGCAAATGACGGATTTCCTGGAGCTAGAGTCACAGGCACTTGTGAGCAGCCCAGTGTGGGTGCTGCTAGGCACCAAATTTGAATCATCCGGAAGAACACAAAATGCTCTTAACCACTGAGCCATCGTTATAGTTCTGAGTTTCTTGCTTTATACAGAATAGAAACCCAGGTCTTATCTATGCTAGGCCAGACCTATCTTCCCAGTAACGTTTTCATTATGAAATATCGTTCTCCATTAGAGAAAAACAGGCCTCCTTATAGAAGGTATTGGTTTTCAGTTTAGGTTCAAAGAAACAAAAGTTAACTGCAAAATTAAGATATTGCTGGAAAAATGAGGTCAACCCAAAGGAAATTTCAGTGACCCAAGCTGGGAAAATTCAATATTTATATTCATTTCTCAGGAAGGCAGCAACAAATACCCAGAAACTGCAGTGTGTAAAATAATGGTGATTTGGTAGCTCACAGATCTGTAAGACAGGAGTCCAAAAGCGTTAGAACAGTTGCTTTTTTCTGCAGGCTCTGAGGAGCAATCGATTTTATGAATTCCCTTTAGATTCTAGTTATTATAAGAAAAACTGGTGATTCTAAGTTAGAGATGTTTAATTCCAATCTTTGTCATCATTTTCACATAGCATACTTCTCTCTGTCTTTTGTGTGTCATATTCCAAATTTCTTTCTATTGTATAACATTGCACAAATTCAGTGTAGTTGTATTTTAACTGAATTGCATGTGAAAAGGCATTATTTAATAATGAACTCATGGTCTCAGGCACTGGATCCCACAGGCACTCCCTGGAAACCTGCTGGCCCTGGTGGCAAGAGAATCAGATCAGCCATCATCAGAGAAGCTTCCTCCTGCAGTTGATGGGAACAAATACAGAAACCCATAGCTAGACAATGTGCAGAGAGTGGGAGACCTTGGAACACTGAGTCCTAAGTGGGATGTCTCGATCAAATCCCTCCCCTCAGAGCTCAGGGAACCCTTTGAAAGAGGAGGCAAAAAGAATGTAAGACCCAGAGGGGATGGAGGACACCAGGAGAACAAGGTCCTCGAAATCAACGTGAGCAAAGGTCATATGAACTCACAGAGACTGAAGCAGGAAGCACAGGGCCTGAATGGGTACGCACAAGATGGGGTCCCATCACTGAAAGGAGAAGTGGACACTGTAATGGTTTAAGTAAAATGCTGCAGGTCCCCAAGTGGCGGCAGTGGACAGTGGGCACAAGACCACGTCAGGCCACGAAAGCAGCCAGTCCCAGGCAGGGAGCCCCTAGTGGCCTGTGGGCCACGAGGGCCAGCGGGTCCCAGTCAGGGAGATGAGTGGTGGGTGAGAGACTGAGAGCAGCAAGTCCCAGGCAGCCATGTGGCAAGTGAGAGACCTTACAGGCAGCTAGTCCTGTGAGGAGCCACAGCGACAGAGGGTGAGAGACAGAGAAAGTGAGTATTTATTTAATGGGTTATGGAGGGGAAAAGAGGGAAGGGGAGAAGGGGAAAGAACAGAGAGGGAGGTGAGGGGGAAGAGGAGCCACTGCAGCAGGTACCTCAGAGAGAGAGAAAGAAAGAGAGAGAGAAGGAGAGAGGAGAGGCTCAGACTAGAAGCAGAAGATCCTACTGCCTCAGCGGTTAGGGGGAGTGGGTTGGGCTTGCTTCTTAAGGGGATAGGACACAGACACATGTCCCCATCCCTAACCCAGAAGCTGTCTTCAACTGATAGTCACTCACAAGTCAAAAAATAACTTTTCTCCAGTGGAGTTTCACTGGGGATACAAACAACTCTTAAGGGAAGGCTGCAAGTCCAGCAGTGAATGAACACCATAAAAAGAACTTAACAGCATCTTTTTTGTTTGTGTTATATCATTTTTATTTATTTCATTATTATTCTTTAGATGCCTGTTTGTTTTCTAATGAGAGTCAGAAAGGGGTTGATTTGGATGAGTGGGGAGGTAAGGAAGATCTTGGAGGAGCTGGAGTAGGAGAACCATAATCAAAATATATTGTATGCAAAAAATCTATTTTCAATAAAAAATAATATAAAATTTTTAAAAAGAACTCATATTCATAGTTGTTGGGAGCTGAGACATAAATATACCATTTGGCTGAAAACAATTCTACCTGTTGCAGTAATAAAATTATTGATAACATTAAAGTTTAATTCATAAGCTTACTTCAATATCCATAATAAATAAATACAGCATAATGAATAAATATTTTTGTAACAAGCATATTAGTAATTGTATATGAGGGTTGAGAGAAATGGAAGATCACTGTTAGGCAATCACTATAACAATTATAATTGGAAAATTCCTACAATTGGGGGGGGGATTTTTTGAGACAAGTTTCTCTCTGTAACAGCCCTAGCTGTCCTGGAACTAACCCTGTAGACCAGGCTGGCCTTGCACTCATAGAGATCCACTTGCTCTGATGCTCCAGTGCTGGGGTTAAAAGTGTGTATCACTACAACTCAGCCTCCTATAATTTTTGTGTGTTATAATAATTTGTGGGTAAAAGTTGTAGGACAAACAAGAAATTTGCACAATCTCAAGATATTTCCTCAAAAGTATTTAATAATTACAAAGAGAATATTACATTTTGTCATAAGCCACACCATGTTGGGCTGCCATATGTTGGGGGTCACATTTCTGTGGTGATCTTTGGCACGACCCTAACCAGGTGAGTTCATGTATTCCAGGGTAGGGGCTTGAGGATTAGAAATGTTAGGTAGGAGGAACAGAGATAACAAAGAATCACAGAGACACAAGATAGTATCAGGTGGGTCACTAAGTGCCTCTTGCATATTGAGTTCTGAGTTCACCTGTGTTCAATTTTCCATACACTTTTATACCCCAATACAAAAAAAGGTGGAGAGAGGCAAAAGACTGCTTTAACATGATACAAAGGACAACTAAAACAGTTAGTTGCTTTTATACTTTGGGACACCAAGCCATTAATTCATGAGAAAAGCATTCTGTTGTTTAGGCAGTGAACCCACATTAGACCAAATATCCTGAAGGCAGTTACTCTCTAGATCAAACCTCCTAACTCAAAAGAAGGAGCAGAAGTATGCTCGAATTCTCTGACCTTGGGTCAGGGTGGAGAGGACACACCTCTGTGGGCCATTTGAATGTCCAAAACACCAAGTAACCACACCCTAGGTCAGGGTGTGTAGCCACAGTTGTTACAACTTTGAGTAAGCCACAACTCTCTGGCCTTCAGATAAGGTGGAATAGGCTCACATTGTTGGACCTCCACATATTTAGTATAAGACAACGTTAGCCTAGTGATCAAGATTAAGTAGTAATGAATCACATTAAGTCCAATCATATGTATTCTCATAGACATCTTTTGTGTTGCTTTTACCCAAACCAAAAAATTGCTACTATAGTTAATGTAAGCCATCAGAAAATAAAAACAAATTTAGTTTGACTTTATTCATTGTCATGAAATACAAGAAAGCACTGGGGAACTTCAAGACACTAAGGTAACACGACAACTAAGTGCATTGTGACACCTTGGTTTGGATCCTGGAACAAATAAAAGATATGGGGGAAAGTGGGTGAAATACCAATAAAGGGTAAATTTAATTGTTCTCAACAAAGAGTAATCTCTTAGTTTTTGTATCTATGCTATGACTATATAAAATTTTGTCAGTATAAGAGGATGGATAGAGAATATATGAGAATGTGCCGTACTAGATTTTCAACTTTCTGTACATTGTAAAATGTTACAGAAAAAAATTTAAAAGGTCAAAAATATATACGTTCATAAAGAAAGGCACTATTTTTTAATTTTCCCTTTGAATTCATTAAAACCTCAAGGAGGGGATGATTGCAACTATAGGAAGGAGTAAAACTTTACCACATAAAACCAGGTGTAGAATGATAGAACACCAGGCGGGTACATAGTGGACCACTAATGCTAAGTGTTTTAAATGGCAGTGGGTAAAATTCTGCTTCCTCTTGACTTCATTTTTGTTGGTAATATTTAACTTTACAGTCCGGCATTTGTTCCATTTCATTTTTCCTGATTTTTTTAATACATTCGTGGAACAAAACTAACTCTCTCTCTCTCTCTCTCTCTCTCTCTCTCTCTCTCTCTCTCTCTCTCTCTCTCTCTCTCTCTCTCTCATACACACACACAAACACACACATATACACACGTGATGCATGAACCCACAAAGGTGAAGTGAGAGCCTACAAAGGTATAACTAATTTATTAAGTGGTTCAATGAGAAGGACAAACTCACAGGTAGAGTAAGGCTAATGCCACTACTGATCCTGCAATGCCTCTCCACCTCTTAATCTTCAACCACATTAAGCAGGGGCCAACGAGCTAGTGGAAGAGAACAAGAGTGCTCTCTCTCCAGTTTGTCCTGTATCAGACAAGACCATGCTCCAAGGCTGGTACCCCAAAGCTATTGACGGAATGAATTCCCACAACACACAGTATGAGAAAGAGACAAAGGAGATACATCAATTGAAGCTGTATAAGAAGAGTTGTTATTCTGCAATGGGAACTAGGTTATAAAAGAATTATTTGATAAAGTGTAAAGTTAACATTTAAAATAATAACAATGTTTTCCCAGATAACATGGTGTTCTGTGGAAATATTCAGAACCATTCCTGTATATTCTATTTTCTATTTCTTAGAAGCTGTCCTTAGAAATAAATCTGGATAAAGAATTGTTCAAGAAATGCCTCACTGAGGAATTGTTTCCAAGTTCTGTAAAAGTATCTTTCAAAGTTGCACCTAGATATACAAATATGATACTCCTGTTAAAACGTCTTCCTCTTTCTTTTTGTGAGAAAGAGGAAAATAACCTATTTTATTACTTTTATGAAAGAAAGCAGACTAAAGTTAAATAGGAAGGAATAAGGAACAACTAACAAAGAACAGACACCAAGTGTCTTGATAAGATATCAGGTTCTTACCAAACACTAACTATTCTGTTGCATGAGAAAATAAATCAATCTACTAAAATATTTTGCCTCCATTTAAATTAAAAAGTATAAAAATCTATATATACTGAGAACATGAATACATTTTTAAATTTTCTATAAAATTGGAATTATAAAATGTTTCCACTACTGTGGCTTAAAACATTGTATTTTAAACATTCACATTTCATTCAACAATCTGAAATGTTACATATCTACATAGACATTAGCATAGTGATTTATCATCATCACCATATTATTAGAGATATGTGTAATATGTTCATGCATATACTTACACATGAGGAATTCAGAGAATAATTCCTGGTGTCATCTATCAGATGCTATCTGCCTATAAAAACATTTATTCTTTCAATATAAGTGTCAGAAGATAGGGAGAAGGGCTATGAAATGTTATCTTAGGATATGCCACAGTGAACCCAGTCCTGATCTTGCAGCAGCCATGGATGCCTGCTATGGGTCTACACGAGACAATTAATCATAGATTGGAGGGGAGTTAATGCGTAACTATCTCTCCATCTGAACTATTAGCTATTAATGGAGAGAGTAACCACTGTCTTTAGCTGTATCCACTGAGGAGCATACCAGGCTCCAACTGATAGTTTTCAAACCTCTGGTCCCTCAGATGATCCTGGTTACACTCAGTGGGTCTGAAAAATAAAATAAAAACCCCACTACCATCAACACCAAAGTTATGAATGTAGGAAAAGGACTTCAAGGAAGATGGGGGATTAATAGAGTTAAGAGGGAAGTGAGGGGATTAATAATCAAAATGCATGAAATTGTCAAAGAACAAACTCAATACAAGTTACCAAAAATATAAAAAAAACTTGCATGGTTTCATAGATATTATTCTTTGATCCATATTCCCTCTATATATCCTCTTATATCACCTTTTCCCTTATATCAAATGTTTTCTTCTATCTTCTTCCCCATCACACCAAAATCTTTCTTTTTCTGCAAAAGTCTTCTCCTGTGTTCATCAATTTCCCAACTTATTTGTAGCTTTATGTACTTAACTGAGGTTGCTTGCATGAGCATGAATGGGATAAATAATAAAACATTATTTACTCAAAGAAAGGCAACTTCCTAGTGGTTACCCCACATATGAATATCACATGCACACACACACACACACACACACACACACATCATCATCATCATCATCATCATCATCATCATCATCTACCATTAACTGCCTATAGCTGTCCCATCGATGACAGAATGTTGACAGATCCAGTTTTGAGTTCACAGATGCAAAGGTAAATCATGTTCAGTAGACATCTTTTCACAGAACTCTTTTCCAACTTCTGCCTATTTATTCTTTCTTAATATTCCCTGAGCTTTGGAGAGTACTCATCCCTAAATAAGACATCTCAACACAAACTTAACTTTAGTACTTTGATATCTGGTGATATAGATGCCATATTTAGGGCTGAGAATTCAGCAGCAACTTCTCTTCATTACTTTGAGAGTTATAAATCTCTGCCACTGTCACCCAATGCAAACAGAAGCTTCTCTGACCAAAGAAAAGGGAAGCACCGATCTATGGGTACAGCCATAAATATTTAAACGGCAGTACGACAACATGTCCATATAACAAAGCACTAGTGTTAATTTACCCTTTATAGTCTATGACTTTCCCAGCCCTGAGGTTTTAACCAGGTTTAAATTGCCTCGCATGAATTCTTTAGGACAATGGTTCTTAGCCTTCCTAATGCTGCAATCCTTTAATACAGCTCCTTGTGTTGTGATGACCACCCCAATCATAAATTTATTTTTGTTGGTACTTTATAAGTATAATTTTGTTACTGTTATGGATCATAATGTAAATATCTGTGTTTTCTGATGGTCTTCGGTGACCCCTGTGAATGAGCTGTTTGGCCCCACAAAGAACCCCTGCATGCTTCACATCCCATAAGAAAGCAGTTGTTTACCTCAGAAATAGCTATGCCACTATTGTACCAGTGGGGCCATCTTGTGTGACTGTGTTCACAACTGAATAAGTCTTCAATAATTTTCTCTCCCAGTAGCCTACATTGTACCATTCCAGTGCTATTAAATCTAGCCAAGAAGAATGAAACTTCTAGCTCAGTTCCAGTCTGATTTATTTATGCCTTGCAAACAAGATGTGTTCATTTACCTTTTGTTGAGTTAGGGTCTCTCACTGGCTTGAACTTACCTAGTAGCCTGGGCTAGCTAGACAGTGAGGCTCCAGGGATCTGCTTATTTCTGCTTCCTCAGTGTTGTGGTTATAAGTATGTGACAATAGTCCTGAATTCAAAAACAAAACAAATGATGGGTTTTAGTCATCAAACTTGGGTTCTCATGCCTGTAAAGCAAACACTTTAGCAATGGAGCTATCTACTTCCCTAATTTGCATACAAAATTTAATACATGCCCTCACAATCAATTCATTGACTGAATTTCTGATTATCTCTGATCCATAATAGTGATAGAACCACTCCTTATATAAAGGTCATTTTTATTTTTATATGTATTACATATTGCTTTCTGGAAATACTTATATTTCCCCAAATATGTATGTGTGTCTTTTGCTTCATGTTATTCAGAAAAAAAGGAAATTATTTCTTTAAAATACCTTAGAGACCTATGTTGCTCTTAGAGATTCTCATACTGAGGACCTATTATATGCTTAAGATTTTCATTTTGAGTATTATCATGCTCCACAGAATTCTGACCCAAGACATAGACTCATTACTCCCAGATGATCCCTTTAACAACTAGAAGTTCCTGGACTTAGCAGGAAAATAATTTTCTGAAAAGAGAAAGAATAAAGATGTTTTGCCGAAGGGACTAGAATCCCAAAGGATGTCAATGCAGTTAAGTACCAAGTTTCTCTTCAGTGTTTCCTAAATAGGGGGGTGTAACATGAGGGGGGGCCTGTTTGTTTGTATTTTCTGTCTCGCCCAGTACCCCACAGCCAGCAAGCCCCAAAGAAATAACACAGAGATCTCTATAAGTTATAAAGATAATTGGCCCATTAGCTCTAGCCTCTTACTGGTTAACTCTCACGTCTTGATTAACCCATTTTTCTGATCTATTTTAGCCATCTGGCTTAGTACCTTTTTCAGTGGGGCAGATCACATCCTGCTGCTTTGGTGGTCTGGGCAGGAGTGGGAGGAATCAGCTTCCTCCTTCCCAGAATTCTCCTGTTCTCATTGCATCATTTCTACTTCCTGTCTGGTTTTCCTGCCTATACTTCCTGCCTGGCCAATCAGCATTTATTTAAAACATGATTGACAGAATACAGACATTTCTCCTGCACCACTTCCCCCTCTTTTTTAAAGGAAAAAAAGTGAAATATCCATAGTCCATTTCTTTGGGAATATGGGCATAGTATTCCAGGCTACTTCCAACTGGGGGCGCTGATAATCTTATAGGGACCTACAGAAAATTTAGAGTTACGATCAAGTCCTGACTGAAGTATCCTGTGAGTCCAGGACAGGGAACCCTGACTGCTCTTTGGACTGGAGAAGGAGGGGGAGGGGAAGCGGGGGGAGGGGGAGGGAAATGGGAGGAGGGGAGGAGGTGGACATTTTTAATAAAAAAAAAAGAAAAATAAAAAATACTTCTGATGCATAAATTCCATCTGAAAGTGATACTTTAAAAGGAGCTACATTGTTAGGTTATATGAGGATGATTTTAGAAAGCACATAAAACACACTTTTTTAGTTTATGGCAATTGTTCAGAAATGTAAGTTCTAGTTATGATGCCCAATAAATATTTGATGGATAATTAATTCATCCAAAAAAAGTATCCTGTGAGTCTTGAGCTTCTCAGGCAGCAGTCTTGAACTTGTTCTGGATGAAGAACTCAGACATCTGGGCCATCTATTCCTGCCGGAGATTTCTCAGGTGGTCTTCCTTGATCAAAGCTGATTTTTCTTAACTCTGAATAAATCCACAGCCTCTCATTTTCTGTGGAAACAAAAGCAAAATCTCTTCTCCAAAGTAACATACATTTTGACATTAATTTTGAACCCAAGGTATTTTCAAAACACCTATCTTGGATAAATTCTGCAGCATTTATAAGCAAATATCTTTTAGCAGCTGTTGCTCTTTCCTCAGCATTCAAACAATTCAAAGAGAGCATAATAACACACAGTATCAAGATTCTCTGTGTATTTTCCATCTTTACATGGCTTTATTTTAACCTCTGTTTCTTTTATTTTTACTTTTACTTTTTGAGACAGGTTCTCTGTATATCTTTCTCCTGGAATTCTCTCTGTAGATCAGGCTATCCTTGAACTCACAGAGATCCATCTGTCTCTGCCTCCCAGGCAAATCCTACCAGCATGCACCACAACCGGCTACTCTCTTTCTTTCTTTTGTTTATTTTTTCCCTCTGAGAACTTTAACCTTTAGCCTGTATATATTTTTAACACACTGTAAACCATTTAGAGGTTTTCTTCCTCTTTGAATCTCTCTTTACTGTATATCTCTCTTTTTCTGACCACATTGGTCTTTAATTTGCTAAGGAATATGGAGAAGTTTTTTGTCACAACTCTATGGCATTTCAAGGTCCTTGCCAGGAAGCAAGCTGCAACAGTGTATCCATCAGGACTGCCTGCTTGAAAGAGTCAGAATTTTTCCTGGCAGGAAGGCCCAGAAAGCCTGCATTTTAAAACAGTGCAGCTTTTTTCCTGCTATGGCTGAAAACTGAAGTGCTTTACTTTAGTTTTTCCCAAGCTTTTTCAGGCTTTGTGTGGATGCAGTTATCCATGTGGGTGCCATTTGCAATACGAGCGGGGGGGGGGGGCTGCTTGTTTGTTGGGTGCCATTTTGTAACATGAGGGGGCCTGTTTGTTGGGGTTTCTGTCCCACCCGGTATCCCACAGCCAACAAGCCCCCCAAAAAATCACACAGAGATCTCTATAAGTTATAAAGATAATTGACCCATTAGGTCAGGCTACTTATTAGCTCTTGTAGCTTATATTAACCCATTTTTCTGATCTATTTTAGCCATGTGGCTCAGTACCTTTTTCAGTGGGACAGATCACATCCTGCTGCATCAGGTGGTCTGGGCAGGAGTGGGAAGAATCAACTTCCTCCTTCCCAGAGTTCTCCTGTTCTCATTACATCATTTCTCCTCCTGTCTCATTTTCCCGCCTATACTTCCTGCCTGGCCAATCAGCATTTATTTAAAACATGATTGACAGAATACAGACAATTCTCCCGCACCAGAGGAGGGATGGGGGAAGAGAGGGAAGGAAGGACAGACAGACAGACAGACAAACACACACACACACACACACAGAGAGAGAGAGAGAGAGAGAGAGAGAGAGAGAGAAAGAGAGAGAGAGAGAGAGAGAGAGAGAGAGAGAGAGAGAGAGAGAGAGAGAGAGAGGAGACTTTCAATTGTCAACTCTCAAGAACATATATTTCCCAGGTGAATGGGCCCCAAGAACTTGAGTGTGGGAGATCTGGCTCTGTCCCTCATCTGTCATATGGTGGCATGGGTGAAGGAAAGATGCCCTACCCCTTTCCCCGCCCCTCACTGCCTATAGCAGGTAGGAGAGTTGGCTCTGAGTTCACAAGAACAGGAGAGTAGGCCGAGCACCTCACTTGGGCAGCACAATAAAACAGCTGCTGTTGAAGGCTAGCCCACCCTGAGCTTGTGAGAGTGGGAGATCTGGCCCTGCATCCCTCATCTTCCACGTGGTGGCAAAAAGAAGGAAAGATGTCTTCTTCCACTTGCCCCTCACCACCAGAGTTAGGAGAGCTAACCTTGCCCCCCACCAGCCTCAATACTTGGGAAAGCAGGCACTGCAACTTGCCTGGGCAGTACAGTAGAGCTGACCTTGTTGTTGGGGGGCACTGGTCAGCCAGCCCTGAAGGCATGAGAGGAGAGCTGGTCCCACCTCTTTTGTCTGGCCTGTAGTGATAAGGATGGGGTAAAGATGCCCTTGCTTTCCTCACAACCTCCACCCCCTGCTGCTGGCAGGAGAGCTGACTCTGCTCCACTCCACCAGCTCTAGTGCTCAGAAGAGTTCCTGCATGTTGCCTGGGCATCACAGTAGAGCTGACCCCATTGATGGGGGTGTGCATGAGCTGGCCCTGAGAACATGAGCACGAGGGATCTTGTTCCATCCTTCATCTACCATATAGATGTTGGCAAGGGAGTGGCTCCTGTACTTTACCTGGGCAGCACAGTAGAGTTGACCCTGGTGCTGTAAGTGTGGGTGAGTCACCTGGAGGGAGTAAGAGCAGGAGAACCACCCTTCTTACTGCTTGCTGCATAGGGGGAGCTAGCTGAGGTGGTGCTAGAGAGCTCCCCCAAGGGGGAAGAGGATAAGGGAAAGCTGGTGGACAACCCTCCTGGACCTCCCAGGTCCAGAACCATGGCTATGAGTTGCCCCATTTCAACATTCACCCCATCTATGATCTGGTAACAACAGGTTATCCAAGAGGAGTCCTAGTGGGGGCTCAGTATTGATAGTATAGCAGAAGCCAGAGGCCTCAAACCAGATAAATGACTCTTTGCAATGAACACTTACAAGTAAAGATGTACTGTGGAACTCAACAAGTCACACTACAGCTTCCAGAATGAGATTTTTCATTTTTTTCTTTTCTTTTGAATTTTTTTTATCTGAGGTGATGCAAGGGCAGAGGGCAGATGGGAAAGGATGGGGAGATGAGTAGGATTGAGATGCATGATGTGAAATCCACAAATGATCAGTAAAAGGTAAATTTAAAAACAGAACATAAACTTCCAAGAAAAGCTAATTCCCCTTAGCCAAAACACTGATAAATGGGAAAACTAACAAGATACTTTTTAAAGCAATGTACAACTGAACAAATTACTGACAGAGAATTATCACCAAAGTAGTTTTAGTGTGATTACACAAGGGAATTGTCTTTCTTCCCATGCCCTATTTGTGTTTCCCCAGAAGGACTCAGTGAATACATGTAAGAAAGTGATTTATTCCCCTTCAGGAGAGACAGAAAAAAATCGTCTACCTTTGTGGAGTAAGCTAGAAGGGTTTAGCAGGTATTTTTAGTTGCTTTCCTGTTCCTGTGATTAAAAAAAACTCTGACAAAAGAAACTTAAGCTTTGGAAAGTGTTTTAGGTCACAGTTCAAGGAGAGGTCAAGGGAGCAAGAGCTTGAAACACCCGGGCATATTGTATCCACAATCAGAAAACAGAGAGGGATAAACACGTGCTCCTACTCAAATGCCTTTCTCCATTTATATAACCCAGAATTGCCTGTCTGGGGAATGGTAACTCCCAGAGTGTGCTTGTCTTTCCACCTGAACACAGTCAAGATCATCCCTGTGGGCATGTCTAGAAACTCATCTGCTAGGTGATTCTGGAGTCTTTCAAGGTGACAGTAACAGTAGCCATCACAGCAAGCATAGTAGTAGCTGTCCTTTTCAGAGGATAAGCAGATAGGCCTCAAACTCTTCTCCTGGGAAAACTATTAATGAAGCTGATCTGGGAGAATTTTTCTGTCTTATGACTGAAGGAAGCAGGGAAGTATCATGAGTCCCTGCTAGATTGGTGCAGAAGACTGATGAAAGGAAAGACTATAAAATTTCAGACAGTATTTGTAAATCAAGGAAAATGACTAAAGAGAGCTTTTAATAGAAAAACATATAACAAAGCTGTATCAGTTAGACAAAATTGACTTGAACTCAAAGACATATCAATATAAATCACTCAGTATTGAAAATAGATGGCATACACAAAACAAAAATGAACAAAGAAAATAGCAGATCTTTCACCTTACTTGCCACCAATAATCCAGAAGGAATCAAAAAGAGGTAAACTTACTCAGCTTTTTTTTCCTCCATCACCATAACACCAGCAGGGTCCAGCTGAAGATTGAGTTTCTTTCTACTCTAGTGATTTGATACAATTCAGCCTTCTCCTTCACAACTCTGACACATAAAAACTAGAAAAGTTAAATGTTGTTCAACACTAGAAACATCAGAAGACACCTAAACAGGATCAATATCTAGAAAATGAGATTAATAGAATTAAAATTATTATACCATAATACACAAAATATCCAGGATACAAATGAAAATTAATCACAACTTGAACAACTAAAAAAATCCATATATTGAAAATGAGATTACAAATGTTAAAAATCTTTGACATTTTCTACAATCATAAAAATGTTTCAGTAAGAAATTGTAAACACTCTTGAAAATAAGGAAAGACTATAAAATTTCAGACAGTATTTGTAAATCAAGGAAAATGACTAAAGAGAGCTTTTAATAGAAAAACATATAACAAAGCTGTATCAGTTAGACAAAATTGACTTGAACTCAAAGACATATCAATATAAATCACTCAGTATTGAAAATAGATGGCATACACACTTAAAACAAAAATGAACAAAGAAAATATCCCTGAGGACCATCAGAATAATAACAACAAAAGTTCTGCCTTTTAAAATTTAAATTCTATGTGGGAGTCTAAGAAAATTTCCAAATAAAAAATAATTAACAATAGGATCAATATGTGGTGGGCATAATTACAAATTCAAAGTGATAGTACACCATAAACCGGAAAAGTCAAATGAGTTTTATAATAGAACATGTTACAATCAATCCTCTGCAGTCTTCAGCAAGTGAAAAATCACTGAGATAAGTGAAAGTTAAGGCATATTGACTGGTAAAAGATGGCAAATTTAAATGACATCATATTTTTCATTTGAAACCTTGAAGTTCAGTGGGAAAAATACATTTTTACAAGTACAAAAAGTAATTCTCAGACATGAAATTTATATCTGATAAAAGTATATGTTGGGAGTAGAAAAGACACAAGACATTTCTCAGAGGAAAAAAAATAACACAAAAAAGAGAGAGAATTTACTACTAAAATACCTCCCTTAAACCTGGCAAAAGAAATTTATCCTGCTGGCCCTGCAAAGTACAAGTCACACTCTACCCTCAAACTCTTCTATCCCCTGAAAACTCTGAAACACAGGCTGCAACTACACAGAGAAGACCAAGAGGTGAGTGACCACCCACCCAGCAGGACACCTCACTTTCTAGGCCCTTCTTATCGGGCAAAACCCCGTCCCTTCCCCCACCTGTCTCAGCTTCTCTAGCCAGCCAGCAAGCAAGCTTCCAGCCGGTAGGAGGCTCCAATACCCCATCCCATCAATCAAACCCTGTAAGCTACAAGTTCCACTCCGCCCCCAAACCCTTCTATCCTCCTCGACCTCAGAGAAACTTTGAAATACAGGCTAAAACTACACAGAGAGGACCAGGAGAGGAACTCTGAAGCACAGGCTGTGACTGTAAAGAGTGGACCAAGAGAGAGCTGACCAAGAGAGTGGACGAAGAGAGTGGCTTCCTGAGACACAGATAGCAACAGTACAGAGCAGACCAAGAACAGTTCCCAAAGACACAGACAACAACTGTAAGGATTGGACCAAGAGGCATCCAAACTGGAGAGATAGTTGAGAAGTTAAGAGCACTAGCTGCTCTTCCAGAGGTACTAAGTTCAATTCCCAGCAATCATCTGTAATGTGATCTGGTGCCCTCTTCTGGCATTCAGGCATATATGCAAATAGAACACTCATATACATAAAATATTAATTAATTAATTTAAAAAGAAACTAATCCAAAAAGAAAAGACATATAATGGAATAAATCTTAAAACTGCAAAGAAGAAAGTATATTAGAATGGGTAAAAAATGTAAGTATAATAGATTAAGCTTTTCCTCATGAATTGTTTCAATCTTACTTTGTGGATGAAGTACGAATTGTAACATCTTATAGAGTACTCTGCTTATAGACCAAGTAATTAAGATAAGTATATTTTAAAATCGTGATGCAAAGGGAAAGTTAAATAGAGGTGAGTTTTCTACACAGTAGTAAAAATTCCAAAAGTTAAATGTCTTTATTTTAATAACTAGAATAGCCCGTAAAAGAAGTACATAGTGGTATACTTAACAACAATATCAATAACTTTAAAGATAATTTTAATTGTAAGTAATGCACAACACTACAAAAGGAAGAAAAACAAAATATATATATACCAAACATATAAAGTTTAAAATGTCTATATAATTTTGAGCATAAAATTTAAAACTTTTAGCACATTTTTCACATAAGAAAATTTCCTTAGGAGCAAAACATGCCTATAATTTCCCTATAATTAACAAGTTAATTGTGATAAATTGAACAAGGCAAGTATGTTCACATTTAACACATTTCTCCAAGATATTATTATAAGATTTAGTCAATGGAATAAGGCAAGAAAAAGAAATGAGATGAATACAAGTTGGGATGAAACCAATACAGACATATTTCAGATAGTATAATTAATAATACAGCCATCCTAAAATTGAAAGAAAAATTCTTTAGAATTATTAAATTGTGCATGAGTACTAGAAGAGCACAAAATACAGCACCTCATATAACACAAAATTATTCATAAATTTCTCAAAATAAAATAAAATGAATAAAGAATAAAACTAACAAAACATGTATATGATCTTTAGACTGAAATGACAATTTTTGTCAAAAGAAACTGTGGATGAACTGAATCAGATGCTTTGTGGGTAAGATGATGATTCAAACTTCTGTGTCACTCTGGAAGACAGGAAATGGCATAGCAAAGGACAAACTTCGCTCTACAGTGAACAATCAAAGAGAAGCATCTGAAACATGGAATTCATTGCAGAGGCCGGGAAATGTGAACCTGTTTCCATGCTGACCAAATGTCAGAGAGTTGAAACTTATCTCTAGTTCCTTCAAAGTTATTGCCCTTCTACCTCAAAGGTCCCACCTAGAATGGAAAGTTTTGCTCTCTCAAGGTTATTGTCAACAGGTGTGGCTAATAACCAGACCTTGTACCTCAGGGATACAGAAGTAGATACGTTCTCACCTTAAACAAAAGTCTAAGGGTCCAACTAAGTTCCAGTTCTCTTAACTTTGTATTCACCCAGAGAGTGGTTTGTCTACAGAATGTTTTGGTCTAGGGTGTGAGCATGACTTGTTTTGTTCTAGCAACAGAATGTTTAACCACGAAAGTACCTGCAACCTTCAATTGATATGTTCATTTCCTTGTACCATGTTAATAGATTTTTGTCTTACTCCTACCTTTTGGGGTCAGGGGTATTTTAAGCAATTGGAAATTAAACACGGGTGAATTTCAGTACTCACTGCAATTCCCTCCTTATATTATTCTATGTTTCTCCATTTTATTACTTTCATTTGTGTCTTCATATTCTTTACTATATTTCTAAATCCACATGCCTCTACCCTGGCAAGAGGTATTTTTGTTAAGGCTGGTCCATGAAAATGGATGACAAAACGGGTTAAAAAGCATGAGGCAAAAGACACATTCAGAAAAATAATAAACACCTGGCATCTTCACTTCTGGGGAAGACAGACTGACATTCCTAGCCATGGTCCACCATAGGTGAGAACCTATTGTTCTTACAACCCTTAACTGCAGTAGAAAGATTTGGTAGAACAATGACTCCCCTGAGTAGCCCATCAACCCTGGAGAAGATGGTTATTTTGTTGCTTCTCATATCTTCAAGTGTCATGGCCAGTTTAACAGGAGGCTCAACTTTTTAGAAGGAGGTACTGTAGGGACTTGAGAAAAAGAAACAGTCACAACAACACAGGGAACTTGTGGATGTCCTGCCACACTGTCTGAGTGGAAGTCAACACATGGCACAGTCATGGAAAATGATAGTAGCCACATTGAGGATTTCAGGTAGCAAGCAATTCAGGTTGTGAAAGGCTTGTGGTTTCTGGCCCACTTTCCATGGCAAAGAGAAAGTCCCTTCATCTGAGAATGAATGTGGAAACTGAATGTTGTAAGCACATGGCAAGTGAGCTGATTGGGTGCTGAAGTTGCATTACTGCTTATGTGTGTTTGGTTGCCAGGTGGAAGTTTGAACACTGAGCCTAACTCCAATGAATCATTGGATTTTTTCATCAAATGTTTTACCTCATCCACTTTCCAACACACTTTACAATTTGGATATGAATCACCACTGAATGCAAAATTGGGGAATTATAGAGTGAATGCAAGCCCACTTGGTTTACAGGTTAAAAAGTTCATGGCAGCCAGAAGAATCTCCAGCACAGAGATTTTTAAAAAAATGTAAATATAGACCTGCACTAGAAAATTGATCTTTTAGTGGCATATGAGTCAGCTAGCACACAGAACCAAGTTGAACAGCAGGAATGACAAGAGATTCCAACAGAATCCACTACTTCTTCACCGGGCACACTCAAATAGGAGAAGACCTAAGAGTAAAATTCTCAAATTCTTTGTCGTTAAAAAACAGACAAACAGACCTGAAAGATAAGCTCAGCTACGCACTTGCCATAGAGCCTGTAGACCTGAGCTGAATCTCCAGAACACATGGGAAAAGGAGAAAACTGACTCCCAAAACTTACCCTCTGATCTCCAGACATGTGCTATGGCATATACACACCAGGTACACATCCATGTATGTACACACATACATGCACACACACACACACACACACAGAGAGAAAGAGAGAGAGAGAGAGAGAGAGAGAGAGAGAGAGAGAGAGGAGAGTAAAATGTAGAAAATTAACAAAAATAAAATGAAACTGAATCTTTGTTTTTAAATTTTGTAACTGTATTTCTCCCTTATTTTACTCATTGGTAGTGTGCTTATCTTCACCTAGCATTTGTTTTGCATGTTTCTATGTTTAATAGAACCTTTTTAATTTCATACTGCTTTTCCCTCTTCCTCACATTCTCCTCCTCCTCTTAATTTTACTTTTTCTATTTTTAAAGATATATTTCAAAAATTAGATAAGCAATAACTTAAAAGGGAATTTAAAAATTCAGAAAAATTATGTAAGAAAAATCAATTTGGAGTGTATAGAAAAAATTAGCAATATGAATGAGAGTTTTATCAATGAAACAGATTTTGAAAAAATACTGGAAATGAAACTACTCAATAAGTCAAATAAAAAATGCAGTGAAAATCAATACACTAGATGAAACAGAGGAAAAATTATAATAGAGGATTCCAAGAAAATATAACATTCAAACAGTAATAAAAAGCAAAACCAAAGCAATCATGGAAACTACTTTTAATGATGAAGACACAAAAGCTAAGTATCTATGGGGTGGTAGGAGCTAAGATGTGTGTTAAAGGCATACACAATCTGTTCACTGGAGTTATACCACACTTCCCAAACCAAGGCAAAGATACAGGCATACACTTCTAGAAGGTTTGTAAGGCAAGAAATAGACATGATAATTAAAGAGGTTATTCACATCACATTAGAGTTGAAATATTAGGGCTATAGAATAAAGACATTATGCTAAATTTTCAGGCATGTCTTTCCTCTATAGCCATATCATTCCCTTACAAAGATAAAATCAGAATAATATTAGATATCTCAATGGTGATCCCCAAAGACAGAAAACATTATTATACTTTGTTTCTTACCCAGAGAATAAACTGTAAACAAAAGTTATTATATTCAACAAGGTTATCTTTAAAAATTGTAGAGAAATCAAAATAAGATAAGCCTTTGAGAACATCATGAGTCAAAGCAATTCAGGAACATTAAAGCAGCACTGCAGAAGATAAATAAAGATATCTTACCAGATAGCTTTCCTGCTTTCATAGCAAAGAAGTAAAACAAGACACAAAAACAGCAAAGCATAAAACAAGTTTTACTGAAGGAGGAAATGCACTGTCAGTAAGAGTTGGCATTGCAAAACAGAATCAGCCCCAAGTTGGAACAAGCAATTATCTTTAGTTCCATCTAAGTTCTTACCATTTTTTCCCCTCAGTAATGATGATTTCCAGCTCTCCTGACTTGTGTGTGGTATGTGTCTCTGTGTGGTGTGTGTGTGTGTGTGTGTGTGTGTGTGTGTGAGAGAGAGAGAGAGAGAGAGAGAGAGAGAGAGAGAGAGAGAGAGAGAGAGACAGAGAGACAGAGAGACAGAGAGAGAGATATGCTTTTATGTGAAGAAAACCCCAGAGAATGGGGATGGGTGGAACTGAACTGGCAATAACAGTAAGATGTTAAGGAGTCAAAATTCATCTTCAGCCAGCAGCCAGTGGGCTAGAACTACCTGAAGCTATTTTTTTTTTTTTTGGTTAGAGTTTCTAAACTTTTAAAGTGCCATTAAATGAGCACTATGACAACTATGTCTTCTATTTGCCTACAGTGGTATAATCAAGTTTCTGGGTACAAGACTATACAACATCACCTGTCCCCTATTTTTCAGACACTTAGTACTCTTGGTCCCATTGTATTTATCTACTTGCTACCTAATATATCACTATACAAAGACAATAAGGAAAGGTAGTTCTGAACAAATGGGACAAGAAAATAAGAACTAGAAAAGAGTCAGTTATATAGAACTCACTAAATTATTCATTATATCACTAAGATTAACAAGGGAGAATGAAGAGTAAACAATATTTGAATCAATCAGGAAATGAAGAACAAAATTAAAGAAATCAGAAATATATCTCAAAAATAATGCTAAATATAAGATGACTTTACTCTGTAATTAAAAGATGCAGGTTAGCTGATTGGATTTTTTTTGGGGGGGGGGGGGGGGTTGGTTTTGGTTTTTGTAAGACTGGGTTTCTCTGTAGCTTTTGGAGCCTGTCCTGGTACTAGCTCTTATAGACCAGGCTGGCCTCGAACTCACAGAGATCAGCCTGCCTCTGCCTCCCAAGTGCTGGGATTAAAGGCATGCACCACCACTGCCTGGCTCTAGCTGATTGTATTTAAAAACAAAATTTAACTGTTCGTTGCCTACAAAAAAAATCCCACAGCTACTAGAAATGGTGCACACAGACTTAAATTCAAAGAACTGATAATGATATACCAAGCAAATGAAAAACAAAAACAAACAGGAGCAGTTGCATCAATGCATAATGATATTAAATATATATTCATTTATTTATTGTTGCTGCACCGTATTTCATTAAAAATTATCCTACTGTACATAAAGAAACAGGTAGATAAAGGACAGATATGTAGAGGACATAAAGAAACAGAGCAGTAGGGGCTCCATATATTAATCTTCGAGTCACTTGTTCACATCACATGTCTTCCAAAATTTCCTGTTTTGGAGGCAGGCGAGTCCCCTAAGTCATTAACAGGGATAAAGGAAAATATCAAGCTGTTACGGGTATTAAAAACGTTGTTCTCCCTAAGAATAATTAGAAGGTAAACTATTGCCAGTAGAGATTACTATTTTTATTTCATAAGAATACCTAGAGTAGGTCATCATGGCGGGCAGACCTGCTGTTGCAGCATCAAGCAAGTGGCTGGATGGTTTTTGAAAATGGTTTTATAATGCTGCTGGATTCAACAAACTGGGTTTAATGCGAGATGATACACTACATGAGACTGAAGATGTGAAAGAAGCCATAAGAAGGCTTCCTGAGCATCTTTACAGTGACAGAATGTTTCAAATTAAGAGAGCCCTGGGCCTGAGCATGCGGCATCAGATCTTGCCTAAGGAGCAGTGGACAAAATATGAGGAGGACAAATTCTACCTTAAACCCTATCTGAAAGAAGTTACTTGGGAAAGAAAAGAGAAAGAAGAATGGGCAAAGAAGTGATCTTGTAGTTGAGATCTGTGGATGTACCTGGTCTCAGCATATTTTTATGAAGTTGTTTCAATCTGAATCACAATTTAAGAATTATTTGCAGATGCCTCACTTTAAATAAATGTGTATTGAAGCCAAAAAAAAAAAAAAAGAATACCTAGAGTAGGAACAGAAAGTCAGAAGGTTATCCATGGAGAGAATGCTCTGCTCTGCCTGGAACTCTCAATTGATAACACTAGCGTGACTGTTTCAGTAAGTCTTCCCCAGTGATGTGGGATTCCCCTCTGTATGCTGTGAATATCATTGGTTAATTAAAAAAACAGCTTTGGGCCTATAGCAGAGCTATAGGGGAATATAGGGGAACAGAGCTAGGCAGGGAAAACTAAGCGGAATGCTGGGAGAAAGGAGGAGTTAGAGAGAAGTCATGGAGTTGCACCAGAGACAGACGTGCTGAAACTTTGCTGGTAGGCCACGACCTCGTGGTTATGTACAGATTAATGGAGATGGGTTAAATTAAGATGTAAGAGTTAGCCAATAAGAAGCTAGAGCTAATGGACCAAGCAGTGACTTAAATAATATATTTTCTGTGTGTGATTATTATGGGGCTAAGTGGCCAGGAACTAACTAGCAGCCTTCTCCTACACCCTAGTCCATTCCTGCAGAATGATTGCATTTGATTTGCTGATGTTATCTATCTGCTGCTATCTACTATTTTACTTGGAAGCCTCAACTAAGAGAGAATGAACCCTATGCTCAACTCAGGACATTGCACCAGGAATTGCGTGTGGATGCTTCAGCAGGGCTTCCTCAGTTTACTTTTGTTAAATCTTTGTATCCACCTGATTTGATAATATCACCTATTATTTGCTCTGCCAATTAGGATACTCTTGTTAGCTTTACTTGCTCCAGTTTGTCTTCTATTGTTGGGATAAACATAGTGGCTAAAGGAAACTTAGGGAATGTGGTAGTTTAAAAGTAAGTGGCCATCATAATCTCATAGGGAGTGGTACTGTTAGGAAGTGTGGCCTTGTTGAAGGAAGTATGTCACTGTGGGGGCAGCCTTTGAGGCCTCATATGCTCAGAATACTGCTGAGTGCCAAACTCTTAGTCAAACTAACCAAAATGAAGAGACAGAAGGCCCAAGTTAATAAAAATTAGAAACAAGATAAATTAAAACAGATACTTATAAAATCCAGATCATTTTTAAGGAATATTTTTGAAAAGTTATGTTCTAATAAATTAACAAATCAAAAAGATATATATATATGTGTGTGTGTGTGTGTGTGTGTGTGTGTGTATAATATTTTAGGAACAGCGAACCTACGAAATTTGAACCAAGGAGTAGAGAAGGCCATAAATCCATACTCATTACAGACATTCAAATCTATTGAGATTCTACCTCACTTCAGTTAGCATATTATTAACAAAATAATAAGTAGCAAATATTTCTGAAGATATGGTAAATATGGAATGCTGATTACATTTTCAACAGTAGTGCAAATTAGTTCGTAGGCTATGGAAATCAAAATGGAGTTTTCTTAAAAGCTAATGGCAGAACTACATGTTATAGTCCCATAACATGTGTGTATGTGTGCTCAAAAGAACCAAACTTTCCATAAAGAACATATACCTGAATTGCCCTGCTCATTGTTGCACTGTTCACAAAAGCCAAGTCATGGAATTGCCCTATCTAAACGTCAATAAGTAAATGGATAAAGAAAGTGTGATAGTATATTCATGTATAAAATTCTCAAGTGATAAATGTAGTGAGGAGCTGTGGGCAGGCCTGCTTTTCATCCTGCCTGGCTCCCGCACAGCTCCCGGCCGCCTGGCTAGCTTATGCCCTGAAATAATTACACGGAAACTGTATTCTTTTAAACACTGCCTGGCCCATTAGTTTCAGCCTCTTATTGGCTAATTCTCATATCTTGTTTAACCCATATTTAGTAATCTGTGTAGCACCACGAGGTGTCTTACCGGGAAGGATTCAGCATGTCTGACCTGGTGGCTGGCTTCATGGTGACTGACCCAGAGAGGAGAGGCATGGAGATTGCCTGAAGCATCTGACTAACTTCCCTTCTTCCCAGCATTCTGTTCTGTCTACTCCACCTATCTAAATCCTGCCCTATCAAAAAGCCAAGGCAATTTCTTCATTAACCAATGAGAGTCCTCCATCAGATAAATATAAAAATCAAAAATAAATCCCGACAGGAAAAATAACACCTTAGAAAAGCATATAAAAGAGATAAAATCATCCATATGAAATTTTAAAAGATAAATGCATTGCTGGGCAGTGGTGGTGCATGCCTTTAATCCCAGCACTCAGAAGGCAAGGGTGGGTGTTTCAAGGCCAACCTGGTCTACAACAGCTAGTTCCAAAATAGGCTCCAAAGCTACAGAGACACCCTGTCTTGAAACCCCCCCAAATAAAAAGATAAATGCACATATACAATGACGTATATTCAGCCATACAGTGAATGAAATTCTATCATTGGTATGAAAATGGATATTGCAATGCTAAACAAATAAGACACTTCAGATAAGCATCATGTTTTTTGTTATATGTAGAACCAAGATTGGAAAAAACAGAAATATATAATGTTCACTACTGTATGGGGAAAGGACCAAGAGGGTGATGGATGTTAAATATTAATATTGTACTTTGTGTACATATGTGAAAATGATATAATGAATCTATTATTTGCTATAGTTAATATACATTAAAAATTTTGAAAGCCTGAATAGGCTGAATTAAGTAGGAAAAGGATATCTGAACTTGAACATGATTATGTGATCATATTTTCACATAAGAATAGTGAAAAAAGAATCACAAGAAAACAGATCTCTGAGACATAAGATCTTTGTAAGACCATTATAAGACCAAGCATCTGGCTCACTGAGATACCTGAGGAAGGCAAGCTAAAGGTGAAGAGTATATTACACCTATTCAGTGGAATACAGCAGAAATTTCCCCATATTTTAGGAAAGTCATGAATATGCAAGTACAGGCGGTCTTTATTTATTACTGAATCTGACCAAGAGAGAACCTCTTTACAGCATGTTGTGCCTAAATAACCATAAGTGCAGATCAGAGAAAGAATATTAAAATCTGTGAAGCAGAAGTGCCAAATCACATTTAAGGGCAAGCTAATTAGTTGAAAAAGCATTTCTCTCACCAGGAAATTTCTTTCAAAAATCATTCAATTTCTATTTATTTCATAATAACGAGGTATTTCAAAGGGCACATATTTTGTAGAAATTAAGCACACAACTTTGCATTCACTCATTTGTACACATCACACATGAACAAATACACTAACAGAAAGACAGACTTGGAGAAAAGGGAATATACATGTATCTATATAATTTCTTTAAAAAGTTTCTTAATTCGAAAAAGTGATAAAGTCATATCTCCTAAAAACCTTCACTCTTCATTTTCAAATGTAAACATAAATATCAAATTTAGTTACGTATCAGCATCATACTAAAATACACCACAGACAGTGTAAGAATTAGTACAGTACGTAACAGAGATTGACAATATATCTGTATACAAAACATGCTCCTCAAACATTGAGGTGTTATTACGATACTAAGGTGTGAACTTCCAGTGTAATACTGACCTCTTGGTGGGTGAGTCTATGGAATTTACAGAAATATTTCCCCAGGGACATCAAAAGAGGATTCCCTTTCTGTGGCATCTATTGGAATGTAATTACTCCTGTAAAAGAAGTGACTATGGAAACTTGGAGTAAACATGACTTCAATAGTCTTCCAAGGTTCCCAACTATCCTGAACCTTCATGACCATCACTGAGGTTGAAGGAAAGAAAGAAGTCACCTAGCATCCTATTCCTAGACTTTACAAGGCCCCACTAGTACTCCATGACTTGCCCCTATCCAGCTCAAAACTTGACAAGGGACCAATATGAAGGTAAACCGACATTCTTAATGTCAACACAATAGTTTTTTTTCATGTGCAAAGTAGCAATAACTGTCAATTTCACAAACATTTAGTATGTCTCAGGGTGTTTGATTTTCCTCAGCAACTGCTGTTGTCTTGCGTGCAGTCTCTCCCTTTCCATCAGGAGCTTGTACTCATCAGCCTGCAGGGTGCGAATGTACTCGGTGGCCTTTTTCAGGATGACCACTTTGGCGGCCTTCTCATTGTGCACCAGCTCGGGCACAAGGTCCCTGAGGATCAGGAAGCTGGAGCGCATACTGTCACGGCGTTGGCGCTCCATCATGTTGTGGTTTTGGCGACGCACAAGGTCCTCCAACTCTGAGTTGCGGTGACCCAGTCTTGTAGGCTTCAGTGGGAGGATGCACTTGAGGGGCCCTAGTGAAGCCTGGCTCTTGAGCTTCTTGTGCGGCGGCGCGTCCTCGCTGTGCACATAGGGCAACGGTGGCGCAGCGTAGTTGTGCTGCTCATGAATGAGGACGCAGCGCTTGAAGATCAACTCGCTGGACTGCGCGCGCCCGGGGCCCAGCGCTGCGTTCCCAGGACGCGCCGCGGTGGGGAGCCTGGAGACAGTCTTAGAGGACTGGGTCTCCTCCACCGTAACCACATCGATTTCCTCTTCATCTTCTTTCTCAGTACCTGAGTTGCTCAGGATGTTCTTTCGGGAGGTGCTGGAGGCCGGGTGGTGACCACGGCTGACTGCAGTGCGGGCAGCGCCAGCACTGGCGGGGATGGCCGGTACCGGCACCCACTCGCGCTTGTTCGCTGGGAAGAAGACCACAGCGGGGTCCATGCACTCTGAGTCCAGGTGGGCGAGCTCTGTGAGCCAGGCGGCTTTCCCACGCCCCACACTTACTGTTCCGCTGCGCGCGTGGCCCGCAGAGCTGGCTGCAGCAGTCGCTCTAGGGGCCGAGGTGCTGCGGCCGGCCGGCAGGGACCCAGAGCCGTTTGGCAGCTTCTTGCTTACCGCACTCTCCAGCTTCCCCCGGGTGGAGAAACCACTCCACATGCAGTCCTGAAGGATGACCGGGTTGTTGCTGAGACCGCGGAGTCCTCCCAGGCCGAAAACATCCTCCTCGGCCGGGTTACCCCATAGGTCGGCCTCAGGCAGCAGCATCTCGGTGGCCCAGTTCACCGGCTCCTGGCTGTGCTCCGCTAAGGCACGGCTGGGTGACAACCGAGGCGTAGGCAACAGTTCAAACTTCTTCCAGATGTCCTCCCCCGGCGGCGTCGAGTTGCGACCGCCAAAGCAGACGTCATCTTCTTCCGGATAGAAGCAGGGCTTCAGCGAGTCAAACTCCAGGTCTGAGTTCTTGCAGATCATCCCGGGCATGGTGGATGTAGCGCAGCTGAGCATCCGTTAGTCTCCAGCTGGCGACTAAACACTTCTTTCTTCTCAGCGCTTTTTAAATATAGCGGTGCTTCCGTCCCGCGGGGGTCACACAGGGTGTGGGACTCAATCAACCTCTAACACTCTCCGGGACTACCAGAGGACCTAATCTGAGGCTTTTCTGTGCTGGAATCTCTGGTGGGCTTTCGGGACAGAGGGGTCCTCCTGGTGGCTGCAGTCTGATTGCCCTAAGGCTCTCCTGGCTGCAACCCAGTTCTAAGGAGCATCTTCCCAGGAGCACGGTGTCCTGTGCCTTCCTCCTCCACCCTCCTTTGAATCCACCCACCAGGTCCAGACAGATGATTGTTACTTCATGTGAAACTTTCAAGGACAGAAGGGCACTGATGATGCCTTTCAAATTCCCCCCCCCCCCAAAAAAAACCAACTTTCTACCGAGATTAGTATACACAGCAAGATTACCTCCAGAATAAAAGGAGAAATATGATCTCAGAGAAACATAAATTGTGGGAATTCAGGACCACTAGATGACCATGAAGGAGGTGTTTAAGGAAACCTCCGCTCAGAAGAGAAAGAAATATAGGCACTAGCATGCCGGCTCCTGAACTACAGTATCCCATTATAAGAGTAGACATGCAAATGAGAAAAGGAAAGAAATCAAACATTACCAGTACAACAAAACCCTTGTAAAACGAGAGGAAGAAATGAACTCAGAATATTTGAAACAAGAAGAATTAAATTATAGTTATTACCCAGTTATTACAATGAGTATAATAATCTTAATTCTCCAACTAAAAGACACAGAGAATCTACTTGAGCTAAGACATTCTAGAAGTATGTTGTTTACAAAAAAATAATATCTCTGCAAAGAAACAGACTGAGAGAAAATATGGAAAATGATAATCCAAACAAATGTAATCAAGCAGGAGTAATCATAATCATAACCAGCAAAATAGACTTTAAGACACAAAAAAAATGTCACTATACACTGAACAGCAGAAGAATTCGTGCAGAAAATATAACTAAGGGTTGGGAAGTAGTAGAATGCTTGCCTGACATGGGCAAGGATCTGAATTTGATCTCCACACCATAAAAAGAAGATACAACCACTATAAATGTAGATGTTCCCAATGCTGATATCCGTAATTTTATAAATCCACAACTAGTCATGAGGTCTCATTAAAATAATGGCAGGCCACTTAAATACCCCAATTCAAATATACCCGTTGAAAATGATAGGCCTTCCATGCCAAAAATTAGATGAGAAACATCAGAATCATACTAAATGTAGTAAGATGACTTAGAGACATCTATATAATATTCCATTCAATAGCTACAGAATACACATTTGATTATCAACACTTTAACATACCCCATGTATTAAGCCTCAGAGAAATTATTATTGAATTAAAATACAGTAACTTATTGTGATATATATATATATATATAATCTCAATGGAATTAAAACAGAAATCAATAGCAAAAGAAACTGGATAATCTATTCATACATGCTGTGGTTAGACAACATAGTAGTTCATGACTGGTGAATTATTAAAGAAGTCAAATTAAAATTAAATAAGTAGAAATTATAAAATTCTTCTAATCAAATGAAAGTGTCTATATTAGTCAAATAGAGAAATTTTAAATAAATACTTGAAATGCATCCCAAGGACTTATAAGGACAAGACCCAAATCAAATTTCATATCAATACAAAGGGAATAACAAATAGTTCCGAAAAATAAATGAAATAGAAACAAAAAAAACAGCAAAAAGATTGATTTAAAGGTGGTTATTATAAAAAGGATAAGGAGAACAATTTTATTAAATTTATCAAAAGAAAGGGAGAAAAAGGACAAATAAGTAAAACTAGTTTTAAAAACTAATAAGAGATACCACTAAAATCCAGAAACTCATTAGGAACTATTTTGTCAAACTACATGTAAATCTATTGGAAAATATATAGGTGGACATATATGCTATAAAACTGAACCAAAAGCACAACTAATCAATCAGTACCAAGTAGTGATATTGAAGCTGCAGCAGGAAGTTTTCCAACAAAGAAAAAGATAAGACTGGATAGATTCCCTGCTGCTCTTTAAAGAATGAATAATACCAATGTTCCTTAAAAAGGATCTATAAAATAGGAAGAAAAGCAATCACATCAAAAGTCATTCTATGAAGCCAATATGTCTCTGTTACTAAAACTTGGAAAAAATACAACTAAAAAGTAACTTGTTCCAATATCTCTTAGGAACATAACTACATTATTACTCAACAAAATACTTTTAAATAGAATTTAAAAGTACATTAAAACAATATCAGTCATCTTGATCAAATTGGTTTCAGTTGAAGAATGTGTGAATGGTTCAATATAAGTATTTCAGAAAATGTAATGTAGCTCACAAATAGATTCAAATGTAATAAATCATACATGATTATATCAATAGGCATATGAAAATCCTTTCATTTAATTAAATATTCCTTCACAATAGAAGTCACAAATAAATTACATATAGCAGGATTGTATCTCTACATAACAGGGGTATTATGTAACAAATCCATAAGCCAGCATACATACTGAACAGTGTACAACTGAAATGTTGAAATTCACACATATGCAAAAAGGCTCCACATAGACAAAACAATGCAATGGAACGAAAGAGAGGACACAGAAATAAATATACTTTTGGCAAACTGATTCTCAATAAATGTAGCAAAAACAGCCCTTGGAGAAAGGGCATTCTTTTGAACACAGTGTGCTGGGAACACAAGTTATCTGCATGTACATGAGAGAATCAAGGCTCTTGTGCCTCCTTTTGTACAAATTCTGCTCCAAATTAATTTGATTTTAAATTTAAGATCCAAAACCTTAAAAGTGCATAAGAACATAAGGGAAATATCCCAACAAAGATGCACATGTAATGATTTCCTGAATAGAATGTCAATAGTTCAGGATTAAAGCGAGAGTTAACAAATAAGATTATAACATAGGAAAAATTTCTGCAAAGAAAAGGAACCAACAGAGCTAGAAGATGATTAATGCTAATTGTCAGCTTCATAGACTTGAGAATCACCTGTGCACCTCTGGGCATGCCTGTGAAGGTTCTATTTTTTTAAAAAAAAAAAAAACACAGTATTTTTTTAAAAAACAAAATAATGTATTCTTTGAGAATTTCATGAATGTATGCAATGTATTCAATTATATTTACTTTCCACTCATCTCCTCCCCCTGAAACTCTTCCTAGATATTCCTCTACATCACTCTCCCTATTCTATGTCCCTATCTTTTAAAGTAACTCACAGAGTCCAGTTTGTGCTGCCCATAGACACCCACTGAAGCATAGTCAGCCTATCAAGGATGATATCCCTAAAGAAACTTACTCTTCAGTAGTACCCACCAATTGTCAGTATCTCCTCAGTTAGTGGTGTAGTCTCCCATGCCCCTCCTGCATCTATGCTGCAATGCTAACTAGACTGCTGCTGTGCAGGTCTTGTGCCCCCAAACACATTTGCTGAGAATTCATGAGTGCTGTGATTCTGTCATGTCCAGAAGACATGGTTTCACCGGTCTTCCCCAACCTCTGGTTCCCACGGTCTTCATGTGTTCTCTTTATCAAAGTTTTCTGAACTTTGGAAGGAGGCGTGCGATACCGATGTTTCAATCCAAGCACACCCTAGACACTTGTTCTCTGCACAGGCGATGCAGAAAACACACCCAATGGCAGTGAGAACACTTCTTGGGCAGCAGTATCCTGGACTGTATAAGATCCCGAAAACTAGTTGAACACTGGCATGCATTCATTGCTCTCTCTTTCTAGCTTGCAGATGCATTGCAGATGCAAGCTTCTGCCTCTGTAACTGGCCCAGCATCAAGGACTATAGCATAAATTGTGACATAGAATAAATCCTTCTCCCTTAAGTTGCTTTTGTCAGAGTGTTTTTGTCAAAGCAACAAAAAAGAAACTGAAAAAAATGGGTAACCTCCAGAATAGGAGTATATATTTGCTGCCTGTTCATTGGGCAGAGGGTTACTACCTAAAAGTTCAGCAAGCCATGCTACAGATAAATTTACAACTGATCTTTTCAGTTTTTCTGATTTACCTTAAAACATATTATTATTTCAGGGCAGTGTTGGCACATGCCTTTAATCCCAGCACTCAGGAGGCAGAGACAGACGGGTCTCTGTGAGTTCAAGGCCAGCCTGGTCTACAGAGTAAGTTTCAGGAAGCCAGGACTGTTATATAGCAAACTCTTGTCTTAGAAAAATCCCCCCCCCAAAATATATTATTAATAAGATTTTTCTGGGACTGGAGAGATGGTTCGAGTGTTAAGAGTGCATACTGCTCTTTCAAAGGAGGAGTTCAGTTCCCAATACCAGCATTGCACAGCTTACAATCTTCTGTAACTGAAACTCCAGACCCCAAACCTCCTTTAGACAAGCACACATGCAGTCTACACACATTCTCTCTCTCTTTCTCTCTCTGTCTCTGTCTCTCTGTCTCTCTGTCTCTGTCTCTCTGTCTCTGTCTCTCTGTCTCTCTCTCTCACACACACATAAATTAAAAAGAAAAGTAGACTTTTAAAATAAATCAGACTTTTCCATTGCAAGTACAAAATTGGACTTGATGTTATTTTAAGAGGACACAGCCGGGCGGCAGTGGCGCACGCCTTTAATCCCAGCACTCGGGAGGCAGAGGCAGGCGGATCTCTGTGAGTTCGAGACCAGCCTGGTCTACTAGTTCCAGGACAGGCTCCAAAGCTACAGAGAAACCCTGTCTCGAAAAACAAAAAAAAAAACAAACAAAACAAAACAAAACAAAAAAAAGAGGACACAAAGTTGGGTGGGTAGGGAAGAGAGGATGGATCAGAAAGGAGTTAGAAGAGGGGTGTATATGACCAAAATGCATTGTACGAAATTCTTAAAGAACTAATAAAATACTTTCATACTGATAGTTAAAAAATAAGGCTATTTATGTTTAAATGTTGGCTAGATGATGAAATAAGGAAGAATGGAAATAATAGAAGAAATAAAATAGATGATATAAAAGATTGATTGAGATACACAGAAAGATCGATAGATAGATAGATAGATAGATAGATAGATAGATAGATAGATAGATAGATAGATAGATAGACAGACAGATAATTCACAGGGAAATACATTATAATGCCCCCTCTGTTTCTAAAATCCTGAACTTGTATCACAAGTTTATGAGGTGACCATTATGTGTAGTGGAAGGAGCAAGAGAGATTCTTTTCCTTTTGTCAGCCTTTTTACATTAACACCACAAAACTTATTTCTATGTTTAATGCACATTTGTCCTGAATTCTGAGTAATATGAGAACAGAATTATCATACAACTTGGAAAAAGTTTGATATTCTCCACTGAATGAGTTAAAAAGGAATATAAAACTAGAAAATATTAGTTTAAGTGTGGGTTCTCAGTTATAGTAAATACAACAATAAATATTTTACTGTTTTCTCTAATTTTCCAAGAAGCTTTTCAATACAAAAGTTATTTTTTTCATAACAGTTTATTTCAAGAAAGGAAGGGCTATTTATAATAAACATTTTACTTTAAGTACAGGGAACAAATAAATCTTAACATCAAACTCCTAATTCCTACTTAAAGTTATGAATTGAAATGGATTAAATAATGTCAACTGCAAATCTAGTGTCTAAAATCTGTATTACATAAATTCTCAAAGAATCTATTATCTATCATCTTTCCTTTTCTTTATTCTATTATTTCCATTCTTTCTTCTTTCAATGTGTAGCCTTCATTTAAACATTAGCAATATCCTTATTTTTCTTACAATCAGTACAAAAGTATTTTTCTTAGTTCTTTGAGAATTACATATTATCTTTGAGAAATCATGTCTTCTTGTGTCTTAAGTCTTAGATCACATAAAATGTGTTCCATTTGTTTTTGTCAGAAAGAGTTGGGCCAATCTATGGGTTATGCACAGCACAACTCTATTTGACATCCACGATAACCATTTAGTACTCAGAATGGAGATGGCCAAATAGTGCTTAGTGACAGAAATTCAAAATTAATCAGTTCTAAGGGCACCAGAGCTAATAGAATTACTCATTCCACTTTCGAACACATGTTGTGCAAAAATGTAGACTTCTACCATTCACTGAAAATTTTAAGGCAAAACTGCTATGTTGAGTTTCTGGAATTCACAGAACATAAAAGTATTGCTTGCAATATAATAATGCTTAAACATGGGCAAAGTGCAATGGTTATCAAAACAGTTTTTGTAGTATACTATAAGCCTTGTAGTATATTTTGTGAAACCATGTCCCCTTTTTGTAAGGGTCTATATATCTCAGGCTGGTTTTGAAAACACTACCCTCCTAATCTACTTCTCAAGTACTGGGATTACAAGTTATACCACTACACCCAGCAAGACAATGTTTTTTTTTTAGTACTACTAATCTTAAACACATTCTACCTTTCCTTTAGTCAGAGTCTCATGTAGCTCAGGCTAGCCTGTAATTTGCTATGTAGCTGAGGATAATATTGATTTCTGATCTTTCTGTCTTCACTTCAGGTCTTAGGTTGCACTTTATTAAAAATATGTTTAAGATTTTTTTTAAATCATGGACTATAGGATGAGGTAAACAATGCTTACTATTCTTGAGTTTTAGAATCATCTGCAAAAACCTCTATTCTGTTTAATGCCATTTGTAAAATATTGAATAACTCCCCTCATTAGATGAGTCTAGTGATAAAATATGCTCTCATTTAACTGTTTTAGGTGATTTGTAGATTTTACAATTTCACCTTTAATGGCAAGTTGTTAAAAACTTTTCTAAATCAATTTTCTAGCATCAGATTCTTAAATGAGAAGGACAAGAGATAAACTCTATAAATTTTAGCGACCTCTCTTCCCAGGAAAATCAAAACCTCTCTTAAAATGCAGAAGCATGCTCTATTTATTAGAATACAGGTTAGCAAGTTTTTGTGTTTGTGTTTAAAATACAGAAGTAAACATTCCAGGCTTTGTGGACTATTATTTTGTCTCAATTGTAAATATTCAATTTTTGCCACTAAGGTGGGAAGCATCCTTAAAGTGTATGCAAATAAAAATGAAAGAACAGCTAAAAGTTGACCCATAGGAAAGCTCGGCAACCCTTTCTTGGAACTAATGTAGTATTATGAGTCACCTTGAAGAAACTAATGTCTAGTCATATATTATTATTTTCATGGAATATAGTCATTTAAATGTCTTTCTTTTTATTAGTTTTTAAAAATTCTTTTTAAAAATATTTATCTATTTATTTATTATGTATACAACAGTCTGCCTGTGTGTATGCCTGCAGGCCAGAAGAGGGCACCAGACTCCATTACAGATGGTTGTGAGTCACCATGTGGTTGCTGGGAATTGAACTCAGGACCTTTGGAAGAACAGGCAATGCTCTTAACCTCTGAGCCATCTCTCCAGCCCCTAAAATTTCTTTTACATACCAACCCATAGTTCCCTCCCCCCACCTCCCATTCATCCTCTCATCCACTCTTCCTCTATTCAGAAAGGGTCAGGCCTCCTATGGAAGTCAACAAAGCATGGCTTATCAAGTTGAGGCAGGACCAAGCTCCTCCCCCTGCATCAAGGTCAGGCCAGGCATCCCAGCATGGAGAATAGGGTCCAAAAAGTGAGCTCATGCATCAGAAACAGGTCCTGATCCCACTGGCAGGGGCCCTACAAAGAGACCAAGCTACACAACTGTCAACCACATGCAGAAGGCCTAGGTCAGTCACATGCAGGTTCCCTAACTGTTAGTCCAGAGTTCATGAGCGCCCACTAGCTCAGGTCAGCTGTCTCTGTGGGCTCCCCTGCCATGATCTTGACACTCTTTTTTTCCACAATCTATCCTCCCTCTCCTCAACTTGACTTCCAGAGCTCAGTCTAGTACTTGGCTGTGGATCTCTGCATCTGTCTCCTTCAGTTACTGGATGAAGACTCTCTGATAACAATTAGGGTAGTCACCAATCTGATTACAAGAGAAGGCCATCTTAGGCACCCTCTCTACCATGGCTAGGACTCTTAGCTGGGGTAATCCTTGTGGATTCCTGGGGGTTTCCCTGATACCAGGTCTTTCCCTAAGCACCAAGTGGCCCCTTCTATCAAGATATCTCTTTCATTACTCACCCTCTCTGTCCCACCCCCTATTCGACCAACCCTGATCTCTCATGTCATCATTCTTGCATCCCCTTCCCTCCACAAAAGACACCCCTGCCCCCAGGTTACCCAGGAGAATCGCATCCACCTCCCCTTCCCAGGGAATTCCATGCAAATCTCCTAGGGTCCTCCTTGTTACCTAGCTTCTCAATGGGGTTGTGGATCATAGCCTGGCTATCCGCTGCTTTACACCTAATAACCCCTTAACAGTGAGTCTTTTGGAGTTTGAGGTACCTCACTCAGGATGATTTTTTTTCTAGTTCCATCCACTTGCCTGCAAATTTCATAATTTCATTGTGTTTTTACAGACAGTTAATATTCCATTGTATAAATGTACCACATTTTCTTTATCCATTCATTGGTTGAGGGTCATCTATGCTGTTTCCATTTTCTGACTATTACAAGTAATGCTGCTATGAACATAGGTGAGCAAGTGTCCTTGTGGTATGATTGAGCATCCTTTGGGTATATGCGCAACAGTATAGCTGGGTCTTGTGGTAAATTGATTCCCAGTTTTCTGAGAAACTGTCATACTGATTTCCAAAGTGGCTGTACAATTTTCCACTCCCTCCAGGAGTAGAGGAGAGTTCCTTTTACCCCATATCCCCTCCAACATAGGCTGTTATTAGAGTTTTTGGTCTTAGCCCTTTTGACAGTTGTAAGATTGATGTAGGTTTGAAGAATACATCTCTGTATATCTAGAAAATCTAACTAACATGACTACAAATTTGACTATTATAGATGATTACTATTAATTTATATTTCTTAATTACACATTACATTTTTAAATGACCAGCACAAACACAATACCTTAATCAAGAGCAGAAATATACACATAACAAAACTGACCTTAAATTTGTACCAATAAACCAAGATCCATACCAGTCTCAGTTTTTTGATTTGCATTTCCGTGATGGCTACAGATGTTGGACAATTCTTTAAGTGTTTCTCAGCCATTTGAGATTCTTCTGTTGAGAATTCTGTTTAAATCTGTACCCCATTTTTAAATTGGATTATGGGTATTTTGATGTCTAGTTTCTTGAGTTCTTTATATATTTTGGAGATTGGCCCTCTGTCAGACATAGGGTTGGTGAAGATCTTTTCCCACTCTGTAGGCTGCTGTTTTATCTTATTGACAGTGTCCTTTGCCTGAAAGATTTCCAGTTTCAGGTGGTCCCATTTATTTGTTGCCAATTTCAGTGTCTGTGCTACTGGTGTTATATTCAGGAAGTGGTCTCCTGTGCCAATGCATTCAAGGCTACTTCCAACTTTTCATCTTTCAGGTTCAGTGTAACTGGATTTATGTTGAGGTCTTTGATCCACTTGGATTTGAATTTTGTGCAGGGTGATAGATATGGATCAATTTGCAGTCCCCACTATTTAAAATTAGGAAAGGAAGAGAAATAAATGTTTCCCAAGTACAGTATTCCCCTTACATTATTAAGATACCTACCTTAGGCCCTATGATAGTAAAATCTTCACTAAAACACACGTCTTTCCACATGCACTGTTGTGGGAGTATTCTCCTAATTTCACAGGAGGGCAATGAGCTTTTGCTATACTAGGAAGCAAGCAAACAAGCAAACAAATAAACAAAAACAACAACAAACAAACAAAATCCCCTATTTATCAATGACAATGTTACATGCCAGCCAGGCGGTGGCAGTGAAGGCCTTTAATCCCAGCACTCAGGAGGCAGAGGCAGGTGGATCTCTGTGAGTTTGAGACCAGCCTGGTCTACAAGAGCTAGTTCCAGGACAGGAACCAAAACTACAGAGAAACCCTGTCTCGAAAAACCAAAACAAAAAAAGGCTATATGCCTAGTGAGCATAAACCTCAGACATGAACCCTGAAGTCATTTTTCTTTATCATTATTTGTTTGTTCTAATGATATCCGGTTTCTTTAGCAATTATAAAATTTTACCCAAAGTCAACAATTAAATAGATACTACACATGGTAAATAAGTTCCAGTTTCATTTACAAGCTCTTTTGAGATGGAATTCCCACTGTGGTTGTAATAGAGAATAAACATTAATATATTAATTGTTTTTGTTACTATTGTGGTAAAAATAGCATGGAATCTACCTTTTAAGCAAATTTCAGAGTAAAATATAAAACTGATATAATTTTGTCCCAAAATTATACCAAAGACCTGTAGAACTTATTCGACCTGTATAACAAAAGTTCTACCATCTTCGGAAACAATTTCCATTTATCCCTTCACTCAGACAATAGGAACAACTTTTCTCATCTTTGCTCTTCTAAGTCAGAATACCCAAAACCATTAAGTAAATGAAATCATGCAGCAATTTTACCAAAGTGACAGGCTTATTTTGCTTAACACAATGTCCTCAAAATGTGCCTGCTTTCTTATATGAGAAAAAGACCAAGTACGAGAAAGGGCAAATATCTAGGATGCTGATCAGAGAACACCATAAGTGAGAACAAAATGAATCCTCTAGGTCACTTAATTGAGGCAATTTTGACCAACTACCTAGAATAGTTTCAAGGCGTAAGTGAAAACTTATAGAAGGGAGTTTTTCTCTTCTAAAACAGAAGAAACCTGTCAAGACTTAGACATGGAGCTGCTGAGACAGCTTAGTTGGTATAGGCCTGACAACCCGTGTTCCATTCTTAGACCCCACAAGTTAACAAGAGAGTTCTATTCTGATCTCTGTGTGCCTACCTGAACACACATGTGCACATGCACAAGCACACACAAACACCAAATAAAAATAATTTAATTAAAAAATTAAAAAGGCATCTCTGTAGGCAACAGCTTTGTAAATAATATTCTAATAATTTAGGCAATAACAGCAAGAATGAACAAATGATACTTCATCCAAAGAAAAAATCTGTACAACAAAGGAAATCATAATCAAGAAGGATAGCATTAGAATTGAAGAACTATTTTGTCAACTATTCATATACCAAAGAATAAACTTCTGCCATGATACTCTCTTCCACCACAGCCAAAAAGAGACAGTTCACACACATGAACTCAAGCCTACGAAGCTGTAAGGCTTTTCCAGTTAATTTTTTAGATATTAGTCCCAATCACAATTTCACAATTTGTTACAGAAAAAAATCACTTGAAAAAAAATATCTATTCATCATAAGTAACATATCCTATGAATATAGATGAAAATAATGTCAGTAATATACTGGTATATGAAATATAACAATTTATTAAACATAATTATGTAACACTGTCATACACAGTTTATCCAGGTATAAAAGTTTGGATTCAAATATTTTATGTATTTGTTTGTTTTGTGTTCTTTTTTTGGTTTGTCAAGACAGGGTTTCTCTGTGTAACTACTCTGGCTGTCCTGAAACTACTTTGTAGACCAAGCTGGTCTCAAACTCACAGAGATCTGCCTGTCTTTTTCTGTCAAGGGCTGGGCTTAAAGGCATATGCTATCACAGCAAGACAAATGTTTTAATTAATGAGTCATTACATTTCATCATCAAGAAATCAAATCATTGTATCTGTAAAGAAGAACATATTTAACAAAATCTAGGAGGTATTAGTAATAGAATCTCACATTAAGCTAGAGATAAAAAGCTTCCTCTTCAACTTGGTAAGCATATTTAAACACTCATGTATTTAACACCAAACCTAATTGTGAAATGTTCACATGAAGATCGGGAGAAAAGCAAGGATGTCTATTCTTTTGTTGTTGTTGTTTTCTCAATTTTTTAAATTTTGTTTTTATTGAGCTCTACAATTTTCTCTGCTCCTCACCCTTCCCCTCCCCTCCCCCATCAACCCTCTCCCAAGGTCCCCATGCTCCTAATTTGCTCAGGAGATCTTGTTTTTTTTCTACTTCCCATGTAGATTATGTCTCTCTTAGTGTCTTCAGGGTTGTCTAAGTTCTCTGGAATTTTGATTTGTAGGCTGATTTTCTTTGTTTTATGTTTAAAACCACTTATGAGTGAGTACATGTAATAATTGTGTTTCTGTGTCTAGATTACCTCACTCAAAGTGATGTTTTCTAGCTCTATCCATTTTCCTGCAAAATTCAAGATGTTGTATTTTTTCTGCTCCATTATATGAATGTACCACATTTTCCTTATCCATTCTTTGGTCAAGGGGCACTTAGGTTGCTTCCAAGTCTGGCTATGACAAACAAACCTGCTACATAGTTGAGCACATGATGGAGGAGAGTTATCTGTCTATGTTTCTTTCATTGGTTAATTAATAAAGAAAACTGCCTTGGCCCTTTAAGAACAGAAAATTAGGTAGGTGGAGTAGACAGAACAGAATTGTGGAAACAAGGAAGTAGAGTTGGAGAGACGCTTCAGGCAGTCACCATAGTGAGTCTCCATGCTGCTCCTCTCCGAGATGGACGCAGGTTAAGATCTCTCCTGGTAAGCCACACCTCATGGTGCTACCCAGATTACTAAATATGGGTTAAAGGAAGATGTGAGAATTAACCAATAAGAGGCTGAAACTATGGGCCAGGCAGTGTTTTAAAAGAATACAGTTTCCGTGTAATTATTTCGGGTGTAAAGCTAGCCGGCAGCTGGGTGGCAGGACGCAGCCCCGCCGCTTCTCACTACAAGCACATGTCCTTGTGGCATAATTGAGCATCCTTTGGATATATACCCAAAAGTGGTATTACTGGGTCTTGACGAAGGCTGTTTTCTAATTTTCTGAGAAATCACCACAATGACATCCAAAGGGGCTGTACCAGCTTGCATTCCTACCAGCAATGCAGAAGTGTTCCCTTTTCCCCACAACCTCTCCAGCATAAGCAGTCATCAGTGTTTTTGATCTTGGCCATTCTTACAGGTGTAAGATGGAATCTCAGAGTTGTTTTGATTTGCATCTCTGATGGTTAAGAATGTTGAACATTTCCTTAAGTGTCTTTCAGCCATTTTAGATTTCTCTGTTGAGAGTTCTCTGTTTAGGTCTGTACTCCATTTTTTATTGGATTATTTGTTCTTTTGATGACCAATTTCTTGAGTTCTTTGTATATTTTGGAGATCAGACCTCTGTCTGATGTGGGGTTAGTGAAGATCTTTTCCTATTCTGTAGGCTGTCAATTAGTCTTGTTGACTGTGTCCTTTTCTGTGACATCCTTGGGTTAGTGGTTCTGGGTTCTGTATAAAGGTAGGCTGAGCAAGCCAGGGAAAGAAAGCCAGTAAGCAGTACCCCTCCATAACTTCTGCATCAACTCCTTCCTTCAGTTTCCTGCCCTATTTTGGGTTGCTGCCCTGACTTCCTTCAGTGATGAACAACAATGCTGAAGTGTTAGCCAAATAAACCCTCTCCTCTAAACTTGCTTTCTGGTCATGGTGTTTCACTTTGCAATGAAAACCCTAACTAAGCCAGTGCCCATCCCCAAATAATACATCTACAAAACAACACCTACACAAAAGACTAGGGGAACACTTCAGAGCAAAGATTTTAAGAGCCAGAGGACACAGACCTCTGCTGTAAGATAGTGTCTTCTATATATGACAGGAAAACTGCATCCGTGAAATCTCAACAACATTGCTATCTAAACAAGAATTGAATGACAACATTAATTGGCATGCCAGTATAGATGAAGGAGCTCCTACAAGGCCCCACCCCTGGAGGCTGGATATGAAACAGGTGGAATAAAGTCAGGTGGACACAGTGGGTTATGCTGGTGTGCAGGATGTAAGTCTTGACCCAGGCTTAGAGGTTGGGTATGGCACAGCTGGGGCTCTTAGGAACTTGGCCAGGGCACTGGATATGGGATTTAGGCTAAATTTGGGAATTGTGGTAGGGGGGTATGATAAGGTTAGTCAGATGGATTCAATATGCTAGGACGGGAACACAGGATGTGTGGGCCAGGCAGATGGATCTGGTACAAGCAACAAAGAGGCAATCTCTGTGCATGTGTTGTTGTTGTTGTTGTTGTTGTTGTTGTTGTTGTAGAGAAAATAGGTAAATTACCTGTATCTGCCACAAGGGCAGGCTAGAGGTCCCTCGGTGGGTAGGTGGGGTCTGACTAGTAGTACCAAAGGGAAGAAAAAGGCCCAGAGGAGGAGGTCATAATCCCTGGCAACCAGACAGAGGAGGAGGTCATAATCCCTGGCAACCAGACAGAGGTGGGTGGGGAACTGTGTTAGGAAGCATGCCAGAACTTTTTATTCCTATTGAATTCTAAGTTTTCATCTATGGCTCATCTTCCTCGAATTCTTCCTATCCTGGACTTCTGTTACTACCATTCTGCTCTCAGCAACAATGAACGCAACGTCACTGTAGTCTCCATTTGAGTGAGATCGTGAAGCACTTGCCTTTCTGTGCTTGTATCATTTCACTTAAAATAATGACTTCCTAGTCATAGTGCTACAAATGAATTCCATTTAGTTTTATGATTGAACGGTGCTCTGCTGTCTATGTACTACATTTCTTTGATCTCTTTCTCAGTTGATAGAAACTTAGATATTTCTGTTTCCTACACATTGTAAATAATGATATAGTAAACATGGGAGCAAAGGTATTGCTTCTGTTTGTGTCTTCCTTTGGGTTTATAATAGTAAGCAGTTCTCATAAAATTTTGGCCATTTTCTTGCATTGTTTTTGAAAAACTGCCTTTATTAATTTTAATCTAATCTTTTTTCTTGGGAATTTGTGGAGCTCCCCATATATTCTTACTACCAAGCCCTTACAAATATCTGCTCCCACTATGCATGTTGTTTCATTTGAATTTTTTGTCTTTTATTTAATTTTTTGTTATTGTTGTTGTTTCTCTAGACGGCGTTTCTCTGTGTAGCCCAGGCGGTCCTGGACCTCACTCTGTTGACCCGGGATGCCTCAAACTCATAGAGAACTGCCTGGTTCTGCCTCCCAAGTGCTAGAATTAAAGTCATGTGTCAAGACACCTGGCTATACACACACACACACACACACACACACACACACACACACACACATAGTTTAATCCCATAGCACATGGTGGTCTTGAGCACGGCACAGCCAGGCAGCCTCTCAAGTATGGGTATATGGCCAAAATCCTGGCTCATTTTTATCATTTTCATTTTCCTATGGTTTTATAGGTTATTTATTCTCTTATGATACAGAGGAAGTTTTTAGTTTGATATAATTTCATTGTTTGTATTTCTTATGCTTTTGGGAAATCTGTCTAAAAACTATCTGCTTATTCATATGCCCTCAGGCATCTCCAATTTATTCTAGAGTTATATTTCAGTCAGTCACTGTTTTGAATTGATTATTGTAATTAGTGAGCAATAGTAATCTAGTTGCATTCTTCTGATTATGGGCATCCAATTTTCACTCACTGCTTATTAAAAATATCCTTTCTCAAGAAACCAGAAGCCATGAATTTGAGAGCAGAGACAGGGGTAGACATATGGAAGGGGTTGGATAGAGGAAAGGGAAAAGAGAAAATTATATAATTACATTTTAATTTCAAAAAGAAAAAATAATGTCCCCTCTTGAATGCAAGTTCTTGGTATCATCAAAATCAGTGATTCAAACAAGTGAAGAAGCATCATTCATGACACAATTTTGTCCCACTGCTGTGGCCTTCTGCTTTTCACTCTGACACATTTTTAATTACTGCAGTTTCATGGCATATTTTAAGAACAAGACGTATGATTACTACAGCCTTAATTTTCTTTCCTGATTCCTTTGGCTATTCCAGGACAGCTCCTTAGAAATATAACTTTATTTTTTTTCTCATTCTCTAGAAAAACAAGTTTTTCTAAGTAGCCAAAGGTAGACATGAACTCACAATTCTGCTTCAGCTTCCTGAGGGCAGGGAGTACAGATACATGCTACCATTAATAGAATGTATCATTGGTGTTTTGACAAGGATTGTATTTTATCTGTGAATAACTTTTAGTAGCATAGAGCATTTATTTATTCATTTTAAATTTAATTTTGAGGAATTTCATCCAGATACATAATATGTTTTGATCATATTCACCTCCTATTCCTCTCCTCCAACTGCCTACAGACAGCCCTTCCTTCAAACTTTATGTTTTCTTTCTTTTTTATCTTAAATTATATATCACTGAGTCCAATTAGTGCCACATATGGTATGTTTGGGGCCACCCACTGTTGCATGAACAACTTACTAGTGACTATCCACCCAAAGAAAAACTGGCTCTTCCTCTTTCGGCAGCTGTCAGCTATAATAAATAGCTCTTTGGCTAATGGTGGGTCTTCATTTGTCCCAACCCATTCCTGCTGGAATTTTCACTTTCTTGATCTAGTGCTGTTGTGAATTCATAAATGGAATGCCAAATGCCACTTCTAAAAGATAGCATTTTACAGTATCCCTTACCATCCTCTGGCTCTTACAGTCTTTTTGGCCCCATTTTCATGATATTCCCCAAGTCTGGAATGCAGGGTAGTTGCTACACATGTCCCATACAAAGATAAGCACTCACAATCTTTTTCTCTCAACACTTCAACCACTTGAGAGTCTCTACATTAATCACTACCATTGTAAAACAAGTTCCTTTGGTGAAGGTTGACAGTACTGCAAGTATATGGATATAAATATAAATATTTCAAAAGAAGTTTGAAAACATGATCACTTAGAAAAACAACAACACTGGGTCTCCCCCCCCCCCCAATGCTTATGACCTCCCCATGATCTTTTGACCATGTTTATAATACTAGGCATGTCTTCCTTCCTGTGGAGCAGACCTTAAATCCAATAAAGTTGTTGGTTGCCTCATGATAGTCATACACAATTTCACTAGTGGAAAATTATTGCCTAACAGACCATTATTGTAGCATGCAGGGCTCAGTGCGGGGTCTAACCATTGATTTTTTTTCTTCTCCAGTAGGCTGCACAGCACCTCTGGCATTATGAATGTTTGTCAGAATGGAAAAAGTTTCCAATTCAGTCCAAGATTGTTTTTTCTATGTCCTACCTCCCTAAGTGTGTTATGTGTTCAGCAGTAGGATCCCATCATCTAGTTGTGGTGAGCAACAAAGAGCATTGGCAATAGCCTGTGTTGTTTTGTGGGGTTTCAGGGCCTCTCTGGCCAATAACTCATAGGGGGATGTATCTTATACTGTGTTGTCACTTGTTTTTTTAAAGACAAGGTCCCAGGTATCCAAAGCTGATTTTTAATTCAGTAAGTAGTTAAGAATGACCTCGAGCTTCTCATCCTCTTGCCTCTACCTCCCAAGTTGAGATTGCAGATAAACACCACCACATGCAGCATGTGCAGTAATGAAGGCTGAATTTAGGGCTTCGTGAATGCTTTGCAAGCACTCTACCAAATGAGCTATGTATGTCCCTACAAGATCTGTTGACAGTAGTAGTTCTTTCACATTAAGAACATTGGAGATAGTTCCATTTTTGTACATTCTTCAGTTTCTTTCATCACACTATCATAAGATTCATCCTAGAGATCATTAACACATATGGGTAAATTTATTTCTAGGTATTTTATATATCTCTCAGTTATTATTAGTGTGATTTTTGTTCATGATGTCTTCATCATCAATATCATTTTCCTTTTATACTTCAAAAGCTACTTATCTACTGTACTACTTTTCCATGTGATAAGGAAACTAGATTAGAGAAGACTGTCCCCAGTTTTAGTATAACAAAAAGAAAAGAGGGTATGGAAGACAGCACGAGTAAAAGACTTGCCCCTATCACCCTTCTTTGATGTCTAAGCACCAAACTTGTGCAACAGAGAGAGAATTACATCATTTACTACCCTTGAATTCTATCAGTAGGTCAACCATGATGAAAGCTGGTTTGGGGTGGAGCTTCACTACTATAACCAAAAGGCCAGTAGTCATGGACTGACACACATGTGTTATCCAGCTGACAAAGAAATGACCCTATTACTCCTTAGTCAAACTTGAGAAGCAGAGAAAAAAGCTAGCACTAGACCTCACATTGCCACGCACTGTCAGAGTGAGTATGATTACAACCACCACTGAGCAGAGAAACAGAGGACTCCTATTTGTTCCAGAACACTAAGATACAGCCTGTAGATCTATCCTAAAATCAGCTAGATGCCTGCATAGAAATGGAGAAGACTAGAATTTCAATATACTTCACTGTCAGCTTTGAAGTAAACTTTCTGCAGTTTTCCTTCTGACGCTGTAAGTTGCTTCAATTATGAAACTTGGGGATGACTCAACTTGCCATTAGCGCTGCTGACAAATTCCCACTGCGATGGATAGTATTACCAACTTGGCAGAATCTAGAATTACCTGTTAAATAAGCTTCTGGTCATACTTATAAGGGTTTTTTTTTTATTACATGAATTGATGTTGAAAGACCCATCTTACCTATGGGCATGACTTTTTTCTGACCAGAGGATAATAGACTATATAAAATAGAGAAAGCAAGTAAAGTGCAAGCAAGCATTCATTGTTCTCTGTTTCTTGACTATGGATGCAGTATGATCTGTTGTTTCAAGTTTCTGCTGCTTTGACTTCCCTGTCATGATGGAATGCTACCCCTAACTGTGAGCAAGAATAAGCATTTTCTCCCTCAGGTTGCATTTGTCAGTGTATTTTATCATAAAAACAGAAAAAGAAAGCAAGACAGAAATTGGTGGGGTTGTCTCTGCACTAAAATGGACCATGTGGTTCCTCAGCATTTAGGAATGGTTTTTGGCAGCAATGTGGAAGACTAAGGATGTTTGGATTAGAAAACCTTTTGAATTCTGTCAATACAGTTCAGTGAATTATTCTGGCTGAGAGACTGGAAGACAAGAACACCAAGAGAAATGTAGATCTTGGAGGCCCAGTTTATGTAGTTTCATGGAGAGGGAATAAGAAGTTTATCGTAAACATGGCTAGAGGTAATTCATGTGACATTCTAGCATATAATTCACCTATATTCTGACCATGCCCTGAGAATTTCAATGACATCAAATTTAAAGATGTTAGACTAATTTGTTTTTTAGGGGAATATTCAAGAAAGGAGAACATTCAAGTTGGTGCTGAGAAATCAGCTCTATTAGAGAAATCAGCATCACTGACAGGAAACCTCTTGTGTTATGCTTTAAATATAGGAAAGATGTTCTGCAGGCAAACCCCCACCCCTTAGAGGTTCCATTTGGTAAAAACAGGGATTAATTTAAAGGCAAAAGGCCTAAGCTGAAGCATTTCTCCTGCTCCTTAAAAGCAACTGCCTAGAAAAGTTTCCCCCTGTGTCAGTACATAGATGCTGATATAGCTGGGGCCCCGTGGAGCAGGCTGTATTTCATGCTGCAAATACAACTTGGCAGTATTGTCCACATGGCACTGGTTTTGGAGACATGAGGGATACAAGATTGAGGGGTGTCATAGAATGTTTCTTCACACTTTCAAAGACTGACTGAAGTCAAGCACTGCGCAGCATGGTTGGACTCTGGAGGAAGGTCTTGAGAAGTCACTGTGTGAAATTGTGAGGGTAACCCTGAGCTGCAATGGAGACCTCAGGAAGTTGGAGATATCAGGACAATTTCTCCTGAGGAAACCAGCAGGAATAAACTGTAATCAGAGTATAAGAGAATGTATTTCTGTTGAAGGAAGCCAAGGTGGAGACGTGCAGCCACCTAAGTCTTCTGGAGCCCCAGCTGATTTCATCATGAGTCCCAGACTCAGGATATATAGATACAGGGTATGTTATTTCCCATGCTGAACATTGGTTGGATGATTCTTTGATAACTCTGATTCTTTTCTTTTGGAATAAGAATATTTACTGTGCACAATTATATGTTAGAAGCATGCAACTTATTTTTCAGTTTATAAGCATTAACAGGTAAAAAAAACTTTAGGCTTTTAAATTGTCTGATTGTTTATAAACTACAGTGGTATTTATACTTGGGTGAAATACATAGTTTCATTATAACATGGTCATCAGGTTATTGGGACCAAAGGTAGAAAGTTATGACTTAAAGTGATGTATTTGGGGGGCTGGAACTGCACACAGCACACCGAGATGAGTAATCACCCACCCAGCAGGACACCCCACTCTCTAGGCCCTCAGTACTGGGACAAAACCCCAGGCCCCTTCCCCACCTGCCTCAGCTTCTCCAGCCAGCCAGCAGGCAAGCTTCCTGCAGGTAGGCTGCTCCTACATTCCCCTATAGATCTAACTGTGTAAGCTACAAGGCCCACTCCACCCACAAATCCACCCATCCCCTGCAACTTCAGGGGAACTCTGTACCACAGGCCACAACTGCACAGAATAAACCAAGAGAGCAAATAAAGAGAGACAAACCTCTGTGGTTAACTGACACATAGACAGCAACTGCAAGGATTGGACCAAGAGGCAAAGACACTGCCAGAACCAATCAAAGGAAGAGATAGGTAGGCGCCAATGCAAAAAAAAAAAATTATTCAACAAGCTAAAAAGCAACATGGTAATGCCAGAACCCAGTGGTCATACAACGAGAAGACATGATCATCCTAACCCAGAAGAAGTAGGAGAAAATCATCTTAAGTATAACTTTATGAAGGTGATAGTGACCCTTAAAGAGGAAATGAAAAATTACCTTAAAGAAATGGAGGAAAAGACAAACAAAAAAATGGAAGAAATCAGTAAATCTCTTAAACTCGAGAAAACCAAGAAAAACCAATCAAACAGGTGAAGAAACAGTTCAAGACTTGAAAACTAAAAAAGAGGCAATAAAGAAAATAAAAATCCAAGGGAATTCTGGATATAGAAAATCTGAGTAAACAAACAGGAACTACCTATGCAAACATAACCAACAGAATATGAGAGATAGAAGAGAGAATCTCAAATGTTGAAGACAGTATAGAGGACATAGATTCATTGGTCAAATAAAATGATAAATGCAACAAATTCTTAACATAAAACATCCAGGAAATCTGGGATACCATGAAAAGAACAAACCTAAGAATAATAGGGATAGAAGAAGAACCCCAGCTCAAAGGCACAGAAAATATATTAAACAAAATCATAGAAGAAAACTTTCTCAACCTAAAGAAGGAGATTCCTATGAAGGTACAAGAAGCTTATAGAGCACCAAATAGATTGGACTAAAAAAGGCCCCTCACCATATAATAATCAAAACACTAAACATATAGAATAAAGAAAGAATAGTAAGAGCTGCAAAGGGAAAAGTTCAAGTAACATATAAAGGCAGATCTATCAGAATTACACCCAACTTCTCAATAGAAATTATGAAATCCAGAAGGTCCTGGACAGATTGCGCAGACACTAAGAGATCATGAATGCAAGCCCAGACTACTATACCCAGAAAAACTTTTAATCACCATTGACGGAGAAACCAAGATATTCCTTGACCAAACCAAATTTAAGCAATACCTATTCACAAACCCAGCTTTGCCGAAAGCACTAGAATGAAAACTCCAACCCAAGGAAGCTAACTGTACCTCAAAAAACACAGACAACAGATAACCTCACACCAAGAAACCCCAAAGAAGAGAAACACAAAAACACTTCCATCAAAAATAACAGGAATTAACAATCGCTGGTCATTAATATTTCTTAATATCAATGGACTCAATTCCTCTATAAAAAGATACAGGCTAAGAGAAAGTATATGAAAGCAGGAACCATCCCTCTGTTATATACAAGAAACACACCTCCACCTCAAAGACAGACATTACCTCAGAGTAAAGTGATGGGAAACGTTTTCCAATCAAATGGACCCATGAAATAAGCTGGTGTAGCTATCTTAATATCTATCAAAATAGACTTCAAGCTAAAAGCAATCAGAAGAGATGGAGAAGGAGACTTCATACTTATCACAGGAAAAATCCATTATGATAAAATCTTAATCTGAACATTTACTCCCCAAATACAAGAACAACCACATATATAAAAGAAACATTACTAAAACTTAAATCACACATCAAACCCCACACACTAATAGTAGGGGACTTCAACACCCCACTCTCCCCAATGGACAGGTCAACCAGACAGAAACTTAAGAAATAAGAGAACTAACAGATGTTATGACTCAAGAGGACTTAACAGGTATCTACAGAACATTTCACCCAAACACAAAAGAATATACCTTCTTCTTAGCACCTCAAGGAACCTTGTAAAAAACTGACCACATTCTCAGTAACAAACCTCAACAGATCCAAAAAAATGGAATAACTTCCTGTATCTTATTGGATCACCATGGTTTAAAGTTAGAATTCAGCAACAACACTAAAACCTAAAACCTAGCAGAAAACCTAAAAAGTCATGGAAATTGAACAGTGCTCAATTAAAACCCTGGGTCAAGGAAGAAATAAAGAAAGAAATGAAAGACTTCCTAAAATTCAATGAAAATGAAGACACAACATATCCAAACCTGTGGGACACTATGAAAGAGATGCTAAGAGGAAAGATCATAGCACTGAGTGCCTACATAAAGAAAGTGGAGAAATCTCACACTAGTGACTTAACAGCACACCTGAAAGCTCTAGAGAAAAAAAAAGAAGCAAACTCACCGAGAAGAAGTTGACAACAGGAAATAATCAAATTGAGGGTCAAAATCAATAAAATAGAAACAAACAAAAAATACAAAGAATCAATGAAACAAAGAGCTGGTTCTTTGATAAAATCAATAAGATAGACAAACCCTTATCCAAACTAATCAAAAGGCAGAGAGATAACTTCCAAATTAACAAAATCAGAATGAGGAAATCCAGAGAATCACTAGATCATACTAAAAAAAAAAAACTGTACTCCACAAAACTGGAAAATGTAAAAGAAATGGACAATTTTCTAAATAGGTACCACATACCAAAATTAAATAAAGACCAAGTGAACAATTTAAATAGACCTATAAACTACAAGGAAATAGAAGCAGTCATCAAAACCTGTAGTGATGAGGTGAGCAGGCCTGTTTTTCGTCCCACCCAGCTCCCGCACAGCTAGCTTTACACCCAAAATAACAACACACAAATTGTATTCATTTAAACACTGCCTCGCCCATTAGCTCTAGCCTCTCACTGGCTAACTCTCATATCTTGCTTTAACCCATATCTAATAATCTGTGTATTACCACGGGGTAGTGGCTTAGCAGAAAGATTCTAACCCACATCCATCTTGGGCCGGAGCTTCATGGCATCTGCCTGACCCTGCTTTCTTTCTCCCAGCATTCTGTTCAGTCTACTCCACCTATCTAAATTCTGCCCTATCAAAAAGCCAAAGCAGTTTCTTTATTAACTAATGAAAGTAACACATAGACAGATGACCCTCCCACAAGAGCCGGATAGTTTCAATATAGAATTCTACCAGAATTTCAAAGAAGAGCTAACACCTATACTCCTTAAATTGTTTCACATAATAGAAACAGAAGGAACATTGCCAAACTCTTTCTATGAAGCTACAGTTACCCTGATACCAAAACCACATAAAGACCCAACCAAGAAAGACAATTACAGACCAATCTCCCTCATGAACATTGATGCAAAAATATTTAATAAAGCACTGGCAAATCAAATCCAAGCACACATTAAAAAAAAGCATCCACCATGATTAAGTCAGCTTCATCCCAGACATTCAGGGATGGTTCAACTTACAAAAATCTATCAATGTAATCCACTATAAAATAACCTGAAAGAAAAAATACATGATCATCTTATTAGATGCTGAAAAAGCATTTGACAAAATCCAACACCCCTTCATAATAAAGGTCTTGGAGAGATCAGAGTTACAAAGAACATATCTAAACACTATAAAAGTAATATACAGCAATTCAACACCCAACATCAAATTAAATGGAGAGAAACTCAAAGCAATTCCACTAAAATCAGGAAGAAGACAAGGCTGCCCACTCTCTTCATATCTATTAAACATAGTTCTTGAAGTTCTGGATAGAGCAATAAGACAACTTCTGCTGTTTGCAGATAATATGATAGTATATATAAGTGACCCCAAGAATTCTACTAGGGAGCTACAAAAGCTGATAAGCACCTTTAGTAGTGTGGCAGGATACAAGACCAACTCAAAAGAATCTGTAACCCTCCTGTATACAAATGATAATGAAACAGAGAAAGAAATCAGAGAAACATCACCCTTCACAAAAGCCACAAATAACATAAATTAACTTGGGGCAACACTAACCAAACAAATGAAAGACCTGTTCGACAAAAACTAAATTTTTGAAGTAAGGAACTGAAGAAGATATCAGAAAATGGAAAGATCTCCCATGCTCTTGGGTAGGTAGAATCAACATAATAAAAATGGCAATCCTACCAAAAGTAATCTGTAGATTCAGTGCAAAAAAAGTCATCAAAATCCCAACACAATTCTTCAAAGAGCTTGATAGAACAATATTCAACTTCATATGGAAAAGCAAAAAAAGAAACCAGGATAACCAAAACAATCCTATATAATAAACAAACTTCCAGAGGCATCACCATCCCTGACATAAAATACTATTATAGAGCTATGGTAATGAAAACAGCTTGGAATTCACAAAAAACACAGGTTGAAAAATGGAATTAAATAGAAACCTGGATATTAATCCACACACCTATGTATACCTCATTTTTGACAAATAAGTTAAAATTATACAATGGAAAAAAGAAAACATCTTCAACAAATGGTGCTGGCATAATTGGATCTCAGCAGATAGAAGAATGCAAATAGATCCATATCTATCCCAATGCACAAAACTGAAATACAAATGGGTTAAAGACATCAATATAAATACAACCACACTGAACCTGATAGAAGAGAAAATGGAAAGTAGCCTTCAATGCATGGACACAGGAGACCACTTCCTAAATATAACCCCAGTAGCACAGACACTAAAAGAAACAATTAAAAAATGGGACCTCCTGAAACTGAGAAGCTTCTGTAAAGCAAAGGACACAGTCAGTAAGACAAAAAAGCAGCCTACAGAATGGGAAAAAATCTTTACCAACCCCACATCAGACAGAAGACTGATCTCCAAAATATGTAAAGAACTCAAGTAATGAAGTGGGGGTGGGATGGGGGTGAGGGGAGATGGGAAGAGAGAAGTGAGAAGGGGAAGATGGGGAGAGCTTGGGGGAATGGGACAGTTCGGATGGGGGAAGAGTGGATATGGGAGCAGGGAAGTATATATCTTAATTAAGGGAGCCATTTGAGGGTTGTCAAGAGACTGGATGCTAGAGGGGTTCCCAGGTGTCCAATGAGATGTCCCCAGCTTGTCCCTTGAACAGCTGAGGAGAGGGCGCCTGAACTGGCCCTATACTATAGCCATACTGATGAATATCTCACATATTACCATAGAATCTTTATCTGGCAATGGATGGAGATAGAGACAGAGACCCACATTGGAGCATTGGACTGAGATCCCAAGGTCCAAATGAGAAGCAGAAGGAGAGAGAACATGAGCAAGGAAGTCAGGGCTGTGAGTGGTGTGTCCACCCACTGTGACAGTGGGGCTGGTCTAATGGGAACTCACCAAGGCCAGCTGGACTGGGACTGATGGAGGATGTGATCAAACCAGACTCTCTGAACATGGCTGACAAGGAGGGCTGACTGAGAAGCCAAGGACAATGTCACTGGGTTTTGATCCTACTGCATGTACTGGCTTTGTGGGAACCTAGTCTGTTTGGATCCTCACCTTCTTAGACCTGGATGGAGGGGGGAGGGAGGACCTTGAACTTCCCACAGGGCAGGAAACCCTGACTGCTCTTTGGACTGGAAAGGGAGGGGGAGGGAGAATGGAGGAAGGGAAGGAAAATTGGGAGGAGGGGAGAAGGTGAAAATTTGTAATAATAATAATAATAAATAAAACAAAAAATTATCTGATATTGCACATAATAAATATGTGGAAATCATAAAACAAACAAAAAAGGAACTCAAGTAATTAGACATAAAAATTCGACATAATCCAATTAAAGAATGGGGTACAGAACTTAACAGAATTCTCAACAGAAGAATCTCAAATGGCTGAAATAAACTTAAGGAAGTGTTTAACATCCTTAGCCATAGGGAAAATCACATAAAAATGACTAGATGACACAATCTTACATCAGTTAGAATGGGTAAGATCAAAAATCACCAATGATAGCTTATGCTGGAGAGGATATGGAGTAAGGGGAACACTCCTCCATTGCTGGTGGGAATGCAAACTTGTACAACCACTTTGGAAATCAGTATGGCAGTTTCTCAGAAAATTGGGAATCAACATACCTCAGGATCCATCAATACCACTCTTGGGCATATACCCAAAAGATGCTCAATCATACCACAAAGACATTTGTTCAACTATGTTTGTGGCAGCATTATTCATAACAGCAAGAACCTGGAAACAACCTAGATGCCTCTCAACCAAAGAATGGATAAAGAAAATGTAGAACATTTACACAGTGGAGTGTTTACTCAGGGGTTAAAAGAAAGACATCTTGAAATTTGCATGCAAATGGATAAAACCAGAAAAAAAAAACATTCTGAGTGATATAACTCAGACCCAGAAACATGCACATAGTATGTACCCACTAATAGGTGAACACTAGCTGGAAAGCAAATGATAAGCAGCCTATAGTCCACAAGCTGAGAGAAGCTAAGTAACAAGGAGTTCCCTAAGAGAAACATATATAAATCTCCCTGGGAAGGGGAAATAGACAAGATCTCCTGAGAAAATTGGGAGCATGGGGGAGGGGGAAGAAGGGAGACTGAAGGGGAGGAGGAAGGAAGAAGGAGAGGGGAGAGGAGAGCTTGAGGGTACAGAATGGTCTAGATGAGGGAAGGACAGAGATGGAGAACAAGGAAAGAGATATCTTGATTGAGAGAGCCATTACTAGCAAGAAACCTAGCACTAGAAAAATTACCAGGAATCCACAAAGATGACCCTAGCTAAGACCCTATGCAATAGTAGAGAGGATGCCTGAACTCGCCTTGCCCTGTAGTTAGATTGATGACTATCTTGAATGTTTCCATAGAATCTACATCAAACAACTGATAGAAGCAAATACAGAGAACCACAGTGGAGCATTGGGCTGAGCTCCCAAAGTCCAGTCTAAGAGAGGGAGGATTGAGAATATGAGCAAAGAGGTCAAGACCACAATGGGGACACCCACTGAAACAGCTTATCTGAGCTAAGGGAAGCCTTCCAACTCTGGCCTGGCAGTGAGTAAATCAGCATAGGACCAAACGAGGCCCTCTGAATGTGGCTGACAGTTATATGGCTGGGGAAGACTCTGGGGCCACTGGCAGTGAGACCAAGATTTATCCCTACTGCTTCTTTTGGTTTTTTGAAACCCATTCTCCCTGGAGGGATACCTTGCTCAGCCTAGGTATTGGGGGGGGGGGGGCTTGATCCTTCCTCAAAACAATGTGCTAGACTTTGTTGGCTCCCCATGTGAAGCCTTACCCCTCTCTGAGAAGTGGATGGTGGGTGGGAGGGGATAGGGTGGAGGGAACAGGAGGAGGGGCGGGAGTGGGAAATAGATTTGGCATGTAAAGTGAGATAGTATTTTTAAATAAATTAAAATAAAAAAGTGATGTATCTGGATGTCAAATTTTCGAGGGGTGAAATTATGATGGTTCCTGTCAATTATCTATTTAATGGAATGTAGGATCACCTGGGAGCCAAGGCTTCTTGCCAAGTCTCGCGAGATTATCTTGCTTACTTTATTTAATGTGGGAAGACCCATTTTGATTATTGCTCAGATGGTATTCAATAAAGAAAGCAAGCTGAGCATTATAAAATATTTATTGTTCTTTGTTTAACTATGGATACAATGTTACCATCTGCTTCAAGCTCTTGCTGTCTTGACTTTTCTGCCATGACAAATTCTCCCTTGAACTGTGAGGCAGAATAAACCCTTCTTCTCTTATGTTGCTTTTGTCAGAGTGTTTTATTATGACAACAGAAAAAGAAAATAAGACATTTATTCTCCATAAGCATGGGAAGAGCAGCTGCTTCTCCTCCTCTGTGCCAGATGGATCTCTATAATGGCTCAGGCCCCAGACAGAGACATGTGTACTGTCAGGACATACACAGTTTAAGCCTGAGTCAGAATAAACTGCACTATGAGCATATCATATATGCTCTCGAGGCTGTGTTCCTCCCAGTAGTTTTGAGGTAAAGGTATGATACAGTTCAGCATCAAACTGGGTAATTGAAAGTTATCCATTCATAGTACCCCAGACACAAGCAGAAATAGCAAAAAGCAGTTCCACTTTAATGGGAGGGTAGGTCTAGGTAATGAGCTCTGAACACAAAAACAACAAACAGATCTAGTCTGTCATATTTCTATCCCACCCAGAAATACAAATTTTGTTAGCAGAAGTTTGGAGTCACAGGTGTACCTCAGCATAACACTATTCATCCCACTGCAGTGTGAGCCTTGGCCTATCACCAGTGATATGCTGATATTAGTGGCTTGTGGGCCAATAGTTGTGAGAAAGTCGGGTGGGATTGATAATCATAAATGTGACATGGGAATCTAGACTGTGATATTGTGAAAGCTGCTCTGAATCCTACAGTTCCTTTCCAAAGGCTTCTGGACATAGATGAGATATTTGGAAATAGCCAAACCCCAGGACAGGCTTGACTTGATGAAGCACCCTTTCTAGGTCATTCCTCTTCTCCATCTAAAGATAATTATAGATTTAGAATAAAAGCAAGAATTAAAAACACAAAAGAGCAAAAGAATAAAAAAAAGAAAAAAGAATTAAAAACACTCTATAGTGTTGGAAAATGGCAATATATCATATAGCAGAATCACAGAAAATTTGGAGTTGAGAACTGTTTGGTTGGAACCCCCAGCTCACTTCTTTTATCTGAAAAGCCCCATTCTTCTTTCTCTCTCTCTCTCTCTCTCTCTCTCTCTCTCTCTCTCTCTCTCTCTCTCTCTCTCTCTCTCCCTCTCTTTCTCTCTCTTTCCCTCTAAACCTGACCCTCTCAGGGAATATCCCACAAATAAAAGGTGCCAAAAAGCCCAGTTCTGAATTTTTGGCTACTATTGCAATTTCCTCCTCTATTGCCACAAGCAGCACAAGTCCCTGCCTAATGTGCTCAGCTTTTGACCAAACTTGGCCACAAACCCAGCTTGTTGCAGACACGTCATCACCCCTTGCCTACCACCTATATAATCTTTCTGCTTTCATTAGTAGGCACTGTTTCTCTGGCCTCCGATCTCTGGGACTGGAGAATCAGTCTGGAAGTTGCTTTGCTCAAACAAACCTGTTGTACTTTTTCAGTTCCACTTGATCTGCCTTACTGTGTCAGTGGGGAAACTTATTATTGGCAACAAAAAACCTATTACTATCCAGCAATGAAATAGTGACATTAACTTGAAAAAAAAAAAAAAAAAAAAAAAAAAAAAAAAAAAAAAAAAAAAAAAAAAACAACCTGCCCAGAATTTCCAGGAAGGCAAGCACATAATAGATGAGCTAGTGGAGAGCAGAATGAATACATAATCATTCAATGCTCAAATGACATTAAATGTCAACATGCATAAAGAGTTTCATGAAAGGCCAGGTGTGGTAATTCCAGCACTTGGGAAGCTAAGGCAGGAGAACAAGCTTGAGGTCAGAATGGCTAATGCAGAAAAAAAACCTACGTCAAAATACAACCTGGCAAAATCATTTCAGAAATTTGAACACATCTTAAAAGCAAAATACTGTGCTAGACTAGGAACTCGTCATAAAAGAAGAAATTTAAATGGATAACACTTTGCTGAAAACTGTTCGATATCATTAGCCAGGGTGGAAAAGCAAATTAAAACTGTAATAATATAGCATCTTGTTCTAATTAGAATAGCTGTTATAAAAAATATAACAAATTCTGGTGAATATGTGGAGAAAAGGAAACTCACATAAAGTGTTTATCTGAAAAGCCTGAAACTGGCATTTAGAAGTTGATCTTGCTGAAAAACTTTTTCTCATCCCTTTGACCCACAAGGTATCTGCTAGGTTTCAAACAAAGGACAATGACTTGAGGTGCCATTTTCACATATCAAAGCAGACCTAGCCTCCAGGCTTTTCCAGCATCCCTCAGTCCCTACCTGTTACAAGGTATAGTTGGCATACCCTGCCCTCTATCCTGAATCTATTCAGCCCAGGAGTTGGGCTGCCCTTGCACCACAGGTTTTTCCCTATATAATCCAGACATTTTCTAATTTTGGGACTCCTGGCTGCTGCACCTGGTTCCTCTCTACCCCACTTCCCCTCCCTAGCTCCTCACATGGCCCATCTCAGTCTGGTCATGTCCACTCTAGACTCTCCCTGTTATCCCTAGCTCTACCTATGCTCTCCCTTTTATCTACAATAAACAATAAATATCTAAAAAACCATTTGTAATGGTTTAAATAAAATGCTGCGGTTCCCCCGAGGAGTTCAGCAGCAGAAACACTGCAGGTCCCCGAGTGGTGGCAATGAGTAGCAGGCCACAAGACCATGGTGGGCCATACTGCAGGTCCCCGAGTGACAGCAGTGGGCAGAAGGTCCTGAGACCACACTGCAGGTTCCCAAAGTGGCGCCAGGCAGCCAACAGTGGGTCCCAGAGCAGCCAGTCCCAGGGAAGGGTGGCACAGTTCCCCAAGTGGCTGCAGTGGGCCATGAGGGACAGTGAGTTCCAGGCAGGGAGCTGCATGGAGGGTGAGAGACTTCAACAGAGCAGCCAGTTCCACAGGGAGAGACAGGCAGATGGGCACACCAAGAGACCACACGGCATGTCTTCAAAGATGGTTGGTCCCAGGCAGGGAGCCATGTGGTGGGAAAGAGATAGAAACATGGATAGGCACACCATGCAGAGTGAGGTAACTTATGGAAAGGAAGGGGAGAAGAGGAGAGAGAGAGGCAGAGAGAGAGAGAGAGAGAGAGAGAGAGAGAGAGAGAGAGAGAGAGGTGAGCCAAGCATCTTTGCCCTGTCTTACCAAACATGATGTACAGAGCCCCTAAAACCAAGAGCCAAAATTGTTCCTCCCTTGTTTTTGACAGTATCTGGCTGTTGTGATTAAAAAGTAACAAATATTTGCGAGAGAGAGAGAGAGAGAGAGAGAGAGAGAGAGAGAGAGAGAGAGAGAAGTGGGGGAAGAGATGAAGTGGGGAAAAGGGAGAGACAAGAGCTGCTTCTTTGAGACAGAGACAGAAAAGAAAGAGACTCAGGCAGGAAGCTGAAGATCAGCTTGCCTCAGAGGATGGGGAAGGGAGTGGGCATGACTTGTCTCTTAAAGGGACAGGACAGACCATTATATTCCCATTTTTTTTGTTTACCAATGAGTTTATTTGGGGTTCTTACAGGAGCACAGGTGAGCATAGACGGTATGTCTTCAAAAGCCCATTCTGGGATGGATGTTGCTCTCAACAGTCATATTACTAGATTTCCCTGAATAACTTGCCAGCAGTTGAAACACAGAAAAGACTCTTTTTCCTAGCTGTTACTTTACACTTCTATAACCCCGTGTAAGGGAGAATCCTCAAGAATCTTCTAGCTCTTCCTAGTCTCACGAGCCTCCAATCCAAAAGGTAGGAAGAGCTGCAGAACAATGATGCAAACAAACCATTGAAACAACTAACACCAACCAACATCGGTGGCTTGCTGAGTTTGAGTGTATTTCCTACAGACATTCTCATTTTTGACTCAGATGACCGTGAACTTAGTGCTTCCCGCTCCACGCATTAAAGGGATTGGACTTGTTTACCTACTGACTCTTAGATCCTAGAGTCATGAACAAAGAAATCAGCAGAAGACAAGGAAGATCTGGCTGTGCCATACTTGGCCAGAGATTAGGCACAACAGGTTAAAGGAATTGGGGCAGCAGATTCTCAAGACTGCTTCCTGCTTATTTGTGGATATCATCTTGGCCAGGGAACTTGAGAAAGCTGGGTGCTGGTCACATCCTGGGGTAACTGGTCTTTTTGTTCCTGTCCCGTGTTTGTGGTATGGAAATGTCTGGTGTCTGTTATACCTGTTTAAGGTGTTGGCAGAACAGAGGACAAAGTTAAGTTTAGGGAAAAAAAATTTAGGATTATGGAATTGAGAGAGGTGTATCTGACCTGTTTAAGGTGGGTCCTTCAATTAGCCTCCCTGGAACTCACAAGAATATTTTGGGTTTGGGAAAACAGAAGTTTTAGACATATACATTGTATAAACAGTAACATACTTATGTCAGAATGAATGTGACAGATATTTTTGCAGAATGAAAAGCATTTTTAAGACTATGAAAGGCAGCATGAGAGAGAAATTTGATAACTTGTATGTGTCTTCACATTTTTATAACTTGTAGGTCTTGTATTTGTATTTTGTTGAAATTTTTTGGTGAGGTTGTCCTTTTAAACTGACAAAACCTCTCAGCTGTCAAACTGCATCAGAGATCTTTGAGACGGATAAAATTTTACTTGAGTTATTGATTAAAAACCGACAGAGAACTTACATGGTTGACACCTAGAGCTACTCCTCAGTGTCCTCCATGGTTGCTGAGGGTCGTACTTGCCTTGAGGGTCATACTTGCCTTTTGCTGTTTAGCACAGGGCCTCACAAGGCAGCTGTTTTCAATTCCAATTTGCTTCCCGCCACAGATTGTGGCATGGCGGCTCAGTAACAAGGTGGATCATACCTCTAGGGTTCTCTTCCATACAACATGTGACTGCTGCCATTTTGACTGAGGTCAAGTGACCTTACCACCATCTTAACTGAGGTTAGGTGACTTTGGTACCATCTTAACTGAGAGCCAGGTTAGGTGACCAAATCCTGCCATCTTTACTGAGATATTCCCTGCCTAGTCCCCAATTTGCTTATGTTTTTGTCTTTAAATTCCTCTTGCTGACTCTGTTACATGTGTGTTTTGTGCAGTAACATGCCTTTTGTAGAACCCACCAAGAGCATCCACTTCAACCAATTCCTGTTCACTCTGTGTGGGTGTATGTGCATACATGTAACTTAAATGCACCTATGTTTACTGTTAAAGATTATAATTGTCTACTCATTGTAACTCATTCCAGACTACAAAGAAATAAGTCTCATGTTTTAAATGGTATGTACTTTTAAGTTTCTTACAAAAGTATGATATATTTAATCCAACCCTACTTTACCTGTTAAGTTGAGAGCCAGTACATTCAAATTTGGACCCAGCTCTCCAGGCAGATTCAATACTGTAGTTGTACCAGATAAACAGCCCTCAACTGCTCAGAGATCTGGGGGAATGTGGCATTTAAATATTTAATTATTAAAAGACATTTCATAACAAAAAGAGACAGGTTGACTCCTAGCAGCAACACTCTATTTCCTCCAAAGAAGACAGAAAAAAAATGGACACAAAACAACATCCATCTGCTCATCGTTTTAACTACCAAGTGCTGACCACTGGGCAAAACTGCCTTTCATCTAAACTGAAGATCAGACAGTGGACAGAATCACTGGAAGCGACAGCTTAGCTGCTCAGGTCAAGGTAAGCTTGTCTTCCTACAGATTTCTTAGCCCACAGGGTCTTCCAGAGCCTGGAAGGCCCTGCACTAAATAGCAAAGGCACATTTGACCCTCAGCAAGCATGAAGGACTCTGAGGAGTAGCTCTAAGTGTTAACCAAGTAAGTTCTCTGTCATTTTTTAATCAATAACTCAAGTAAAATTTTATCCTTCTCAAAGATCTCTGATGCAGTTTGACAGCTGAGAGGTTTTGTCAGTTTAAAAGGACAGTCTCACCAAAGAAATTTCAACAAAATACAAATACAAGTTATTAAGGTGTATACCTACAAGTTATAAAGGAATGAGGACAAATACACACTATGAAATTACTCTCTCAAGCTCCCTTCCATAGTCTTAAAAATACTTTTTATTGTGCAAAACCATCTGTCACAGTCATTCTGCTGCTGTCTAAAACTTCTATTTTCACAAACCCAATGAATTCCTGTGAGTTCCAGATACACCTCTCTCAATTCCATAATCCTAAATTTTTTTTCCCTAAACTTAACTTTGTCCTCTGTTCTGCCAACACCTTAAACAGGTATAACAGACACCAAACATTTCCATACCACAAACACGGGACAGGAACAAAAAGACCAGTTACCCCAGGATGTAACCAGCACCCAGCTTTCTCAGGTTCCCCCCCCCAAGATGTTGTCCACAAATAAGCAGGATGCAATCTTGAGAGTCTGTTGCTCCAGTTCCTTTAACCTGTGGTGCTTAACCTCAGGCCTTTTTATTATATAAAAAAAGAGGGAAATGTAATGGTCTGTCCTGTCCCTTTAAGAGACAAGTCATGCCCACTCCCTTCCCCATCTACTGAGGCAAGCTGATCTTCAGCTTCCAGCCTGAGTCCCTTCCTTTTCTGTCTCTCTTTCAAAAAGGTAGCTTCTGTCTCTCCCTTATCGCCACTTCTTTTCTTTACCTCCCCGCCTCTCTCTCCCTCCCTCCTTCTCTCCCTCTATCTCCATGTCTCTGTCTCTTTCCCACCACATGGCTCCCTGCCTGGAAACAGCCTTCTTCAAAGACCTGTGGCATGGTCTCATGGCATGCTCATCTGTCTGTCTCTCCTTGTGGAACTGGCTGCTCTGTCGAAGTCTCTCACCCACCATGCAGTTCCCTGCCTGGGACTCACTGCCCCTCATGGCCCACTGCAGCCATTTGAGGAACTACGCCATCCTGGGACTGGCTGCTCTGGGGACCCACTGCCAGCTGCCTGCTGCCACTTCAGGGACCTACAGCATGGTCTCTGGACCTGCAACCCACTGCTGCCACTTGGGGACCTGCAGCATTTTACTTCAACCATATAACAGCTTTCTCCTCCACCGTACCTAGGAAATAGTCATATCTTTCCATCTTATTTCTTTTGTCATTCAGTAACTAAATGTAGAATAAAGTCCAGTACTTCTAAATTTTTGGTTTTGGCTCCTTTAATTTGGGTAACCTGTTTTCTTCTGAAAATTGCTATGTTATTAGTTAAAGGAGTTTTTGTAGAACCTGTTTTCCTTCAAGAAGGAAGGCACAGAAGTAAGTCATTTTAATCTAAGATGTAGTCATCTTGGATTCCAAAGAGAGAATTTTAAAGGACCCCCTACTCCCATTAAGGCAATTATCCATGAGGGCAAGACTTTAACCTAAGAACAGAAACAATCATCACCTGAGATTCACTTTGTCCTCTCAAGTAATTAAGACCTCTTTGGCAACAGCAGGGCTGAAACCACAATCAGGGAGAGCCCACACCCAAACCCAGAATGCTTAAACATAAAGCTCATTTCCAGTTCTACTCTGTTGTGGCCCCACATCTTCTTTTAAGCAGTTCTTAGCACTTTAACTGGAATATTGGAAATAAATGGCTAAATCTGGCTTGTTGGGATTGTTTTTCTAAAATCTTAGGTTACAAGCCAGTCTTGCTATGGTTAGATCAAATACACAGTAAAAGCTACAAGCTCTATATTCAGGTCAGAGTCTCAAAATCCTCTTTGGTATTGGTAGAGACCTGAGACCTTGTGTGACAAATATGAGGTTTAGTTACTTCAGTTCCACCTTTGGAGTGAGCCTGGGAGGGGGACACCTGCTATCCTTCCAAAAGAATGCAAATCCCTAAAGCCATTAGACTTACACAAAATGCAGCTGAGCACAAGCCTTGGTGGTCAACATCTGGCCCAACAAGAAATTCCTTTTCCCAAGGCTGAGTATTTAGACAAAGCCACCATCCCCTCAGGGGCTAGAAGAAAGTTCCTACTTGCTAAAAAGGGGATTAATTCTCCAAATCTCTGGCCTGAGGGGCCTGTGGATCTTTCATTAACATATGAATGTGGTGCCTATTAACTTGTCAAGGGCAATAACCCTAAAACTCCCTCAATCCCTACTCAAAAGGCCACTTTTCTCCCCTTCTCATTTAACCCTGGAAATCTTTCCCTTGTTGCTCCTCCTTGCTTTCCTGGGAGACAGCCTTGGCAGCTTGAAACAAACTTTTCCCTTTTCACCCACAAACAGCTATTTTGGTTTCTTTACTGTACCCATTTTCATTCAGCCAAGGTGACGACCTAACAGTTTCAGGCAGTGTAGTTACTACCCTTATAGTGCTCACAGATGGGACTCTTGAACTATGTCATCATCGGGGAGAAAATTATGGTCCAAAATATAGAAGACTAAGGTCTCAGCCCACAGTACCACTGAAAGCTGAATGTCCGTGTGTGTCACTGAGATTAAAGATCTTCGCAGCAAAACTCAAAGCCATTCCACTAGAATTGCAGCATAACTCAAAGCCATTCCACTAGAATCAGGAACAAGACAAGGCTGTCCAATCTCACCATATCTCTTCAACATAGTGCTTGAAGTTCTAGCAATAGCAATAAGACAACATAAGGAGATCATGGGGATTCGAATCAGAAAGGAAGTAGTCAAACTTTCGTTATTTGCAGATGATATGATTGTATACAACAGTGACCCCAAAAACTCTACCAAAGAACTCCTACAGCTGATAAACACCTTCAGTGATGTGGCAGGATACAAGATCAACTCCAAAAAATCAGTAGCCCTTCTATACACAAAGGATAGAGAAGCAGAGAGGGAAATCAGAGAAACATCACCTTAAAAAGAGCCACAAATAGCATAAAGTATCTTGGGGTTACACTAAACAAGGAAGTGAAAGATCTATTTGACAAGAACTTTAAGGCTTTAAAGAAAGAAATTGAAGAGGACACCAGAAAATGGAAGGATCTCCCATGCTCTTGGATGGGTAGAATCAACATAGTAAAAATGGCAGTTCTACCAAAAGCAATCTATAAATTCAATGCAATCCCTATCAAAATCCCAACAAAATTCTTCACAGACCTTGAGAGAACAATAATCAACTTTCTATGGAAAAACAAAAACCCAGGATAACCAAAACAATCCTATACAATAAAGGAACTTCTAGAGGCATTACCATCCCTGACTTCAAACTCTATTACAGAGCTACAGTAATGAAAACAGCTTGGTATTGGCAAAAAAAAAAAAAAAAAAAAAAAAAAAAAGAGACATTGACAAATGGAATGGAATCGAAGACTTGGATATTAGCCCACAAACCTATGAACACCTGATTTTTGAGAAGGGAGCTAAAAGTATACAATGGAAGAAAGAAAGCATCTTCAACAAATGGTGCTGGCATAACTGGATGTCAACCTGTAGGAGAATGAAAATAGGTCCATATCTATCACCATGCACAAAACTCAACTCCAAATGGATTAAAGACCTCAGTATAAATCTAACCACACTGAACCTGATAGAAGAAAAGTGGGAAGTAGTCTGCAACACATGGGCACAGGAGACCACGCCTACATATAACCCCAGTAACACAGACATCAAGAGCAACAGTGAATAAATGGGACCTCCTGAAACTGAGAAGCTTCTGTAAAACAAAGGACACTGTCATTAAGACAAAAAGGCAATCTACTGACTGGGAGAACTTCACCAACCCCGCATCAGACAAAGGCCTGATCTCTAAAATATATAAACAACTCAAGAAACTGGACATGAAAATTCTAATTAGCTCAATTAAAAAATGGGGTACTGAACTGAAAAGAGAATTCTCAGCTAATGAAGTTAGAATGGCCAAAAGACACTTAAGGTCATGTTCAACTTCCTTAGTGATCAGGGAAATGCAAATCAAAACAACTTTGAGATACCATCTTACACCTGTCAGAACGGCTAAAATCAAAAATACCAATGATAGCCTTTGCTGGAGAGGATGTGAAGCAATAGGAACACTCATCCATTGCTTGTGGGAATGCAATCTTGTGCAACCACTTTGGAAATCAGTGTGGTGGTTTCTCAGGAAATTAGAAATTAATCTACCTCAGGATCCAGCAATACCACTCTTGGGAATATACCCAAGAGATGCCTAATCATATTACAAAAGCATTTGTTCAACTATGTTCATAGCTGCATTATTTGTAATTGCCAGATCCTGGAAACAACCTAGATGCCCCTCAATGGAAGAATGGATAAAGAAAGTCTGGAATGTATACACATTAGAGTACTACTCAGTGGTAAAAAATAATGACATTTTGAATTTTGCATGCAAATGGATGGAAATAGAAAACACTATCCTGAGTGAGATAACCCAGACCCAAAAAAATGAATATGGAATGTACTCACTCATTAGTGGACTCTAGCCATAAACAAAGGACATTAAGCCTATAGTTGACAAGCCTAAAGAAGACAAATAACAAGATCAACCCAAAGAAAAACATAGATAGATAGATAGATAGATAGATAGATAGATAGATAGATAGATCCTTTTGGAAATTGGAAGCAAACAAGATTGCAGGGCAAAAGTTGGGAGCATGGAGGTGGAGGTAGGGTTAGGGGAAGGGGAAAGGGGAAGAGAGAAGGGAGAAGGGAAAGACTGGAGAGAGCTTGGGGGAGTGGGAGGGTGGAGATGGAAGAAGGGCTGATATAGGAGCAAGGAACAAGATATCTACATTAAGGGAGCCATTTTAGGGTTGGCAAGAGACTTGGCTCTAGAGGGGATCCCAGGTGTCCACGGGAATGTCCCCAGCTAAGTCCTTGGGCAGCAGAGTAGAGGGTGCCTGAACTGTCCTTGCCCCAGTATCACACTGATGATTATCTCGAATATCACCATAGAGTCTTCATCCGGTGACGGATGGAGATAGAGACAGAGACCCTCATCAGAGCAATGGACTGAGCCCCCAAGGTCCAGTTGAAGAACAGAAAAAGGGGGAAGATGAGCAAGGAAGTCAGGACTGTGAGGGGTTGGTCCACCCACTGAGACAGTGTGCCTGTTCTAATGGGAGCTCACCAAATCCAGCAGGACTGGGACTGAAGAGCATGGGATCAAACTGGACTCTCTGAACGTGGCTGAAAATGGGGGCTGACTGAGAAGCCATTGATAAATGTAGTGATGAGCTGTGGGCTACATTCTTGCCGCCCTGCTTTCGGCCTCCTGACTAGCTTATGCCCCAAAATAATTACACAGAAACTGTATTCTTTTAAACACTGCCTGGCCCATTATTTTCAGGCTCTTATTCACATCTTGACTAACCCATATCTAATAATCTGTGTAGCACCACAAAGTGGTGCCTTACCAGGTAGATTCTAGTGTGTGTCCATCTTGGGCTGGAGCTTCATCACATCTGGCATCTCTCTGAGGAGAGGCACGGCCGTCTGCCTAACTTAAGAGAGGCGTGGCATCTGACTGAACCATCTACCTCACTTCCTTCTTCCTGTTCTGTCTACTCCACCCACCTAAGGGCCGGTCTATCAGATGGCCCAGGCAGTTTCTTTATTAATTATCCAATGAAATCATCAGATAGATAGAAGACACACCTACATCAGACAAAGGCACTGGGACTTGTTTCTACTGCATGTGCTGGCTTTTTGGGACCCTAGTCTATTTGTCTATTTGGATGCAAAGCTTCCTAGAACTGGAATGTGGGGGGGCTTAGACTTCCCACAGGGCAGGGTTCACTGCCCTCTCTTAAGGAGGGAGGGGGAAGGAGGAGGGAGAGTGGGGGAGCGGGAGGGAATGAGAGGAGGGGAGGAAGTGTAAATTTTTTGAATGGAAAAATTAAAAAAAAACAAGCCTACCAAATAAACAAACAAACAATAAATAAAAAGATCTTTGCAGCTTGGAGACTTGAGCATGACCTAGTTCAGTCACAGACTATGTGGTCAAGAACCTGCCTCAACTTCAGCTTCAACAACTTGGTATAAGGCCCCATTAGCAGATGGAAAGGCCTCATAGTTAAAAACACAAAACAAAACAAAATAAAAAACCCCACCTACTTCTTTGTTATGTTTGGAAACATAACACTGGACAGATTCCAATGGCTGTGTCCCTAGGCCTGCCTGTGGGTAGATACCATGCTACTAGAAGATACCAGAAGATGGAAAGATCACCCATGCTCATTAATCAACAGGATTAACATAGTAAAAGTGGCCATCCTACCAAAAGCAATCTACAGTTTCAATGCAATCCTCATCAAAATTACAGACCTTGAAATGACAATTCTGAATTTCATAGGAAAAAACAAAAAAATGATGATAACTAATACAATCCTGTACAATAAATTACTGCTGGAGATATCACCATCCCTGATTTCAAGTTGTGCTACAGAAAAAAGTAATAAAAAAAAAACCACATGGTATTGGTGTAAAAACAGACAAGTTGAACGATGGAATTGAATCAAAGGCCCAAACATAAATTTACATATTTATGGACAAGTGATTCTTGATAAGGAAGCTAGAAAAATATAATGGAAAAAGAAAGTATCTTCAACAAAATGGTGCTAGTCTAATTGGATGCCATCAGGTAGAAGAATGCAAATAGATCCATACTTATCACCCTGCACAAAATCCAATTCCAAGTGGATCAAAGACCTTAACATATAATTAGATAATACTTTACCACTGAGACAGTGTGCCTGTTCTAATGGGAGCTCACCAAACCCAGCTGGACCGGGACTGATGAGCATGCGACCAAATCGGACTCTGAATGTGGCTGAAATGGGGGGCTGATTGAGAAGCCATTGATAAAGAACCTTCATCTGGCCATGTATGGAGATAGAGACAGAGACCCACATTGGAGCACTGGACTGAGCTCCCAAGGCCCAGATGAAGAGCAGAAGGAGGGAGAACATGAGCAAGGAAGTCAGGACCTCGAGGGGTGCATCCACCCACGGAGGTGGTTAAGACTGATCTAATGGGAGCTCACCAAGGCCAGCTGGAATGGGACTGAATGAGCATATGATCAAATCAGACTTTCTGAATGTGGCTGACAATGAGGGCGGACTGAGAAGCCAATGATAATGACACCAGATTTGGATTCTACTCCATGTATTGGCTTTTTGGGAGCCTAGTCTGTTTGGAAGCACACCTTCCTAGACCTGGATGGAGGGGGGAGGGCCTTGGACTTTCCACAGGGCAGGGCACCCTGACTTCTCTTAGGACTGGAGAGTGAGGGGGGAGAGTGGGAGGAGTGGGAGGGAAATGGGAGGATGGAAGGAGGTGGAAATTTTTAATTAAAATAAATAAAAAATAATAAAATAAAAAATAATAATAATAGTAAAAAATAGATAATACTGAACCTGATAGAGGACAAAATGTGGAATAGCCTTGAGCTCACTGACACAGTAGACAGCTTCTATAAGGCAAAGGACACCATCAGTAGGAGAAATAGAAGCATACAGAATGGGAAAAGATTTTATCAACTCCACACCTGATAGAGGAGTAATATCTGTAGTATACAAAGTACTCAAAAAACTAGGCATCAAAGAAACCCTGAATAATCCAATTAAAAATTGAGTACAGATCTAAACTAGAAAAATCTCAAATGACTGAAAAACACTCAAAGAAATGTTCAATATCCTTAGCCCTCAGGGAAATTCAAATCAAAACTACCTTGAGATTCCATCTTACACCTGCCAGAATGGCTAAGAACAATAGCACAAGTCACAACTCTTGTTGGCAAGGATATGGAAAAAGAGGAACACTCCTCCATTGCTGGTGGGAATGCAGACTCATACAGTCACTATGGAAATTACTATAGTAGTTCCTTAGAAAATTAGGAGTTAATCTACCTCAAGATCCAGCTATACTACTCTTAGATACATACCCAAACCACACTCTGTCCTACCACAAGGACACTTGCTCAACTATGTTCATCATGGCTTTATTCATAATAGTCAGAAACTGGAACCAACCTAGATGTTTCTCAACAGAGTAATAGAAAAAGAAAATATGCTACATTTACACAATAGATATTACTTAGCTGTTAAAAAAACATGACATCATGAATTTGTGGGCAAAAGGATGGAATTAGAAAATCATCAACCCAAGCTGGGCGGTGGTGGCTCACGCCTTTAATCTCAGCACTCAGGAGGCAGAGGCAGGTGGATCTCTGAGTTTGAGGCCAGCCTGGTCTACAAGAGCTAGTTCCAGGACAGGCACCAAAGCTACAGAGAAACCGTCTTGAAAAAACACCAAAAAAAGAAAAGCATCAACCCGAGTGAGGTAACTCAGACCCAGAAAGAGAAGCATGGTATCTACTTGCTGGTGGCCATGTCAGAGGAGCAGCAAGTGGCAACTGAGGTTCAGGGTGTCAGCTCCCCAAGAGGCAGCCCCCTGATGGATAATTCTCAGTTAGGCACAGTCCCTGAGATTACAGACCATGAAATTTCTTTTGCTGCTGCTGTGTCCTTTGCATGTTTACTGTGCTATCCTTTTCCGATTTCTGGCCTGGTTGAATTGGGTATGGGAAGCTTCCCACAACCTGTAAGGTAATGAGTTTATCTCACGGAAAAATCCCATTCTTCTGGGTATTTTACCTGTGGATTATTGTGAAGATGACTTCTTCCCTAAGTTGTACTGTCTAGTTGATAATAATAATTTTAGCTTATACAGAGCTTTGATGAATAAAAATATATGCAAGGATGTTTCACAGCTAAGGCCTACAAGTTCTGCCTAGGAAGTGTAATGACTCTGTATAGGAGGGACCTTGGTGGCAGGTGAAAGCCCATGGTGTGTGAGGGACAGACAAATACACCATACAGAGTTTAGATGAGTTTTTGAGAGAAGGGGAAAGAGGAGGGAAGAGACCAGACTCTGGGGACAGGACTAGTGGAAAAGAAGAAAAGAGACAGAGACAGAGACAGAGAGAGATGCAGAGAGAGAAAAGGAAAAAGAAAAGAGGGAAGTAGGTGGAGGTTCACTTTTTAAAGAGGCAGGATACTGCCTGCCCTGCACCTAGGTGTGAAGCAAAGCTTGATGCACTATCAGGTACTCAAGGGGCGGGTTCTTGTTAATCCAGATGTTAATAGAAATTGTTTTGGATCACAGCTCAGGTTAATGATTGGGGGAAAATTGAATTCTCCAGGACCCAAAATGGCCCTAATTCTCTTAATGTTTAAAAGATATTAACTTGTAATATGACAGAGCATCTCTTGGGAATATTCCCAAGAATGGTATTGCTGGATCCTGGGGTAGGTTGATCCCGAATTTCCTGAGAAACCGCCACACTGATTTCCAAAGTGGTTGCACAAGTTTGCATTCCCACCAGCAATGGATGAGTGTTCCCCTTACTCCACACCCTCTCCAGCAAAGGCTATCATTGGTGTTTTTGATTTTAGCCATTCTGACAGGATAAGATGGTATCTCAAAGTTGTTTTGATTTGCATTTCCCTGATTGCTAAGAAGGTTGAGCATGACCTTAAGTGTCTTTCGGCCATTTGAACTTCTGTTGAGAATTCTCTGTTCAGTTTAGTGCCCCATTTTTTAATTGCGTTAATTAGCATTTTAAAGTCTAGTTTCTTGAGTTCTTTATATATTTTTGGAAATCAGACCTTTGTCTGTTGTGGGGTTGGTGAAGATCTTCTCCCAATCAGTAGGTTGCCTTTTTTGTCTTAATGACAGTGTCCTTTGTTTTACAGAAGCTTCTCAGTTTTAGGAGGTCCCATTTATTCACTGTTGCCCTTATTGTCTGTGCTACTGGGGTTCTATGTAGCATTTGTTCATCTATGTTCATAGCAGCATTATTTGTAATAGCCAGAACATGGAAACATCCTAGATATCCCTTAATGGAAGAATGGATAAAGAAAGTATGGAATATGTATGCATCAGAGTACTACTCAGCGGTAAAAAACAATGACATCTTGAATTTTGCATGCAAATGGATGGAAATAGAAAACACTATCCTGAGTGAGGTAACCCAGACCCAAAAAGATGAATATGGAATGTACTCACTCATAAGTGGATTCTAGCCATAAATAAAGGACATTGAGCCTATAATACATAATCCTAAAGAAGCTAAATAAGAAGGTGAACCCAAAGAAAAACATATAGTTATCCTCCTGGATATTGGAAGGAGACAAGATTGCCAGGCAAAAATTGGAAACTTGGGGGTGAGGGTAGGGTGGGTGTAAGGGGAGATGGGAAGGTGGAGAGAGAGAAGTGAAAAGGGGAGGATGGGGAGAGCTTGGGGGAATGGGACGGTTGGGATGGAGGAAGGGTGGATATGGGAGCAGAGAAGTATATATCTTAATTAAGGGAGCCATTTGAGGGTTGGCAAGAGATTGGACTCTAGAGGGGTTCCCTGGTGTCCATGGAGATATCCCCAGCTAGATCCTTGGGCAGCTGAGGAGAGGGAGCCTGAAATGGTCCTATTCTATAGCCATACTGATGAATATCTTGCATATGACCATAGAACCTTCATCTGGTGATGGATGAAGCTAAAGACAGAGACCCACATTGGAGCACTGGACTGAGCTCCTAAGGTCCAAATGAGGAGCAGAAGGAGGGAGAACATGAGCAAGGAAGTCAGGACCTTGAGGGGTGCGCCCACCCACTGAGACGGTGGGGCTGATCTAATGGGAGCTCACCAAGGCCAGCTGGACTGGGACTGATTGAGCATGTGATCAAACTGGACTCTCTGAACGTGGCTGACAAGGAGGGCTGACTGAGAAGCCAAGGACAATGGCACTGGGTTTTGATCCTACTGCATGTACTGGCTTTGTGGGAGCCTAGTCCATTTGGATGCTCACCTTCCTACTACTGGATGGAGGGGGGAGTACCTTGGACTTCCCACAGGGCAGGGAACACTGACTGCTCTTTGGACTGGAGAGGAAGAGAGAGAGGGAGGAGGGGAGGGAGAGGGAAATGGGAGGAGGGGAGGATTTGGAAATTTTTAATTAAAAATAAATAAATAATAAAAAAGAAAGAAAGATGAAAAAAAGATATTGACTTCTTGTACCTATCCCTGCCCACAATTTCCTGATGTGAGAAACTAGTGACAGATGGCTATACATAATAAAGATATTAAGTACAACTGACCAATTTTCTTTTATGTACAAAAGTTTAGGTTTGAGATTCCTTTAGGATCCTGTGTAAGATTAACTTCCTAGATAAAGTAGAATGATTGTTTCTTTCTTGGTATCAACGATTCCTGCCAGCAAGGGAATTAGTTGTGAAAAGATGTTTTCTGTCTGCTCATATTCTGTTGATCTGCAATTAGTTACTTAGACATAAGTGTACATGGAATATTGGGATGACTTTTTTCAATCATATAAGGGATGCCTTGTCCAGCCTCAATGAGGGTTTTTGCCTTGCCATATTGTATCTTGTTTTGTTGTGTTTGGTTGTTGTGTCTTGGAGGTCTGCTGTTTTTTGAAGGGAAATGAAATATAAGTGGATGTGGGAAAGAGAAGGGGAGGGGGAGAGAGCTAGGAAGAATGGAAGAAGGGGAAACTGTGGTTGGAATATATTGTGTGAGAAAAGAATCAATTTTCAATAAATAAAAGAAAAGAAAATACATAGTAGTCAAACGGGGGAAAATAGATGAATAAAAGTGAAGACAGATTAAGGGAACTTTGCAGGCAGTATGGAGAAAACAAATGTATGAGCTCTTGATGTCTCAGAACCACTAGAAAGGGCAATGGTTTAGAACACTACTGAAAGAAATAATTGCAGAAAATTTTCCAAACCAAAAAATAAGATACAAATAAGAAATAGGAAATTCAGAAGTAACCAGTCAAGTTTAATATCAACAAGTCTCCTTTAGCACATCTGTTTTTTTTCCAAGACAGACAGGGTTTCACTGTAGCTTTGGAGCATGCCCTGGAACTAGCTCTTGTAGACCAAGCTGGCCTTGAACTCACAGATATCTAGCTGCCTCTGCCTCCCGAGTGCTGGGATTAAAGGTGTGAGTCACCAGTGCCAAGTTTTCTTTTAGCACATCTTAAAATGAAGGGAAGATAGGAGTTTCAAGGCTGCCAGGAAGTAAAGCAAATAATACATGGGGGTGTTTTCATGCTTCTGAGAGATGATTCCTTAGGAGAATCCAAATAAGTAAATAAGCAATAGGAAGTAATCCCACTCCATGCAACCACCCACATGACTTCTGTGCCCCATCCACCGCTCCACTCTGTACCCAGAATCCTCACATCTCCCATCAGAATCTAATATGGTTCCCCTATCTTGTGTTCCAGCTTTGTCTGATCCCTCAGCCTGCACTGGAGGGCTCCTGTTAGCACCAGCCCTATCTGCAAGTGCCCACAGGGCCCTTCTGCATATATACTCTCCCTGTGGCACTCCACACCATATACACTCTCCCCGTGGCATCCTCTAGGGTCTAGTCAGGTAATACCCCAGACTTCCCAACCCAAGGGTTTTCCAAAATGCTCCAGACCTAGTCTGGGTTCCACAACCTGTTCCTTGGCCTATTCTAGACAACTCCAACTTGTAGCAGACAACTTTTAGGCTTCCTCCAGTGTCCCACAACCATTGTTTCTGCATATTCTGACCAAAACCACTTACACCAAAGGCAACCTCTAGGTCTTTACCAGGACTCACCTTACCTGCAACCACCTATAGGAACCTTCTGCACTGTCTCTACCTTATAACTTGGTACCCAGACTTCCTATAGCCTCCTGCAATGTCTAGACTGTTTCCTTCTGGGTGTCCCCCATGAACCCACTCAGTCAACAGACTTCACATGGTCTCCTCCAGGGACCAGCAGGGGACCCACATGCTTTGCTCTAGCCTAATCTGACCTAATCTGACCATCCATACTTACTGCAAACAAGTTCTCTCCTCCAAGTAGGACCCTTCTTACCTAGATTTCAGGAGTGTCCCGCATTATTTACCTTGGCCCAGTCTGATCAATCTTGCCTATCATCCAGCTCTAGGCTGCAAATAAGATATACCTTATCTGTAATCATTCACAAGTCCCTTCTGTGCCTTTTCACAACCCCACTTGGTATATAGACTTCCTATATCCTCTTTCAGGTTATATAGCCTGATCCGTTTGTCATGGTCTCTACTACCCTACTTGGTACCCAAATTCCCTAGATCCTCCACAAGGGTGTTACATAGGTCTCATACCATGTCACAGCCCAGTCTGAACATTCAGCCTGTACAGAAGAAAATGTCTAGGTTTATCCAAGGACCCTCCCTACCTGCAATCAACCACAAGTCCCTCTACACTGCCTCCACCACCCCACTAAGTTCACAGACACCCCACTTCCACTCCCAGGGTCAAGCAGGTGAGTTCCCCTGAACTGCCCATCAATCGTTTTCTGCAGTCTTCCAGATCCAGCCCAAGTCCCACAGTCAGTGCACTGGCCTAGTCTGGAGCCCTGTACCAGCCGAGCAGCCATCATCAAGGTTCTTTCAGGGTCTTACATCTTTTGCACCTGCCTAGTCTGCCTACCCCTGCTAGGGCCAGAGATAAGTTCTAGGCCTCAGCCGGGACCCAACCTGCCTGCAACCCCCCACAGGACCCTTCTGGACCACTTGCACCCACCCCCACTGATTACCAAGATGCTCACATATTGCTCCAGGTTCTGGCATGGGACTCACATCACATGTGCCTGCATAGTCTGACCACCCATGAGTGTACCACAACCAAATTCTAGGTTTTCACCAGGACCTTTGCTACCTACAACTATCCACAAGCCTCTTCCACACGGCTACCATAACCTGAGAGGGTATCCCAGACTTTCCTCCTATGGTCAGGTCCAGTGAGTTCCCTAGATCTCTTCAACCATTCCTTTTCTTCACCCCCCCCCAAAGATCTAACACAGGTCCCACAGCCAGTACTCTGGCCAGTTTGACCACCCCAGCCTGCACAGCAGCCAACATCTAGGTTTTACAGGATCCCAAATCTTTTGCTTCAGCCTAGTCTGAAGAGGCTAGCTTGTGCTGCAGACAAGCTCTAGGCTTCAGCTGGTACTCACCGTACCTGAATCTACCCACAGGTCCCTCCTGGGCAGCTTCCACCAAACACACTAGGTAACCAGATTTCTTCACCTGTCATTCTTTAGGGAGGGTCAAGCCTAGTGAGTGACTTCCTTTGATCTGCCTGTCCACTCCCTTTCTACAACCTGCCAGATCTGTCCTTTGTCCCATATCCTTTTTTTGGTCCAGTATGACCAGCCCAAAGCTTGAGGCTTTGGCCAGGATACTGCCACCATACAGTAGCACCTTATATGTGTGCTGGCACCACCATGCCACTAATTACCCAGACTCCCCATGTTCTCTGGGGTCTAGCAAGGGACCCATATCCTGTGCCCTAGCCTAGTCTGACCAATCTTGCCATAGAATACAAAATGAGCTCTATGCTTCATGGAGGACCCATCCCAACTGCAACAACTACCTACAGATCCCTTCCATGAAACCCTTAGCAGCCCATTTTGTACCCACACTTTACAAGCCTTCATCCAGGATGGTTCCTGGTGAGTACCACTGCCTTCCTAATCCATGTCTTTTCAGGAACAAGCCAGATCTCGCCTGGGACTCAAAACCCGGGCCTCAGTTCAGTATGGCCACACTTGCCTGCACAGAAGCCAACATGTATTCTTCTGCAGGGTCCCATACATTTTGCACTAACCTAGTGGGACTACTAAGGCCTGTGCTTCAGAAAAACTCTGGGTGTTAGACAGGACTGCTCTACCTATCGCCACCCATAGGTCCCTTCTGCAACTCCTCTGCTACTGCACTTAGTATCTGGACTTTCCATGTCATCCTGCAAGTCTTGTAAGTGCCTCTCTCCTCCCCCATCGAAGCCTTTCCCCAAACCCATCAAGTCTAGTCCAGGCCCCAAATCTATTGTCTTGGCCCACTGATGCCAGCTATGCTTCCACAGCAGCCAATTTCTAGGCTCGGCTGGGGTCCCATTTCTTTGCCTCTGCCTATTTTACCAACATCAAGTATACCCCAGCAAAGCTCTAGGCTTCAACCTTGACTCATTCTAACCGGCACTGACCCATAGGCACATTCTAGGTAGCCTTTACCATGCCACTCTATGATGAGAATGGCCATATCATCTTCCAGGGTCTAACCTGATCCCTTCTGTTTGGGATCCCAACCCACCATATCCTCCTTAAAGGTCTAACCTGGTGAGTTCCCTTGACCCCTTTATCCACTTCTTTTCTGCAACCCTCCAGTTCTAGTCCAGATCCCCAAATCAGTGCCCTGGCCTAGTCTGGGAACACCAGGCTGCCCAGCAGCCAACATCAAGACTTCTGCAGGGTCCCACATCTTTGGCACCTGCCAAGTCTGACCATGCTAGCCTTCAGCTAGGACTATCCCTACCTGTAACCATCCATATGTCCCTTCTGGACCACCTGCACCACCCCAATGTGTCCCTAGACTTTCTGTGTAATCATCTAGTAACTAGCACAGGCCTAACATCACCCGCTCTTCTGCAAAGTATGACCACCCATGAGTACTTCACAACCAAACTCTAGGCCTCCAACAGGTCCCACCCTATCTGAAACCATCCACAGGTCCTTTCTGTGATATGCCTATCACCCCAAAAGAAGCCCAAATTGAGCTCAGTGAATTCTATCAACATACCCAACCATTCTTTTTCTTCAAGTCCCCAAATCTAACTCGGGTCCCACAAGCACCCTGGGCTACTTTGCTCACCCTAGCCTGCACAGCAGTCAATGTTTAGGCTTCTTCAAGGTATCACATTCTTTTCACTGGCCTAGTCTGAACACCAAGGCCTGTTCTTGAGACAAGCTCTAGGCTTCAGCCAGGACAGCACTACCTGAAACCTCCTCTAGGGTCCTTCTGAGCAGCCTTTGTACCCAGACTTCTCATGACATCTTCCACAGTCTAGTCTGATAAGTACACTTGACCTCCCCTTCATGCCTTTTCTGAAACCCACCACATCTGAGCCTGGTTTCTACAACCAGTGCTGCGGCTTAGTCTGATCAGCCATGCCTACTCAGCAGACAACTTCTAGGATTCCCCAAAGGTCCCACATCTTTTGCACTAGCCTAGTCTACACACTCCAGACTGAGACAGAGACAAGCTCTAAGCTTTAGTCAGAACCTGCACTACCAGCAATCACCTACAGTTCCCTTCTGTGACATAAAATAAACATAAGCAAATCTATTGTGAAGACCTGGAGAGGTCTTATATTAATAACTTAACACTACATCCAAATACCTTAGCAAAAATAAAAGCAAACAACATCCAAAAAGAGCTCATGGGAAGAGATTATATTGAGGCTGAAATTAATAGAATAGAAATAAAAAAGAATCTATGAAAACAAGAGTATATTCTTTGAAGAGATTAACAAGATCGAACGATCTTTAACTCAGTTAACACTCTCACATGGGGGAGGGAGGGAGGGAGGGAGGGAAGGAGGGAGGGAGGGAGGGAAGGAGGGAGAAAGGGAGGGAAGGAGGGAAGGAGAGAGGGAAGGAGAGAGAGACTCAATAAAATCAAAATAGTGGAAAAAGGGAAAAATTATGACTTACTGAAAAAAATTCATAGAATCATAAGGACATATTTTTAAAAGGTCTATTTCCCTAAACTTGAAAATCTTAAATAAATGGACGCATTTATTTAATAGGAGCCAAACTAAGAAAAAAAAGTCAGTCACAGTGATTTGAATGAAAATGTCCTTCATAGTCTCCTATATTTGAATACTTGGTTCACAGTTGGGGGCCCATTTATGGAAGTTTAGGAGATGAGGCCTTGCTGGAGAAAGCATGTTTCTGAGGGCAAGTTTTCAGAGCTAAAATACTCCTGTCACTTTTTTGTCTACTTAATTGTGCCTGTGGTTCAAGACATGAGATCTCAGCTTCCCACTGTTACTGTCTTACCTACTACCTACTGTCATGCCTTCCAGCCATGATGGACTCTTAACAGCTGGAACCATAAGCACAAATAAGCTTTTCCTGCTATACATTGTCTTGTAGTGATGTTTTATCACAGTAATAGACAGTTAACTAACATATCACTATACAATATGCCTACATTGCTGGTGGGAGTGAAAATTTGTACAACCAATATAGAAATCACTTCCTTAGGAAGATGGGAATTGATCTACCTCAAGATCTAGCTAAATCACTCTTGGGAATAAGCCCACATGATGTTTCATCCTACCATGAAGACACTTGCTAAGCCATGCACATTGTTACTCTCTTCACAATAGCCAGACATTAGAAACAGCCTAGATGTCCCTCAGCAGAAAGATGGATAAAGAAATTGTGGTACATTTACACATTGGTGCATTACTCAACCAGGGGTTGAGAGAGGGGTAAAATGAGGTTATAAAATTTGCAGGCAAATGGATATAACTAGAAAAACCATCCTGAGTGAGGTATCCCAGACCCAGAAAGGCAAATGTGGTATGTATTTGCTTCTATGTGGATATTAGCTGTAAAGGCAATGATAACCAAGCTATTGCTAATAGAACCACAGAGGGTAGGTATAGAGTAAGGGACTAAAGGGTACAGATAGATTGCAGTAGGAAAGGGAAATAGAGTAGATATTTATGGATAGATGGAGGTTTCTGGAATGGGAGTGCCAAGTTGTGAGAGGAAGATATGAAGGGGTTGTGGGAAGGAATATGGGAGAGACAGCTAAATTTAAGGGGCATTTGAGGGGTAGTATGGAAACTTAATAACAGTAGAAACTTCCTAAAGTATATACATACATGAAGGTGATGTAAGTGAAATTTCCAAACAATGAGGGAGACAGAGTCCTTACTGTCTTGTCACCAACCGAAGCATCCAGTCCCAGGTTTGTATTACATCCAATTGAGTTACATTTATTTGGCCAAAGGGGACAAACAGGACTCCCCAAACAACCCAGGCTGTTGCAAAGACTATAGGCCCCATTGCTGAAGACAACACCTACACAACTCATTGAACATGGAGATGTCAAGCTGATCCCTACATAGAGCCTTCACCCCTGTGTTCCAGCATTCTTGGTACAGGAATGTACTCTGCATATCAAAAGAGAAATGTAAACACTAAGCTAACCACAAATACTTTATCTACAATGGTATAATATCTGGAAGATATACTAGGACAATGGTGTCACAAATCTTGTGGAATAACCACCCAATATCTGATTTGTCTTAAGTTCAACTGCCTATGATGAACCCATACCCAACACTGCTTGGGTGATCAAGAACCTGATACCAGATAGCCCAGGGTCCTAGGGTCAAACTAAATACTACTATTCTAAAAGAAAAAAAGAGAAAATGGAGTGATAAAATGACTCCTAATGATATTCTGCAACACTCATAGATCAGTGCCTTGTTCGACTATCAACAGAAAAGCTTCTACCTGCAAAATATGGGAACAAATACAGAAAGTCATAGCCAGACATTATGAAGAGAATGAGAGACCTTGGAACATTCAGCACTAAATGGTATGTCTCTATCAAATCTTTCAGGTCAGAGCTCAGGGAACCCCACAGAAGAGGAAGCAGAAAGAATGTAAGAGCCAGAGGGGTCATATGAACTCACAGAAACTGAAGCAACATGCTCAGGGCTTGCACTGCCCTGCACCAGGTTCTCTGCATTTAAATTATGGCTTCCAGTTTAATATTTTATGGAATTCCTGGGTATGCAGACAAGTGGTTCTCTGATTCTTGTGCCTTCTCTTGAGCTCTTTGCTTTCTATTTGGTTTGTGTAACTTCGATGTGATAGTTTTTATTTTACCTTATTATATTTTATTTTGTTGTATTTTTAAATGAATGAACAATTAACTAAAACCTAGCCACTGGGGTAAAGGTTAACAACTGAACTGTCATTTATACCTGCTGGGAGAGGAAAAGTCAGTTTTCTCCAATGAAATGTTACTGAGTATACCAACTTCTCCGGGCAGGTCTCATATTCAGGAGTAGTTGATCACCAAACAATGAACTTCACAGTTTTTTTTGTGTGGTTTTATTTCATTACAGTCATTGTTGATGCTGTTTTCCTTTTTTGGATGTTGTTATATTTTGTTCTCTAGGTTTGGGGGCATTTGTTCTTGTTTTGGGTTTTGTTCATTTTTTTAAAAAAAAGAATTTAAAGTTGGGTGGGTAGGGAGCAAGAGAGGATCTGAAAGTACTTGAGGAAGAGGAATAATATGATCAAAATATTTAATGTAAAAATGTTTCAAATAATAATAAGAAACAATAAAACAATATGCCTATTACCATGATAAACAGAAAAATTTGAAGGATTTCTACTTAAGTCAGGAACCATACAAAGATGTCCATTCTCTTCATTCCTGTTCAGTACAGGACTTGAAGTCCCCTTCTTGGGTTCATCACAATTCTGAAAGATTGCAGGTTTGGGTTCAAGGAGAACACTGAGGCACACTGTCCTTTGGAGGTAAAAGATTGAATTATTAATGCCATTGACAGACAGATGGAATCGTGGAGGAAGTTCTAAGCTAAGTTATTTCCCACGCGGGTGTAGTCCCTTCCTATAGACCTCAGGGGAAGGAGGAGGGTACCAAGCTGTGTGGTTGATGAGTAGTCCACACTACGCACTTGTAGCTAGGCTGTCTCTTCTTCCTGGGTGGCAGGGGAAAGGGAAATGGTCTTACATTTTGGGTAATCAATGCATGTCCTTGAGGATGGAAGCCGGGGATCGGGAAGAAGGGTGCATTTAGCTATTGTGTATCAATCACACAGAATATGCTATTAATAGCCTCAGCAAGCTTGGAGCCTGTTAGTCAAGAGTCTCTACACAACTTGAGATAGGGGTAACCTGAGTAGCAGCAGATCTGGACTCTAAAATTACAATAACTTCTTTAGAATCTTTGACAGTTTCAATATCTCAAGCACCTTTTCCCTTATTATTATTGTTATTGTTTTAAAGACCCAATGAGTAATTAGTGCTGTCCATATGCTCATTGTGGAGCCATGCAGTGTATGGTCAACCTACCCAGGGGGCCAAACCCCTAAAGAAAATGACTCTCCTTCCTCTAGCAGTCATAAACTGTCAATAATTCCTCAGTTATGGTGTCCCTTCCCCAACCCTTGCAGAACTGTTGACTGACTTGATCTTGTGCAGTCAAACCACAACTGATATGAGTTCATCAATGTAATAGTTCTGCCACGTTCCCAAGACACTATTTAACCCTGATCCTCCCTAATGTGCGGCTCTGACAATCTTTCTGGCCCTTCTTCTATGATGTTCCTGGAGCCTTATCGAGAGGGAGTGTGATATAATTGCACCCTTTATGATTAAGCACTCTACAGACACTGCATTTTGATCAGTTATAAGTCACCATATTAACTACAGTCCACTACACGAAGAAGCTTCTTTGATGCAGATTGAGAGTGACACTAATATATATTTAAAAGTCAGTTTGATATTGTATTCATTTAACAAAATAACAGCAGTAAGTTTCCTTCTAGGGCCTATGATTTTCTTTACCATAGGCTCTTGGTTAGGTTTACAGTAGCAGGCATGGGTTTCTTTCTGTGGAATGAACCTTAAACCTAATAAGAAAGTGACTGTTTACCTCCATTACATTCATGCCACTATTGTACCTGTGAGCACATCTGTCTAGGCCCATCATTATTTTAACTTGCAGAGTTTGCAGCTGGGTAAGGCTATCAATGATTTTTCTCCCCCAGCAGCTGGCACTATCAAAGCTACTTAGCAGACAGTAAAACTTCAGGTCAGTTACCAGATTGATTTGTCCATGTATTGTGATCAAAGTTGTGAGGTTATCCTCAATAGGGTCTTACTATCAAGTTCTGAAGGGTGGTTAAAAAGCAACAGTAATAGCTTGTATGATTTGGGTGGGGATCTCTTGGAATTCTCTAACCTGAAACTCGAGGGGATATGTACCACATCTATGCACTGGGCTTTTTATTCAGCCACCTGTGGCTTCTGGAAGCAACACTATTCCCTATGTAGGGTAATTATATTAAAACTCATCTATCCTATCTATCTATCTATCTATCTATCTATCTATCTATCTATCTATCTATCTATCTACTTATTAATGAGTGTATTGTTTAGAAGATATGTGTATATTACATATATACATAATTATTCATTTTATGTGTATGGGTGATTTGTCTGCAAGTGTACCATGTGAATGTCACCCACGGACTTATGAGGAATTAAACTTAGGAAAGGAACCTTACCTTTCACGGAAGAAGACTAGTTCAAGGGGCCTCAGAAAGCAGGAAGAAGGTAAAAATTCCTCTGAAACTGCAGTCCCAGATGGTCATTAACCACCATGTGTCTCCTGTAAGCAGAAGTTCTCTTAACCTCAGAGCCATCCCTCCAGCTCCTATATAAATAATTGTTTAAGAAATTTTCTAGAATATGTTCCCATACAGCTATATCAAGCATCCTTAGTGTCTGTTATCCCTTACCCCGCCTATTCCTCTTCTCTACCCTTCTGTCACCCTTCCCTCTTAACTTCCACTTTTATTATTTCCCTTTCCTCCTTCATACAATCTGTTTTCTGTTATGCCACTCTCTAAAAGCTTTATTCTACATCCCTTTCAAAAGGCTAATACAGTTTCCTGACTTCTTCAGGCACTTTAAGTCAAACACACAACCTAAAGATCTGAAACTAGGACCCATATGAGAGATAATATGTGTCAATTGTCTTTCTGGTTCAGGATTAACTCATTAAGTATATTTTTCCCAGTTCCAACCATTTATCTTTAATTTTAATAATTTCATTTTTATTGGGGATTTTTTTAAAAAATGGTATTATAATTTTAATTACCACATTTCTCCCTTCCCTTTCTTCCCTCAAACATACTCATATACCCCTCCCCACTCTTCAAATTCATGGCCTCTTTTTTTGATAGTTGTTATTGCATTCATATATGTATCTATACTTATGTATATATTCTTAAATATACCCTGTTTAGTCCATATAATGCAACCTATATGTATGTTTCAGGCTGTTTGGCACTGAACAGCCAATTGGTGTGCTCTTCCCTGGGGAAGGTCACCTTTCCCACTCCCAACTTTTCTCAATTGCCTATAGTTCTTTGTGTATAGCTGAGGCCTCACGGACTTTACCCCATTAAGTATGGCATGTTCCTTGGCATTCTTGTTCACCTCACATTTTGGCAGTCATATTGATGAGACTTGATGGGAATACCTTCTGCTGTTACTGGGAGAAACACTCTCACAGCAAATTCCCTGATCCAGTGTTTCATATAATCGTTCTGCCCCCTTTTCTAGAATGTTCCCAGAGCCAAGTACACATGTGTTTTGTAGATGTATCCCATGGGACTGGGCTCCACAACCCTGTACTTTGATTGGTTTGAGTTTTCTGTAGTAAGCTCTGTTTACTGCAAAGAGAAGTCTCCTTGATAAAAAGTGAAGACTATTTTTATCTGTAGGTTTAAGAATAAATGTTCATAGGCTGTTGTTAGAGATTATGCTGGTTCCATAAATTAGTGGCTGTATATTCACCTCCAATGACCATAATTTCACTAGCGTATTGCAGTTAGCTAGGCTTCCAGTACCAGGTATGGTATCTCCTCTTGATGAGTGGATCCCTCCAATGAGAGGCTGTTGATTACTGCCAACATATATGTACCACTACTGCCTTCTTAGGGTAATAGTGCCATGCTGGTGGTAGAGCTGGTTCATAGGCACCATAACTGGGTATGTCTGTTGGTCACCTCCATATTTTGGCAGCATATAAGTCATCTGATAGGGAAAATGGGAAAGGGAGAGAGATTTAGGGATGGTGAGAGAGGTAAATACAGAAGGAAGAGGAAGGTGGATAAGATAACAATGTGTATCTGAAAATGAGAATATCTGAAAATATCACAAAGAATCATACAATTAACTATTTATAGTTAATTTATATATTGTTTATTATATTTATATATAAATTATTGTTTATAATTTATATATAGTTATTTATATATTGAAAACAAAAAAACCCATCATGCAAACAATTCAGTGTATAGAGTTTTAATGAAGTTTTCTCATCTGGGACGACAGTGTTCCCTCCAAGAGTCAATGACCACATAACAAAACCCCCAATACTAGGTTGCTGGCCAGTGTTGTCCAAAAGATTCCCAAAACATATACTGTATTGGAGTTGCCCTTGATTATCCCCATAGGTAGAAGGTAAGTCCATATTGCCAGAGACACCACGCACTTTAGAAACATGGCTCATGGAACTTTGAACTGGAACTGAACAGAATGTTTCCCTCTGAGAATTAGCTTTCATGGTACCAGATTTTCATTATTCATTCATCCCCCATCATCCAAGCTGCTTCAATTTCCTAGACATTATGAATACATCAGCAATTAATAAGGATTGGCATGTATCTCTGTTTTCAAACATAGTTTTTCTCGTTTTCATTTATTCTTTGAAAACTTTGCACATTGTATTTTTTTCATATTTGCCTGCCTCATCCATCAGCTCCCAAATCCACCCTCACTGTCCTCCCAACCCAACTTTAAGTCTTCTTCTTTGTAACCCATCTATCTAGTCCAATTTGTGGTGCCCATATATTCATAGACATGTGGCTTCCAATGGAGCATGTTCAACATACCAGGAGCTACTACACTCTAAAAGAAAGCAGACTCTCCCTTTTCCAATAGCTACCTGTTGCCAGTAGCTTCTCAGCTAAGGGTGGACTTCATGCCCACCTCCACTGAACATGCTGGGATGTTTTCCTGAGTTGAGCTCACTGTCACAATGTTATGAGTTCACATGTGCAACTTCGCTGTTTTATTTTATTTTATTTTATTTTTTGCTTGTTTATTTTTGCTGCTAGATCCACCTCTATAGTCCTGGCTGGCTTCTGAATTCATACACACAGAGAACTGCCTGTCTCTAGTGCTAGGATTAAAGCTGTGAGCTACCATCCCAGGTCTTATGTTGATTTTTAAAATTGTTCCTTGCAGGTACTTCATTTGCTCAGCTAACAGAGCAAGAGCCTTGGAAATACTCCTTATTCTTTATATGCTATATGGCATATGTATATTTCTAACCTGTGTTTCTACTATACTTGACATGGGTAATTATTTGTGTTAGACTCTGGCTTCTCATAATATCCTTGGCAGAACACCATCCGACTTCCTGCTCTGCTTTTTCTTTGGCTTATCTATACCAACTTTGGCTTATCTATATCAACACTTAGGTTTGAACTCAAAGTTCTGTTTCATTGTCTTTGACTGGTTTGCAAAAAAAAAGTTAATTGAACAGTCATGCATGCCACTTCCAAGATTCAGTCTGGGAATTATGTGGTGGCTTATGATGTCATAGCTAAAGTCAAAGCATTTTACTGTATTTCATGGGTCAGTCTTATGCTTAGGCAAAGGACAGGGCTAAGCTATAGAAACTGGTCAGGTTGAGCAGGGACCCCAGAGCAATGATTCTAAGAATACCCTTGCTGGAGGCCAGAAAGACCAGAAGAGAGCTCCAGTCCCTGTTCCTCTGTTGTCTTCTAAAGGAGCATCTGCCTAAAGACTGTATGTGTCTATCTGAGAGAAACCCACGCAGGCACCTGGACACATGGTGGTTAGGTCCAACTTCAGGATCAGCTCATGCCCCCAGTTTCTGTCATTGGTTTTTTTTTTTTTTAAAGAAAACAAAAACAAGCAAACAACCCAACCAGACCAAGAGCTTGATGATATCCCAGTGCCAGGGACCCCCCTGATGTACAGGAGTTCTTCCTTCTGTCCTTCTCTTCTCCCTATGATAAAATATTTCTATCTAAAACTCACCCTCTATATTCTGTGAATTGTTTTCTTCAAGAGTCAAGACCATAAAGCCTTTATCTTGGGGGCAGTTTTGGTGGATGCTGAGTTTCTGGCAGCCCATGACCCTGAGCTAAGCCCATTCAGAAGTTGAGACAGGCTCCATCACTCAAAGACACCCCAATATTTCTTTCCATAACTTAACATTAAATCTGAAATTCATACAGATTTCTTTTTAACAGTCAGATGATTTAGTTCTGTGGGCCCCTTGTGCCAGTCTTCTTCCGTGGGAAAGGTAGGGTTCCTTTCCTATGTTTAATTCCTCCTAAGTCTGTAGGTGACCCTTCTCTAGCTGTAAGTGCCACTGGGCTTTCAGGGAAGACTTTCCCTATAGAGAGAACCCCTGCAGAGCTGCAGCTGGTTTGATTGCAGAGAGTGGGCACCTACCCTTAGTCTGCCCTTTGTCCTCAGCACCTTATGTTTGAAATATGTAAATCATGTCTGAGAGTTTTCCAAAGGTGCAAAGTTGATGCATACTTGGTTGAGGGAGAGTGGGGAACACCCAGCAAACCATAGTATTCCTTGATCCAGAATTTACATTTATTCCCTTTGGAGAGACCCTTTGAGGGACCAGGCAAAATGGTTTGGAATATGGACAGGAACTTGCTAAAGGTATAAACTGGATAACAATAAAAAAGCCCTTGACTAAGGGAGAGTGTCTCAGTCCCTGAGAGGCTGAGGTTCCTGCATCAGGAAAGGCTAAAATCACCCTTAAAGAGCTCTGTGCCTCCCTTCCATGGACCCATGTGAACCTGCACCAGTCTACGACATACCCCCTCTGTCAAATGTACCTTGTTTAATGATATGTAGCGTTACAAAGGAGCACCTCCATTGTTCTGAGTCCTTTAAACTCTGTAAGTTTGCCACTTGCCCTTGTCGCATTGGTGATGTTGGCTATTGGGATTCAGGGAGCACCTCTGGAGGAGTTCCATCTTCTGTCTTTGTAGCATTGACATTGATAGATATTGGTAATGAGGGAGTGCCTCTGGAGGAGTTCCATGTTTTAGTAGCATTGGCATTAGTAGATATTGTGTTTCTAGTGTCCTTGTAGCATTGGAATTGGTGGATATTGTTATTCAGAGAGCACCTCTGGAGGAGTCCCATGTTCTAGTGTTCTGGTAGCATTTGCATTAGTAGATATTGGGTTTCTAGTGTCCCTGTAGCATTGGAATTGATGGATATTGGTATTCAGAGAGCACTTCTGGAGGAGTCCCATATTCTAGTGTCCATTAACGAAGAACTGAACAAACAGGGAGAACAACAGAAGTAGGGACGCTATTAGAAAAAAAGATATATTTTCAAAGCAGGAAGCAACTAGAGTAAGAAAAGAGCAACTCAAAACAGCCCCAGCTCCACAGATTTGGGAATATTTAGGTCACACAAGGCAGGATTTTTGGGCCCTTTGCATAATGTGGCCTTTCTACCACTTACTCTGTTTACATCAGTGGGTGATTGAACAGGAGGGGGTCCCAGCCTTCTTCTCTGCCCACTGCTTCCTTTCATATGCTAATTTGTTGAAACCTTTGTTTAAGGCTTTCCAGGACCTCATTCTCTGCCCTACTCTCCCTCAGTGTCCTTCTGCTGTTGTGTAGAATGCTTCATCCTCAATAAACATTTGAAAAGTAGAACTCTGTCTCTCTTGATTCAGGGAGCTCCTCTTAGCTGTGGTGAAGTATCATTTTCAAGAGGGCTATGCTCTGTGAAGTAACCCTCTAGCACTAGCTGGCTCTGAATTGTTACACTGAGAAATATCGATGGGCTGAGGTTGTGACTCAGTTGTGGAGTGCTTGCCTAGCATGTTCCTGGCCTGTGGTTCCATCCAGAGTGGTTGTGACAGAACAAAGGAAGCACAACATTATAGCAGACATCAGATAAATTGAGTATTTTAATTCACATAACTTTTAATAATCATTAGAGATTATGAGAAATATGAAAGCCATCTAAACATGCTTTGCCAGAAAGGAAACTGGCTTATCACCTTAATACAACGTAAACAGACTTTCTACCCCCTTTTTCTCTCCCCCTAACCTTCTAACACCTTCTTCATCAGCTGATAGTCATCAGGCCTCTGGTGTTCTGAAAGGCATTATCAGAAGCCTGCTTGAATGTGACCTTCATGGAAAATGGTATGAGAAGGTTCAGCCCTGGAAACTTTCCAAGAGTCCTGCTCTGCACATACACAAACAGGCTTTTTCCATTTATTCTCTCACCAAAACCCTAAGTCTTTAGTCGCAATGGAAAAGCTTGTGTTTGAGACAGAGTGTCTTCTCATTTTCTTCTCTCCAGAACCAAATAACCCTGTCTCCTCTACTGATTGCACCTTCAAACTTCTCATTCCAAATATTCTGAAATGATACTGTGTGTCCATAGATCTACTGGGAAAGAAAGAATACCGGTAACTCCAGGAAGAGTAAATGGTAAGGGTCCAGTGGAAACACTAGTCCTACTTGAAGGTGCTGGCCTCCAGCCGAGTTGTTGTCTAAGACTGACTACGGACTCTCTGGAGAAACGCTGTGCGCTCACAGATGTATGACATACTTCTGGGTGGAAACTGTGGACTAATGCTTTTTGTTGATGGCAAATCCAAGGTTTACTTTTGGCTTCTTGGTGTCTTCAATAAAGAATTTGAAAAGGGACTGAGAAGGAAGATAGAGGACAATTCATTAGTGTTTGAGATAGATCAAGCTAATAGGGCAGGGAATCTATGAATCTTGGCGGCTACCCAAGAGGCGGAAGATGGGAAATGGAAGAAAGATATGCCTTTTGCAATGGAGATCAGTGAGCATTGACACAGCAGGATGGGAAAGGGAACTTCAGAGAAAGACCAAGAGAGCTCAGAGTGCCAGGATAAACATGCTTAGTTTTAGGCAGCATCCACATGAAAATTATTAGAGGAAACGGAAAAGTTAACACATTTCCATGACACCAAAAAGCTGGGAGGCAATGCAGGGCTGTAGGATGGAAGAATGGAAAGAGGTTGACAGGAGGGCAGGGCTGCCTGAGAGAAGGGCTGCTATGAGGGAGGGGCTGCTTGAGGGAGGAGCTGCTTGAGGGAGGGGCTGCTGTGAGGAAGGAGCTGCTCTGTGGAAGGGACAGCCTGAGGTAGTAGCTGCCTGAGGGAGGAGGTGCAGTGAGGGAGGGGTGGCTCTGAAGGAGGGGCTGCATGAGGGAGGGACTGCCTGAGGAAGAGGCTGCTCTGAGGGTGAGAATGCCTGAGGGAGGGGCTGCTCTGAGGGTGAGAATGCCTGAGGGAGGGGCTGCTCTGAGGGTGAGAATGCCTGAGGGAGGGGCTGCTCTGAGGGAGAGAATGCCTGAGGGAGGGGCTGCTTTGAGGGAGGAGCTTATGTGAAGGAGGGCCTGGATGAGGAAGGAGCTGCTCTGAAGGAGGGGCTGGCTGAGGGAGGCGGTGCTGTCAGGTTGGGGCTGCTGTGAGGGAGGGCCCTCCTCAGGGAGGGGCTGCTCTGAGGGAGAGAGTGCCTGAGGGAGGGGCTGCTCTGAGGGAGGGGTTTATGTGAAGGAGGGGCTGAATGAGGTAGGAGCTGCTCTGAAGGAGGGGCTGGCTGAGAAAGGGGGTGCTGTGAGGGAGGGGCTGCCTGAGGGAGGGGATGCTCTGAGTGAGGGACTCCCTGAAATATGGGCTGCCATGAGGGTGGGGCTGCCTAAAGGAGGAGATGCAGGAGGGAGGGGCTGCTGTGAGAGACAGGCTGCTATGAGGGAAGGCCTGAGGGAGGGCAGCCTGAGGAGGGACTGTAGTGAGGTAGGGTGTGCTGTGAAGTAGGGGCAGCCTGAGGGAGGAGCTACTCTGAGGGATGGGCTGCTTTGAAAGAGGGGCTACCTGAGAGAGGGGCTGTTCTGATGGAGTAGTTGGCTGATGGAGAAACTGCTCTGAGAGCAGGGCTGCCTGAGGGAGGGGCTGCTGTTAGGGAGGGGCTGCTGTGAGGGAGGAACAGCCTGAGGGAGGGGCTGTCCTGAGGAAGTGGCTGCTATGAGGGAGGGGCTGCTCTGAGGGAGAGGCTTCACTGAAAGAGGAGCTTCCTAAGGGAGGGGCTGCCCGAGGGGGGGCTGCCTGAGGAAGGAACAGCCTGAGAAAGGGGCTGCCCTGAGGAAGTGGCTGCTGTGAGGGAGGGGCTAACAGACGGAGGAACTGCTCTGAGGGAAGGGGCTGCCTGAGGGAGGAGCTGTTCTGAGGGAGGAATTCCCTGAGGAAGGGGCTGCCCAGAGGGAGGGGCTTCTCTGAGGGAATAGCTACCTGAGGGGGGGCTGCTCTGAGGGAGGGGCCTCATGAGGAAGGGGCTGCTCTGAGGCTCTAGGATATTAACTCCAGAAGGGTATAATGAGTTTTCCTGTTGCCTTAGCATGTCTTCAGGTCTCCTGGGGTGGTGTGGTAAGGAGACACTGCTCTGTGCTGCCTACTATAGCAACCAGAGGAGGTCATTTCAAAGGCTTCTGCTCAGGAGAAGTTGGGATTCTTCACTATCTGTGGAAAAGAATGTTAGGATGAGTCAGTTGGAGCAGAGTTGTAATTTATTAAGACAAAGTTTGATTATAGTTGTGGCAGAGGGAGGTAGGGAGAATGGCTCTTAGAAAAAGGAAAATACATAATCAAGACACGGGTATGTGCTCGAGAGAGAGTTCCACTTAAGGGTCTTGACAGTTTAGGTGGCTTCAAATTTCCTTCCTTGAAAGGGTTTCTAAGAAACTTTTAAAAATGAGCTCATGGGATTGTTCCTTAAGAGCTTTAGACTTTTGGACGATGCAGTCAGATAAGATATAATCATAGGTCACCAGGATGAAGGACATTCTCATTTTGATAGTTCATCAAAAATAAAGCATAAGGTATATGTTTTTACTAAACAGGTTCATAATCTTGTTTGTGAGTCTCAGAAAGTCCAGGCCTAAAACTGGGATGTGTAGGTAACATATACCTAGATCTTGAGCACAATTCATTGAAATGTTCACATTCATGAAATATTTCAAATATAAAAATATAAAAAACCAAAAGATAAAATATTCCTGAAAAGTTTCTGCACCCCTACAAACCTCTCTGCTGACACAATAATCCAATTCAGACCAAATCAAACGGAATTAGAACAAGCCCAGGTTTAATGGATACCAATGTTCCCAGATGGCTTTTCAGCACCCCAGAGAGGAGCCTGTCAAGGAAGACCAGAAGGATACGTGTTTATTCTCTGGGTTGTTGTTTAAATACCCTATAGGAGTGGTCATGAGCATTTCTGGGGAGGGGTCATTATTTGGCAGGCTTTCTCAGGAGTGGATTCTGGACTGAGGCAACTCCCAGGGGAGGGGGCTTGGCATGAAACTTTGCACAGGAACAGTCCAGACTCTTTGGATATATGGAGGCCAGGGGCTGGGGTGAGGTTTCCACCCAAACATCTCAGACTCTTTGGATATACGAATGTCAGGGGCTGGTGTGATGCCTGAACCCAAACTATATCTATGAACCGAGTATTATTTCTATTATGTCCATCTATAAGCAACTTTTTTGTCTTGCACTGAAATGCCTCGCTCTCAGCTAAGGAGACTCTTGCCTGTGGGAGTATTCACACTAGGCTACACTGTCAGGGACCATTGTCCTAAAGGATAGTAGAGGTCATTGCCCTAAGGATGTTTACAGAGATCCCACCCCTCATCCCAAGTATCTTGAGAGCTATCTGTTAACGGAACCCACCCCTTACTCCAATGCTAATGGATCACATCTGTTAACTGAACCGCCCCTTACGCCAATGTTAATGGATCACATGCTTCGGCTTACTCCAGGTGCTGGCTAATGACCTTCAGTTACCCTGACAAAGTTCCTGCCCGCCTACCTACCTCCACCCCATTCAAGGGTATATAAGCTGTAACTTTCACCCCAATAAAGGGAGACCTTGACAATAGAATCTTGCTTGGTCTCCTTCCTCTTCTTCAGCCCATGTTCTTGCAGGTTAGCGCCCCTTCAGAGGACCCTGAATAGCTGACCCGCCAAGCGGGGGTTACAGTGGCACCCAAACAGGGACCCTGAAGTAAGGCCAACTAACAGGACGATGAGGCGCAGTCCCGGGACAGAGGAAAATAAGGTCCTGACCAGCTGTGATGCTCGGACAGGTCTGCGGGACGGAGGTAGGCACAGGTTCATTGTCGTCTATAAGACATGGGACAATCGCTCCCAAAGGAAGAGAAATTCAAAGAGGAATTTCAACAGTCACTTAGGGAGAGAGGAGTAAGAGTTTAAAAAAGAGAGATTTAGCTGAATTCTTTTGTTTTATAGATGAAAAATGCCCCTGGTTAATTTTAACCAGCCCAGGAATTCACCCCCCAGACATGGGACAAGGTAGGGAAAGATCTTAGTAAAATGTTAAAAAATGGAGACCCCGTGCTGGAGGCTGCCCTCAGTTACTGGGCTCTTATTAGAGATGTAGCATAGAGAAAGAAATGTAGAAGAACGGGACAAAAGTTAAATAGGGAGTAAAACTTTGTAAATAAGTTATAATGGGGATAAGGAAAGTATTCAGTTATATATGTTGGTAACTAAAGGGTGTAAAAATGGAGCAGGAACAATGGCAGAGTTATTGAGAATCAGTAAGCATGATAGATGTAGAATTGCAACTTTTATTGCATGCTAAATGAGTAAAAAAGGTAAAGAAAAAATGATTTTTGTGAGGAGCCACGTGCACACAGTCAGCTAACCTAACTCACCTGCAGGTAAAAGGCAAGCAGAAGCAAGAGTAAGTTTAGAGAGCAAATTTAACCTCACACAGTCTATAGAACAGAGGAGAGGATTCAAAAATTCTCCTAATTTTATAATTTACAAGTTAAAATAAAAAAGATGGTTAAAAATCCGCCTGCCAGAGCTCGAGAAGGCAAGGCAGTCTAACAGGCAAAGTGAGCCTGTGTCCTACTCCCTGCCGTGCAGCGCAGCTTCAGTTAAAGGAAAAAGGACAGGTTTAAATTAAGGTAGCCTCTGAAATAAGCAAGTTAAAATGCTTCTTTTCCATTTCACAATTTTGCTTCTTTGTCAAAAATCTGCTGTTTGTAGGCAGGTGAATTTGTATCCAAGGTGTATTGATTTTAGTACTGTGACTCTGTGGTAAAGTTTAAAGTCAGAGATTGTAATACATTCTAAAGTTCCTTGATTGTACAGGATTTTAAGATTGTTTAGGCTATCCTAAGTTTTCTTGAGTTCTGTGAGAAATGTTGCTATAATTTTTAGTGGACATTTACACTGAAACTGTAGATTGCTTTCAGTGAGATTGTCATTTTTGCTGTGTTTCTTCTACTTTCCCAAGAAAATAGGAGATCTTTTTATTTTCTAATGTCTTAATTTTTTCTTAAGAGTTAAAGTTCTTATCATACAAGTTTTTCCATTTGTATGGCCCGCTCTTGGGTGGGAGTTGAGTTATCTCAGCTTGTGGTCCTTTCCTGCTGCCAGGTGTTACTTCAGGGTGGACTGCTGAGACTCAGGCCTCTTACTAAATTTAACAAGGGCCTGAGTTATACTCTAACAAGTGATGAAGTTCGAGGCCAGCCTGGTCTACAAGAGCTAGTTCCAGGACAGGCTCTAAAAAAGCTGCAGAGAAACCCTGTCTCGAAAAACCAAAAAAAAAAAAAATAAAAAAAAAATAAAAAAAAAATAAAAAAAAACATTTGCCCCTTCACAAGCAGAGATGACAGGATCCAAACTTCTGTCCTGCTTGCTTAGAGTTACTCCAAGATATTTTATGGCTATTTAAAAGGATGATGTCTCATCCTAGGTGTAAAAGAGATACATTTGGGTTGTTTTCCGATTCTGACTATTATAAAGTAATTCTGCTATAAGCATAGCTGAGCACATGTCCTTATGGTATGGTTGAAAAACTTTTGTATTTAAGCCCAAAAGGGGTATTGCTGAGTTTTAAGGTAAATATTTGCCTAATTTCAAAAAATAACCATACTATGATCCAAAAGCGGCTGTGCTAGTTTGTACTTCCAGCAATGGAGTTTTGTCTTTACCCACATTTTCTTAAGCATAAGTAGTAATTTTTAATCTTGGTCATTTTTACAAGGATAAGATGAAATCTTTTGATTTGCATTTCTCTAATGGCTAAAGGATGTTATGTTTGAGCATTTTTTAAATGTCTCTCAGTCATTTTTAAGTTCATCTGTTGAGAGTTTTCAGTTTGTCTGTAACAAATATTTTTTTGGATTAATTTTTTGATAACTAATTTCCTGAGTTCTTCATATATTTTTGGAATGGGTTTATGATAAATAAAAATCTTTTCCCATTCTATAGGCTGATATTATGTTTGTTATACAAAAGTTTCTCAATTCAGGAGATATAATTTATTGTTTCTCCCAATGTTTGTGCCACTGAGGCTGTGTTTAAGATGTGGCAAAGTGTACTTCTAATTTTTTCTCTGTGAGGTTCAATATAATTTTTATATGTTGAGTCCTTTGACTCATTTAAACAAGTTTTATACATGGAGATGGATGTGGATCTATTTTTATTCTTCTACATGTTGATGTCTAAGGAGGCCCAAATCATGAGTTAATGCTTCCTTTTTTCCATTTTCCTATCCGCTAGGCAGACTTACAACTTAAGAGGAGGATAGCTTACAAACTTTTAATTAGATATACAATGGTTAAAGCCCTAGTTATAATATTCTTATGGGAGATATTGAGCCAATAGGTAAAATTCTTCAAAAAACAATGAGCCAATTTCCAATTAAAAGATTAAAGAAGCTGCCTAACAGGTACTCAAACAGGTAAAATGTACAATAATGTATAAGTACAATATATTACAGCTATGGCAAATTGTGTATTAAATGTAAAACTAATTCTACAACAGTTTTATGAAAAAGCAAAATGCTGCTTTGGCTAAACCTTCCCAGTTTTGCCAGTTAAGATATTAAAAGTCTTAAATTAGGGGCAGAAGCCACACTCATAAGGGTAGAAGAAGCTATCTCCCAGCAAGGCTCAGGATATTTTTATCCTGAAAAATCCTTTATCTATTGACATTTGCCACTGATTATATGCCATCAGGGCTCCTGTGGCAAGAGGAGCAGCCGCTTCTTTGGATACATGCGCCTGCTACCTCATCCAAGGTTTTGTTTGCCCTTCTATCCCTTTTTAGTGAAGCATACCATCTCTAAATTGATGGCACAAGAGACCCTTTACCCCATAAAAGGCAATGCCAAGACAGTATTGGCCCATGCTCTCTTTGTGCTCAATTTCCTAACTTTGGACAATCAAGGGCAGTCCGCTGTGGACAGATTGTAGCAACCTTCTACCCAATCTACTTATGCACAAGCCCTATGGAAGGACCCCCTGTTGGGAGTCTGGGCTGGCCCTGACCCTATGCTTACTTGGGGAAAAGGCCATGCATGTATTTATGATACCAAGGCTCTTTGAAAGCCACTTAAAAAGTTGCAAACAGATCCTGATGCGAACAGATCTGACATGATAACATCAAGCTGATCTTTACTAACGCAAGGTAAAAAAGCCCTTGCAATGCATTATAAGAAAAACCCGACCTATATATATTTGGGGTCGAGGATATGTTTGTGCCTTGTTTCACAGAAAGAAAATAAAGCTGAACCTGATGATGTCGTAGCTGTGGACACCCCATGGAGGAGTTTGAGGAGAAATAAGTTGGAGAGGAATCCTTATCCAGTCTTCCCTGCCCCCATGGAGAGAAGTGCCTGATAGCAGGACCTGCTATGCCACTCTACACATCCTGCCTCCAGAGATTCAGCTGAGATAACTGCCAAGATGTGCTTCAGGTAGCTGAATCCAGCTCACCCCACCCAGGAATCCCACCTGCCCTGAAGCACAAACGCTGAGCTGCTTCCAGACCTGAGACACAGACACAGATGCCCTGCTGAGATGACCTGAGCATTGGTGACTACAATTTTCTACAGCTTGAATCCTGTTTGCTTTAGCCTAAAATGCAGACTAAGCATCTGACTGTTTTAATCTTTGGGACACAAAACTCATTTTGATTAAAATCTTAACTCCTCTTCATTTAAGAAGGGGAAAGAGCGGGATTTTAACTGTTGCTCAGAGACTGGAACTAATGGTGTTTTGATATAACAATGTCTGTCATTGTACTCTTACTGGAATTGACCTAATGATATTTGTAACTGCTCATAGATGTTGGGAAAAGTTTGACACACCCTGTAAAATGTTTGGGTTTAATGCATATGTTAAAAATTTTAGATTTTGTCACATAAAACCCAGAGATATGTATGCCTGTCCACGATAGGCATGCGCACCAGCAAAAGGGGTGCGAGGCAAAGTCCTGCAGGGAGAGGACCATGCATTCTGACTCTCTACCCCTGTTACAGACCCCAAACCCTTTAGACCTTGGGATCCCTGGAAAAATTTTTTGGCAAGCAGCACTAGTAATCTCATGTTGGAGTAGGCACTTAGGAAGGAGTTTATACCATAGGCCAGACTAAAAGGTGAATACTGGGTTTGGAAGGTGCCCTTTCTTCTTGTCCAGAGATGGAGTCATTGGTGTCCAAATTATATCTTCTATACCTTTTGTTTTAGAAGCTCCTCGCAGTCTTTTCATTAATATCCATGCAGAGGCCCAATGACGGGAATATTGTGGAGCCCTCCCCTGAACAGCACATCATACAGAGGCCCTACAGGCTGGCTCAACATGGCATGATGTCAGGGGATGAGGATTGCCCTCCACATAGCCTAAGACAGGGACCCTGCAGTCAAAGACCTGCTTACTTTGGTCTTGCTAGATACCTTTTTCAGGAGCTTCAAGGACGGGCAGCTAATGGTGGGACCGCCCCCAACCTAAGACAGGGCCCTGGGAACCCTATGATGGGTAATGGGGAGAAAAACCTGGTCCCCACTTGACCTAAGATGAGCCCTCATCGCAGGCCATCATTAAGGGCCAAAATAAAAAATATATAATTAAGACACCACTGTTCCCAGGAGAGGATAAGAGACTCCACTCGAGAGAAGGGTCCTCCTTGTCCCATTTCCTTCTCCTATAGGTCTGACAATGTGGTTGGATTCTGACCAGTGCTCTCCACTTATTAGCTGCCTTCCTTAATAAAAGGAAGGGGGACTACACCTAGTTTGGCTCCAGTGCTAGCACCTAGCCCCAATCCATCTTTTGTTTCTCAGTTTTCTCAGTTACCTTTTGTTTCTCTTGGTGCCCTCTATGTGGATCTTGTCTGAGATTTTCCCAAGGGTATAAAGCAGACAAAATTTGTTTGGGAAAAATGGGGTAAACCGTGATATTCCTAATTGCCTGTTTATATTCGGCATTGTCCTTTGGAGGCCCAGTCAGGTTGTTTTGAGGATTTGGAAATCAACTTGCTTAAGGTATAAATTTAGAAAACAATAAAGATGCCCTTGAATAAGGGAAGGTGTGTGTCTTAGTCCCTAGAGAGTCTGATTCCCCCTGCAACTGAAAAGGCTAGACGCATCCTAAAGGTGAACTGTGTCTTCATCCCAAGGACACACGTGAACCCACACCTGTACTCCAACATCTGCCATATTCTATCTAGTATCAGGGGCTTGTTTTCCTTTTAAGTTTCCATTAATTCCCTGTTTCTTTCTAGACTGCTCTACCCAGGGATGACAAAGAACTGGCTGAGGAATGGAAAAGTAGATACAATGTATGGCTAATGACTTAATTTACTTGTCCTTCCAGGATAAAGACCTGGATGCCTAACTGCCGAGTGCAGCATTACTGAAGTTAATACAGGCTATGTGCCAGCAGCTCTAGCCAGACTAGCCTCCCCTGTGTACCAGGACACCAATCTTTACTAGGCCTCCCATGTGTACCAGGACACCAATCCATACTAGGATTCCCATGTGTACCAGGTCACCAATCCATACTAGGTCTCCCATGTGTACCAGGCCACCAATCCTCCTACGATTCCCATGGTAACCGGACCTCCCATGTTTACAAGGTCTTCCATGCTCAACAGGCCAGTTAAAAGAACTGAATTAATAGTGAAAAGCAGAAAACAGAAATGAACTTATTGTGGACCACATCGGAAAAAAGAGAATCAATGACTCCTAACCCCCAAGTCCATTTTTAGGGTTCTGGCATGAGGTTTACGCTGAGGGCCACTTATGCATAGCTAAGCATTCCCTTCTAACTTTGGTCAGGTCCATTATTGACCCATCATTGTCTTGGCTCCAGTCATTCCTGCAAGGTGGTCTGAGAAGTTGCTAATCTCTTTCTAGGAGACAAGATTCCCTCCAGCTTGCCCATGTCTTCAGCCCTTTACTTTACCAGTTCTTTCATAATATTGTCATTGCTGCCAGGCAGGCCACTTACAAAGGCTGCTCTGACAGAGAAAGTCATGGCTGACCCCTTTTCATATGTGTTGTGGACTTGCACATGAATAATCTTAAAAATCGGTAGAGAAAATGAGAGCAAAGGCAATTAAGTCTGAGAAGATGTAGTCTTGTTCTTCTACCTTTACTTTTAGCCCTTCCTTTGGGTACCATTATTTTTCTCAGGGACACAAGCATGGTAACACAAACTGAAGTTCCCAGGAAAAGCTATCTATCTATCTATCTATCTATCTATCTATCTATCTATCTATCTATCTATCTATCTATCTAAAAGATTCTACAAGAGTGACTGACGGAATAGATTACTGAGGTTTGAATGTTGAAGATCCAAAGGCAAAGTATCTTGAGTTTTCTTTAACTGTCTTAATAACAATTCATTTCTCACCTGCATCTGATGTAACATTCATAATAGACCTCTCCCACAGTCTCATTTTTGCCAGAGGTTGAAGATGGACAGATAAACACGGGTCAACTACAGGGTTTCAAGCTTTGGTAGCAAGTGACAGGAACAGGCTGAGGGGGAAGTGATGAGGTTTTACATCATCTCATGTTCATGCTTTGAGAAGCGGTCTATAGACCAAGTTAGTGATTTAAACACTAACTCCTGCTATGTGCCCCTCAGTCATTTGCACAGTGACCTGAAGATAAATGTTGCCACCCCGAATACTGTAGTCGTGTGTGGACAAAAATGATACCAGAAGAGAATCTGTTTCATTTGGAACACCAAAAATTCTTTACCTTTACTAGTAGTATATGCAGGCTGTATTTTGCAACCGAAACATTTCCCTACCCGCATCAGCTTATTTGTTTTATTTAACATGTGGTCCACTGTGGGTGGCACTATTTTAGAAGCTTCATGGGCCCTTTAAGAGTTGGTGCTGGAGGAAGTGATTCATGCCACACATGCCTTCCGGGCTTTGTTTATTTTCCTTTCTTTTATTACATTTGCTTATTTATATGTGAGAAAAACACTTGTGGGACCATAGGACTGAATCCCGGTTCACAGGCTTCGTGGCACACCCTTACCTCCTGTATAATTTGACCAGCACAGGCCTTCAGTTTTTATTGCCCTGACTCCACTTGCTGTCTACCCACTGATTCCTGGCTGCTGAACAGAATGTCACCCACTGCCTTACCGTTGTACCACCATGCTTATGCTTTGACCTATAAACAAAGTGCCTCCTTCCTCCCACTAGATGCTTCTTGTCAGATATCTAGCCACGAGAGCAGACAATAACGAATGCAGTACACAAGGCACAAATCAGCACGGATTCCCCTAAAATACTGGAGTTTTCTCTAGGTCCAGGGTAGATGGAAACGACCTCACTTGAGCTCTAATGAAGCCCTCAACTCCTTTCTGACTTCCTGTCCCTCTTTCCTACGACCATCTTCTCCAAATTCTCTACCATCTGTTTTCTCAGTCAAGGACATTTCAATTTCTGAACTCCTCAGACCCTTAATAATAAAAGCCAGCACTAACTAGAGAGTCTGTCTTGCAGGTCAACAGGAAAGGGAAATAATTCCATCTTCATCTCTCAAAAGAATATATGTACTGGCTTATGGCAGTGGACATGAGGAGAATGGTAGAACACAATGTGATATGAACGTGGACGGGTGGAGTAAACTGGGCCTGGAAAGGTGCTGTGGGGATGGAAGGATGGAGGGTGACGATGAGGCTTGGGGCATGAGGAGAATCAACCCGTAGTAAGTTTTATGAAATAATATGAAGAAATCTGTTGCTTTCTAAAGAGATTTTTCAAAAGAATGCTACTCAGTTTTCTTTCCTCTGGCTTTTTGTCCTGGTTTTTAACCTTTTTAATAACTTACATTTTAAAGATACATTTCCTCCTTCCAGCCCCTCCCTTGTCCCTCAATTGTCAAGTTGATAGCCTCTTTCTCTTCAATTATTTTACATTTGTATGTATATGTGTATATATGTGATGTATACACATATACATACATGCACGCATACACATATATGCACACACACATACATACACGTGCATACAACCTGTTAGGCCCATGTTCTGTGTTTGTGTGTATAAGTTTCAGGGCTGACCGCTTTGTATTGGATAACATATCAAGGGACTCAGCTCTGGGAGAGACTACCTCTCTTAGCAGTCCTAAGTTGCCTGTAGTTCTTTGACTAGGTGGGGCCCCATGAGATTCCCCCCTCCTGTATTAGCACATCTATCAATATTGTCACTGTTCAGGTCTTCTTGTTTATGCAGCTATTTCTAAGAGAGACAGTCTTACAGCAGGCTTCCCAGTATTCTGGCTCTTAAACGTTTGCTACCTTATCTTCTGAGATGTTCCCTGAGACATGAGGCAAGACCTGTGCTGCAGATATATCCGCTAGGTCTGGGATTCCCACAATCTATTGATCTCTGCATGTGTCCAGTTGTGGTTTCCTGTGATGGTCTCCATTTTCTGTAGAGACATAAAACTAATAAATACCTCAGTACTAGGTTCAAGACACCTCCTTTTGAGGGGCTTTCCAGGGTAGTCCAAGTGACTCCCAAAGCTATATAGGATATTGCTGTTGCCCTTGAATATCATCCCCACACACTGTTTCTCAGGGGTTGAAAGTAAGTCACTATTCCTGAAGGAACTGCACATTTAGAACCCAGGACTCCTATTATTCAAGCTGGATTTAATTGAAAGCCACCTTTCTGAGATCAAGCCTCCACAGTACCAGAAAGTGCTCTGCCAGCTGCCAAGGGAGGGAAACGGTTAACATTTCTACCTAGCTGGGACCTTTAGAAGCAGAAGCAGTGACCAGCCCAGCAGTAGAGGCACTGACAGGTTGCTTGTCACCTAGAGCTGTGTAATAGGACCTAAGGCCCTCTCAACAGAAGGGAAATCATGCCCAATAGTAGAAATCTGCCCATCTCCCTGGGTGTTGAGGTCATGGATCTTAGAAGTCAATCTGCGGTCACCACATTGCTAGACCAACATGATTCCTTAATTACATTCCAAACCTCATCCTTATACCCACAGGTAAGTATAGCTATTATGTCTGGTACGTTTAAAATCCGTTTCTGCAATAAAGGACGCTTCTTAGGACATATTCTGGTAACAACACATTGGCTGAAATCACGTTCCCATTTTGAAAGAGTCTGAGTTTCCATGTCTTTCATAGACAACAAAGCTATATTTTAGGAAGCAAGGACTCACACTTACTCTGTTTGGTTCTCTGGTCATTTTGCCTTGTGATCCAAACAAGGCCCCAAGGATGAGTGATTAGCAGGGAAGATCGATGGAGCGGAATGCCATAAGTGGGGTCCAGAGAGCATACTAATGGCTGGTTAATGTGGGGCTGCCTACACAGCTAGCTTTGGTGGCTTTGGCATCATATCACTGCTGTTTCAATCCTGCTTTCTGTGGCACAGGCACTGTTAGCCCTTGTATCCTTCCTAATGATCTGGCTCTCAATTCTTCCACACTGATGCATGGAAACTGAATCCCATGACCCAAAGTGTCAGAACTGGATATGAGAATGCTTATGAAATAGGAGTGTGGAAAGGTATTCATTTCCTTGATCATGCCAAGCGAGACAAATGCATAAATTAATATATTCAGTTTAAGGACATTTTAAGTAAAAACAAAATGTTTTAAATACTGTCATATTTACTTTGTAATTACTTTTATTATCATAATTTTACATTTTCATAGTAATATGTTACTTTAAACGTTAAACGGATTCCGTTTAAAGGAAAATATATCACCACTCTATAAAGGGTTGAAAATGCTTTTTTGGTTAACTTTTGAGACAGAGTCTCACACTGTAGCCTAGTGATGTGGGATTCCTCTCTGTATGCTCTGAATACCATTGGTTAATAGAGAACCTGTCTTGGACTCGCACAGAGCAGAATAGAGGTAGGCAGGACGTGGGGGGGGGGGGAACTAAACTGAATGCTGAGAGAAAGGAGACAGAGTCAGAGAGAAGCCATGTAGCACCACCAGAGGCAGATGTTGTAACTTTAAATGGTAAACCACAGCCTCATGATGATACACAGATTAATGGAGATGGGTTAATTTAAAGATAACGAGTTAGCCAGAAATATGTTTAAGCTACTAGCCAAACAGTATTGCAAATAATATGGTTTCTGTATGATTATATCCAGAGTCTGGGCAGCCAGGAAATGAACTAGCAGCCTCTCACCACAGCCTAGGCTGACATGAATCTCTCTGAAGCTCAGTAGACACTCAAGCTGTCAGTAATCCTCCCATGTCAGTCTCCTGGGTGCTAGGATTACAGGTATGACCAAAACCCTGACTGAATCCTGAGAAATATGAACCTGTATGTCACTTGCTGTGGACCATTCTTCCTACACTGAGATGACACTGAAAATGAGTTCAAATTCCCAACCTTTAGCATCTGTCACATAATACACAGTAGACTAGGTATAATATCTGTCCCGCTAATTCCATATTGGAAAGTAATTTTCTTTCATTCTAAGTGGCACAGTAAAAGATTATTTATCTGTTTTTTTTTTTTTCCAGGCAGGGTTTTTCTATAGCTTTAGAGCCTGTCCTGGAACTCACTATGTAGACCAGCCTGGCCTCAAACTCACAAATATCTGCATGCTCTGCCTCCTGAGTGTTGCAATTAAAGGTGTGTGCCATCAATGCTTGGCTAAGATCAGGTACTTCAACACATAATCATATATACATGTTGTAGCAATGAGACATTTGTCTGACTATCATAACATGAAAATGACCACAAAGACAAGGAGAATTACTTTACATGATAGGTTGAAAAGAAGTGGAAACCCCAGGACAGTGGTCTTGTCTTGTGACGGCAGGAGCACTGCTCCAGGATTTCCAGGGACTGATAGTACAACAGAAGCCATGCGGCTCCTTGTAGGCATGCTGTGCAGAGCTTCGTAAATCATTGACGAAGTCTGTCAAAAAAAAAAGCTATCTGTGAATTTAAACTTAAACATACATAATTGACAGGATTATGCTGATTCAATAATTTCTTCCTCAGAAAGTATTTTTTATCATAGGTTTATTGTCCACTACAACATTTGAAATTAGGAAACTTTAAGTAAATGACCCAATAGGTGCCTCTCTGAGGCTAGGGCAATGGTAAGATAGTAACGTGTTGGCGTAGATTCATCATGAAGTAAATCAACACGAGAACGGAAGTTCGGGAGCACTCTACCCACAGGGTGCAGGATAAAGGCCCAGTTTATCATCAGTGGGAATGGAAGTTGAACGCATGGTGGAATGAACATTATCCTACGCTGAAGGATCCACCATGAGATAAACATTTTCTAAGTTCAACTGTCCTACTTGGGCATGGAGGAAAGGCAAGCGGAGGCTCCAAAGGACTTCTTGTCCTCCTGGCAGACACCAGCTGCACCTCTGCCAGGGATATAAAGACAAGTATTGGAAATCGAAAGAAGGGAAGCACATGTCCCATCAGCTTAGAGAAGCAATTTTCAGATCTTACATAACACATTTATAGAAACAAGCTCGTGCTGGGAGCTGGGAATTTTAGATGTATACTCAATGGAAGACACACCTTTGCAAGTAGAGTCTGAGCATTTTGTTGTCCTGGCAAGTGGATAGATGTCTGACCTCAATGAGGGACATACCTGTATGTGCATTTTATCACTTCATACTCAAGGGATCAAATACCTCTCAGTCAAATTCCTCCTCTGTAGAGTGCAGGAGGGCAGGCCTCGGTAGATTGGCATTTAGGGTAGGTTGAGAGAAGAATACGTACTCATATTCCCTGTGACTACCAATTCCTGTTTACTCCATGTTGGACTGTGAAGTTCAGAAGACATGGGCTCTGTCTGACTCATCTTTGTGTGCAGAAGCGTATACAAGCATGTACAGACAGAACCATTTGTGTATGTTTTTCTTGTGCATACTTAAAGCAAAGCCTTCTCACCCAAGCTGTGGGGTCTGTTGATGTGATAGTTCCCTGTATCCTACAGATCCAAAGACTGGTTCCTGGGTGGACATTGAAGAGGTTGCACCAGAGGAAGCTAGGTCTTTCTCCCTTGCGACATTTGTCCAAAAGATTTTCTCCTGAGGCTTTGTGCTGCACGGAGATATATTGTGCCAGAAATAATAAGTCCCCAGTCTTTATCACATGTCAAGTTATAACAATCAGTTGGAGACACAGGCTGCAGACCTTGTAGAGACAGGTGCCGCTCTTGGTGGAAAGACCACAGAAGGTAAACAACCGCATATGACATGGCAGCCCTGATCCCAAAGTGCTTTAGAAACAAGGAGCAGGCATGTCCTACAATCCAGAGTGTGCACTCCAAAGGCACGGTAGTAGATGCCGTGTGATTGACCCCTCTTGGTGTTTCTAGCAGCATTTCTAGCATTCATGAGATCGCCCAGTACATAGAGAGTGTATGATAAATGCCTCTTGAATAAATGAATGAGAGCATCTGTGATATTTATACAACTATCCAGAAGAGGTATAAGATAAGTAAGTGTGGTTCTAAAGGTATCCCAGTGTTCCATATAACACGAACAACGATAACACTAACCCTAACCCTAACCCTAACCCTAACCCTAACCCTAACCCTAGCCCTAAGCCAAACATACTTCATGTGAGGAGGGCTGGATGCATTCTACCTTAGCAGTGAGCGAAACAAGAACAGAGGAAGGCAGCAGATGGCACCCAGAAACAGTGTACTATATCCTCCAGGGAGGAGGGCATGAGGGAGATCTACGTAATGTTTATGCAGAGATGATGATGAGTCCCCCATATCTTAGCATTAATGGTCCAGTAAAGTAGGAATTTTCATAAAGCACAAGGGAAAGCTCACAATCTGTCTTGAAGAAACAGTCTGTCTAGACTCTAGAGAGCTCCCACCTCCTAGTGAGAGATAGTGCCAACAGCGCATGGTGGGGGTCACAGCTTAAGGCAGAGAGCCTCTGAAAACCGCATTGTACTTTCAGTAATGGGCATATTAAAGATCACAAAACCAGGGGTGAAGCAGGCAAGGAGTGCCTAGTGGCACTGACAGAGAGAGGAGAGATGCCAGGGAAACGCTCTGTTCTTGGTACTCGGCATTCTGCTGGATCATCCATTAAAAATGCCCTTTCTAAAAGATTCCTACTCTGGATGGTGAAATAGTCCAGTGTGTTAAGGACTCAAAACTAGAGGAGCCTTTAGATTTCTGCCACTTCTGCCACCCACATATCCTAAGTAGAGTGAATGTCCTTGAAGCAGTTCAGCTGTGGGGTGCTACTTCCTCCACCGTCACTCACTGCTCCACATCCTCAGAGGACTTTTGACTCCCAGGACAGATTCATCTTTTACCTCACCTCAGACTTCTACTGGAACCATGGGGATTCTGTAGAGACTCCCGGCCTAGGGACCTAGAGTAGATGCCAAAGATCTTATCTGCCCCGCCCCTGTCCCACAGTCCTCCAAAGACAAAACATAGCTGTAGTTATATCCTGTGTCAGTAGTCCAGAGACCTAAACCTGGTCCATGAGAGATTCAGGAAAGATAGATGGAAAGGGCTGAGGGCTCTAGGATACACAATTTCTAAAATTGTACTGCCACCTGGTGGCCATGCTGCTGAGATGCCAGCTAGCATGAAAGTGACACATTTTAAGCATTTTCCTTCTTTTCTTAGTGGTAGAGTCCAGACCCTGACATTTATGCATGGTAGTAAGTTCTGCAATTCTCTGTACAGGAAAAGTCCCCTTTAAGACGGGATCTTCCTTGCTCATTGGAAATAATGAAAACGTTTTGAAGTTTTAGTTCTGGATATCTTAAATCCCGTGTCCTTTCCTGGGTGTTAGTTTTTTTTTTTCCATGTCAGATATAGTCTCTTGGAGAAGTGCTTCCAACAGCAGTCAGCTCGTACTTCCCCTGGGTAGCGTTGGAATAGTGTGTATGCCTGCAGCAGAACCCAAACTGTCAGGTAAGGTGAGGGGTGAGTGGAGGAAGCCTGGGTGAACGTGTTGTTGACATGAGCACGGCCATGTAAAATACCACAATGTCTTAGACCAATAGGGATTGGCAAAACCATCCTTGGGTCAGGCTGAGAGGGATGGCAAAACCTTCTTCAGAGATCTGACTTCCATTGTTGACAATGTGAGCAGATATCATCAGTCCGTCTCCTCTAGGATTTCTGCAGCCTGGGATCACTTACAGAGGCCTCCTATAGACACAGGCCAAAGCTGCCTCCTGTTCAAGTGTAGAATATAAAGCCACCTCCTGGACTCAGATGTGCTGGGTTTTCACGTTGCTGTTGCTGCTGATGCTCTCCATCAGTGCAAGCACAGGCAACTAATCTGGGAACGTGACTATGGGTCTGACAACCTTCCTTACAGCATTGCTCCAGCTAAGTCAGTCTCGGGTCCCTGCAGAATATGGCAATGTGAATTTCTTACCAGTGTTATGACTTCTTCAAAGTGAGTGGCAGGAGCTTAGAGTGGAAACTTGCTGGCACGGAACACACTATATAGACCAGGCTGGCTGCCTTGTATTAATAAGATCCACTTATCTCTCAGTCAGGATTGCTGGGATATGAGGTGAGTTATACCACACACTTGAGAATACCTTTTAGTGTCGTGTCATCAGTGAGTTGGTCATCAACTCTGGATTTGGAGAAAGCATAAATACTCCATAATACTCCTTACATGGAATAGAATCTGTCTCAGCTGTTAGCATTCTGAATTTTGGGGAAAGCACTGCTTTTGTGTCGTCTGGCATACCCGTGTTTGAAGGTGCTTGCTGCTGTCAGGAACGCGGTATTGACATTTAGTTCACCCTTCTTGCCTCTCCTCTGCCGCTGGCGATATGTGGAGAGAGGATGGTGATGAATGAGACAGGGACACCTGAGGAAGGGCCACAATACCAGGGAACAGTGGCAGCAGAGAAGCTGCCTGAGGCTGACAGCTAGAGGGAGAAGCATGTGACAAGCCTCCTCTGTGACTAAACAGCAAGTGCTGGAGGATGGGTGTCTCTTCAGATACTGTAGGGCATCAGACCACACCCCCCCCCCAGGCTCATTCTGCCTTCAGTGGCTCCCCCATTCTTACTGTGGCAGGCTTGCTGTTGATCCCCGACACAGTATAATGAGAGGGTATTAAGGAAATCATACATGCTATTGTTCTGAGCAGTAGCCAGAATGCTGGCCCCTGCAGAGCTGTCACCATGGCTACCGTGAGATTGCTTTCTATCAGGGGAAGAGTGACTCATGTAGTGAATTCTGTAGATGTCAGTGGGCACATCGTGCTTCATAAGGAACTCTGGCAGATTTGTCTTTAGGATCTGGGTATTGATTTGTCACTAACAAGCTGTGAATGCCAGTTGTGCACAGACCAGTCAAATCCGCAGTAGGCCACAAGTACTGCTGTACACACCCCAGGAGGATCTCGGGTTCTGGGGCATTGGCAATGCCTTTGGCACATTAGGTACCCAGATCTGGGACAGTACCACAGACCCTCCTATATGGAAATGCTTTCTGTTCATCCTTTGGACAGGAGCTGAGCACTCAGGGATGCTTTTGCAGCAGAGGAAGTTACATTCTGGGTAACTTTTTACAGAGGGACTTGTACTAAGAAATGGAGTTGTCAGGAAATGAAGACAGTGGTTAGGGTCACTAATCAATGTCAATCATAGAACCTAACAAAACATAATGAGATAAAGCAAGGATAGTTGATGGGCCATAGACCAGAAATAATCTGTGTTTGGACATGTGAAGGGGGAGCTGGTGTGTGCCAAGTCTTTTCCGCGGGCGACACAACACTCCTCTACTCATCCCAGATAGAAAGCCCACAACAGGACAAAGTACGGATCGCACCAATGTCCAAGTTAGTGAACCAATGAGTATTATTAGGGTTTCTTACAGGAACAAAAATGACTCAGAGACACAGCTGTATCCACATATTCCAGTCCAGCATGGGTGACTGACTGCTCACAAAAGGGGGGCATCAGGAACACTGCAGAGCCTGCAGGCTTCTCAAATGCTCAGAAAGTGTCCATCCAGGGACTCAGCTGATCTAAACCTCTTCCAAATTGCTTGGCTGTTCTATGATTCTAAGGCAGTTGGACTTGGCTAGGGATAGGCTTGTCTGAGTGTGACCTACAGAATTTTTGTTGTTTACTTTGGGGAAAGAGGGGCCTAGTAGATACAGTCAGTTTCAGGTACTTCCTAGGATATTTGGGGTTGTTTAACATCTGATTTAGGAACTCCCCTGCAAGATTAAATGCTTCAATCTCTGAAGACTGCAACACAATTATAGCTGAGCTGTGTTTCAGTTGAGACATGATCCAACCAAAGATCAGGGCCATGCACAAGAAAGGATAACCATATAGGGATTCTAGGGTTTATGACTTAGGAGACTGGCTGGAAGATTATCTGGAGATGTGTTTTATGTCTCAGGCATGAGAGGGAAAGGGAAATTGGGAGCAGGACATGAACCAGGAGTGAGGTTGGTAAAGAGCTCAGAAGTCTTTGATAGATTTTATTAGAGTTCTGAGAGGAGGTTCCAAGGACAGTGAAAGACATGGATCCAGAGACTAAGAGAAGGGAAGGGATCCTAGGCAAAGTGCTGGTGATGGACCAGTGTTTGTCTTGAAGGGGGTGATTTCCTACAGAGAAATTTGGGGACAAGTGGGAGTACTGTTCTTTCTTGATTTTAGGGGTCTTACTGTTACATGCACTAGTAGGCAGTACATGCAGAAGAGTAAGATATATGGATTTGTTATAGCCCTGATGTGGGATACAGCTTTTGTACACTGTAAAGATTTGTCACTCATTTTTTAATAAAATGCTGATTGGCCAGTAGTAGGCAGGAAGTATAGGTGGGGCAACAAGACTAAGAGAATTCTGGGAAGAGGAAAAACAGAGACGCAGTTGCAAGCCAGGCACAGAAGAAGCAGGATGAGAATGCCTCAATGATAAAAGGTACCAAGCCACATGACTAAACATAGACATGAATTATAGGGTAATTTAAGTTGTAAGACCTAGTTAATATTAAGCCTGAGCTAATAAGCCAAGCAGTTTATAATTAATATAAACGTCTGTGGGGGACTAAATGGGTGAGGGACCAGGTGGGAAAGAAACATCAACAATGCCCAAAGTCTAGATCCCCAAAATACCACCGAGAGACTGAATCCAATGCAAAGGAAAGAGTCTTTATTGCAAGTTATCTTTGACCTCTCCATCCATTTGGAGCAGCAGCAGCAGCAGCAGCAGCAGCAGTAGTAGCAGAAGGAAAGGAACAGGAGAGACCCTGAGCAGTTTGGGATGGGGGCTTTATAGTAGGGATGACAAGAGGAAAGGGCCTGGGGAATTTCAAGCCTGCATAGCTACAGACCTGGGATTGACTCAGACTCTGACTAGGCCATAGGTTAAGGTCAGGTGAAGGTCGGGGCAGTCCTGCCTCTTTAACTGGAAGAGGCTGCCTACTGCTAAAGTCAAGAGGAAGTCACACCTCTAGACTAGAAGCACCTACTTCCCTGCTGAGGAATTGGTTGGATTTTCCTTCTGAGGAATTGGTTGGTTTCATGTTTCAGTTGGTCAGGGTCAGAGATGGCTCTGATTTTGGTGCCAAACTGTTTCTCCTACTGGTCCTTTTTTTGTCTTCTGTCTCTACTTTCAGAGTCAGGTCATATTTCTTTAACTGGCTGTGATTCTAGGGGACAAGTGTGCTCCGGTTTCAGGGTCAGGGTGTCTTTCTCTGTTTCTGGTATCAGGGATAAGGTGTCTCTTTTGCTGGATCATTTTCCAAATTCTGGGTATGTTTCTTTCACTGGCTCTGGGTCAGAGTCAGTGTGCTCATGGATTCCGGGACTGTGCTATGGCCACAGATCTGCTGGGGCCCGGGTCTATCACATTTAAAATTACACTTCAATGAAAATAACCAGTGAACTCAACATAGTCTCAAAATATACATTTCTTTCCAAAATCAATAAAATATAAAAGTTATCTTTGAGTAGAATGCTATGAAATGAAATGAGAGGTAAAACAGACTGTGTGGATGGAGAGATGCTCCATGTCACAGAGTGGAAGACTCCAGGATAAGGGCTGTGTGGATGGAGATGCGGTGAATGTCCACAGAGTGAAAGATGCCAGGAATAAATTCCATTCCTCTGGAGTTGGTCTCTTTTTCCAATACCTATAAAAGTCTAATTTGTGTGAATGCCTGCTCTACATTTCTTTTTTATAAATTTCAGCTCTCCAAGCCAAGGAATATTCAAAAAGAGCAAGAGCAAGATGACATGCTCTGTGGACGCAGGGACATTTGCATGTGAAACAGTTAATTTGTGGTAAGTTTGCTCCTGCAGACCAGGGGAAACTGCCTTTCCTCAGGTAATCAGGGAAAACAGGGGTCCTGCTCTATGTCAGGTCTCTTAGGGAGCCTGGATTTCAAAAGAAAAAGCTTTGTCTTTTCAAAGGTGACTGAGGACGATTTGTGTCTATTTTCATGTGCATGCTTATATTTCATTTACATTTGTATGTGCAGTCTTTCACTGTGATAAAAATGAGAACATGTGGAATATTTATCCAAGTATTTAAACATTTAATTGGAGTGGCCAATATTGTAGAAATACAGCTTAGATGACTCAGGAAAATACAGAACTATAAAGTGACCAAGAACAATAAGAAGAATTTTCCCAAAGTATTCTACAGTTAAATGGACACTAAATCTCAAGTTCATCACATCTTATAGAAAATCAAAGGAATACAAGAAAGAAGCCATTCTACATTCTACATATGTAGCATGTAGTAAAATGACAATGGGTATTACTGTAGACAATAAAGAAACCAGCCAAACATACTCAAGGAAATAAAAGGAAACTGATAAAGAGAAATTGTTGTTAGAAAATTCAGTAATATATAAATCACATGATATGTCAGGATCAAAGGCCTATCATTAGCAAAAATGTATCCCAACCCACGGTGTTAACAAACTATAATATGGAATGTGTCTCTATCAATCATAAATAATAAAAGTGATAAATAACAAACTAATCTGATAACAAACTGTTCATATCTCTGAGAAGGGAAAGGAACTTTCTCATTCCATAATACTTAAAACCATAACAGAACTGAGATGCAGCTCAGCAGGAGAGCTCTGCCTACATGCTCTGGGCTCTGGGTCCCAACACCAACATCACAACAAACCAACATGCAGAAAACTGTGACATCATCCACAATAGGGAGTAGTAAGAGCTTTCCTTGTGAAACCGAGCAACACATTGTTTTAATGATTCTTTTGTACATCTTAATTCACTGAGTGAGACAAATAATTGAACTGTGTAGGCAGAGAGGAAGAAATAAATTTGCCGTTACTCATACTATCATTACTGATTTGTTTATGGTATAAGACATATAATCTATTTATAAGTTATTAATGTACATTTACTCGATTGTGGGCATAGGCTCTTGGTACAGTGTTTGCCTACTATGTACAAAGATCTGATTTGAAATCCCAGCATTGTAATAAGAATTAAATAGGGCAAAGTCACCCAGGCCTTTTCTAAAAGATTCCATGTATCCTGGGTCCCACAATTGGCACACCAGCCTAGTCTCGCGTTCCTGACTTCACTGCAGAAGAGGTCTTGCTTGGCCCAGTATCCTGTCTACCTACTCACCACATCATAGGAATCTCTAATATCAGATCCAACATTTCCACTCAGACTTGTCTACTCCCATACTCCCATCTTGGAACAGGAAGAACAACCTATGTGCTGGTCCAGTAGCCTCTGTCCATCTGAATTCATTACCCCCCAAGCCGTTTCCAACTTCAAGACCTAACGCAACCATTCATCTTCTTTTTACCCCAACCCTGCTCCATCATTCACAGACTCAGAACTAACAAAGGATGTGCACATACCCAGATCTCATCTTAGGTATATGAACAATAAAAAAGATCAAAACAGTATCTTCTTTCTAGAAGCCAAGAGTCAGAAAAATGCTTACCAATGAGATTTTCATACATAAGTTCAGGGCACAGAAGTTAAAAAAAATGATAAACCTTCTCAAAGAATTCAAGGAATTGAAAGAAGACACAAAGAAAGATCTCAATGAAATAAAAAAGATTGAGCTTAAAGATCAAGCAGCGAACCTAGACCAAATAAGCTGGGATCATGGAAAATCAAAAAGTGGGGTAATATGAAAAAATGACTAATAAGCATAAATCATGGGGAACAATAGCAAGCCTATGGCATAGACCAGGTCTTCAACAAGCTCCTGGAACAATCCCCAAACTAAGAATAGATACACCCATCTAACACACTGAAAACATAGAACACCAAATAGAAAAGACCAGAAAAGAAAATCCCCACAATATATCACAGTTAATATTCCAATTATACACAACAAAGAATGTACATTTAAAATTGTAAGAGAAAAACTGCACACCAGGTATAAAGGGAAACCTGTGAAAATGACTGCTGATTTTTCAGTGGAAGCTTTGGAAGTGCCTTGAGCAATGTACATTAAGTCCTAAAAGACTATGACAGCCAGCATCTAATAATATACTCACCACTACTATGTGTCATGATTTAAGGTGAAAGAAATTAAGAAAGCTTTTTATAATATTAACAGCCTAGAGAGTTTATGCTTGTCTTTACAGCCAAATATTACATGGTGTATATGTACCACATCATCATTATCCATTTGTCAGCTGAAGAGTATTTAGGTGGTTCCCACTTCCTCGCTATTGTGAATAGAGTTGAGTTGAACATGGATGACCAAGTATCCATGGAGAGGGATGTCAAGACCTTTGAACATATGTCAGAGTGTTGTAGCTGGATCATATGATAAACTAAACTTTTTTGTTATTCCCCTCCTGACTTTTAAATTGGATGTGCAAATTTGTTATCGGTGAATGATGTTTCTCCACTCATACATCTCTAACGTTTGTGGTCTGATGTTTTGTTGCTCTTAGAAAAAACTTATATATTTTATATCAGTTTTGTGTGTGTGCACGCGCATATGCTGTGACTCTTGAGCTGACAATGATGTCTCCAAGAACTATAGACTAGCAGAAACTCGAGTATTAGGCATGAAAATCCTCTTTTGAGATGTTGCTGAAGAGTGTTCAAGAAGTGTTCAAAACAACATGGGCTAGTTTTCATAATATCAGAGATCATGTGTAAGCTGACAGGATGGGACACCGTGGCACCTATGAGCCACAAAAATGACTAGATGCTCTTATAGCACTGAAAGTGGAATAGTAAGCTCATATCTCGACAATAACCAACAGCGGTCTAATAAGGTATAAGGCCCGTTCAACGGGAAGGATATCATACCTGGTCCTGGAAACCTATCCAGTGTGCAGGGCTAGTGAGGTCATGTGTCTTAGAGAACATTCTATGGTGTCTTTACTAAACCAGCATAATTCCTAACTGCATTCTAAATACTCATCCTTATGCCCACAGACAAGTGTAGCTCTGAACCTCCATTGAAGAAGTTTCTGCAAAGTTTCTCTTTGCAGCAGAAAGAGACCATTACAAATTACCATGACTATTCAAAATACAAAGAACAACTGATACTGGGGTTCCCAAAACCAATGGACACATCTATAATACAGCGCTTGTACCTAAGACTCAGGAACATCATGGAAGAAGAGAAGAAAGATTGGACGAGTCAAAGTACCAGGAGGTCTGCTGTGAGATTCTGCATCCTAAAAAGTACAGACATGCTTCAACCGTGAAACCTTACCAATAGGAGTGCCTAAGCACAACCTGAGAAAGTAGGCCCCCCATAGACATACTAACATGAAAGGAAGAACTCTCAGGGATCCTCACTCCTAGGTAAAGAACTACAGAGAACTCTGGAAAGCTGAGTGCAGGAGAAATAATCTTCCCCAGTGGTAGAGACCCCTAATTGGTTATTAAATACCAAGTGTTCTACTCTGAAGTTGCATCCATGCAGTAACATTAAAATGAATTCAGCAGGTTGTTTAATATATTTATGTGGCAATATATGTAATAAGTACAACGGAAGAAAGGGGGATCATTGAATAGAGAGAAGATGAGGCAGGGTAGAGGGAAGGGATGGGAGTGAGAATAGTGAAGGGAAAATTATATAATTACATTTTAATTGAGACACTTACCAGGGATAATACTAAAAAGACATGAAATTAAAAATATATGAAACCAGGGAAAACAAATAAATACAAGCTCAGACTAGGACTTTCTGAAAGGGAGTCCAAGAGCTCAGGAAATAATACTAAACTTGTCAAAGACTATCATATGGAGTTTCAAGGATGGTGTACAACGATAATAGATTGTAGAACTGAACTACAGCATGTTTGTACAATGGAAAACATCATTGGTAGATGATTAGTATCTATATAATTTGTATTTTATATATGAAACCATTACTTTAAATTAAAGCATTCAGACAGCCTATTCAAAATGGAGTACTGAAATGAAAAAAATGGTTCTCAAAATATGGAGTGTAAGTGGACAGACAATAAATATGGCCCAACATCTTTAGTCATACAGGAAATGCCTATTGAAACTACATCATGACTTTAACTCTCTCCAGTAAGAATTCAAATATGGTAGAATATACCTTATTCTCAGCACCTCATGGAACCTTCCCAAAAGTTTACCACATACTACGTAATAAAGCAAACGTCAGCAGACATTAAAAAAATGGAATAACCCCATGTATCTTATCAAATCCCCATGGCTTAAAATTAGAATTCAGTAGCAACACTAATTCCAGAAAGTCCACAAAACACATGGAAACTAAACAATGCTCACCTAAATCACCAATGGGTCAAGGAAAAAATAAAGGAAGTAACAAAAGACTTCCTAAAATTCGATGAAAATGACCACACAACATACCCAAACCTATGGAACATGATGAAAGTGGTGTTAAGGGGAAAGTTTATAGCACTAAATGCCTACATAAAGAAGCTGGAAAAATCCCACACTAGTAAGTTAACGGAACACCTGAAAACTCTAGAACAAAAAGAAGCAAACTCACCCAGTAGGACTAGACAGCAGGAAATAATCAAATTGAAAGCTGAAATCAACAAAATTGTAGAGAAACCTTTATCCAAAACGTAGAGTAAGAATATCGGAAGGGGGAGGAGGAGGGGAGGAGATGGAAATTTTTAATAAAAAATGAGAAAAAATTAATCCATGATACAGAAAAAATAAATAAATATAAAAATAAATAAAAAGAGAAAGAATATCCAACTAAGCAAACTCAGAAATGAAAAGGGGGACATAACAGCAGACATGGGAGAAATCCAGAGAATCATCAGGTCAAACTTCAGAAACCTGTATTCCATAAAATTGGAAAACTTAAAGGAAATGGATAATTTTCTAGATAAATATCACTTACCAAATGTAAATCAAGACCAGCTAAGCAAACTAAATTAAAGAGACCTATAACTGCTAAAGAAAAAATACAGTTATCAAGAGTCTCCCCTCTAAAAAAAAGGAAAGAAAGAAAGAAAAAAGGAAAAAAGGAAAAAGAAAAAAGAAAGCCCAGGACCAGATGGCTTCAGCACAGAATTCTTCACACAATAAAAACAGAAAAAAACAAACTCTTTTTATGACCTGATACCCAAGCGATACAAAGACATTACTAAGAAAGAGAATAACAGAGCAATCTCACTCATGAACATACTCAATAAAATACTGACAAATCAAATCCAAGAACACACCATGATCAAGTTGGCTTCATCCCACAGATGCAGGGATGGTTGAACATACAAAAATCTGTCAATGTAATCTACCATGTAAACAAAATGAAGCATGAAAGACCACATGCTGATCTCAGTAGATGCTGAAAAAGCCTTCTACAAAACACAACATCCCTTCATGGTAAAGGTCTTGGAGAGAGCAGGGATACAAGAAACATACCTAAACATAATAAGGGCAATATACAGCAAGGCAACAGCCAACATCAAACTAAATAGGGAGAAACAAAGTGATCCCACTGTAATCAGCAAGAAGACAAGGCTGTCCTCTCTCTCCGTATCTATTCAATATAGTACTTGAGGTTCTAGGTAGTACAATAAGACGACAGAAGGAGACCAAAGGGATACAAATTGTAAAAGAAGAAGTCAAACACTCACTATTTGCTGATGATATAATAATTTGCATAAGTGACCCCAAAAATTCTAACAAGGAATTTTAAAACTCATAAACACCTTCAGTAATGTAGCAGGATACAAGATTAACTCAAAAACATCAGTAGCTCTTTGTTTCCATGGGGGATAAATGGACTGAGAATGAAATCAGAGGAACATCACCCTTCCCAATAGTCACAAATAACATTAAAATATTTTGGAGTAAATCTAACCAATGAAGTGGAAGACCTGTATGACAAGAACTTTAAATCTTTGAAGAAATTGAAAAAGACACCATAAAGTGGAAAAATCTCACATGCTCTTGGGTTGGTTGAATTAACATAGTAAAAATGGCAGTCTTACCAAAAGCAATCAACCATCAAAATCCCAGCAAAATGCTTCACAGAACTTGAAAGAACAATATTCAATTTTATATGGAAAAGCAAAAAAAAAAAAAACCCAGGATAGTCAAAACAGTCATGTACAACAAAGTAAATTAAAATAAAATGGATAAAAGAAGGCATAATCAACAAATGGTGTTGGCATAACTGGATATCAACATGTAGAATAATGAAAATAGGTATCGCCATATCTGTTGCCATGCACAAAACTAAAGTCCAAATGGATCAACAACCTCAACATGAAGCCATCCACACTGAACCTCATAGAAGAGAAAGTGGGAAGTATAATTGAGTGCATTGGCACAGGAGATCACTTCCTAAATATAACCCCAGTAGCACAGACACTGGGAGCAGCAATTAATAAATGGGACCTCCTGAAACTGAGAAGGTTCTGTAAAACAAAGGACACGGCCAACAAGACAAAACAGCAGCCTACACAATGGGAAAAGATCTTCACTAACACCACATTATACAGAGGGTTTATCTCCAAAATATATAAAGAACTCATGAAAGTGGTCATGAAAAGAAAAAATACTCCAATAAAAAATGGGGTACAGACCTAAACAGAGAACTCTCAACAGATGAATCCCAAATGGCGGAAAGACACTTAAGGAAATGCTCAACATTCTCAGCCATCTGAGAAATGCAAATCTAAACAACTCTGAGATTCCATCTCACACCTGTAAGAATGGCCCTTATCAAAAACACTGATGACAACTTATGCTGGAGAGGATGTGGGGAAAAAGAAACACTCCTGCATTCTTGGTGGGAGTGCAGTCTGGTACAGCCATTTTGGAAATCAGAATGGCAATTTCTCAGAAAATTAGGCAACAACTTACCTTAACACCAAGCAATACCTCTTTTGGGTATATTCTTAAATGATGCTCGATCATACCATAAGGACATGTGCTCAACTATGTTCATAGCAGCATTATTTGGTATAGCCAGACCCTGGAAATACCTAGATGCCCTTCAGCCAAAGAATGGATAAAGATGATGTGGTACATTCACACAATAGGGTATTTGTAGGCAAATGGATGGATCTAGAAAGCATCATATTGACTGGGGTAACCCAGACCCAGAAAGTCAAATATACTACGTACTCACTCATAAGTGGGTTTTAGACATAAAGCAAAGAAAAGCCAGCCTACATTTCACAATCCCTGAGAACCTAGACAACAAAGAGAACCCTAAGAGAGACATATGTGGATCTAATCTACATGGGAAGTAGAAAAAGGGTGAATTGGGAGTGTGGGGATAATGGGAGAAGGTAGAAGGGGAGGGAAAAGGAAGGAAGGGGAGTGGAGAAAAAATATGGCTTAATAAAAACAATTTTTTAAAAAAAGCAACGATAAATGCTGGAAATGATCCAGAGAAAGGGAATCCAATATATACACTTTCTGAGAGTGTAAATAATTCTACTCACTTTCAAAATCAGTATAGACTTCTCACCAAACCCAAATGTGGAACTTTCATGTCATCCAGACATAGTGCTCCTGACTGCATACACCAAGGACACTATGTTAGCCTACCAAAGAGATACTGGCACATTCATTTTAAGCCTTTCCTTCTACTCCATCTCCATTCTCTGTAACTCCACTGACCTGAAGAAGAACTCTGTACCAGGGACCCACAGCCACCACACTAGGCTAGGAATCACATAGGTGATCTTTGTCCTCCATCCTCTCCTCCATTCTGATCTCTCTAGCCTTGCTCTCAGCTCTGCTGCAGCCTGCCCGAAGAAGCTCCTCTGGCCAGCCACCTCAACCCCTGAGGGACTTGGCCTCTTGGTGCAGACCCAGGGTCCCACTAGTTCTTCCCCGACTGTCCCCATCGCCCCTCTAACTCATCTCCATTTCTTTGTGGTCTCCCATTTACTGGAAGAATCGTTCTCTATAAAGGACTCTAGAGCCACCATACTAGGCAGGAATGCAGAACTGACCCCACAGGCACCACTCTTGGCTGGGATTCAGAGACTACACAGCCACCATGTGTCTAGGAGGTCCCAGAGCAGACAAAAGCAAGTAACTAACAGAAAACGCACCTAACAAAGACAAGATTAGACATCCACACCAAGAAATACTTCAAACAACATGACTCCAGATACCTCGATCCATACAAACAACCAAGACAAAAAATGTCTCTTCTCAGAGCCAATAACCCTGAGAAAAGCAATTTAGCTGAAGGACAAGACAGGGATTTCAAATTACAAATTATGAATATGTTAAAGGACATTAAATAAGATATGAATGAATGCCTTAATGAAGACCACGAGAGCGCAAACTAATAACAGTTGAATGAGGTAATAAAACCTACTCAAGAAATGAAAATAGACTTTACCAAGGAAATAGAATCACTAAAGAAAACCCAAACTAATATAAAATGTGTAAAATGAAGATGAAAAATTTAGTAAGTCAAACAAATCACTAATAGATTTCAAAAACCATGCAGGGAAATATCTGCATTGTCTTGAAGAACAAAATAGCTGAAATACATAAACTAAGTCAAGGAAAATGTAAGATCTAAAAAAGATACAATCACAAACCATCAAGGAAATCTGGGACACTGTGAAAAGACCAAACCTATGAATGACAGTTACGGAGAAAAAGAATAAGCACACACAGGTCAAAGGCACAGAAAATATTTTTAATAAAATTATAGAAGAAAATTTCCCCATCATAAAGAAAGAGATTCCTATAAAGATATAAGAGGCATACAGAACACCAAATAGACAAAATCCCAAGAGAATCTTTCCATGACACGTAATAACCAAACAGAAAAAAAGTATATTAAAAACTCCAAGGGGAAAAGACCACGTCACATATAAAGACAGATTCATTAAAATAAACACCTGCTTCTCAATGGAGACTCTTAAAGTCAGAGCACCCTAGATTGAAATTCTCCAAGCCACACCATACTATTTTACCCAACAGAATTATCAATGGAAATCTCTGGAGAAAGAAAAAATATTTCATAAATAAAACAAGTTTTAGCTAATTTTGTGAACCAATCCATCTGTACAAAAGGTACTAGAAGGAAAAAACAACCCTCAGTCAACACCGTCCTAAGCAGAGTGAAAAACACAGCTAGTCCATTAAAATGAAGAACAATCTTGTCTTGAAGCCTGTCCTGGAACTCGCTTGTAGCCCAGGCCGGCCTCAAATTCACAGTGACGGGGTTAAAGGCATACACCATCGCCACCTGGACTCTACTTGAAGTCTTAACTAGAGCAATAAGACCAATGAGATTCAAAGAGGAACTGAAAACTCAAAGCAGCCTTATTTGTAGAGCATATGATTTTATACATAAAAGACCACAAGGTTCCATCAGGAAATTTCTTCAGTTGAATAGCACCTGCAGCAAAGCAACAGTATATAATAATAGTGTGTGTGTGTGTGCGTGCGCGCACGCACACACACACACACACACACACACACACACACACGGGGCGGGGGGAAGAAAGAGAAAGCAAAATTTCTCACAGACCTCGAAAGAACAATCCTCAACTTTATAAGAAAAATAAAAACTCAGGATAGCCTAAACAATCTTAAAATCCTGTACAATTACGGAACTTTTTAAAATGTATCACAATCTCTGACTTTAAAACTTTACTATAGTTCCACAGTATTGAAAACTGATTAAAGCATATAGGAAGATCAAAGGAACTGTTATCAATCCATCTTGGATATGAAGTTACATGTCTACAATCAGTAGATTTTTGACTAAGAAGGATAAATTGTGAAATGGAAAAGAAGGACATTTAATCTGCTTATTTATTTTTAATTGTCCTAAAGCTGCAGTTTCCTGAGGTTACTTTTTTTTTGAAACCCGCCTTTTTGCTTCTAGTTGAAACCACGCCAAATGGCAGGGGTAAGACACAGGCTCTCTCTGTTTGTAACCTGTCATCACAAGCTCTGTCAGGCATAGCTGCACCTGTTTAACTATCATTTTTTTTTAACTTTTAATCATAAAATTAAGAGAATTTTTGAATCCTCTCCTCTGTTTTATTGACTGACTCTGGGGTAAAATTTGTTTTCTAAACTTACTCCTGCTTGCCTTTTATGCTCAGTTGGGTGAGATTTCGCTGGCTACTGGACCTGCATGTGGCACCTCAATCTCAGCAGTAACCAAGGCGATTCTTGGGCCACCTTACAGATTTTAAAAACTTCTGCCTTTGTTTCTGCTCCCCTATAACTTTCTCTAGCTATCAACATGGATAACTGAATACTCTTTTTTTATCATTTACAAATTTTTATTTCCGATTTAAATTTTGTCTTGCTTCTCTATACTTTTTTAAATTTTGATTTTTATTTTTGAGTGCTCAATACTCACATATCCACCTGTGGTGAAATTTTTACTCGCAGGTTCCTCACGTTCTCCTTCGTACTTCTTCCATATTTTGTGGGGTTTGCAGATCAGCCCTACGTTGCGTGCCATTATGGTCATGGTCTGGTGGTAGCCCCAACCATAAATTATTTCTCTGGACCAGCGTGGAGGTGTGGGAATAAAGACACAACGCACATGGCTTTATCGGGAGGGGCATTCTCAGTAATCCCTCATTAAAATCCTGATTTCACCTTCTGAAAAATTCCTCTCATTTATTCTCCAAACAGCTTTTATACCAAAACATAAACCGAGGGGTAAAGTCATTAGTATTCTGTTTCCTAGGTAACAAGGTAAATGGCTTTTAGTCACATCCACATCTACCTGTGTCTCCTCCTCTGTCACATCGTCCTGGTCTTTATTCACACATTCTCCAAATTAAAAAAAAAAAAAAAAAACAAGAAACAACAACAACAACAACAAAAACCCCAGAGCAACGTCCTGACCTTTTGTTAGGTTAACGGCAGCCTGTCTAAAAGGTTATGTGACTTCTTCTTAAGGTACTGTCTATAGCATGAGAGCCTGGCTGTCATGCCATGTAAAAATATGGACCTACAGTATATATCCCCTAAAATGTGGATGTTAGCTTTTAAGTCAATGATAAACAAGCTAAGATCCATAGAACAAGTGAGGTTAGTTACATATTAAGTGAGTGGGGGTTCAGACAGATGTCATTAGGAAAGGAAAACAGAATAGAAAGCTATGCATGGGTTGTGTCGGTCTGTAACAGAGGATCAAGTAGAAATGTGGAGGCAGAAGGGGACAGTGAAGAGAATATGGAGAGAACCCTCTAAAATTCAGGGCCTTTGGAGGGGTAGTATGGAAACCCAAAACAGTAAGAGCTTCCTAATTAGTATGTACATATATGCAGGCTATCTAAATGAAATCACCAAATGATGGGGAGACGGAGCCCTAATTGACCATCTCGTTACCAAATGAAGCTTCAAGTACTGAGACTGGGTTTCATCTAATTGAGTTGTTAGTTAAAGGGGTCCCATAAGAATCCTCAAACGAGAAAGGCTGTTGCCAAGACTATAGGTTACACTTCACAAACTGACAGTGAGGCCCCATTGCTGAAGGTACCAACTACAAAACTCATTGAACGTTGAGAAGTTGAGCTGATGCCACATACTTCCTTCACCCCTAGGTTCTAATTTTTCTTGGTACTCTGTAAGCTGCACAAATAAAAATGTAAACACCAGGCAAGCCACATACTCTTGGATCTATGATGGTGTCCTGCCTGCAAGATATAGTCAGGCTATTGTGGCACAAACTTGTGGGAATGACCAACCAAAAATTATATTGGACTATAGGCTCCTCTACAAGATGGAATACATACCTGACACTGCAGGATAACCAAGAACTCTGGTTATAAAGACCAGGGACCTAGAATAAAACCAAATACTAACTACTGATCCAGAGATAGATAGATAGATGGAGAGATAGATAGAGAGAGAGAAAGATAGATAGATGATAGATAGATAGATAGATATGAATAAAATTTAGCAATAAAATGTCTCTCAATAAAATTTTGTTATACTCTTAGATTAGTGACTTATTCAAGCATCATCAGAGATGCTTCCTCCCGTAGCAGAAGGGAACAAAGCAGAGGGGCACAGCTAGGCATCATGCAGAGAATGAGAGACCTACAGCCAGATGTTACAGAGAGAGTGAGAGACCTATAGCTAGATGTTACAGAGAGAGTGAGAGACCTTGGAACACTCAGGTTCCAATGGGATGTCTTTGTCAAATCCCTCCCTTATGTCTGAGGAAACCTTGTGGAAGAGGTGGCAGAAAGAGTTCGAGAGCCAGAGGGGATGGAGAACACGAGGAAAACAAGGTCCACTAAACCAACCTGATCAAAGCTCATATGAACTCACAGAGACGGAATCAGCAAGCACAGGGCCATAGGTCTGCACCAGGTCCTCTTCATATGTATTGCAGTTTCCTGTCTACTGATTTTATAGGATTCGTGTGAGAACCTGTGGGTCCCTGTTTCCTGCACCTTGTTTGGACTCTTCTGCTGCTGCTTGCCTGTCTTGCTCACCTCCAATGTGTTACTTTTTGTTTTCTCTTATTAAAGTTTATTTTATTATATGTTCTTATTATCCCTTAGATGCCTGTTTTCTATTGAGATACAGAAAGGAAATGGGTCCTTTCTGTAAAGGGAATAGGAGGGGAGTTACGTAGGAACTTGAAGGAGCAGAAAGAGGGGAAACCATTATTAGGTTATTATGTAATACTCCATGATGTGAGAAAGAATATCTTCAATAAAGGGGGGAAAGACGTGTATAGTTATTATTTTTATTGTAAAAAGAATATAGAAGAACCAAGTAGCCAAGGAAATAGTATAAAGTCATGTGTGATTTGGACACACGATTCTCTATTTTCATCTGACACTGATAATTCAAGAAGCAACCTCTAGGTCCAAATTTAAAGCCAATTGAACTGTCCAGCAATGGAAGCACCACATATGAAGTATGAAGCCTTGGGGAAATGTTGGAGACGTGATCTTGCTCCATGGCCCAAGCTGATGTCCAACTTAAGGGTGGATGTCTTTTCTCTTAAAATTTTTATTGAATTTTTTCTTTGACAATTTTGTGCACATATAAATTATATGCAGGTTTCTGTAAACTCTATATCTTTTCTAGTCTCCTCCACACTTCTAACAATCCTTCCTCCCTGTGGTTTTCTTCCAGACATTGATTTTTTGAGAAGTCCATAATTAAACCAGAATCTCTTGTATGACCATGAGTTCTATCCATTGGAGATTGACGTGGGGAGGGTGGGGGTACAAGGCTCAATGGGTTCACTACTGATGATAATGACTGTCCATCCCTCAGAATGCACCAGTACCTAATATTTCAGTAAGGGAAAGCCAGGCTGAATGAGTTCCTGCCAGACCCATGGTTGACTGTTGAGAGGCTCAGCCGTGAGTGAACTTATTGCATACACTCACACCTGGCCTCTATTTGAAGTCTTAAGTATAGCAATAAGGCAACTGAAGGAGACCAAAAACATTCAAAGAGAAAGTGAAAACTCAAAGCCTTATTTGCAGATCATATGATTTTCTATATAAAAGACCACAAGATTCCATCATGAAATCTTTTCAGTTGATTAGCACGTATAGCAAAGCAGCAGTATATAACATTAGCACACACAAACCCATTTGGGGGAGAGAGAGAGAGAGAGAGAGAGAGAGAGAGAGAGAGAGAGAGAGAGAGAGAGAGAGAGACAGTATTAACCTTCAGATATACAAGTGACAAGCACATTGAAGAAGATATCAGGAAACATTATCACTCAGAAAAATCTCAAGACATCTTAGGACAACTTCATCCTATCAAGTTAAATACTAACATAATAAAATCTTAAAGACATTGAAGAAAAAGTTGAGGAAAACACCAGAAGATATATTAATATAATAAAAATGGCCAGCTTAACAAAAATAACTCTACTGATTCAATGTAATCCCCATGAATATTTCTTTATATTCCTCCACGTACCTTGAAAGGGCAATTCTCAGTTTCATATGGAAAGAAAACAAAACAAAGGCAAGGTGTAGAGTAAGACTGCTCATTCATTTTCTGACCATCCAGACCCAAATAACACCACAGAAACTATATTAATTGCAATACTGTTTGGCCAATAGCTTATGCATATTTCTAGCTAACTCTTATATCTTAAATTAGCCCATTTCTATTAACCTGTGAATCACCATGAGACTGCGGCCTACCGATAAGCTTCTGGCTGGCAGCTGGCGTCTTTCTTCTTTCGGCAGCTACATGGCATCACTTTGACTCTGCCTGCTTTCTATATCTCTGTTTATATTTTCCAGGTGTCTTTCCTAAGTTATTGGCTGAAATGGCTTCTTTAATAACCAACGGTAATAAAATACATTCATAGCATGCAGAGAGAAACCCACAACACCAAGGAGAGCTCAAACAATCCTGAGTTTAAAAACGTAAAAAGAAGAAGAACTGCTGGAGTTCTTGGCATTCCAAATTTTAAGTTATACACAAAGCTATAGTAATAAAAACAGTGTGGTATCTGAGGAAAAAAAAAACAGACTCTGTGATCAATAAAATCCAGATGAAGACCCAGAATGAAAACCTAATTTTTGACCAACAAAAGCAATATTAAACACTGGAGATAAAAATATATTTTCAATAAATGATGCTAATTACACTAGATGTCTGCATATAAATGAATGCAAATTTAATCATATTTATCATCCTGAAAAAAGCCTCAGCCCCAAATGTATCAAGGAACTCTTTATAAGGCCACATACACTGAATTTGATAGAAGAGAAAGTGGAGTATAACCATGAGCTCATTAGCACAGGAAAAAACTTTCTAAATAGGAAACACATAGGCACTAAGAACAACAATTAATAAATGGGACCTCATGAAATTGAAAAGCTTCTGTATGGCAAATGATGCCATCATTCGGATATAGAGAGTCTACATAATGGGAAAACATCAGTTCTACATTTGAGAGAGGGTTAGTGTCTAGAATATATAAAGAACCAAAATGAAAAATCCAAGATAACAAGTAACCTATTTAAAACCCAGAGATAATAAAACTAGAGAGTTCTCAAAACATGAAGCACAAATGGCTGAGATACATTTAAAAATTAGTCAACATCTCTAGCCATCAGGGAAACGAAAATTCAAACTACTTTGAGACTCCATCCTACTCCAGTCAGATTGGCCCAGATCAATAAATCAAAGGACAGCACATGCTGTTTCGAATGGGGAAAGTGGAACATTTTATTCATTGCTGGTGGGAGTGCAGACTGGTACAACCCGTATGGAAATCACTGAGGAGGTTTCTCAGAAAGCCGAAAACTGATCTACCACAAGATCCAACCATATCACTCTTGAACATATACCCAAAAGATTCTACATTCTACCTCAGAGGTATGTGCTCATCCATGTTCTTTCTTACTCTATTCATAAGAGCCAGAAATTGGAAGCAGCTTAGATGATCAGCAGGTAATGAACAGGAAAGGAAAATATGGCAAAGCTATGCAATGCAATATTATTCAGCTGTTAAGGCCGAAACTATGAAATTTTCAGGTAAATGGGTGGAGGCTGAAACAACCATCCCGAGTGAGATAACCCAGACACAGAGAGAGAAATATTGCACATTTTCTCTTCTATGTGGACGTTAGCTTTTAAGGTTAGATATGTGTCTTTCTGTTCAAATAACAATAGAGGTCAGGTAACTAAGGAAGGATGGAAATGGAGGAGGGGATCTTCCCAGGAAGGGAGAGAAAATGTGATAAAAGACTTAGGGAAACTGGACTAGAAGGGTTAAATAGGGAGAGGTATGGGAAGGCAAGGAAAGGGGGCTGTAGTGAGGGACAACTAAGGCAACGGGCTTTTGAAAAGCCACATGGAAACCTTCTACTGTAGAGGCTTCCTAAAATACATCCTTTATGGGGATGGTCGTTCGTTTATTTTTATTTATTTATTTACTTATTTGTGTGTGTGTGTGTGTGTGTGTGTGTCTGTGTGTGTGTGTGTGTATGTTTGAGGGAGAAAGAAATAGAGAGGGAGAGAACATGAATTTATGTGGGAAGAGAGGTGAGGAGGATCTGGGAGGAGTCAGGGAAGAGGAAAGAATTTGATTTCAATATATTGTTGGAAAAAATTAATAAGAATGGGGACATTCAAAAAAATGAATGAAATAATATTGTTTCTGGAAAATGGATGCAAGTTGAGATCACCATATTAAGCAAACTGAGACTCGGAAAAACAAAGATTGTATATTCTTTTATTTATGGAACCTCGATTTTGTATAAAGATCTAAAACATTTTATATGACATATATGTGACATGAAAGCAGAAAAAGAAAGCAGGGAAGAGATTAGCAGGAGGAAAGATGGAGAAACTGAAAAAAGGAACGGTTTGGATAGTGGATATGGTAATGTCTTACTACTTAAACTGTCTGTATGACACCTAACAATATGTGCAATAGATATTGACCACTGAAAAATAAAAAATTGAAAACTTAAAGATTTAAATAAATATAAAAAGACCAAACAGCACAAGTAGGGTGTGATTCTTAATCTTGTCATCTTGAATCTATAGTCACCCAGGAATGGTGGCATGCCTGTGTGCGGTATGTTAATTATGCTCATAGGTGGTGTAGTTTCCTGTTTGGGGACTCCTAGACTGTATAAAATAGATGAAGCAAACTGAGAGCTAAGAGAGCATTTATCCTGGGATGGTTGTGGCCACAATGTGACTAGCTAATTCAAGCTCCTGTTGCCTTTGACGTCTTTGAAACCCAGCTATAAGTTACCTGACATAGTGGGCTGTATCCTTGAACTGTGAACCCTTAAGTTTTCCCACTTAAGTTGCTTTAGGAGACGATTTCTAGCACAGCAATAGAAAAAGAAATTAAGACACAAATTGGTAGAGAAGTGGGGCTGTTGCTTTGAAGAACCTAAGTGATCCTTTGTCCTCCCTCGGCTTACCTGTTTTGGGCTGAAATGTGCAGGAGTTTGGTACTCTGGACTAGAAAAGCTTTAACGTGCAGGAAGGAGATGGTAATGGACAATTCCAGTAGAAGCTCAAAGACGAGAACTCTGAGAGACATGTGGACACTAGTGGCCAACACATGAGGTTTCAAAAGGAACTCTATCCTGATATTTTGCTCAAGAATCTGTCTTCATTCTCACCATATTCTGAGATCCCGAATAAAGCTCCACTTAAAGATAATGGGTTGGTTTGTTTTGCAGAAGAATTTCAAGACAGGCAAGCATAGGCTGGAGAGATGGCTCGGTGGATAAGAGTACTGGCTGCTCTTCCGGGGTATCTGAATTCAATTCCCACCCCCACATGTTTGCTGACAACCTCTGCAACTTCAATCCCAGGGGGTCCAATGCTCGTTTCTGGCCTTTTTGAGCACCAAGCACAAAGTAATATACAGGCATACATGCAGGTAAAATACCCGCATGCATAAATAAGATAAATTTAAAAACAGGTGAGTATTCGGGCTAGTTCTGAGGAAGCAATTGGAACTGTTACAGAGATCAGCACTACTGAAGGGAAAGCTGTGCTTCCCTGGGGCCTTAGGGAAGGTGTTCTGAGGGCAAAGCACAAGTCCTTAGAGCCTCCATCATGTGATGATCCTAGTCCATTTAAAGAGAAAACGTCTAAGTGAAAGACCTTATTTTATTTATTTATTTGTTTATTTATTTATTTATTTATTTATTTATTTATTTTTGGTTTTTCGAGACAGGGTTTTCCTGTAGTTTCTAGAACATGTCCTGGAACTAGCTCTTGTAGACCAGGCTGGCCTTGAACTCAGAGATCCGCCTGCCTCTGCCTCCCGAGTGCTGGAATTAAAGGCGTGCGCCACCACTGCCCGGCAAGACCTTATTTTCTTTAAAAGGGAACTGCCCAAGAGTGTTTTCCCTAGAAGTATATAACTTATTTTTTATTTTGTGTGTTCACAATTAAGAAACCTTCGAGTTTTAAGTATTTGAAACTCTTTGGGGATGGTCACCCCACACCTTACAACTCCTCCTCCCAAGGTTCAGGAAATACTGAAGAAAAGGTTGGTAGAAAGCTTATTAAGATCCAGATGTCAGGGAAGACCATCACAAAACTATGTCTTTTACACATGACAGGAAGTGACACTCAATTTTCCACAGCCATAATTGCATACACAATACACAAGTCTTGCACACGAACTCTCTCTTCACTATTCCAGCATAGTTGGTGGAGAAGTTCACTATAGTTGATTGGTAAGCTCCGGACAGTTGAGAACTACCAGGGGAGAGAAAGTCAGTTTCCTTCAGAGATAAGATCCCTGGTAAGTTATCCATATACAGTGGACAACCCTACAGCCATGGGAATATGGACAACAAGTTGATCTCAGACCTACAGCCATATGCATATGGATAGTAAGTTGAACTCAGTAGATTAAATAAAAACAAATGAAGCTGGTAGGGGATGTGGGAAGATAGACCCAAAAGTTGGTGGGAGTCAGAGAGCATAGAAACAAAATATATTCATGTATGAAGGAAAACTAATAGAGAAATACAAAAATGAATTGTTGAAAATATTTATGGGGACTTTTAAAGTTGAACTAAATGCATTATTTCTTTTCTCTTCATTTTTATTGAGCTCTACATTTTTTCTGCTCCCCTCCCTGCCTCTCCACCCCCTTCAATCCTCCATCAAGGTCCCCAAGCTCCCAATTTACTCAGGAGATCCTGTCAGTGTCCTCATTGTTGTCTAGGTTCTCTGGGGTTGTGGTTTGTAGGCTGGTTTTCTTTGCTTTATGTTTAAAAACTGCCTGTGAGTGAGTACATGAATGCATTTTATACCACGACACGGTGGTGAGCCTATGAGGACGAAGGGATTGAAGGTTGTGGCTGAAAAGTGGTGTGGTTGAGTGTCATGTGGCCAAGGGGCAGATTTGTGACAGCTAGGGCTGTCAGCTTGGCAGTGGAGAAAGCTGAGGACTTGCACAGCACTCATCTCTTTTTATTATTGTGGATGTCATGTGATGAGCTGCGGCAAAGTCCTGCGGTGATGGAGCATCCCCTTGAAGCTTGGGATAAAATAAACCCTCTCCCTTAAGTTGTTCTCAAAAGGGTGTTTTATCACAGCAATCGGGAAAGAAACTAAGGCAGGGAAAGTGAAATAACTCTTTCTTGATAGCCAGAAGACTAGAATCATGAAGATCCATGTTCCATTTCCTGGCTTGTTTATCCCTTTCAAAACTTGCATTCTTTGCTACTTACAGTGACATAAATATATACATATATGTGTGTAAACATAGATACCTCCATGTAAACACACTGACTACTTAATTCACTTATTTGCATAGCAGATGGCATGTTCGATTATAAGATAAATATCCATTTTGTGCATAAATAGTTAAAAATAATCAGCAGTAAAATTTATCCAAATCATGTAAAATGATCTGAAAAACCAATTTTAAAATATCAATATGTTATATGTTACACTATCTGGAAAATCCTGACACTATTTGGTTATTTGAAAGCACACATCAATAGTGACTAATCTCAATTATTTTTTTAACCAATGACTTATATCTTATACACACATAAATAAATTACAATTCACAACAGTTTCAGCAATTAAGAGATTTTTTTTTTTATTCTGTCACAAGCTTGGCTGTTGTCAGATCTACTCAACAAGTTCATTTAGCTGATTTCCTTTCAAATACGTCTCTTATTGCCATTCGAAGTTTGACCACTGATGGTAACTAAAAATCAAAAGACCAGTTTCTTCTGATTTGCTTTGACAAATCCTTTGTTGGCTGTGTAATTTTTCTTCGGAAATGCATTAAAATGAAGTGAAGATGGAACTGAGTCGCCTGTGCTGGTGCTAGACTCCTAAGAATTTTCATTTTGTTGTCGGTCATCTTAACTGCATTCATAGCACAGGGTTGAAGTTAATGAATCATTCAATGTTTCTAAGCTGTTTCTATGGTCTAATAATTGACAAGATCACATGTGTTCTGTATTTCCTGGTGATAAAAACAAGAAATTGAAAAATATATATAAAGGGAAGTTTAAAGCTATGCGATCTAACTTCATTACGATTTTTCTCTCCTTATATTCAAAGGTAACCATTTTGTGACCAGTTGTTTTACTGAATGTTACTTTCCCGTTGGAATCAAAACACACCAAAGTTATTTTGAACACTACGTTTCGTACATGTTTTAAACAACAGCCATTACAACGCAGAGTACATTGCCTGAAAACGATGCAACGGTTGGTAAAGGTAATGTGTAGAGGGAAACAAAACCTAAACGCTCTCCACTTCCAGGAGTAACTACCATCTCTGCTAATCATTGTACCAAATCTCATGCCGCAGTCTTCAAATTCTTCACTGATGATTCGTGGCCCTATTTCCCTGTTTTCTTGTTCTTGAAGCAAAGCCAGCCATTGCTGTTTATAAATGGGTGTCAACCATTCTAAAGGTATTAGACGATCTCGTTCAAGAGTAGCTGTGTCACTCAGATCACAGATGATATGTTGAAATCTCAGTTTTTTAAATACCGGTTGATATATTAGTCCTTCTTCACTTTCAAGAAAACTGATGTTATCAAGGCATTTCATGTGCTTGGAAAGCCAGCTGTTGGCATTAGGTAAAATCTGCTTCACTGAGCCTTTCCAGGAAGGATTATAACAAAGGAATATCCACTCCTTCAGGGTGGTGTAGATGTCCATTTCATTCCGCATAACTAGTAAATCAGGTGAAGAAACAAGGAGATACATGAGCTTTGTATCAATTTCCCTGTAAAGTTCAACACTTGGGTGAGTCATCAAGTGGCAGAGAAGCCAGTCAAAGCAGCGTGTCTTTACAGATTTCAGTCCATATGTTTCTGCTGCCATGTAGTATGAGCACACGGTTTCCCTAGTGATGTTGTTGTTCATGGTCTCTTTACATTGCCGGATGACATGCTCCACCTGAAGCAGGCATGCTGCTGCCAAAACGTGAGGAACTCGACGGGGTATTATTGGCAAGTCCTCGTCCCTGTACAATGACCCAAACACATAGTGCAAGGAGCCGACATCTATGTCCTCGTTCTTAATCTGCAGGTCAACAACATTACTGTGGGATTCTTTCCAAGTACCTTTTAGTATCTTAGCAAAGAAGGCTGACTGGCATAAAAATGCCTTGTGTAGAGGCCATTCTACCTCAAGTGCCCGGATTCTAATATCGCAGTCCTTACCGTCCAAAAATAAAGTTTGGTAAGCATACTTAGATGATAGTTTCGGTTTTTTCCTGTAGATGTTGCCAAAAAGTTGCTGTAGGTTGACTGCCTGGTTCCAAGATCCGTGGATGTTAGGGGTTGATGCCACACAGTCCCAAAGGCCCCCTTTGCGCTTGCGACTGCCAGAGATGTAACTGGGACCTGCTTTTTCTTCTGGCGGCGGCGCTGGCTCTCCCAAGCTGGAATCGCTGCATCTCAAACTGCTGAGGCTGTTTACAAGCCCCATTGATTAAATCATCCAGCAGCTCTCAAAGAGACTACCAGAAGCTTTTCTCCCATTATATTACTGTACGTTTTGTGTCAGCCACTACTGCCTAGGCTAGCTGAATTTCTCTAGCTCAGCCTCAGACGTCACAAAGACAGCCATTCAGTCATTAGTCATTGTCTACTACTGCCCTTCTGGAGCAGTGGCCCCGCCCCCTGGCAACAGGCCCCTTTAAAACTATTGAAGTGTGATGTAGCTTCTCCCCTTCTTCCCCTTAACTCCTGCTCCTTCCTCTCTCCTTCCCTCCTCCCCTCCTTTCCCTTCTACCTAATTTCCTTCTTTCTTTCCTTTCTTCTTTTCCTTTCCCCATTCTCCTTCTCCTTTCCTCTGCCCCCCCTTTCCCTCCATGGTTTCTAAAGGGGTCACACTATGGTGCTGAAGATGACCTCACTCAAATAGTCAAAACCACCTGCCTCAGTCTTTTAAGTAGAATCATCTTTTCCATAAACATAATGACCAAGTCAAAGCTATCATGATGAGTGTTAAAGTTTGCACATATTCCAACTTCCACCCCTGGGGTGCGATAGATCACTCCCTGTCAGTAGTATTGAACGTAATATTTACCAACAACTCTTAGCAATTCAAATTCAAACCACTGTTATTGCTTATTTTATTAGTCATTGTTTGATTATTTAGAAGAAGAGTATTAGTTTCATGTATGTAATAGTATATATACATATGCCCAAAATTTCTGTGTATGCTTTGCCTTGTCTGTATCGATTTAAAAATATTTTGTATACTTAGGGTTCCTTATAAATCCAGTTATTTTATTAATGTATATGTTATGCATTTTTTATATTTATGTTTTACAGATTTGCCTTTGCCTATTAAGTGATTATGGGACTCTTTTAAATAAACTGCAATTCTTTCAAAACCAAGCAAATTTTTAATTATTTGTTTTTATGTTTCAGACAAATATCTCTCATGTTTCCTTGCTGAATTTTAGTAGTAACACTGAACTTATTTTCTATAACTAAATATTAACTTTTTACCACTTAGTGGATTCTCATATTTTAAAATGACAAGGCATTTTACAAAAGAGCGTATTTACTGTAAGCCAGTTTATTTTTTCAATCAGAAAAAGGTTCATCTATGCTCATGTACACATAGAAAAAATGCAGACACTAATATAACACAATTTACCAGAGACTGTCTTGGAAAGTTGGCTGTATGGGCCATGTCAGGCCCACACCCATACAGGATAGACTCTGTCACATTTTTCATCCTTTTTACTTGCAGATTGTGTGAGTTGGGCTTTATTATATAGTGCAATGACCATCATGACTTCTCAAAGCACACCAATCTCATAGTGATAGGCATGTGCAATGACAATTAAATGCTCAAGTTATTTTTACACAATAGTTTTTGTCTATTTATTAACTATCACAAAATGAGCAATGAATGCAGTGTTTGTCAGATTTTATTTGTGGAATCAGTAACTCACATTTCACCCCATTTTCAAATATCAAACTATTCTGATTTATAATACCAAACTAAACCATTGTTTTGGTATTGTTTACAATTGACAACTCAAAATTGTTTGCATATATGGATTGAAATGAGGATACAAAATGGAATAGTTAAATGAGGTCAATTTAACATATTGATCATCTTAACATTTTTGTGATAACATACTTGAAATATATACTGTCTGTTACTTGTAAGAAATACAGTGTATTTTATTGACATTTCCTTGTACAAGTGCAAAGATAGTTTTATACCCTGCTTTCTAGAAGCTGATAAGAATAAAGGGTTGATAATTTTTTATTAAAAATTTCTGCCTCTTCCCCACCTCCCATTTATCTCCCCCTCCCCCCTCCACTCCTCCCCCCTCTCCTGTCCGAAGAGCAGTAATGGTTCCCTGCCCTGTTGGAAGTCCAAGTTACTCCCCCCTCCATCCAGGTCTAGGAAGGTGAGCACTCAAACAGGCTAGGGGCCCCCAAACCAGAATGTGTAGTAGGATCAAAATCCAGTGCCATTGTCCTTGGCTTCTCAGCAGCCCTCATTGTCCGCCATGTTCAGGGAGTCTGGTTTCATCCCGTGCTTTTTCAGTCCCAGTCCAGCTGGCCTTGGTGAGCTCCGATTAAGGGAGCCATTTTAGGGTTGGCAAGAGACTTGACTCTAGAGGGGTTCCCAGGTATCTAGGGAGATGCGCCCAGCTAGTTCCTTGGGCAGCTGAGGAGAGGGAGCCGGAAAAGGCCAGATCCTATAGCCATACTGATGAATATTTTGCATATCACCATAGAACCTTCATCTGGCGATGGATGGAGATAGAGACAGAGCCACACATTGGTGCACTGTACTTAGCTCCCAAGGTCCAAATGAGGAGCAGAAGGAGGGAGAACATGAGCAAGGAAGTCAGGACTGTGAGCGTTGCCCCACCCACCGAGATGGTGGGGCTGATCTAAAGGGTTGATAATTTTAAAAAGCATAAAAAACTTAATTCTTTTAGTCTGCATGCATTTTCAAAACTGCTTTGAAGACATTTGCTTTAATTAGGACATGTCACCTTTCCCAGATTTGTTTATAAGCTCTCCACCTAAACTTGTTAATTCTCTATATTATGGGTTTCAGAGGTAATAAGATGTTTTGTTAACTAACTTGCTTGCTCTTTGTCATCTCTTCTTATAACTCTGATTTTGATCTTATCTATGTAGTTTTCATAGATCAGAATGGCCTTTTTATTTTTACTGTTAGTTTACAGGAATAATTCACGAGGATACTGAAGATCCCCCCGCACTAAATGTCATTAGGGACTGTGCTCCCAACAGTGTTATTATCAGGTTGGGCTATAGAGGCACCATAGGTCTTCTACCCCATCCAAGGGTCACCTCATTTTTCTCCATTTATTGATATTCTGTGTTGAGACTTTCTTCTCTAATATGTTCCCAGAAAATGCATAAGTTGTGAAAGTATTTGCACTCTTATAAGCCCGATGCCTGATACAATCACAAATACAAAAAATCCACCCATGAGGAAAGTTTGAGCATAGATGGCTAGAAAAATGATGACATAAGGTTAAATAAAGGGTTAACTAAAGCTAAGGATACATTTTAAAAGTCATATGTAAACTTACTACTTTATAATCCCATTCAGAACATGTAAGTTACAAAAGAGAGATTTAGAAGGCAGACATCCTGTATGTCTACATAATGCTGCTTCTGAAAGCCAAGCAAAACACAACAAAAAATTCAGTGCCAGACATAGGATACTTCCACATAAATTGTTGGTCAGGAAGTTCCCTGAAGTCTCCAAAACAATCCAGGTTAATGCCATTCTTTTTGTTTGCCCACCATAACTAGTTCTGCTTCTAAAGACAAAACACCCTTGGTCACAAAATGTCGAGAAATCAGGCTGGAATGAAGCTTCCTTCTTGCCAGTTAGTTCTTACAGGAGTGGAATTTCTATGCAGGATGCTGGCAGAGTAATGGAATCAATGTTCTTACCCAGACATGAAACCCATAATCTACAATACCAACCTGCCAGCCAAAATGTGACCACCTGCACAACTAGTGACATAGGGGTAATCAGTGTATCTCTGATTGGATCTGAGGCCCATTCTGCAAGAGGGAATTCATATCTGTTACTTTCAATGTGGTCAAAGACCATGGCTGAGAAGGTCTTTGGCCCTAGGGGAGAACTTACAACATGGAAACATGACATGTAGACTGTATTGGTGCCAAGCCCCCTTCTAAGTGTCTATTTGTATATCCATAGAGAAAAGCTACTCCAAGGCTAAATCAGAGAAGCCCCTTTGGCTATAAACACTGATGAATCAAGATACAGGTAACTGCTCAAAGTGCTTGATAATAAGTGATGGTTGGATGGTATTAATGTCCTCTTTAGGGCTGAACATGCATGGATAATACCAGAAAAAAGAGTTTGAAGAACATAAAAGATGACAGATAAAAGAAGGACTATGAAAAATTAACTTTTCAGCACAGTACAGTCAATGTCGTCCTGTCTGCACAGCAGTTGTGAGTGTATGCAATAAGTCTGCTCATGGCTGAGCCTCCCAAATGTCAACCATGGGTCTGGCAGGAACTCATTCAGCCTGGCTTTCCCTTACTGAAATATTAGGTACTGGTGCATTCTGAGGGATGGACAGTCATTATCATCAGTAGTAAACCCATTGAGCTTTGTACCCCCACCCTCCCCACATCAATCTCCAATGGATAGAACTCATGGTCATACAAGAGATTCTGGTTTAATTATGGACTTCTCAAAAAAATCAATGTCTGGAAGAAAACCACAGGGAGGAAGGATTGTTAGAAGTGTGGAGGAGACTAGAAAAGATATAGAGTTTACAGAAACCTGCATATAATTTATATGTGCACAAAATTGTCAAAGAAAAAATCCAATAAAAATTTTAAGAGAAAAGACATCCACTCTTAAGTTGGACATCAGCTTGGGCCATGGAGCAAGATCACGTCTCCAGTCTCTTCCTGCAGGGGTTATTCTCCCCGGATACTGCCTCTCTCTTCCTGTCCCTTCCCAGCTTGCACCCAGAATCCTCCCCCCCTCCCCCTGCCTCATCCTCCAGTCTTTGGGGCCACAAAATCCCACAGCTCACCCTGTTTGGGCTCTGGGGACCTGGAATTGAGTGCACCCAGGCCGGTGGGAGGTCCCCTCCTTCATTTGACTGCCTGGGGCAAGGTAGGCCTTTGTCTGAGAGCTGCTTGGCCTGCAAGGGGACCTGACAGTCTGCCAGAGGATCCATCATTCTTTGGGGTGAGTGAGGAGTGAGTGCCTGAACCGCGGCAGCTGCCCGGAGAGGGACCACCGACATTCCACAACTCCCCCGCCACCCGCACACTTCCTGCTCTTCCTGCAGGGGTTATTCTCCCCGGATACTGCCTCTCTCTTCCTGTCCCTTCCCAGCTTGCACCCAGAATCCTCCCCTCTCCCGCCCCCCCTCCCCCGCCTGATCCTCCCGTCTTTGGGGCCACAAAATCCCACAGCTCACCCTGTTTGGGCTCTGGGGACCTGGAATTGAGTGCACCCAGGCCGGTGGGAGGTCCCCTCCTTCATTTGACTGCCCGGAGCAAGGTAGGCCTTTGTCTGAGAGCTGCTTGGCCTGCAAGGAGACCTGACAGTCTGCCAGAGGATCCATCATTCATTGGGGTGAGTGAACTTAATTCATTGGGGTGAATTGAACTTCTAAAAGAAGACCCAAAGGGGATTATTCAGAGGAACAAATGGGCAGGCGCCAATGCAAGAATTCCTTCAACAATTTGAAAAACAACATGAAAGCACCAGAACCCAGCGAACTTATAACAGGAGGACTTGAACACACTAATCAAGAAGAAGTAGAAAAAATTGACTTTATGAAAGTAATAGAGTCCCTTAAACAGGAGGTGAAAAACTCCCTTTAGGAAATGGACGAGAAGAATAACAAAAAGTTTGAAGAATTGAGTAAATCCGTAAATGATATCCTAGGAAACCAAGAAAAAACAATCAAACAGATAATGGAAACAGTACAAGACTTGAAAACTGAAATGGAGGCAAGGAAGAAAACACAACCCGAGGGCCAACTGGTTTTGGAAAATCTATGTAAACGAACAGAGACTACAGAAACAAACATAACCAACAGAATACAAGAGATAGAAGAAAGAATCTCAGATTCTGAAGATACCATAGAGACAATAAATGCACTGATCAAAGAAAACAGCAAATCCAACAAATCCTCATCAAAAAACATTCAGGAAATCTGGGACACAATAAAAAGACAAAACCTAAGAATAATAGTCGTAGAAGAAGGAGAAGAAATACAGCTCAATGGTTCAGAAAATATATTTAATAAAATTATAGAAGAAAACTTCCCAAACCTAAAAAAAGATATTCCTATTAAGGTTCAAGAAGCTTACAGAACACCAAATAGACTGGATCAAAAAAAAACATCCCCTCGCCATATTATAATCAAAACATACAGAATAAAGAAAGAATATTAAGAGCTGAAAAGGAAAAAGGTCAAGTAACATATAAAGGTAAACCTATCAGACTAACACCTGACTTCTCTATGGAAACCATGAAAGCCAGAAGGTCCTGGATAGATGTTTTGCAGAAACTAAGAGACCATGGATGCAAGCCCAGATTACTATACCCAGCCAAGCTTTCATTCACTATAAATGGAGAAAACAAAATATTCCAGGATAAAAACAAATTTAAACAATACATAGCCACAAATCCAGCCTTACAGAAAGTAATAGAAGGAAATTCACAAACAAAGGAGTCCAGCATTGCCCAAAATAACTCAGACATCTAGCGACTCTTCACCAGCACATCGCAAAGAAAGGAAACACACAATCTCTACTACCAAATAAAAAATGACAACTGGAATTAACATCCACTGGTCATGAATATCACTTAATATCAATGGACTCAATTCACCTATAAAAAGGCACAGGCTAAGAGATTGGATACGAAAACAGGATCCAACATTCTGCTGTTTACAAGAAACACACCTCAACCACAAAGACAGACATCTACTCAGAGTAAAGGGTTGGGAAAAGGTTTATCAAGCAAATGGACCTAAGAAACAAGCCAGTATGGCCATACTAATTTCTAACAAAGTTGACTTCAAACTAAAATCAATCAGAAGAGATGGAAAGGGACACTTTATACTCATTACAGGAAAAATCTATCAGAATGAAGTCTCAATCTTGAATATCTATGCCCCTAATACAAAAGCACCCACTTATATAAAAGAAACATTACTAGAACTCAAGACAGCCATCAAACCAAACACACTGATAGTGGGAGACTTCAACACCCCTCTTTCACCAATGGACAGGTCAATTCGACAGAAACCTAACAGAGAATTAAGAGACTTAATAGAGGTAATGAACCAAATGGACTTAACAGACATCTATAGAACGTTCCACCCAAACAGGAAAGAATATACCTTCTTCTCTGTGGCTCATGGAACCTTTTCGAAAATTGACCACATACTCGGTAACAAAGCAAACTTCCACAGTTACAAAAACATATTAGTAACCACCTGCATCTTATCGGATCACCATGGATTAAAATTAGAATTCAACAACAATGCTACCCCCAGAAAGCCTACAAACTCATGGAAACTGAATAGTCAACTACTGAACCACAGCTGGGTCAAGGAAGAAATAAAGAAAGAAATTAAAGTCTTTCTTGAATTTAATGAAAATAAAGACACAATATACTCAAACTTATGGGACACTATGAAAGCAGTGCTAAAAGAGGAAAATTCATAGCACTAAGTGCCCACTTTAAAAAAAAAAACGGAGAAAGCACACATTGGAGACTTAATAGCACACCTGAAAGCTTTAGAAAAGAAAGAAGCAGACTCACCTAGGAGGGGTAGAAGACTGGAAATTATCAAACTGAGGGCAGAAATCAACAAAATAGAAACACAGAAAACAATCCAAAGAATCAATGAAACAAAAAGCTGGTTCTTGGAGAAAATCAACAAGATTGACAAACCCCTAGCCAAACTAATCAAACGGCAGAGAGAGAACACACAAATTAATAAGATCAGAAATGAAAAAAGGGACATAACCACAGACACAGAGGAAATCCAAAGAATCATTAGATCTTACTACAACAGCCTGTATGCCACAAAATTGGAAAATGTAAAAGAAATGGACACTTTTTTAGATAAGTACCATGTACCAAAGTTAAACCAGGACCCGGTAAATGCTCTAAATAGTCCTGTTAGTCGCGAAGAATTGGAAACTGTTATCAGAAACCTCCCTACCAAAAAGAGCCCAGGACCTGATTGGTTCAATGCAGAATTCTACCAGAACTTCCAAGAAGACCTAATACCTATACTCCTTAAGGTATTTCATAATATAGAAACAGAACAGTCATTGCCAAATTCCTTTTATGAAGCTACAATTACCCTGATACCTAAACCACACAAAGACTTAACCAAGAAAGAGAATTACAGGCCAATCTCACTCATGAACATCGATGCAAAAATTCTCAATAAAATACTGGCAAACAGAATCCAAGAACACATTAGAAAAATTATCCACTATGATCAAGTAGGCTTCATCCCAGAGATGCAGGGCTGGTTCAACATACGAAAATCTATCAATGTAATCCATCATATAAATAAACTGAAGGATAAAACCATATGATCATCTCATTAGATGCAGAAAAAGCATTTGACAAAATTCAGCACCCCTTTATGATAAAGGTCTTGGAGAGATTAGGGATACAGGGGTCATTCCTAAATATAATAAAGGCTATTTACAGCAAGCCGACAGCTAACATCAAATTAAATGGAGAGAAACTCAAGGCCATCCCACTAAATTCAGGAACGCGACAAGGCTGTCCACTCTCTCCTTATCTCTTCAATATAGTACTTGAAGTTCTAGCAATTGCAATAAGACAAAACAAGGGGATCAAGGGGATTCGAATTGGAAAGGAAGAAGTTAAACTTTCATTATTTGCAGATGATATGATAGTGTACATAAGCGACCCGAAAAACTCCACCAAAGAACTCCTACAGCTGATAAACTCCTTTAGTATCATGGCAGGTTACAAGATCAACTCCAAAAAATCAGTCGCCCTCCTATATACAAAGGATAAGGAAGCAGAGAAAGAAATCAGAGAAGCCTCACCTTTCACGATAGCCACAAATAGCATAAAATATCTTGGGGTAACTCTAACCAAGGAAGTGAAAGACCTATTTGACAAGAACTTTAAGTCTTTGAAGAAAGAAATTGAAGAGGATACCAGAAAATGGAAGGATCTCCCTTGCTCTTGGATTGGGAGGATCAACATAGTAAAAATGGCAATACTACCAAAGGCAATCTATAGATTTAATGCAATCCCCTTAAAGATCCCATCAAAATTCTTCACAGATCTTGAGAGGACAATAATCAACTTTATATGGAAGAACAAGAAACCCAGGATAGCCAAAACAATCTTATACAATAAAGGAACTTCTGGAGGCATTACCATCCCTGACTTCAAACTCTATTACAGAGCTACAGTATTGAATACAGCTTGGTATTGGCATAAAAACAGAGAAGTCAACCAATGGAATCGAATAGAAGACCCAGATCTTAACCCACAAACCTATGAACACCTGATTTTTGATAAAGGAGCTAAAAGCACACAATGGAAGAAAGAAAGCATCTTCAACAAATGGTGCTGGCATAACTGGATGTCAACCTGTAGAAGAATGAAAGTAGATCCGTGTCTATCACCATGCACAAAACTCAAGTCCAAATGGATTAAAGACCTCAATATCAATCTGAACACACTGAACCTGTTAGAGGAGAAAGTGGGAAGTACTCTACAACATTTGGGCACAGGAGACCGCTTCCTACGTATAGCCCCAGCAGCACAGACATTAAGGGCAACATTGAATAAATGGGACCTCCTGAAGCTGAGCAGCTTCTGTAAAGCAAAGGACACTGTCACTAAGACAAAAAGGCAGCCTACTGACTGGGAAAAGATCTTCACCAACCCCACAACAGACAAAGGTCTGATCTCCAAAATATATGAGGAACTCAAGAGACTAGACTTTAAAATGCTAATGAACCCAATTAAAAAATGGGGCACTGAACTGAACAGAGAATTCTCAACAGAAGAAGTTCGAATGGCCAAAAGACACTTAAGGGCATGCTCAACCTCCTTAGCAATCAGGGAAATGCAAATCAAAACAACGTTAAGATACCATCTTACACCTGTCAGAATGGCTAAAATCAAAAACACCAATGATAGCCTTTGCTGGAGAGGATATGGAGTAAGGGGTACACTCATCCATTGCTGGTGGGAATGCAAACTTGTGCAACCGCTTTGGAAAGCAGTGTGGAGGTTTCTCAGGAAATTTGGGATCCACCTACCCCAGGACCCAGCAATCCCACTCTTGGGAATTTACCCAAGAGATGCCCAAACATATTACAAAACCATCTGTTCAACTATGTTTATAGCAGCATTATTTGTAATAGCCAGAACCTGGAAACAACCTAGATGCCCTTCAGTGGAAGAATGGTTGAAGAAAGTGTGGAATATATACATGCTAGAATACTACTCAGCGGTAAAAAACAATGACATCTTGAATTTTGCATGCAAATGGAGGGAAATAGAAAACACCATCCTGAGTGAGGTAACCCAGGCCCAAAAAGATGAACATGGGATGTACTCACTCATAATTGGGTTCTAGCCATAAATAAAGGACATGGAGCCTATAATTCGTAAAAATCCTAGAGAAGCTATATAAGAAGGTGAACCCAAAGAAAAACATATAGTTATCCTCCTGGATACTGGAAGTAGACAAGATTGCCGGACAAAAAATGGGAACATATGGGTGGGGTGGGATGGGGGGAGGGGGGATGGGGCAAGAAAAGTGTGAAGTGGAGGATGGGAAGAGCTTGGGGGAATAGGATGGTTGTGATATAGGAAGGGTGGATATGGGATCAAGGAATTATATATCTTACTTAAGGGAGCCATTCTAGGGTTGGCAGAGGCTTGACTCTAGAGGGGTTCCCAGGTGTCCAGGAAGACGCCCCCAGCTAGGTCCTTGGGCAGCTGAGGAGAGGGTGCCAGAAATGGCCAGATCCTATTGCCATACTCATGAATATCTTGCATATCACCATAGAACCTTCACCTGGCATTGGATGGAGAAAATGACAGAGCCCCACATAGGAGCACCGGACTGAGCTCCCAAGGTCCCGATGAGGAGCAAAAGGAGGGAGATCATGAGCAAGGAAGTCAGGACCGTGAGGAGTGCGTTTACCCATTGAGACGGTGAGACAGATCTAACGGGAGACCACCAAGTCCAGTTGGAATGGAACTGATGGAACAGGGGACCAAACCGGGCTCTCTGAATGTGGCTGACGGTGGAGGAGGACTGAGAAACCAAGGACAACGGCAATGAATGTGAACTCTACAGCATGGACGGGCTCACTGTGAGCCTTAACCTTCACCTGGCGATGGATGGAGATAGAGACAGAGCCCCACATTGGAGCACCGGACTGAGCTCCCAAAGTTCTGATGAGGAGCGGATGGAGAGAGATCATGAGAAAGTCAGAACCATGAGGGAAGCGTTCACCCACTGAGACAGCAGGACAGAACTAATGGGAGACCACCAAGTCCACTTGGAATGGGTCTGATGGAACATGCGACCAAATCGGACTCTCTGAGGGTGGCTGATGGTGGAGGCTGACCGAGGAGCCAAGGACAATGGCGATGGGCTTGGTCTCTACGACATGGACGGGCTCTGTTTGAGCCTTGTCAGTTCGGTTGCTCACCTTCCTGGACCTGGGGGGAGTTGGGAGGACCTTGGTCTCAACATAGTGTAGAGAACCCTGATGGCTGTTTGGCCTCAAGAGGGAGGGAGTTGGGGTGTGGGTGGAGGGGAGGGGAGGGAAGGGGGAGGAGGAGGGGAGGAGATGGCAATTTTTAATAAAAAATAAATAAACTGGAAAAAAAAAGATCACGTCTCCAGCATTTCCCCAAGGCTTCATACTTCATATGTGGTGCTTCCATTGCTGGACAGTTCAATTGGCTTTAAATTTGGACCTAGAGGTTGCTTCTTGAATTATCAGTGTCAGATGAAAATAGAGTATCTTGTGTCCAAATCACACATGGCTTTATACTATTTCCTTGGCTACTTGGTACTTCTATATTCTTTTTACAATCGAAATAATAACTATATGCATCTTTCCCCCCTTTTTGAAGATATTCTTTCTCACATCATGGAGTATTACATAATAACCTGATTATGGTTTCCCCTCTTTCTGCTCCTTCAAGTTCCTACGTAACTCCCTTCCCATTCCCTTTACAGAAAGGACCCATTTCCTTTCTGTATCTCAATAGAAAACAGGCATCTAAGGGATAATAAGAACATATAATAAAATAAACTTTAATAAGAGAAAACAAAAAGTAACACATTGGAGGTGAGCAAGACAGGCAAGCAGCAGCAGAAGAGTCCAAACAAGGTGCAGGAAACAGGGACCCACAGGTTCTCACACGAATCCTATAAAATCAGTAGACAGGAAACTGCAATACATATGAAGAGGACCTGGTGCAGACCTATGGCCCTGTGCTTGCTGATTCCGTCTCTGTGAGTTCATATGAGCTTTGATCAGGTTGGTTTAGTGGACCTTGTTTTCCTCGTGTTCTCCATCCCCTCTGGCTCTCGAACTCTTTCTGCCACCTCTTCCACAAGGTTTCCTCAGACATAAGGGAGGGATTTGACAAAGACATCCCATTGGAACCTGAGTGTTCCAAGGTCTCTCACTCTCTCTGTAACATCTAGCTATAGGTCTCTCACTCTCTCTGTAACATCTGGCTGTAGGTCTCTCATTCTCTGCATGATGCCTAGCTGTGCCCCTCTGCTTTGTTCCCTTCTGCTACGGGAGGAAGCATCTCTGATGATGCTTGAATAAATCACTAATCTAAGAGTATAACAAAATTTTATTGAGAGACATTTTATTGCTAAATTTTATTCATCTCTATCTATCTATCTATCTATCTATCATCTATCTATCTTTCTCTCTCTCTCTATCTCTCTCTCTCTCTATCTATCTATCTCTGGATCAGTAGTTAGTATTTGGTTTTATTCTAGGTCCCTGGTCTTTATAACCAGAGTTCTTGGTTATCCTGCAGTGTCAGGTATGTATTCCATCTTGTAGAGGAGCCTATAATCCAATATAATTTTTGGTTGGTCATTCCCACAAGTTTGTGCCACAATAGCCTGACTATATCTTGCAGGCAGGACACCATCATAGATCCAAGAGTATGTGGCTTGTCTGGTGTTTACATTTTTATTTGTGTAGCTTACAGAGTACCAAGAAAAATTAGAACCTAGGGGTGAAGGAAGTATGTGGCATCAGCTCAACTTCTCAACGTTCAATGAGTTTTGTAGTTGGTACCTTCAGCAATGGGGCCTCACTGTCAGTTTGTGAAGTGTAACCTATAGTCTTGGCAACAGCCTTTCTTGTTTGAGGATTCTTATGGGACCCCTTTAACTAACAACTCAATTAGATGAAACCCAGTCTCAGTACTTGAAGCTTCATTTGGTAACGAGATGGTCAATTAGGGCTCCGTCTCCCCATCATTTGGTGATTTCATTTAGATAGCCTGCATATATGTACATACTAATTAGGAAGCTCTTACTGTTTTGGGTTTCCATACTACCCCTCCAAAGGCCCTGAATTTTAGAGGTTTCTCTCCATATTCTCTTCACTGTCCCCTTCTGCCTCCACATTTCTACTTGATCCTCTGTTACAGACCGACACAACCCACGCATAGCTTTCTATTCTGTTTTCCTTTCCTAATGACATCTGTCTGAACCCCCACTCACTTAATATGTAACTAACCTCACTTGTTCTATGGATCTTAGCTTGTTTATCATTGACTTAAAAGCTAACATCCACATTTTAGGGGATATATACTGTAGGTCCATATTTTTACATGGCATGACAGCCAGGCTCTCAGGCTATAGGCAGTACCTTGAAGCCTGTCCTGGAACTCGCTTGTAGCCCAGGCCGGCCTCAAATTCACAGTGATGGGGTTAAAGGCATACACCATCGCCACCTGGCCTCTACTAGATGTCTTAACTAGAGCAATAAGACCAATGAGATTCAAGGGCAGGGAACCCTTACTGCTCTTCGGACAGGAGAGGGGGGAGGAGTGGAGGGGGGAGGGGGAGATAAATGGGAGGCGGGGAAGAGGCAGAAATTTTTAATAAAAAATTATCAACCCTTTATTCTTATCAGCTTCTAGAAAGCAGGGTATAAAACTATCTTTGCACTTGTACAAGGAAATGTCAATAAAATACACTGTATTTCTTACAAGTAACAGACAGTATATATTTCAAGTATGTTATCACAAAAATGTTAAGATGATCAATATGTTAAATTGACCTCATTTAACTATTCCATTTTGTATCCTCATTTCAATCCATATATGCAAACAATTTTGAGTTGTCAATTGTAAACAATACCAAAACAATGGTTTAGTTTGGTATTATAAATCAGAATAGTTTGATATTTGAAAATGGGGTGAAATGTGAGTTACTGATTCCACAAATAAAATCTGACAAACACTGCATTCATTGCTCATTTTGTGATAGTTAATAAATAGACAAAAACTATTGTGTAAAAATAACTTGAGCATTTAATTGTCATTGCACATGCCTATCACTATGAGATTGGTGTGCTTTGAGAAGTCATGATGGTCATTGCACTATATAATAAAGCCCAACTCACACAATCTGCAAGTAAAAAGGATGAAAAATGTGACAGAGTCTATCCTGTATGGGTGTGGGCCTGACATGGCCCATACAGCCAACTTTCCAAGACAGTCTCTGGTAAATTGTGTTATATTAGTGTCTGCATTTTTTCTATGTGTACATGAGCATAGATGAACCTTTTTCTGATTGAAAAAATAAACTGGCTTACAGTAAATACGCTCTTTTGTAAAATGCCTTGTCATTTTAAAATATGAGAATCCACTAAGTGGTAAAAAGTTAATATTTAGTTATAGAAAATAAGTTCAGTGTTACTACTAAAATTCAGCAAGGAAACATGAGAGATATTTGTCTGAAACATAAAAACAAATAATTAAAAATTTGCTTGGTTTTGAAAGAATTGCAGTTTATTTAAAAGAGTCCCATAATCACTTAATAGGCAAAGGCAAATCTGTAAAACATAAATATAAAAAATGCATAACATATACATTAATAAAATAACTGGATTTATAAGGAACCCTAAGTATACAAAATATTTTTAAATCGATACAGACAAGGCAAAGCATACACAGAAATTTTGGGCATATGTATATATACTATTACATACATGAAACTAATACTCTTCTTCTAAATAATCAAACAATGACTAATAAAATAAGCAATAACAGTGGTTTGAATTTGAATTGCTAAGAGTTGTTGGTAAATATTACGTTCAATACTACTGACAGGGAGTGATCTATCGCACCCCAGGGGTGGAAGTTGGAATATGTGCAAACTTTAACACTCATCATGATAGCTTTGACTTGGTCATTATGTTTATGGAAAAGATGATTCTACTTAAAAGACTGAGGCAGGTGGTTTTGACTATTTGAGTGAGGTCATCTTCAGCACCATAGTGTGACCCCTTTAGAAACCATGGAGGGAAAGGGGGGGCAGAGGAAAGGAGAAGGAGAATGGGGAAAGGAAAAGAAGAAAGGAAAGAAAGAAGGAAATTAGGTAGAAGGGAAAGGAGGGGAGGAGGGAAGGAGAGAGGAAGGAGCAGGAGTTAAGGGGAAGAAGGGGAGAAGCTACATCACACTTCAATAGTTTTAAAGGGGCCTGTTGCCAGGGGGCGGGGCCACTGCTCCAGAAGGGCAGTAGTAGACAATGACTAATGACTGAATGGCTGTCTTTGTGACGTCTGAGGCTGAGCTAGAGAAATTCAGCTAGCCTAGGCAGTAGTGGCTGACACAAAACGTACAGTAATATAATGGGAGAAAAGCTTCTGGTAGTCTCTTTGAGAGCTGCTGGATGATTTAATCAATGGGGCTTGTAAACAGCCTCAGCAGTTTGAGATGCAGCGATTCCAGCTTGGGAGAGCCAGCGCCGCCGCCAGAAGAAAAAGCAGGTCCCAGTTACATCTCTGGCAGTCGCAAGCGCAAAGGGGGCCTTTGGGACTGTGTGGCATCAACCCCTAACATCCACGGATCTTGGAACCAGGCAGTCAACCTACAGCAACTTTTTGGCAACATCTACAGGAAAAAACCGAAACTATCATCTAAGTATGCTTACCAAACTTTATTTTTGGACGGTAAGGACTGCGATATTAGAATCCGGGCACTTGAGGTAGAATGGCCTCTACACAAGGCATTTTTATGCCAGTCAGCCTTCTTTGCTAAGATACTAAAAGGTACTTGGAAAGAATCCCACAGTAATGTTGTTGACCTGCAGATTAAGAACGAGGACATAGATGTCGGCTCCTTGCACTATGTGTTTGGGTCATTGTACAGGGACGAGGACTTGCCAATAATACCCCGTCGAGTTCCTCACGTTTTGGCAGCAGCATGCCTGCTTCAGGTGGAGCATGTCATCCGGCAATGTAAAGAGACCATGAACAACAACATCACTAGGGAAACCGTGTGCTCATACTACATGGCAGCAGAAACATATGGACTGAAATCTGTAAAGACACGCTGCTTTGACTGGCTTCTCTGCCACTTGATGACTCACCCAAGTGTTGAACTTTACAGGGAAATTGATACAAAGCTCATGTATCTCCTTGTTTCTTCACCTGATTTACTAGTTATGCGGAATGAAATGGACATCTACACCACCCTGAAGGAGTGGATATTCCTTTGTTATAATCCTTCCTGGAAAGGCTCAGTGAAGCAGATTTTACCTAATGCCAACAGCTGGCTTTCCAAGCACATGAAATGCCTTGATAACATCAGTTTTCTTGAAAGTGAAGAAGGACTAATATATCAACCGGTATTTAAAAAACTGAGATTTCAACATATCATCTGTGATCTGAGTGACACAGCTACTCTTGAACGAGATCGTCTAATACCTTTAGAATGGTTGACACCCATTTATAAACAGCAATGGCTGGCTTTGCTTCAAGAACAAGAAAACAGGGAAATAGGGCCACGAATCATCAGTGAAGAATTTGAAGACTGCGGCATGAGATTTGGTACAATGATTAGCAGAGATGGTAGTTACTCCTGGAAGTGGAGAGCGTTTAGGTTTTGTTTCCCTCTACACATTACCTTTACCAACCGTTGCATCGTTTTCAGGCAATGTACTCTGCGTTGTAATGGCTGTTGTTTAAAACATGTACGAAACGTAGTGTTCAAAATAACTTTGGTGTGTTTTGATTCCAACGGGAAAGTAACATTCAGTAAAACAACTGGTCACAAAATGGTTACCTTTGAATATAAGGAGAGAAAAATCGTAATGAAGTTAGATCGCATAGCTTTAAACTTCCCTTTATATATATTTTTCAATTTCTTGTTTTTATCACCAGGAAATACAGAACACATGTGATCTTGTCAATTATTAGACCATAGAAACAGCTTAGAAACATTGAATGATTCATTAACTTCAACCCTGTGCTATGAATGCAGTTAAGATGACCGACAACAAAATGAAAATTCTTAGGAGTCTAGCACCAGCACAGGCGACTCAGTTCCATCTTCACTTCATTTTAATGCATTTCCGAAGAAAAATTACACAGCCAACAAAGGATTTGTCAAAGCAAATCAGAAGAAACTGGTCTTTTGATTTTTAGTTACCATCAGTGGTCAAACTTCGAATGGCAATAAGAGACGTATTTGAAAGGAAATCAGCTAAATGAACTTGTTGAGTAGATCTGACAACAGCCAAGCTTGTGACAGAATAAAAAAAAAAATCTCTTAATTGCTGAAACTGTTGTGAATTGTAATTTATTTATGTGTGTATAAGATATAAGTCATTGGTTAAAAAAATAATTGAGATTAGTCACTATTGATGTGTGCTTTCAAATAACCAAATAGTGTCAGGATTTTCCAGATAGTGTAACATATAACATATTGATATTTTAAAATTGGTTTTTCAGATCATTTTACATGATTTGGATAAATTTTACTGCTGATTATTTTTAACTATTTATGCACAAAATGGATATTTATCTTATAATCGAACATGCCATCTGCTATGCAAATAAGTGAATTAAGTAGTCAGTGTGTTTACATGGAGGTATCTATGTTTACACACATATATGTATATATTTATGTCACTGTAAGTAGCAAAGAATGCAAGTTTTGAAAGGGATAAACAAGCCAGGAAATGGAACATGGATCTTCATGATTCTAGTCTTCTGGCTATCAAGAAAGAGTTATTTCACTTTCCCTGCCTTAGTTTCTTTCCCGATTGCTGTGATAAAACACCCTTTTGAGAACAACTTAAGGGAGAGGGTTTATTTTATCCCAAGCTTCAAGGGGATGCTCCATCACCGCAGGACTTTGCCGCAGCTCATCACATGACATCCACAATAATAAAAAGAGATGAGTGCTGTGCAAGTCCTCAGCTTTCTCCACTGCCAAGCTGACAGCCCTAGCTGTCACAAATCTGCCCCTTGGCCACATGACACTCAACCACACCACTTTTCAGCCACAACCTTCAATCCCTTCGTCCTCATAGGCTCACCACCGTGTCGTGGTATAAAATGCATTCATGTACTCACTCACAGGCAGTTTTTAAACATAAAGCAAAGAAAACCAGCCTACAAACCACAACCCCAGAGAACCTAGACAACAATGAGGACACTGACAGGATCTCCTGAGTAAATTGGGAGCTTGGGGACCTTGATGGAGGATTGAAGGGGGTGGAGAGGCAGGGAGGGGAGCAGAAAAAATGTAGAGCTCAATAAAAATGAAGAGAAAAGAAATAATGCATTTAGTTCAACTTTAAAAGTCCCCATAAATATTTTCAACAATTCATTTTTGTATTTCTCTATTAGTTTTCCTTCATACATGAATATATTTTGTTTCTATGCTCTCTGACTCCCACCAACTTTTGGGTCTATCTTCCCACATCCCCTACCAGCTTCATTTGTTTTTATTTAATCTACTGAGTTCAACTTACTATCCATATGCATATGGCTGTAGGTCTGAGATCAACTTGTTGTCCATATTCCCATGGCTGTAGGGTTGTCCACTGTATATGGATAACTTACCAGGGATCTTATCTCTGAAGGAAACTGACTTTCTCTCCCCTGGTAGTTCTCAACTGTCCGGAGCTTACCAATCAACTATAGTGAACTTCTCCACCAACTATGCTGGAATAGTGAAGAGAGAGTTCGTGTGCAAGACTTGTGTATTGTGTATGCAATTATGGCTGTGGAAAATTGAGTGTCACTTCCTGTCATGTGTAAAAGACATAGTTTTGTGATGGTCTTCCCTGACATCTGGATCTTAATAAGCTTTCTACCAACCTTTTCTTCAGTATTTCCTGAACCTTGGGAGGAGGAGTTGTAAGGTGTGGGGTGACCATCCCCAAAGAGTTTCAAATACTTAAAACTCGAAGGTTTCTTAATTGTGAACACACAAAATAAAAAATAAGTTATATACTTCTAGGGAAAACACTCTTGGGCAGTTCCCTTTTAAAGAAAATAAGGTCTTGCCGGGCAGTGGTGGCGCACGCCTTTAATTCCAGCACTCGGGAGGCAGAGGCAGGCGGATCTCTGAGTTCAAGGCCAGCCTGGTCTACAAGAGCTAGTTCCAGGACATGTTCTAGAAACTACAGGAAAACCCTGTCTCGAAAAACCAAAAATAAATAAATAAATAAATAAATAAATAAATAAACAAATAAATAAATAAAATAAGGTCTTTCACTTAGACGTTTTCTCTTTAAATGGACTAGGATCATCACATGATGGAGGCTCTAAGGACTTGTGCTTTGCCCTCAGAACACCTTCCCTAAGGCCCCAGGGAAGCACAGCTTTCCCTTCAGTAGTGCTGATCTCTGTAACAGTTCCAATTGCTTCCTCAGAACTAGCCCGAATACTCACCTGTTTTTAAATTTATCTTATTTATGCATGCGGGTATTTTACCTGCATGTATGCCTGTATATTACTTTGTGCTTGGTGCTCAAAAAGGCCAGAAACGAGCATTGGACCCCCTGGGATTGAAGTTGCAGAGGTTGTCAGCAAACATGTGGGGGTGGGAATTGAATTCAGATACCCCGGAAGAGCAGCCAGTACTCTTATCCACCGAGCCATCTCTCCAGCCTATGCTTGCCTGTCTTGAAATTCTTCTGCAAAACAAACCAACCCATTATCTTTAAGTGGAGCTTTATTCGGGATCTCAGAATATGGTGAGAATGAAGACAGATTCTTGAGCAAAATATCAGGATAGAGTTCCTTTTGAAACCTCATGTGTTGGCCACTAGTGTCCACATGTCTCTCAGAGTTCTCGTCTTTGAGCTTCTACTGGAATTGTCCATTACCATCTCCTTCCTGCACGTTAAAGCTTTTCTAGTCCAGAGTACCAAACTCCTGCACATTTCAGCCCAAAACAGGTAAGCCGAGGGAGGACAAAGGATCACTTAGGTTCTTCAAAGCAACAGCCCCACTTCTCTACCAATTTGTGTCTTAATTTCTTTTTCTATTGCTGTGCTAGAAATCGTCTCCTAAAGCAACTTAAGTGGGAAAACTTAAGGGTTCACAGTTCAAGGATACAGCCCACTATGTCAGGTAACTTATAGCTGGGTTTCAAAGACGTCAAAGGCAACAGGAGCTTGAATTAGCTAGTCACATTGTGGCCACAACCATCCCAGGATAAATGCTCTCTTAGCTCTCAGTTTGCTTCATCTATTTTATACAGTCTAGGAGTCCCCAAACAGGAAACTACACCACCTATGAGCATAATTAACATACCGCACACAGGCATGCCACCATTCCTGGGTGACTATAGATTCAAGATGACAAGATTAAGAATCACACCCTACTTGTGCTGTTTGGTCTTTTTATATTTATTTAAATCTTTAAGTTTTCAATTTTTTATTTTTCAGTGGTCAATATCTATTGCACATATTGTTAGGTGTCATACAGACAGTTTAAGTAGTAAGACATTACCATATCCACTATCCAAACCGTTCCTTTTTTCAGTTTCTCCATCTTTCCTCCTGCTAATCTCTTCCCTGCTTTCTTTTTCTGCTTTCATGTCACATATATGTCATATAAAATGTTTTAGATCTTTATACAAAATCGAGGTTCCATAAATAAAAGAATATACAATCTTTGTTTTTCCGAGTCTCAGTTTGCTTAATATGGTGATCTCAACTTGCATCCATTTTCCAGAAACAATATTATTTCATTCATTTTTTTGAATGTCCCCATTCTTATTAATTTTTTCCAACAATATATTGAAATCAAATTCTTTCCTCTTCCCTGACTCCTCCCAGATCCTCCTCACCTCTCTTCCCACATAAATTCATGTTCTCTCCCTCTCTATTTCTTTCTCCCTCAAACATACACACACACACACACAGACACACACACACACACACACACACACACAAATAAGTAAATAAATAAATAAAAATAAACGAACGACCATCCCCATAAAGGATGTATTTTAGGAAGCCTCTACAGTAGAAGGTTTCCATGTGGCTTTTCAAAAGCCCGTTGCCTTAGTTGTCCCTCACTACAGCCCCCTTTCCTTGCCTTCCCATACCTCTCCCTATTTAACCCTTCTAGTCCAGTTTCCCTAAGTCTTTTATCACATTTTCTCTCCCTTCCTGGGAAGATCCCCTCCTCCATTTCCATCCTTCCTTAGTTACCTGACCTCTATTGTTATTTGAACAGAAAGACACATATCTAACCTTAAAAGCTAACGTCCACATAGAAGAGAAAATGTGCAATATTTCTCTCTCTGTGTCTGGGTTATCTCACTCGGGATGGTTGTTTCAGCCTCCACCCATTTACCTGAAAATTTCATAGTTTCGGCCTTAACAGCTGAATAATATTGCATTGCATAGCTTTGCCATATTTTCCTTTCCTGTTCATTACCTGCTGATCATCTAAGCTGCTTCCAATTTCTGGCTCTTATGAATAGAGTAAGAAAGAACATGGATGAGCACATACCTCTGAGGTAGAATGTAGAATCTTTTGGGTATATGTTCAAGAGTGATATGGTTGGATCTTGTGGTAGATCAGTTTTCGGCTTTCTGAGAAACCTCCTCAGTGATTTCCATACGGGTTGTACCAGTCTGCACTCCCACCAGCAATGAATAAAATGTTCCACTTTCCCCATTCGAAACAGCATGTGCTGTCCTTTGATTTATTGATCTGGGCCAATCTGACTGGAGTAGGATGGAGTCTCAAAGTAGTTTGAATTTTCGTTTCCCTGATGGCTAGAGATGTTGACTAATTTTTAAATGTATCTCAGCCATTTGTGCTTCATGTTTTGAGAACTCTCTAGTTTTATTATCTCTGGGTTTTAAATAGGTTACTTGTTATCTTGGATTTTTCATTTTGGTTCTTTATATATTCTAGACACTAACCCTCTCTCAAATGTAGAACTGATGTTTTCCCATTATGTAGACTCTCTATATCCGAATGATGGCATCATTTGCCATACAGAAGCTTTTCAATTTCATGAGGTCCCATTTATTAATTGTTGTTCTTAGTGCCTATGTGTTTCCTATTTAGAAAGTTTTTTCCTGTGCTAATGAGCTCATGGTTATACTCCACTTTCTCTTCTATCAAATTCAGTGTATGTGGCCTTATAAAGAGTTCCTTGATACATTTGGGGCTGAGGCTTTTTTCAGGATGATAAATATGATTAAATTTGCATTCATTTATATGCAGACATCTAGTGTAATTAGCATCATTTATTGAAAATATATTTTTATCTCCAGTGTTTAATATTGCTTTTGTTGGTCAAAAATTAGGTTTTCATTCTGGGTCTTCATCTGGATTTTATTGATCACAGAGTCTGTTTTTTTTTTCCTCAGATACCACACTGTTTTTATTACTATAGCTTTGTGTATAACTTAAAATTTGGAATGCCAAGAACTCCAGCAGTTCTTCTTCTTTTTACGTTTTTAAACTCAGGATTGTTTGAGCTCTCCTTGGTGTTGTGGGTTTCTCTCTGCATGCTATGAATGTATTTTATTACCGTTGGTTATTAAAGAAGCCATTTCAGCCAATAACTTAGGAAAGACACCTGGAAAATATAAACAGAGATATAGAAAGCAGGCAGAGTCAAAGTGATGCCATGTAGCTGCCGAAAGAAGAAAGACGCCAGCTGCCAGCCAGAAGCTTATCGGTAGGCCGCAGTCTCATGGTGATTCACAGGTTAATAGAAATGGGCTAATTTAAGATATAAGAGTTAGCTAGAAATATGCATAAGCTATTGGCCAAACAGTATTGCAATTAATATAGTTTCTGTGGTGTTATTTGGGTCTGGATGGTCAGAAAATGAATGAGCAGTCTTACTCTACACCTTGCCTTTGTTTTGTTTTCTTTCCATATGAAACTGAGAATTGCCCTTTCAAGGTACGTGGAGGAATATAAAGAAATATTCATGGGGATTACATTGAATCAGTAGAGTTATTTTTGTTAAGCTGGCCATTTTTATTATATTAATATATCTTCTGGTGTTTTCCTCAACTTTTTCTTCAATGTCTTTAAGATTTTATTATGTTAGTATTTAACTTGATAGGATGAAGTTGTCCTAAGATGTCTTGAGATTTTTCTGAGTGATAATGTTTCCTGATATCTTCTTCAATGTGCTTGTCACTTGTATATCTGAAGGTTAATACTGTCTCTCTCTCTCTCTCTCTCTCTCTCTCTCTCTCTCTCTCTCTCTCTCTCTCTCTCTCTCTCCCCCAAATGGGTTTGTGTGTGCTAATGTTATATACTGCTGCTTTGCTATACGTGCTAATCAACTGAAAAGATTTCATGATGGAATCTTGTGGTCTTTTATATAGAAAATCATATGATCTGCAAATAAGGCTTTGAGTTTTCACTTTCTCTTTGAATGTTTTTGGTCTCCTTCAGTTGCCTTATTGCTATACTTAAGACTTCAAATAGAGGCCAGGTGTGAGTGTATGCAATAAGTTCACTCACGGCTGAGCCTCTCAACAGTCAACCATGGGTCTGGCAGGAACTCATTCAGCCTGGCTTTCCCTTACTGAAATATTAGGTACTGGTGCATTCTGAGGGATGGACAGTCATTATCATCAGTAGTGAACCCATTGAGCCTTGTACCCCCACCCTCCCCACGTCAATCTCCAATGGATAGAACTCATGGTCATACAAGAGATTCTGGTTTAATTATGGACTTCTCAAAAAATCAATGTCTGGAAGAAAACCACAGGGAGGAAGGATTGTTAGAAGTGTGGAGGAGACTAGAAAAGATATAGAGTTTACAGAAACCTGCATATAATTTATATGTGCACAAAATTGTCAAAGAAAAAATTCAATAAAAATTTTAAGAGAAAAGACATCCACCCTTAAGTTGGACATCAGCTTGGGCCATGGAGCAAGATCACGTCTCCAACATTTCCCCAAGGCTTCATACTTCATATGTGGTGCTTCCATTGCTGGACAGTTCAATTGGCTTTAAATTTGGACCTAGAGGTTGCTTCTTGAATTATCAGTGTCAGATGAAAATAGAGAATCGTGTGTCCAAATCACACATGACTTTATACTATTTCCTTGGCTACTTGGTTCTTCTATATTCTTTTTACAATAAAAATAATAACTATACACGTCTTTCCCCCCTTTATTGAAGATATTCTTTCTCACATCATGGAGTATTACATAATAACCTAATAATGGTTTCCCCTCTTTCTGCTCCTTCAAGTTCCTACGTAACTCCCCTCCTATTCCCTTTACAGAAAGGACCCATTTCCTTTCTGTATCTCAATAGAAAACAGGCATCTAAGGGATAATAAGAACATATAATAAAATAAACTTTAATAAGAGAAAACAAAAAGTAACACATTGGAGGTGAGCAAGACAGGCAAGCAGCAGCAGAAGAGTCCAAACAAGGTGCAGGAAACAGGGACCCACAGGTTCTCACACGAATCCTATAAAATCAGTAGACAGGAAACTGCAATACATATGAAGAGGACCTGGTGCAGACCTATGGCCCTGTGCTTGCTGATTCCGTCTCTGTGAGTTCATATGAGCTTTGATCAGGTTGGTTTAGTGGACCTTGTTTTCCTCGTGTTCTCCATCCCCTCTGGCTCTCGAACTCTTTCTGCCACCTCTTCCACAAGGTTTCCTCAGACATAAGGGAGGGATTTGACAAAGACATCCCATTGGAACCTGAGTGTTCCAAGGTCTCTCACTCTCTCTGTAACATCTAGCTATAGGTCTCTCACTCTCTCTGTAACATCTGGCTGTAGGTCTCTCATTCTCTGCATGATGCCTAGCTGTGCCCCTCTGCTTTGTTCCCTTCTGCTACGGGAGGAAGCATCTCTGATGATGCTTGAATAAGTCACTAATCTAAGAGTATAACAAAATTTTATTGAGAGACATTTTATTGCTAAATTTTATTCATATCTATCTATCTATCTATCATCTATCTATCTTTCTCTCTCTCTATCTATCTCTCCATCTATCTATCTATCTCTGGATCAGTAGTTAGTATTTGGTTTTATTCTAGGTCCCTGGTCTTTATAACCAGAGTTCTTGGTTATCCTGCAGTGTCAGGTATGTATTCCATCTTGTAGAGGAGCCTATAGTCCAATATAATTTTTGGTTGGTCATTCCCACAAGTTTGTGCCACAATAGCCTGACTATATCTTGCAGGCAGGACACCATCATAGATCCAAGAGTATGTGGCTTGCCTGGTGTTTACATTTTTATTTGTGCAGCTTACAGAGTACCAAGAAAAATTAGAACCTAGGGGTGAAGGAAGTATGTGGCATCAGCTCAACTTCTCAACGTTCAATGAGTTTTGTAGTTGGTACCTTCAGCAATGGGGCCTCACTGTCAGTTTGTGAAGTGTAACCTATAGTCTTGGCAACAGCCTTTCTCGTTTGAGGATTCTTATGGGACCCCTTTAACTAACAACTCAATTAGATGAAACCCAGTCTCAGTACTTGAAGCTTCATTTGGTAACGAGATGGTCAATTAGGGCTCCGTCTCCCCATCATTTGGTGATTTCATTTAGATAGCCTGCATATATGTACATACTAATTAGGAAGCTCTTACTGTTTTGGGTTTCCATACTACCCCTCCAAAGGCCCTGAATTTTAGAGGGTTCTCTCCATATTCTCTTCACTGTCCCCTTCTGCCTCCACATTTCTACTTGATCCTCTGTTACAGACCGACACAACCCATGCATAGCTTTCTATTCTGTTTTCCTTTCCTAATGACATCTGTCTGAACCCCCACTCACTTAATATGTAACTAACCTCACTTGTTCTATGGATCTTAGCTTGTTTATCATTGACTTAAAAGCTAACATCCACATTTTAGGGGATATATACTGTAGGTCCATATTTTTACATGGCATGACAGCCAGGCTCTCATGCTATAGACAGTACCTTAAGAAGAAGTCACATAACCTTTTAGACAGGCTGCCGTTAACCTAACAAAAGGTCAGGACGTTGCTCTGGGGTTTTTGTTGTTGTTGTTGTTGTTTCTTGTTTTTTTTTTTTTTTAATTTGGAGAATGTGTGAATAAAGACCAGGACGATGTGACAGAGGAGGAGACACAGGTAGATGTGGATGTGACTAAAAGCCATTTACCTTGTTACCTAGGAAACAGAATACTAATGACTTTACCCCTCGGTTTATGTTTTGGTATAAAAGCTGTTTGGAGAATAAATGAGAGGAATTTTTCAGAAGGTGAAATCAGGATTTTAATGAGGGATTACTGAGAATGCCCCTCCCGATAAAGCCATGTGCGTTGTGTCTTTATTCCCACACCTCCACGCTGGTCCAGAGAAATAATTTATGGTTGGGGCTACCACCAGACCATGACCATAATGGCACGCAACGTAGGGCTGATCTGCAAACCCCACAAAATATGGAAGAAGTACGAAGGAGAACGTGAGGAACCTGCGAGTAAAAATTTCACCACAGGTGGATATGTGAGTATTGAGCACTCAAAAATAAAAATCAAAATTTAAAAAAGTATAGAGAAGCAAGACAAAATTTAAATCGGAAATAAAAATTTGTAAATGATAAAAAAAGAGTATTCAGTTATCCATGTTGATAGCTAGAGAAAGTTATAGGGGAGCAGAAACAAAGGCAGAAGTTTTTAAAATCTGTAAGGTGGCCCAAGAATCGCCTTGGTTACTGCTGAGATTGAGGTGCCACATGCAGGTCCAGTAGCCAGCGAAATCTCACCCAACTGAGCATAAAAGGCAAGCAGGAGTAAGTTTAGAAAACAAATTTTACCCCAGAGTCAGTCAATAAAACAGAGGAGAGGATTCAAAAATTCTCTTAATTTTATGATTAAAAGTTAAAAAAAAATGATAGTTAAACAGGTGCAGCTATGCCTGACAGAGCTTGTGATGACAGGTTACAAACAGAGAGAGCCTGTGTCTTACCCCTGCCATTTGGCGTGGTTTCAACTAGAAGCAAAAAGGCGGGTTTCAAAAAAAAAGTAACCTCAGGAAACTGCAGCTTTAGGACAATTAAAAATAAATAAGCAGATTAAATGTCCTTCTTTTCCATTTCACAATTTATCCTTCTTAGTCAAAAATCTACTGATTGTAGACATGTAACTTCATATCCAAGATGGATTGATAACAGTTCCTTTGATCTTCCTATATGCTTTAATCAGTTTTCAATACTGTGGAACTATAGTAAAGTTTTAAAGTCAGAGATTGTGATACATTTTAAAAAGTTCCGTAATTGTACAGGATTTTAAGATTGTTTAGGCTATCCTGAGTTTTTATTTTTCTTATAAAGTTGAGGATTGTTCTTTCGAGGTCTGTGAGAAATTTTGCTTTCTCTTTCTTCCCCCCGCCCCGTGTGTGTGTGTGTGTGTGTGTGTGTGTGTGTGTGTGTGTGTGTGTGTGTGTGTGTGTGTGTGTGCGTGCGCGCACGCACACACACACACACTATTATTATATACTGTTGCTTTGCTGCAGGTGCTATTCAACTGAAGAAATTTCCTGATGGAACCTTGTGGTCTTTTATGTATAAAATCATATGCTCTACAAATAAGGCTGCTTTGAGTTTTCAGTTCCTCTTTGAATCTCATTGGTCTTATTGCTCTAGTTAAGACTTCAAGTAGAGTCCAGGTGGCGATGGTGTATGCCTTTAACCCCGTCACTGTGAATTTGAGGCCGGCCTGGGCTACAAGCGAGTTCCAGGACAGGCTTCAAGACAAGATTGTTCTTCATTTTAATGGACTAGCTGTGTTTTTCACTCTGCTTAGGACGGTGTTGACTGAGGGTTGTTTTTTCCTTCTAGTACCTTTTGTACAGATGGATTGGTTCACAAAATTAGCTAAAACTTGTTTTATTTATGAAATATTTTTTCTTTCTCCAGAGATTTCCATTGATAATTCTGTTGGGTAAAATAGTATGGTGTGGCTTGGAGAATTTCAATCTAGGGTGCTCTGACTTTAAGAGTCTCCATTGAGAAGCAGGTGTTTATTTTAATGAATCTGTCTTTATATGTGACGTGGTCTTTTCCCCTTGGAGTTTTTAATATACTTTTTTTCTGTTTGGTTATTACGTGTCATGGAAAGATTCTCTTGGGATTTTGTCTATTTGGTGTTCTGTATGCCTCTTATATCTTTATAGGAATCTCTTTCTTTATGATGGGGAAATTTTCTTCTATAATTTTATTAAAAATATTTTCTGTGCCTTTGACCTGTGTGTGCTTATTCTTTTTCTCCGTAACTGTCATTCATAGGTTTGGTCTTTTCACAGTGTCCCAGATTTCCTTGATGGTTTGTGATTGTATCTTTTTTAGATCTTACATTTTCCTTGACTTAGTTTATGTATTTCAGCTATTTTGTTCTTCAAGACAATGCAGATATTTCCCTGCATGGTTTTTGAAATCTATTAGTGATTTGTTTGACTTACTAAATTTTTCATCTTCATTTTACACATTTTATATTAGTTTGGGTTTTCTTTAGTGATTCTATTTCCTTGGTAAAGTCTATTTTCATTTCTTGAGTAGGTTTTATTACCTCATTCAACTGTTATTAGTTTGCGCTCTCGTGGTCTTCATTAAGGCATTCATTCATATCTTATTTAATGTCCTTTAACATATTCATAATTTGTAATTTGAAATCCCTGTCTTGTCCTTCAGCTAAATTGCTTTTCTCAGGGTTATTGGCTCTGAGAAGAGACATTTTTTGTCTTGGTTGTTTGTATGGATCGAGGTATCTGGAGTCATGTTGTTTGAAGTATTTCTTGGTGTGGATGTCTAATCTTGTCTTTGTTAGGTGCGTTTTCTGTTAGTTACTTGCTTTTGTCTGCTCTGGGACCTCCTAGACACATGGTGGCTGTGTAGTCTCTGAATCCCAGCCAAGAGTGGTGCCTGTGGGGTCAGTTCTGCATTCCTGCCTAGTATGGTGGCTCTAGAGTCCTTTATAGAGAACGATTCTTCCAGTAAATGGGAGACCACAAAGAAATGGAGATGAGTTAGAGGGGCGATGGGGACAGTCGGGGAAGAACTAGTGGGACCCTGGGTCTGCACCAAGAGGCCAAGTCCCTCAGGGGTTGAGGTGGCTGGCCAGAGGAGCTTCTTCGGGCAGGCTGCAGCAGAGCTGAGAGCAAGGCTAGAGAGATCAGAATGGAGGAGAGGATGGAGGACAAAGATCACCTATGTGATTCCTAGCCTGGTGTGGTGGCTGTGGGTCCCTGGTACAGAGTTCTTCTTCAGGTCAGTGGAGTTACAGAGAATGGAGATGGAGTAGAAGGAAAGGCTTAAAATGAATGTGCCAGTATCTCTTTGGTAGGCTAACATAGTGTCCTTGGTGTATGCAGTCAGGAGCACTATGTCTGGATGACATGAAAGTTCCACATTTGGGTTTGGTGAGAAGTCTATACTGATTTTGAAAGTGAGTAGAATTATTTACACTCTCAGAAAGTGTATATATTGGATTCCCTTTCTCTGGATCATTTCCAGCATTTATCGTTGCTTTTTTTTAAAAAATTGTTTTTATTAAGCCATATTTTTTCTCCACTCCCCTTCCTTCCTTTTCCCTCCCCTTCTACCTTCTCCCATTATCCCCACACTCCCAATTCACCCTTTTTCTACTTCCCATGTAGATTAGATCCACATATGTCTCTCTTAGGGTTCTCTTTGTTGTCTAGGTTCTCAGGGATTGTGAAATGTAGGCTGGCTTTTCTTTGCTTTATGTCTAAAACCCACTTATGAGTGAGTACGTAGTATATTTGACTTTCTGGGTCTGGGTTACCCCAGTCAATATGATGCTTTCTAGATCCATCCATTTGCCTACAAATACCCTATTGTGTGAATGTACCACATCATCTTTATCCATTCTTTGGCTGAAGGGCATCTAGGTATTTCCAGGGTCTGGCTATACCAAATAATGCTGCTATGAACATAGTTGAGCACATGTCCTTATGGTATGATCGAGCATCATTTAAGAATATACCCAAAAGAGGTATTGCTTGGTGTTAAGGTAAGTTGTTGCCTAATTTTCTGAGAAATTGCCATTCTGATTTCCAAAATGGCTGTACCAGACTGCACTCCCACCAAGAATGCAGGAGTGTTTCTTTTTCCCCACATCCTCTCCAGCATAAGTTGTCATCAGTGTTTTTGATAAGGGCCATTCTTACAGGTGTGAGATGGAATCTCAGAGTTGTTTAGATTTGCATTTCTCAGATGGCTGAGAATGTTGAGCATTTCCTTAAGTGTCTTTCCGCCATTTGGGATTCATCTGTTGAGAGTTCTCTGTTTAGGTCTGTACCCCATTGGAGTATTTTTTCTTTTCATGACCACTTTCATGAGTTCTTTATATATTTTGGAGATAAACCCTCTGTATAATGTGGCGTTAGTGAAGATCTTTTCCCATTGTGTAGGCTGCTGTTTTGTCTTGTTGGCCGTGTCCTTTGTTTTACAGAACCTTCTCAGTTTCAGGAGGTCCCATTTATTAATTGCTGCTCCCAGTGTCTGTGCTACTGGGGTTATATTTAGGAAGTGATCTCCTGTGCCAATGCACTCAATTATACTTCCCACTTTCTCTTCTATGAGGTTCAGTGTGGATGGCTTCATGTTGAGGTTGTTGATCCATTTGGACTTTAGTTTTGTGCATGGCAACAGATATGGCGATACCTATTTTCATTATTCTACATGTTGATATCCAGTTATGCCAACACCATTTGTTGATTATGCCTTCTTTTATCCATTTTATTTTAATTTACTTTGTTGTACATGACTGTTTTGACTATCCTGGGTTTTTTTTTTTTTTTGCTTTTCCATATAAAATTGAATATTGTTCTTTCAAGTTCTGTGAAGCATTTTGCTGGGATTTTGATGGTTGATTGCTTTTGGTAAGACTGCCATTTTTACTATGTTAATTCAACCAACCCAAGAGCATGTGAGATTTTTCCACTTTATGGTGTCTTTTTCAATTTCTTCAAAGATTTAAAGTTCTTGTCATACAGGTCTTCCACTTCATTGGTTAGATTTACTCCAAAATATTTTAATGTTATTTGTGACTATTGGGAAGGGTGATGTTCCTCTGATTTCATTCTCAGTCCATTTATCCCCCATGGAAACAAAGAGCTACTGATGTTTTTGAGTTAATCTTGTATCCTGCTACATTACTGAAGGTGTTTATGAGTTTTAAAATTCCTTGTTAGAATTTTTGGGGTCACTTATGCAAATTATTATATCATCAGCAAATAGTGAGTGTTTGACTTCTTCTTTTACAATTTGTATCCCTTTGGTCTCCTTCTGTCGTCTTATTGTACTACCTAGAACCTCAAGTACTATATTGAATAGATACGGAGAGAGAGGACAGCCTTGTCTTCTTGCTGATTACAGTGGGATCACTTTGTTTCTCCCTATTTAGTTTGATGTTGGCTGTTGCCTTGCTGTATATTGCCCTTATTATGTTTAGGTATGTTTCTTGTATCCCTGCTCTCTCCAAGACCTTTACCATGAAGGGATGTTGTGTTTTGTAGAAGGCTTTTTCAGCATCTACTGAGATCAGCATGTGGTCTTTCATGCTTCATTTTGTTTACATGGTAGATTACATTGACAGATTTTTATATGTTCAACCATCCCTGCATCTGTGGGATGAAGCCAACTTGATCATGGTGTGTTCTTGGATTTGATTTGTCAGTATTTTATTGAGTATCTTCGCAACAATGTTCATGAGTGAGATTGCTCTGTTATTCTCTTTCTTAGTAATGTCTTTGTATCGCTTGGGTATCAGGTCATAAAAAGAGTTTGTTTTTTTCTGTTTTTATTGTGTGAAGAATTCTGTGCTGAAGCCATCTGGTCCTGTGCTTTCTTTTTTCTTTTTCCTTTTTTCCTTTTTTCTTTCTTTCTTTCCTTTTTGTTAGAGGGGAGACTCTTGATAACTGTATTTTTTCTTTAGCAGTTATAGGTCTCTTTAATTTAGTTTGCTTAGCTGGTCTTGATTTACATTTGGTAAGTGATATTTATCTAGAAAATTATCCATTTCCTTTAAGTTTTCCAATTTTATGGAATACAGGTTTCTGAAGTTTGACCTGATGATTCTCTGGATTTCTCCCATGTCTGCTGTTATGTCCCCCTTTTCATTTCTGAGTTTGCTTAGTTGGATATTCTTTCTCTTTTTATTTATTTTTATATTTATTTATTTTTTCTGTATCATGGATTAATTTTTTCTCATTTTTTATTAAAAATTTCCATCTCCTCCCCTCCTCCTCCCCCTTCCGATATTCTTACTCTACGTTTTGGATAAAGGTTTCTCTACAATTTTGTTGATTTCAGCTTTCAATTTGATTATTTCCTGCTGTCTAGTCCTACTGGGTGAGTTTGCTTCTTTTTGTTCTAGAGTTTTCAGGTGTTCCGTTAACTTACTAGTGTGGGATTTTTCCAGCTTCTTTATGTAGGCATTTAGTGCTATAAACTTTCCCCTTAACACCACTTTCATCGTGTTCCATAGGTTTGGGTATGTTGTGTGGTCATTTTCATCGAATTTTAGGAAGTCTTTTGTTACTTCCTTTATTTTTTCCTTGACCCATTGGTGATTTAGGTGAGCATTGTTTAGTTTCCATGTGTTTTGTGGACTTTCTGGAATTAGTGTTGCTACTGAATTCTAATTTTAAGCCATGGGGATTTGATAAGATACATGGGGTTATTCCATTTTTTTTAATGTCTGCTGACGTTTGCTTTATTACGTAGTATGTGGTAAACTTTTGGGAAGGTTCCATGAGGTGCTGAGAATAAGGTATATTCTACCATATTTGAATTCTTACTGGAGAGAGTTAAAGTCATGATGTAGTTTCAATAGGCATTTCCTGTATGACTAAAGATGTTGGGCCATATTTATTGTCTGTCCACTTACACTGCATATTTTGAGAACCATTTTTTTCATTTCAGTACTCCATTTTGAATAGGCTGTCTGAATGCTTTAATTTAAAGTAATGGTTTCATATATAAAATACAAATTATATAGATACTAATCATCTACCAATGATGTTTTCCATTGTACAAACATGCTGTAGTTCAGTTCTACAATCTATTATCGTTGTACACCATCCTTGAAACTCCATATGATAGTCTTTGACAAGTTTAGTATTATTTCCTGAGCTCTTGGACTCCCTTTCAGAAAGTCCTAGTCTGAGCTTGTATTTATTTGTTTTCCCTGGTTTCATATATTTTTAATTTCATGTCTTTTTAGTATTATCCCTGGTAAGTGTCTCAATTAAAATGTAATTATATAATTTTCCCTTCACTATTCTCACTCCCATCCCTTCCCTCTACCCTGCCTCATCTTCTCTCTATTCAATGATCCCCCTTTCTTCCGTTGTACTTATTACATATATTGCCACATAAATATATTAAACAACCTGCTGAATTCATTTTAATGTTACTGCATGGATGCAACTTCAGAGTAGAACACTTGGTATTTAATAACCAATTAGGGGTCTCACCACTGGGGAAGATTATTTCTCCTGCACTCAGCTTTCCAGAGTTCTCTGTAGTTCTTTACCTAGGAGTGAGGATCCCTGAGAGTTCTTCCTTTCATGTTAGTATGTCTATGGGGGGCCTACTTTCTCAGGTTGTGCTTAGGCACTCCTATTGGTAAGGTTTCACGGTTGAAGCATGTCTGTACTTTTTAGGATGCAGAATCTCACAGCAGACCTCCTGGTACTTTGACTCGTCCAATCTTTCTTCTCTTCTTCCATGATGTTCCTGAGTCTTAGGTACAAGCGCTGTATTATAGATGTGTCCATTGGTTTTGGGAACCCCAGTATCAGTTGTTCTTTGTATTTTGAATAGTCATGGTAATTTGTAATGGTCTCTTTCTGCTGCAAAGAGAAACTTTGCAGAAACTTCTTCAATGGAGGTTCAGAGCTACACTTGTCTGTGGGCATAAGGATGAGTATTTAGAATGCAGTTAGGAATTATGCTGGTTTAGTAAAGACACCATAGAATGTTCTCTAAGACACATGACCTCACTAGCCCTGCACATATCCTTCCCGTTGAATGGGCCTTATGCCTTATTAGACCGCTGTTGGTTATTGTCGAGATATGAGCTTACTATTCCACTTTCAGTGCTATAAGAGCATCTAGTTATTTTTGTGGCTCATAGGTGCCACGGTGTCCCATCCTGTCAGCTTACACATGATCTCTGATATTATGAAAACTAGCCCATGTTGTTTTGAACGCTTCTTGAACACTCTTCAGCAACATCTCAAAAGAGGATTTTCATGCCTAATACTCAAGTTTCTGCTAGGCTATGGTTCTTGGAGACATCATTGTCAGCTCAAGAGTCACAGCATATGCGCGTGCACACACACACAAAACTGATATAAAATATATAAGTTTTTTCTAAGAGCAACAAAACATCAGACCACAAACGTTAGAGATGTATGAGTGGGGAAACATCATTCACCGATAACAAATTTGCACATCCAATTTATTTTTTTTTATTTTTTATTTTTTATTTTTTTGGTTTTTCGAGACAGGGTTTCTCTGTGGCTTTGGAGCCTGTCCTGGAACTAGCTCTTGTAGACCAGGCTGGTCTCGAACTCACAGAGATCCGCCTGCCTCTGCCTCCCGAGTGCTGGGATTAAAGGCGTGTGCCACCACCGCCCCGGCTTGCACATCCAATTTAAAAGTCAGGAGGGGAATAACAAAAAAGTTTAGTTTATCATATGATCCAGCTACAACACTCTGACATATGTTCAAAGGTCTTGACATCCCTCTCCATGGATACTTGGTCATCCATGTTCAACTCAACTCTATTCACAATAGCGAGGAAGTGGGAACCACCTAAATACTCTTCAGCTGACAAATGGATAATGATGATGTGGTACATATACACCATGTAATATTTGGCTATAAAGACAAGCATAACCTCTCTAGGCTGTTAATATTATAGAAAGCTTTCTTAACTTCTTTCACCTTAAATCATGACACATAGTAGTGGTGAGTATATTATTAGATGCTGGCTGTCATAGTCTTTTAGGACTTAATGTACATTGCTCAAGGCACTTCCAAAGCTTCCACTGAAAAATCAGCAGTCATTTTCACAGGTTTCCCTTTATACCTGGTGTGTAGTTTTTCTCTTACAATTTTAAATGTACATACTTTGTTGTGTATAATTGGAATATTAACTGTGATATATTGTGGGGATTTTCTTTTCTGGTCTTTTCTATTTGGTGTTCTATGTTTTCAGTGTGTTAGATGGGTGTATCTATTCTTAGTTTGGGGATTGTTCCAGGAGCTTGTTGAAGACCTGGTCTATGCCATAGGCTTGCTATTGTTCCCCATGATTTATGCTTATTAGTCATTTTTTCATATTACCCCACTTTTTGATTTTCTATGATCCCAGCTTATTTGGTCTAGGTTCGCTGCTTGATCTTTAAGCTCAATCTTTTTGATTTCATTGAGATCTTTCTTTGTGTCTTCTTTCAATTCCTTGAATTCTTTGAGAAGGTTTATCATTTTTTTTAACTTCTGTGCCCTGAACTTATGTATGAAAATCTCATTGGTAAGCATTTTTCTGACTCTTGGGTTCTAGAGAGAAGATACTGTCTTGATCTTTTATATTGTTCATATACCTAAGATGAGATCTGGGTATGTGCACATCCTTTGTTAGTTCTGAGTCTGTGAATGATGGAGCAGGGTTGGGGTAAAAAGAAGATGAATGGCTGTGTTAGGTCTTGAAGTTGGAAACGGCTTGGGGGGTAATGAATTCAGATGGACAGAGGCTACTGGACCAGCACATAGGTTGTTCTTCCTGTTCCAAGATGGGAGTATGGGAGTAGACAAGTCTGAGTGGAAATGTTGGATCTGATATTAGAGATTCCTATGATGTGGTGAGTAGGTAGACAGGATACTGGGCCAAGCAAGACCTCTTCTGCAGTGAAGTCAGGAACGCGAGACTAGGCTGGTGTGCCAATTGTGGGACCCAGGATACATGGAATCTTTTAGAAAAAGCCTGGGTGACTTTGCCCTATTTAATTCTTATTGCAATGCTGGGATTTGAAATCAGGTCTTTGTACATAGTAGGCAAACACTGTACCACTGAGCCTGTGCCCGCAATCGAGTAAATGCACATTAATAACTTATAAATAGATTATATGTCTTATACCATAAACAAATCAGTAATGATAGTATGAGTAACGGCAAATTTATTTCTTCCTCTCTGCCTACACAGTTCAATTATTTGTCTCACTCAGTGAATTAAGATGTACAAAATAATCATTAAAACAATGTGTTGCTCGGTTTCACAAGGAAAGCTCTTACTACTCCCTATTGTGGATGATGTCACAGTTTTCTGCATGTTGGTTTGTTGTGATGTTGGTGTTCGGACCCAGAGCCCAGAGCATGTAGGCAGAGCTCTCCTGCTGAGCTGCATCTCAGTTCTGTTATGGTTTTAACTATTATGGAATGAGAAAGTTCCTTTCCCTTCTCAGAGATATGAACAGTTTGTTATCAGATTAGTTTGCGATTTATCACTTTTATTATTTATGATTGATAGAGACACATTCCATATTATAGTTTGTTAACACCGTGGGTTGGGATACATTTTTACTAATGATAGGCCTTTGATCCTGACATATCATGTGATTTATATATTACTGAATTTTCTAACAACAATTTCTCTTTATCAGTTTCCTTTTATTTCCTTGAGTATGTTTGGCTGGTTTCTTTATTGTCTACAATAATACCCATTATCATTTTACTACATGCTACATATGTAGAATGTAGAATGGCTTCTTTCCTGTATTCCTTTGATTTTCTATAAGATGTGATGAACTTGAGATTTAGTGTCCATTTAACTGTAGAATACTTTGGGAAAATTCTTCTTATTGTTCTTGGTCACTTTATAGTTCTGTATTTTCCTGAGTCATCTAAGCTGTATTTCTACAATATTGGCCACTCCAATTAAATGTTTAAATACTTGGATAAATATCCCACATGTTCTCATTTTTATCACAGTGAAAGGCTGCACATACAAATGTAAATGAAATATAAGCATGCACATGAAAATAGACACAAATCGTCCTCAGTCACCTTTGAAAAGACATAGCTTTTTCTTTTGAAATCCAGGCTCCCTAAGAGACCTGACATAGAGCAGGACCCCTGTTTTCCCTGACTACCTGAGGAAAGGCAGTTTCCCCTGGTCTGCAGGAGCAAACTTACCACAAATTAACTGTTTCACATGCAAATGTCCCTGCGTCCACAGAGCATGTCATCTTGCTCTTGCTCTTTTTGAATATTCCTTGGCTTGGAGAGCTGAAATTTATAAAAAAGAAATGTAGAGCAGGCATTCACAGAAATTAGACTTTTATAGGTATTGGAAAAAGAGACCAACTCCAGAGGAATGGAATTTATTCCTGGCATCTTTCACTCTGTGGACATTCACCGCATCTCCATCCACACAGCCCTTATCCTGGAGTCTTCCACTCTGTGACATGGAGCATCTCTCCATCCACACAGTCTGTTTTACCTCTCATTTCATTTCATAGCATTCTACTCAAAGATAACTTTTATATTTCATTGATTTTGGAAAGAAATGTATATTTTGAGACTATGTTGAGTTCACTGGTTATTTTCATTGAAGTGTAATTTTAAATGTGATAGACCCGGGCCCCAGCAGATCTGTGGCCATAGCACAGTCCCGGAATCCATGAGCACACTGACTCTGACCCAGAGCCAGTGAAAGAAACATACCCAGAATTTGGAAAATGATCCAGCAAAAGAGACACCTTATCCCTGATACCAGAAACAGAGAAAGACACCCTGACCCTGAAACCGGAGCACACTTGTCCCCTAGAATCACAGCCAGTTAAAGAAATATGACCTGACTCTGAAAGTAGAGACAGAAGACAAAAAAAGGACCAGTAGGAGAAACAGTTTGGCACCAAAATCAGAGCCATCTCTGACCCTGACCAACTGAAACATGAAACCAACCAATTCCTCAGAAGGAAAATCCAACCAATTCCTCAGCAGGGAAGTAGGTGCTTCTAGTCTAGAGGTGTGACTTCCTCTTGACTTTAGCAGTAGGCAGCCTCTTCCAGTTAAAGAGGCAGGACTGCCCCGACCTTCACCTGACCTTAACCTATGGCCTAGTCAGAGTCTGAGTCAATCCCAGGTCTGTAGCTATGCAGGCTTGAAATTCCCCAGGCCCTTCCCTCTTGTCATCCCTACTATAAAGCCCCCATCCCAAACTGCTCAGGGTCTCTCCTGTTCCTTTCCTTCTGCTACTACTGCTGCTGCTGCTGCTGCTGCTGCTCCAAATGGATGGAGAGGTCAAAGATAACTTGCAATAAAGACTCTTTCCTTTGCATTGGATTCAGTCTCTCGGTGGTATTTTGGGGATCTAGACTTTGGGCATTGTTGATGTTTCTTTCCCACCTGGTCCCTCACCCATTTAGTCCCCCACAGACGTTTATATTAATTATAAACTGCTTGGCTTATTAGCTCAGGCTTAATATTAACTAGGTCTTACAACTTAAATTACCCTATAATTCATGTCTATGTTTAGTCATGTGGCTTGGTACCTTTTATCATTGAGGCATTCTCATCCTGCTTCTTCTGTGCCTGGCTTGCAACTGCGTCTCTGTTTTTCCTCTTCCCAGAATTCTCTTAGTCTTGTTGCCCCACCTATACTTCCTGCCTACTACTGGCCAATCAGCATTTTATTAAAAAATGAGTGACAAATCTTTACAGTGTACAAAAGCTGTATCCCACATCAGGGCTATAACAAATCCATATATCTTACTCTTCTGCATGTACTGCCTACTAGTGCATGTAACAGTAAGACCCCTAAAATCAAGAAAGAACAGTACTCCCACTTGTCCCCAAATTTCTCTGTAGGAAATCACCCCCTTCAAGACAAACACTGGTCCATCACCAGCACTTTGCCTAGGATCCCTTCCCTTCTCTTAGTCTCTGGATCCATGTCTTTCACTGTCCTTGGAACCTCCTCTCAGAACTCTAATAAAATCTATCAAAGACTTCTGAGCTCTTTACCAACCTCACTCCTGGTTCATGTCCTGCTCCCAATTTCCCTTTCCCTCTCATGCCTGAGACATAAAACACATCTCCAGATAATCTTCCAGCCAGTCTCCTAAGTCATAAACCCTAGAATCCCTATATGGTTATCCTTTCTTGTGCATGGCCCTGATCTTTGGTTGGATCATGTCTCAACTGAAACACAGCTCAGCTATAATTGTGTTGCAGTCTTCAGAGATTGAAGCATTTAATCTTGCAGGGGAGTTCCTAAATCAGATGTTAAACAACCCCAAATATCCTAGGAAGTACCTGAAACTGACTGTATCTACTAGGCCCCTCTTTCCCCAAAGTAAACAACAAAAATTCTGTAGGTCACACTCAGACAAGCCTATCCCTAGCCAAGTCCAACTGCCTTAGAATCATAGAACAGCCAAGCAATTTGGAAGAGGTTTAGATCAGCTGAGTCCCTGGATGGACACTTTCTGAGCATTTGAGAAGCCTGCAGGCTCTGCAGTGTTCCTGATGCCCCCCTTTTGTGAGCAGTCAGTCACCCATGCTGGACTGGAATATGTGGATACAGCTGTGTCTCTGAGTCATTTTTGTTCCTGTAAGAAACCCTAATAATACTCATTGGTTCACTAACTTGGACATTGGTGCGATCCGTACTTTGTCCTGTTGTGGGCTTTCTATCTGGGATGAGTAGAGGAGTGTTGTGTCGCCCGCGGAAAAGACTTGGCACACACCAGCTCCCCCTTCACATGTCCAAACACAGATTATTTCTGGTCTATGGCCCATCAACTATCCTTGCTTTATCTCATTATGTTTTATTAGGTTCTATGATTGACATTGATTAGTGACCCTAACCACTGTCTTCATTTCCTGACAACTCCATTTCTTAGTACAAGTCCCTCTGTAAAAAGTTACCCAGAATGTAACTTCCTCTGCTGCAAAAGCATCCCTGAGTGCTCAGCTCCTGTCCAAAGGATGAACAGAAAGCATTTCCATATAGGAGGGTCTGTGGTACTGTCCCAGATCTGGGTACCTAATGTGCCAAAGGCATTGCCAATGCCCCAGAACCCGAGATCCTCCCGGGGTGTGTACAGCAGTACTTGTGGCCTACTGCGGATTTGACTGGTCTGTGCACAACTGGCATTCACAGCTTGTTAGTGACAAATCAATACCCAGATCCTAAAGACAAATCTGCCAGAGTTCCTTATGAAGCACGATGTGCCCACTGACATCTACAGAATTCACTACATGAGTCACTCTTCCCCTGATAGAAAGCAATCTCACGGTAGCCATGGTGACAGCTCTGCAGGGCCCAGCATTCTGGCTACTGCTCAGAACAATAGCATGTATGATTTCCTTAATACCCTCTCATTATACTGTGTCGGGGATCAGCAGCAAGCCTGCCACAGTAAGAATGGGGGAGCCACTGAAGGCAGAATGAGCTTGGGGGGTGTGTGGTCTGATGCCCTACAGTATCTGAAGAGACACCCATCCTCCAGCACTTGCTGTTTAGTCACAGAGGAGGCTTGTCACATGCTGCTCCCTCTAGCTGTCTGCCTCAGGCAGCTTCTCTGCTGCCACTGCTCCCTGGTATTGTGGCCCTTCCTCAGGTGTCCCTGTCTCATTCATCACCATCCTCCCTCCACATATCGCCAGCGGCAGAGGAGAGGCAAGAAGGGTGAACTAAATGTCAATACCGCGTTCCTGACAGCAGCAAGCACCTTCAAACACGGGTATGCCAGAGGACACAAAAGCAATGCTTTCCCCAAAATTCAGAATGCTAACAGCTGAGACAGATTCTATTCCATGTAAGGAGTATTATGGAGTATTTATGCTTTCTCCAAATCCAGAGTTGATGACCAACTCACTGATGACACGACATTAAAAGGTATTCTCAAGTGTGTGGTATAACTCACCTCACATCCCAGCAATCCTGACTGAGAGATAAGTGGAGCTTATTAATACAAGGCAGGCGGCCTGGTCTATATAGTGTGTTCCGTGCCAGCAAGTTTCCACTCTAAGCTCCTGCCACTCACTTTGAAGAAGTCATAACTCTGGTAAGAAATTCACATTGCCATATTCTGCAGGGACCCGAGACTGACTTAGCTGGAGCAATGCTGTAAGGAAGGTTGTCAGACCCATAGTCACGTTCCCAGATTAGTTGCCTGTGCTTGCACTGATGGAGAGCATCAGCAGCAACAGCAACGTGAAAACCCAGCACATCTGAGTCCAGGAGGTGGCTTTATATTCTACACTTGAACAGGAGGCAGCTTTGGCCTGTGTCTATAGGAGGCCTCTGTAAGTGATCCCAGGCTGCAGAAATCCTAGAGGAGACGGACTGATGATATCTGCTCACATTGTCAACAATGGAAGTCAGATCTCTGAAGAAGGTTTTGCCATCCCTCTCAGCCTGACCCAAGGATGGTTTTGCCAATCCCTATTGGTCTAAGACATTGTGGTATTTTACATGGCCGTGCTCATGTCAACAACACGTTCACCCAGGCTTCCTCCACTCACCCCTCACCTTACCTGACAGTTTGGGTTCTGCTGCAGGCATACACACTATTCCAACGCTACCCAGGGGAAGTACGAGCTGACTGCTGTTGGAAGCACTTCTCCAAGGGACTATATCTGACATGGAAAAAAAAAAAAAACTAACACACAGGAAAGGACATGGGATTTAAGATATCCAGAACCAAAACTTCAAAACGTTTTCATTATTTCCAATGAGCAAGGAAGATCCCGTCTTAAAGGGGACTTTTCCTGTACAGAGGATTGCAGAACTTACTACCATGCATAAATGTCAGGGTCTGGACTCTACCACTAACAAAAGAAGGAAAATGCTTAAAATGTGTCACTTTCATGCTAGCTGGCATCTCAGCAGCATGGCCACCAGGTGGCAGTACAATTTTAGAAATTGTGTATCCTAGAGACCTCAGCCCTTTCCATCTCTTTCCTGAATCTCTCATGGACCAGGTTTAGGTCTCTGGACTACTGACACAGGATATAACTACAGCTATGTTTTGTCTTTGGAGGACTGTGGGACAGGGGCGGGGCAGATAAGATCTTTGGCATCTGCTCTAGGTCCCTAGGCTGGGAGTATCTGCAGAATCCCCATGGTTCCAGTAGAAGCCTGAAGTGAGGTAAGAGATGAATCTGTCCTGGGAGTCAAAGTCCTTTGAGGATGTGGAGCAGTGAGTGACGGTGGAGGAAGTAGCACCCCACAGCTGAACTGCTTCAAGGACATTCACTCTACTTAGGATATGTGGGTGGCAGAAGTGGCAGAAATCTAAAGGCTCCTCTAGTTTTGAGTCCTTAACACACTGGACTATTTCACCATCCAGAGTAGGAATCTTTTAGAAAGGGCATTTTTAATGGATGATCCAGCAGAATGCCGAGTACCAAGAACAGAGCGTTTCCCTGGCATCTCTCCTCTCTCTGTCAGTGCCACTAGGCACTCCTTGCCTGCTTCACCCCTGGTTTTGTGATCTTTAATATGCCCATTACTGAAAGTACAATGCGGTTTTCAGAGGCTCTCTGCCTTAAGCTGTGACCCCCACCATGCGCTGTTGGCACTATCTCTCACTAGGAGGTGGGAGCTCTCTAGAGTCTAGACAGACTGTTTCTTCAAGACAGATTGTGAGCTTTCCCTTGTGCTTTATGAAAATTCCTACTTTACTGGACCATTAATGCTAAGATATGGGGGACTCATCATCATCTCTGCATAAGCATTACGTAGATCTCCCTCATGCCCTCCTCCCTGGAGGATATAGTACACTGTTTCTGGGTGCCATCTGCTGCCTTCCTCTGTTCTTGTTTCTCTTACTGCTAAGGTAGAATGCCTCCAGCCCTCCTCACATGAAGTATGTTTGGCTTAGGGCTAGGGTTAGGGTTAGGGTTAGGGTTAGGGTTAGGGTTAGTGTTATCGTTGTTCGTGTTATATGGAACACTGGGATACCTTTAGAACCACACTTACTTATCTTATACCTCTTCTGGATAGTTGTATAAATATCACAGATGCTCTCATTCATTTATTCAAGAGGCATTTATCATACACTCTCTATGTACTGGGCGATCTCATGAATGCTAGAAATGCTTCTAGAAACACCAAGAGGGGTCAATCACACGGCATCTACTACCGTGCCTTTGGAGTGCACACTCTGGATTGTAGGACATGCCTGCTCCTTGTTTCTAAAGCACTTTGGGATCAGGGCTGCCATGTCATATGCGGTTGTTTACCTTCTGTGGTCTTTCCACCAAGAGCGGCACCTGTCTCTACAAGGTCTGCAGCCTGTGTCTCCAACTGATTGTTATAACTTGACATGTGATAAAGACTGGGGACTTATTATTTCTGGCACAATATATCTCCGTGCATTACAAAGCCTCAGGAGAAAATCTTTTAGACAAATGTCACAAGGGAGAAAGACCTAGCTTCCTCTGGTGCAACCTCTTCAATGTCCACCCAGGAACCAGTCTTTGGATCTGTAGGATACAGGGAACTATCACATCAACAGACCCCACAGCTTGGGTGAGAAGGCTTTGCTTTAAGTATGCACAAGAAAAACATACACAAATGGTTCTGTCTGTACATGGTTGTATACGCTTCTGCACACAAAGATGATTCAGACAGAGCCCATGTCTTCTGAACTTCACAGTCCAACATGGAGTAAACAGGAATTGGTAGCCACAGGGAATATGAGTACGTATTCTTCTCTCAACCTACCCTAAATGCCAATCTACCGAGGCCTGCCCTCCTGCACTCTACAGAGGAGGAATTTGACTGAGAGGTATTTGATCCCTTGAGTATGAAGTGATAAAATGCACATACAGGTATGTCCCTCATTGAGCTCAGACATCTATCCACTTGCCAGGACAACAAAATGCTCAGACTCTACTTGCAAAGGTGTGTCTTCCATTGAGTATACATCTAAAATTCCCAGCTCCCAGCACGAGCTTGTTTCTATAAATGTGTTATGTAAGATCTGAAAATTGCTTCTCTAAGCTGATGGGACATGTGCTTCCCTTCTTTCGATTTCCAATACTTGTCTTTATATCCCTGGCAGAGGTGCAGCTGGTGTCTGCCAGGAGGACAAGAAGTCCTTTGGAGCCTCCGCTTGCCTTTCCTCCATGCCCAAGTAGGACAGTTGAACTTAGAAAATGTTTATCTCATGGTGGATCCTTCAGCGTAGGATAATGTTCATTCCACCATGCGTTCAACTTCCATTCCCACTGATGATAAACTGGGCCTTTATCCTGCACCCTGTGGGTAGAGTGCTCCCGAACTTCCGTTCTCGTGTTGATTTACTTCATGATGAATCTACGCCAACACGTTACTATCTTACCATTGCCCTAGCCTCAGAGAGGCACCTATTGGGTCATTTACTTAAAGTTTCCTAATTTCAAATGTTGTAGTGGACAATAAACCTATGATAAAAAATACTTTCTGAGGAAGAAATTATTGAATCAGCATAATCCTGTCAATTATGTATGTTAAAGTTTAAATTCACAGATAGCTTTTTTTGACAGACTTCGTCAATGATTTACGAAGCTCTGCACAGCAGTGAATGTCTTCATGCCTACAAGAAGCCGCATGGCTTCTGTTGTACTATCAGTCCCTGGAAATCCTGGAGCAGTGCTCCTGCCGTCACAAGACAAGACCACTGTCCTGGGGTTTCCACTGCTTTTCAACCTATCATGTAAAGTAATTCTCCTTGTCTTTGTGGTCATTTTCATGTTATGATAGTCAGACAAATGTCTCATTGCTACAACATGTATATATGATTATGTGTTGAAGTACCTGATCTTAGCCAAGCATTGATGGCACACACCTTTAATTGCAACACTCAGGAGGCAGAGCATGCAGATATTTGTGAGTTTGAGGCCAGGCTGGTCTACATAGTGAGTTCCAGGACAGGCTCTAAAGCTATAGAAAAACCCTGCCTGGAAAAAAACCAGATAAATAATCTTTTACTGTGCCACCTAGAATGAAAGAAAATTACTTTCCAATATGGAATTAGCGGGACAGATATTATACCTAGTCTACTGTGTATTATGTGACAGATGCTAAAGGTTGGGAATTTGAACTCATTTTCAGTGTCATCTCAGTGTAGGAAGAATGGTCCACAGCAAGTGACATACAGGTTCATATTTCTCAGGATTCAGTCAGGGTTTTGGTCATACCTGTAATCCTAGCACCCAGGAGACTGACATGGGAGGATTACTGACAGCTTGAGTGCCTACTGAGCTTCAGAGAGATTCATGTCAGCCTAGGCTGTGGTGAGAGGCTGCTAGTTCATTTCCTGGCTGCCCAGACTCTGGATATAATCATACAGAAACCATATTATTTGCAATACTGTTTGGCCAGTAGCTTAAACATATTTCTGACTAACTCACTATCTTTAAATTAACCCATCTCCATTAATCTGTGTATCATCATGAGGCTGTGGTTTACCAGGTAAAGTTCCAACATCTGCCTCTGGTGGTGCTACATGGCTTCTCTCTGACTCTGTCTCCTTTCTCTCAGCATTCAGTTTAGTTCCCCCCCCCCACGTCCTGCCTACCTCTATTCTGCTCTGTGCGAGTCCAAGACAGGTTCTCTATTAACCAATGGTATTCAGAGCATACAGAGAGGAATCCCACATCACTAGGCTACAGTGTGAGACTCTGTCTCAAAAGTTAACCAAAAAAGCATTTTCAACCCTTTATAGAGTGGTGATATATTTTCCTTTAAACGGAATCCGTTTAACGTTTAAAGTAACATATTACTATGAAAATGTAAAATTATGATAATAAAAGTAATTACAAAGTAAATATGACAGTATTTAAAACATTTTGTTTTTACTTAAAATGTCCTTAAACTGAATATATTAATTTATGCATTTAATTGTCTCGCTTGGCATGATCAAGGAAATGAATACCTTTCCACACTCCTATTTCATAAGCATTCTCATATCCAGTTCTGACACTTTGGGTCATGGGATTCAGTTTCCATGCATCAGTGTGGAAGAATTGAGAGCCAGATCATTAGGAAGGATACAGGGGCTAACAGTGCCTGTGCCACAGAAAGTAGGATTGAAACAGCAGTGATATGATGCCAAAGCCACCAAAGCTAGCTGTGTAGGCAGCCCCACGTTAACCAGCCATTAGTATGCTCTCTGGACCCCACTTATGGCATTCCGCTCCATCGATCTTCCCTGCTAATCACTCATCCTTGGGGCCTTGTTTGGATCACAAGGCAAAATGACCAGAGAACCAAATAGAGTAAATGTGAGTCCTTGCTTCCTAAAATATAGCTTTGCTGTCTATGAAAGACATGGAAACTCAGACTCTTTCAAAATGGGAACGTGATTTCAGCCAATGTGTTGTTACCAGAATATGTCCTAAGAAGCGTCCTTTATTGCAGAAACGGATTTTAAACGTACAAGACATAATACCTATACTTACCTGTGGATATAAGGATGAGGTTTGGAATGTAATTAAGGAATCATGTTGGTCTAGCAATGTGGTGACCGCAGATTGACTTCTAAGATCCATGACCTCAACACCCAGGGAGATGGGCAGATTTCTACTATTGGGCATGATTTCCCTTCTGTTGAGAGGGCCTTAGGTCCTATTACACAGCTCTAGGTGACAAGCAACCTGTCAGTGCCTCTACTGCTGGGCTGGTCACTGCTTCTGCTTCTAAAGGTCCCAGCTAGGTAGAAATGTTAACCGTTTCCCTCCCTTGGCAGCTGGCAGAGCACTTTCTGGTACTGTGGAGGCTTGATCTCAGAAAGGTGGCTTTCAATTAAATCCAGCTTGAATAATAGGAGTCCTGGGTTCTAAATGTGCAGTTCCTTCAGAAATAGTGACTTACTTTCAACCCCTGAGAAACAGTGTGTGGGGATGATATTCAAGGGCAACAGCAATATCCTATATAGCTTTGGGAGTCACTTGGACTACCCTGGAAAGCCCCTCAAAAGGAGGTGTCTTCAACCTAGTACTGAGGTATTTATTAGTTTTATGTCTCTACAGAAAATGGAGACCATCACAGGAAACCACAACTGGACACATGCAGAGATCAATAGATTGTGGGAATCCCAGACCTAGCAGATATATCTGCAGCACAGGTCTTGCCTCATGTCTCAGGGAACATCTCAGAAGATAAGGTAGCAAACGTTTAAGAGCCAGAATACTGGGAAGCCTGCTGTAAGACTGTCTCTCTTAGAAATAGCTGCATAAACAAGAAGACCTGAACAGTGACAATATCGATAGATGTGCTAATACAGGAGGGGGGAATCTCATGGGGCCCCACCTAGTCAAAGAACTACAGGCAACTTAGGACTGCTAAGAGAGGTAGTCTCTCCCAGAGCTGAGTCCCTTGATAGGTTATCCAATACAAAGCGGTCAGCCCTGAAACTTATACACACAAACACAGAACATGGGCCCAACAGGTTGTATGCACGTGTATGTATGTGTGTGTGCATATATGTGTATGCGTGCATGTATGTATTTGTGTATATATCATATATATACACATATACATACAAATGTAAAATAATTGAAGAGAAAGAGGCTATCAACTTGACAATTGAGGGACAAGGGAGGGGCTGGAAGGAGGAAATGTATCTTTAAAATGTAAGTTATTAAAAAGGTTAAAAACCAGGACAAAAAGCCAGAGGAAAGAAAACTGAGTAGCATTCTTTTGAAAAATCTCTTTAGAAAGCAACAGATTTCTTCATATTATTTCATAAAACTTACTACGGGTTGATTCTCCTCATGCCCCAAGCCTCATCGTCACCCTCCATCCTTCCATCCCCACAGCACCTTTCCAGGCCCAGTTTACTCCACCCGTCCACGTTCATATCACATTGTGTTCTACCATTCTCCTCATGTCCACTGCCATAAGCCAGTACATATATTCTTTTGAGAGATGAAGATGGAATTATTTCCCTTTCCTGTTGACCTGCAAGACAGACTCTCTAGTTAGTGCTGGCTTTTATTATTAAGGGTCTGAGGAGTTCAGAAATTGAAATGTCCTTGACTGAGAAAACAGATGGTAGAGAATTTGGAGAAGATGGTAGTAGGAAAGAGGAACAGGAAATCAGAAAGGAGTTGAGGGCTTCGTTAGAGCTCAAGTGAGGTCATTTCCATCTACCCTGGACCTAGAGAAAACTCCAGTATTTTAGGGGAATCCGTGCTGATTTGTGCCTTGTGTACTGCATTCGTTATTGTCTGCTCTCGTGGCTAGATATCTGACAAGAAGCATCTAGTGGGAGGAAGGAGGCACTTTATTTATAGGTCAAAGCATAAGCATGGTGGTACAACGGTAAGGCAGTGGATGACAATCTGTTCAGCAGCCAGGAATCAGTGGATAGACAGCAAGTGGAGTCAGGGCAATAAAAACTGAAGGCCTGTGCTGGTCAAATTATACAGGAGGTAAAGGTGTGCCATGAAGCCTGTGAACCGGGATTCAGTCCTATGGTCCCACAGGTGTTTTTCTCACACATAAATAAGCAAATGTAATAAAAGAAAGGAAAATAAACAAGCCCGGAAGGCATGTGTGGCATGAATCACTTCCTCCAGCACCAACTCTTAAAGGGCCCATGAAGCTTCTAAAATAGTGCCACCCACAGTGGACCACATGTTAAATAAAACAAATAAGCTGATGCGGGTAGGGAAATGTTTCGGTTGCAAAATACAGCCTGCATATACTACTAGTAAAGGTAAAGAATTTTTGGTGTTCCAAATGAAACAGATTCTCTTCTGGTATCATTTTTGTCCACACATGACTACAGTATTCGGGGTGGCAACATTTATCTTCAGGTCACTGTGCAAATGACTGAGGGGCACATAGCAGGAGTTAGTGTTTAAATCACTAACTTGGTCTATAGACCGCTTCTCAAAGCATGAACATGAGATGATGTAAAACCTCATCACTTCCCCCTCAGCCTGTTCCTGACACTTGCTACCAAAGCTTGAAACCCTGTAGTTGACCCGTGTTTATCTGTCCATCTGGGTCCTATGTTTAACTAACACAAGAAACTACTTTCCTACCTAACTTCCTAACAGTCAAACCACTATTTTCTCAGGAGTCTCAGTGTTATTGGTGGGATAACAGGAAGGAATAATCTGCAAATACCTGTGCTACTTGGAATTGGAGTTCTCTGGTTGCGGTAATATGAATGTCACTGACCCCCATAAGCTCATAGGAAGTAGCAATATCAGGAGGTGTGGCCTTTAGGGAGGAGGTGTGGCCTTGGTGAAGGAAGTGTTTCACTGTGCAGATGGGCTTTGAGGTCTCCTATATGCTCAAGTCGTGCCTAGTATGTCAGACCACTTCCTGTTGCCTTGAAGACAAGTGGTAGGACTCTTAGGTCCATCTCCAGCACCGTGTCTGCCTGCATGCCACCATGTTTCCCTCTGTGATGACAATGGACTAAACCTCTGAAACTCTAAGTCACCAATTAAAAGTTTTCCTTGATAAGAGTTGCTATGGTCATGGTGTCTTTTCACAGCAATGGAAGCCCTAACTAAGACTCTGGCCCAAACATCTTTTTTTCCCTTAGAATATTTGCAGTGCTAGGATCTTCTGCCAGTTTCTTAGCCACTCAAGTTCAAGCCAGCCCCGCATTGCCTCCTGAAACACACACGCTGTACTTCAGAACTCAGCTGCTGCCACCTAAATTAATGGTTAGGGAGATTGTAACACAGATGTCTCTTTGGGGGAGGTAAAATAAAGTGTGAAAAGGATGGGTCGTTAAAGGATCAGGGGAAGGAAGAACGGAAGAAGTCACAGGCCTTTTATATGTCTTTGCTCAGTTTACAATGTATAGGAAAGGTGGCCAAGCCATGCTTTTTAATTTCTGCAAAAGCACTATTTAGACTGCGTTCTTATTTCTCATATCCCTATAAATTTCAGGCAATATCATTGGCTCATACTTATGTAATTTGGTATGTACCCTGCTATCAATTTTTCATTCCACATTCATTGAGATTGGCCACCTATTTTCTTCTCACTGCTTCCTGTTGGATCTGGGACAATGCAGCAGGGTGCTTGTTTGCTTATTTGTTTATAAAATTAAAGGTGTCAAGATGACGAGAAATATAAGTGCTCATACCCCCTTGTGAAGGAAAAGCACCTAGAGAAACATGTTTTTTATTACTATTTCAAGGCCTGCTGGGTAACATCTATGCACATAGTTCAATACCTTTAAATCCTGGGTAGGTCCTTATTCTTATCACCAGGGTTATTGCTCCTAATTCTTTCTTATGGATGGTTCAAGCGCCAAATGGTGTCTAAGGGAGTGCACATAGTCCGGTGAGGGTCAGATCATGGGAAGAACCAGTAATCACTACTGAGTTTCTTTTCTTAACAGCCTGAGAATGAAGGGAGATCGAATAAGGCAACACACGCACTGGTACCCTTATTGTGTAATACTGCTACCAGACTTAGTACACAGCCAGTGCCCAACAATTCATATTGGATCAACCGTCTTCAACTAGCCAATTTAAAATGTAAATTAATAGCAAAAAAGATTAATGAGATTTTCTCAATGTGGCCACACTGGAAAGTTGAACAATAGCATTCAGTAACCTGTCCTTGCCCTAGTCTGCCTTCAGCGTCTTGACATGAGGTTGCAGTATAAACAGGGCCAGGGTTAGGAACAGCTTAGGAGTCAAAGTGTGGTCCTGCCTGTTATCGACTCATCACTGTAGTGTCCAGTTTCCTGCAAGGGGGGCTGGCAAGTTTGCAAATCTCTTTCCAGGAGAAAAACTTCCGCTGGGTTTGGCCCAAGCCTTAGGCTTTCTCACCTTACAGGGTGTGATCCCTAGGGGAATTCCAGTTCCCTGGGATCTATTGTTTCAGTAATCAAAGAACCCAAGGAGGGACTTGCTTGATCTAATACCTGAGTATCTGCCTGCCTCTGGGTGTGACAGAGCCTTTTATCTACTCTGTTGTGCTTAGTTTGAGAGGCTATAGTCCTGGAGATTCAGTGGCCACCAGAGCCACCCAAGCCAGAGGCTTTCATGTTCTTATCTCGCAAATAAAAAGAATAAAATCACAGAAGAGACAAACTCATTTTAAAAAGAATTATTTATTACAGAGAGCTTAAGGGAGAATGAAGACATGGCTCCTATATAGCGGGAGGGGTCACTGGGAGTGAGATAACAGAGTCTCACTGTCTTGGGGTTAATAAGGCTTTTTTAGTAGGAGGAGGAGGTGAGCCTGGGATGAGCCAGTCAAGCAGCTTTCAGGTGTTGAGGTCCTCATTGTGTCAGTTAAGGTCTCTACATAGCTTCCAGGTAAGGGGTACTCCCTTATGGGAAAACAGATTAGAGGAAGCAGATGCACTTCATGGCATCTTCAATCTCTGGCAAAGATGAGACTGTGAGTCTTCCTGGGGTATTTCTGGGTTTTTACCAAGATACTTCTCAATTTTCTTTGGAGTCTTTAAAGAAAGATTATGCATTTATTTTATGTGCATGAGTGTTTTGCTTGCATGTGTGTATGTGCACCACATGCATGCCTTGTGCCTGTGGAGGCCAGAAGAGAGTGTGGGATCCCCTGGGACTGGAGTCACAGGTGATTATGAGCTATGATGTGGGTGCTGGTGACTGAATCTGGATTTTCGGTAAGAGCAACCAGAGGATGCTTTTGCAGCACTTGCTTTTAACTGCTGGGCCATCTCTCCAGCTCCCCTTTGGGGTCTTTTCTATCTAAACTGCACAGCCAACTGCTGCCTCCTAAGATCTTCACCTCTTTGGGATATACCCACTCCTGGCAGGCCACTTGCCACAGTGAGTGAGGCTTGCAGCAGTAAGTTACAGTGAAAGAGATTTGAGCTACATTATTTGGCACAATGCACAGGTGTTGGTGCAAAAGCAAAGCTCTTGCTTCAAAAGGAATAGGAGTAGCTTATTCTGGAGTCAAATATAAGTGCCCGTGACCCAGGAGTACAGAAACACGTTAGCCTGAATACCATGTTTCAACGTGGCAACAGTTTAATGGCATTTCTATATTGATAGAACAGAAGAAAGAAATAAGTCAAGGTGATTGTCAAATACCTTGGTGGAAACTCACATATCAGTGAGTTACAACAGTGTGGGAAAATCTCTGCTCTACTTAATAATTGCTGCCTGCTAACATTCTTGGTTTTCATGGTAGTGGAAGGGAGAGGTCTATTATGAATGTTACATCAGATGCAGGTGGGAAATGAATGGTTATTAAGACAGTTAAAGAAAACCCAAGATACTTTGCCTCTGGATCTTCAACATTCAAACCTTGGTAATCTATTCTGTCATCACTCTTATAGAATCTTTAATATATATGTAGTTTTTCCTGGGAACTTCAGTTTGTGTTACCATGCTTGTGTCCCTGAGAAAAATAAAGGTACCATAGGAAGGGTTAAAAGTAAAGGCAGAAGAACAAGACTACATGTTCTCAGACTTAATTGCCTTTGCTCTCATTTTCTCTACCGATGCTTAAGATTATTCATGTGCAAGTCCACAACACATATGAAAAGGGGTCAGCCATGACTTCTTCTGTCAGGGCAGCCTTTGTAAGTGGCCTGCCTAGCAGCAATGACAATATTATGAAAGAACTGGTAAAGTAAAGGGCTGAAGACATGGGCAAGCCAGAGGGAATCTTGTCTCCTAGAAAGAGATTAGCAACTTCTCAGACCACCTTGCAGGAAAGACTGGAGCCAAGACAAGGATGGGTCAATAATAGACCTGACCAAACCTAGAAGGGAATGCTTAGCTATGCATAAGTGGCCCTCGATGTAAACCTCATGCCAGAACCCTGAAAACAGACTTGGGGGTTAGGAGTCATTGATTCTCTTTTTTTCCGATGTTGTCCACAATAAGTTCATTTCTGTTTTCTGCTTTTCAATATTAATTCAGTTCTTTTAACTGGCCTGTTGAACACGGAAGACCTTGTAAACATGGGAGGTCTGGATACCATGGGAATCCTAGAAGGACTGGTGGCCTGGTACACATGGGAGACCTAGTAAGAATTGGTGGCCAGGTACACATGGGAGGCCTAGTATGGATTGGTGACCTGGTACACATGGGAATCCTAGTATGGATTGGTGGCCTGGTACACATTGGAGACCTAGTAAGAATTGGTGTCGTGGTACACATGGGAATCCTAGTACTGATTGGTGGTCCGGTACATATGGGAGGCCTAGTAAGGATTGGTGTCCTGGTACACAGGGGAGGCTAGTCTGGCTAGAGCTGCTGGCACATAGACTGTATTAACTCCAGTAATGCTGCACTCTGCAATTAGGCATCCAGGTCTTTATCCTGGAAGGACAAGTAAATTGAGTCATTAGCCATACATTGTATCTACTTTTCCATTCCTCAGCCAGTTCTTTGTCATCCTTGGGTAGAGGAGTCTAGAAAGAAACAGGGAATTGATGGAAGCTTAAAAGGAAAATGAGCCCCTGATACTAGATAGAATATGGCAGATGTTGGAGTACAGGTGTGGGTTCACGTGTGTCCTATGGATGAAGACACAGCTCATCTTTAGGATGCGTCTAGCCTTTTCAGTTGCAGGGGGAATCAGACTCTCTAGGGACTAAGACACCTTCCCTTATTCAAGGGCATCTTTATTGTTTTCTAAATTTATACCTTAAGCAAGTTGATTTCCAAATCCTCAAAACAACCTGACTCGGCCTCCAAAGGACAATACTGAATATAAACAGGCAATTAGGAATATCACGGTTTGCCCCATTTTTCCCCCGAACAAGTTTTGTCTGCTTTTTACCCTTGGGAAAATCTCAGACAAGATTCACATAGAGGGCACCAAGAGAAACAAAAGGTAACTGCGAAACAAAAGATGGATTGGGGCTAGGTGCTAGCACTGGAGCCAGACTAGGTGTAGCCTAGTGTGAATTCTCCCACAGGCAAGAGTCTCCTTAGCTGAGAGGGAGGCATTTCATAGCAGCCCCTCCCTCAGGCAGCCAAGTTCTCAGCAGTTTCTCCATTAGCCAACCACTCCATCAGAGGAACCCCTCCCTCAGGTAGCCCCTCTTTCAAAGCAGCTCCTCCTTCAGAGTAGCTCCTCCCTCAGGCTGCCCCTACTTCACAGCACACCCTACCTCACTACAGTCCCTCCTCAGGCTGCCCTCCCTCAGGCCTTCCCTCATAGCAGCCTGGCTCTCACAGCAGCCCCTCCCTCCTGCATCTCCTCCTTTAGGCAGCCCCACCCTCATGGCAGCCCATATTTCAGGCAGTCCCTCACTCAGAGCATCCCCTCCCTCAGGCAGCCCCTCCTTCACAGCAGCCCCTCCCTCACAGCACCCCCTTTCTCAGCCAGCCCCTCCTTCAGAGCAGCTTCTACCTCATTCAGCCCCTCCTTCACATAAACCCCTCCCTCAGAGCAGCCCCTCCCTCAGGCATTCTCACCCTCAGAGCAGCCTCTTCCTCAGGCAGTCCCTCCCTCATGCAGCCCCTCCTTCAGAGCCACCCCACCCTCACAGCACCTCCTCCCTCAGGCAGCTACTACCTCAGGCTGTCCCTTCCACAGAGCACCTCCTCCCTCAAGCAGCCCCTCCCTCATAGCAGCCCTTCTCTCAGGCAGCCCTGCCCTCCTGTCAACCTCTTTCCATTCTTCCATCCTACAGCCCTGCATTGCCTCCCAGCTTTTTGGTGTCATGGAAATGTGTTAACTTTCCCGTTTCCTCTAATAATTTTCATGTGGATGCTGCCTAAAACTAAGCATGTTTATCCTGGTACTCTGAGCTCTCTTGGTCTTTCTCTGAAGTTCCCTGTCCCATCCTGCTGTGTCAATGCTCACTGATCTCCATTGCAAAAGGCATATCTTTCTTCCATTTCCCATCTTCCGCCTCTTGGGTAGCCGCCAAGATTCATAGATTCCCTGCCCTATTAGCTTGATCTATCTCAAACACTAATGAATTGTCCTCTATCTTCCTTCTCAGTCCCTTTTCAAATTCTTTATTGAAGACACCAAGAAGCCAAAAGTAAACCTTGGATTTGCCATCAACAAAAAGCATTAGTCCACAGTTTCCACCCAGAAATATGTCATACATCTGTGAGCACACAGCGTTTCTCCAGAGAGTCAGTAGTCAGTCTTAGACAACAACTCGGCTGGAGGCCAGCACCTTCAAGTAGGACTAGTATTTCCACTGGACCCTTACCATTTACTCTTCCTGGAGTTACCGGTATTCTTTCTTTCCCAGTAGATCTATGGACACACAGTATCATTTCAGAATATTTGGAATGAGAAGTTTGAAGGTGCAATCAGTAGAGGAGACAGGGTTATTTGGTTCTGGAGAGAAGAAAATGAGAAGACACTCTGTCTCAACACAAGCTTTTCCATTGCGGCTAAAGACTTAGGGCTTTGGTGAGAGAATAAATGGAAAAAGCCTGTTTGTGTATGTGCAGAGCAGGACTTGAGTGTTCCAACGACTCTTGGAAAGTTTCCAGGGCTGAACCTTCTCATACCATTTTCCATGAAGGTCACATTCATGCAGGCCTCTGATATTGCCTTTCAGAACACCAGAGGCATAATGACTATCAGCTGAAGAAGACTCTTGGGTGTTAGAATGTTAGGGGGAGAGCAGAAGGGGATAGATATAGAATTAGGGCCTGCTAGTTGGGGTTTCCATCCTGCGCAGTTCCCATAACTGTTAAGCCCCCAAAGAAAATCACACAGAGTCTCCATTAGTTTAGGTTACTGATTGGCTCATTTGCTCAGGCTTCTTATTAGCTCTTGTAGCTTATATTAACCCATTATTCTTACCTATGTTAGCCACATGGCTCAGTACCTTTTTCAGCGGTGCAGGTCACATTTTGCTTCTTCTGTCTTCTGTGCAGGACTGGGAGGAATGGGCTTCCTCCTTCCCAGAATTATTCTGTTCTCATTGTCCCACCTCTACTTCCTGTCTGGTTGACCTGCCTATACTTCCTGCCTGGCCAATCAGCATTTATTTAAAACATGATTGACAGAGTACAAACAATTCTCCCGTACCACTTCCCCCTCTTTTTTTTAACAAATAAAAATATTCATAGTCCATTTTGGGGGAATGTGGGCATAGTATTCTAGGCTACTTCTGGCTGGTTGGGGGCGGCGATAATCTTATGGGGATCTAAAGAAAATTTAGAAGTATGATCAAGTCCTGACTGGAGTATCCTGTGAGACTTGATCATCTCAGGCAGCAGTCTTGAAACTGTTCTGGACATAGAACTTAGACATCCAGGCCATCTGTTCCTACCAGAGATTTCTCAGGTGGTCTCCCTTGATCAAACCTGATTTTTCTTAACTCAGAATGAATCCACAGCCTCTCATTTCCTGCAGAAACAAAAGCAAAATCTCTTCTCCAAAGTAGTATATCTTTTGACTTCAATTTTGAAGTCAAAGTATTTTCAAAATACCTATCTTGAATTAATTCAGAAGCATTTTTAAGCAAATATCTTTTAGCAGCTGTTGCTCCTTCCTCAGCATTCAAACAATTCAAAAAGAACATAATAACATGCAGTATCAAGATTCTCTGTGTAGTTTTCATCTTTTTGTGTCTTTATTTTAAACTCTATTACTTATATTTTTAATTTTTGTCTTTTTTAGAGAGGGTTTCTGTGTATCTTTGTCCTGGAACTCACTCTGTAGACCAGACTATCCTTGAGCTCACAGAGATCTGCTGTCTCTGCCTCCCCAGTGCTGGGATTAAAGGTGCGGGGTATCACACCTTGAACTCACAGAGGTCAGTCTACCCCTGTCTCCCAAGTTTTAGGATTAAAGGTGTGTACCACCACACCCAACTATTTTTCTTTTTTTATTTTACGGACTTTAATTGTTTTCTTTTCTCTCCCAAGCCAGCATGTATTTTTAACACATAGTAAACTATTTAGAGGTTTTTTTCATCTTTGAATCTTTTTTTTTTACCATATATCTCTCTTTTTTCTGACCACGTGAGTCTTTAATTTAGCAAGCAATATGGGTAGAATTAAAGCCGTGGCTTTGAAGACTGGATCCAGCCCATACCTTAGCTTTCTGCAATTTCAGCCTCATGGCAGAGGTACTGTCTGGAGCCATGTTTATTGCCACAACTCTATGGCATTTCAAGGTCCCTGCCAGCAAGCAAGCTGCAGCAGTGCACTCAGAAACCACACTCAAATGCCCCGTAGTCGGATCGCCTGCCTTAAAGAGTCAGAGTTTGCCCTGGCAGGATGGCCCAGAAGGCCAGCATTTTAAAACAGCATAGCTTTTTTCCCTGAATTGTCTGAAAACCAAAAACATGTGTAAACTTTTCATCAACACCGTTTAAATGTTTCTTGGCAGGACCTTTTAAAAGAGCTGCAGGATTTTGCAGCTAAAGCTGAGTCAAGAAGCCTCTCTTAAATGGGAGCACTTGCTTGCTTCTAGCAAGCAGAGCAGAACAGAGAAATTGCTTCTACCAAGAAAACATGCTTTACTCTATTCTTTCCCAACCTTTCTCAGCAGCCACTCTCATACTACAGATTGGTGCCTCAATGTGATGGACTAAATCCACTTAAAAACCTGAGAGGGCTTAAAAAGGAGAGAGAGTTTAACACAACTTTTTGCTGTTTGCTGGTGGGGTGCCACAGAGAGAATTTCCTGACTCAGCAGCCGCAACAACAACAACAACAACAACAACAACAAAAAGCAATGCCATTTTAAAACGCGGCTTCCTGGGCCCTGCTGCTGGTGCAAACTCTGGCTATGGAGCATTTGTGGGCCTGGGTGTTTGTTTACCCTCTCGGGATCAGAAGCAACATAGCTGAGACCATGCCTGTGGCTCAGCTCTTCTTGCCTGGGCAGATGCTGGAATCAGGCTTGGGCAGGCAGAAGGGCATGGCGGATTTCTGTTGCCATACAGAGAGTTGTTTCCAGGCTATGCAGTGCTCTGCTTGGCAGATTTGGCTGTATGTGCTGTACTCTCATGCTCAGAGTTAAAGTGGTAAGTGCAACTCCTACCTGGAAGCCCCAGAGCTAGCAGAAATGGTATGTTCACCATTTTGAAATTGGAGAGAGGTGGAGCCAACATCCAGAGCAGCTCCACCATGCTAGTGGTGCAGTGCACATGGCTCAGAGGCACAAGTGGCTCTGCCATGTTGGACTGGGCAGGGTAAGCAGGCAGTACCTGTATTTGACCTAGGATTGTCGCAGCTTAGATTCCTAAGAGTTTAGCATTTCAAATGCTCTTCAAGACAGTAGAGAATTAAATACAATGCAATAGGACAGATTCAGACATAAAAGACCTCTAAATGGGTCATAGTGTTGGATAGACATACATAGGCTTGGGAGAGAGACAAAAAAGAGTATCAAAAAGTCATAAAGTAAAGTTAATGCTTTAAAAAAAAGGGTAAAGTCTTTAAAGAGACAGAGCACAGATAGTTATAGATTAAAAGAAATAAAGAAAAATAAGCCTTGTAAAAATGGAAAATTCACAGAGAGCCTGGATTCATTATATTATTGTGTTTTATTTAAATTTTTTGACTGTAAAGGAGCTAAGTACAAAAGACCATTTCATTGAATGGGCTGCTAAGCTAAACCAGCATATATGTTATAAAAGTATCTTGACTTCAGAATTTGGGTCTAAGAATATGACGCTTTGGAAAAGAGGTTCTTCGTTTGTTTCACAGAGGATGAGACGCTGTGGATTGCTTCTAGACCAATATGGTATGATAGATCACGCCCTCCTGAAAGGTTGTTGTGAACACCCTCAAAAACTTACTTTGCTCAAGTGCCTACTAAGATGAACCTAACATACAGGATACACCATGAAAGACCTGAATATCAGCACCCCCATTTAGCACAAAGAAGTCTGGAGAGAAATAACTGCACCCATATTCCCAAATATTGTTTATAAATGTTCTTTTACATTTAAAGGGGGATATGATATAGATATGAATAATTTGCACTGGTATGGATTTTGCTTTGTTGATATAAATTTAAGGTCAATTTTTTATATGTATTTCTGATCTTAATTAAAGTGTTGTGATTGTGTAGTTCATTTAAAAATGTAATATATAATTAGGAAATATAGGGTATTAATAAATAATCATCTATTATGGTCAAGTTTGTAGTCATGTTAGTTAGATTTTCTAGATGTGCATAGGTATATTTCAGATAGGTATTCTTCATATCTTTCAAAGACTATAGAATATGGCATTTAAAGTTTTTTTAATAACTTGGGGCTTTTCATGACAATGAGACACGTCTGCTTCTGGGAGCACCAATCTACTTCAGGAGGAAGATGGGCATCAAAGACGCTCATCATTTGGGCAAGAAACTGCTCTTGCCTGGACTGTTGCATAAACTGGACATAAAGAACCAGCAGAAAGAGGACTGCTGAACATGCTTAAAGGTGAGATGATTCTTTGAGGTTTCTGTTTCATGAAAGAGTCTGCGAGACATTCTACAGGACACAGAAGAAAATGACTGAACTGTCTTTGAAATTTCCTGCATCATGGAAAAGTCTGTTGGATACTATGGGCCTGTAGGCTGCAGATGGATGCCCCAATGGTACAGAAGAACTTTGGGTAACTGTACAGGCAGCAAGATGTCTCATTCATTTCTAGAGTTTTGGAAGTTGCTTACTTCTTGTTTATTTATGTAATATTATATCCTTCTGGAGTCTTTGATGGAGTTGAAAAATTTATAGTTATAGTTTTCCTTCATTATATATCTAAATATTGTAACTGTAATTCTTGCTTGATACCTGTTATATGTAATTTTACTATGTTAAAGCCTTCTTTTTTTGTTGAAAAAAAGGGGGAAATGGTATAGGTGGTCCTTCTGACTTATGTGTTGCTTTAATTGGTTGAATAAGGAGATTGCCTTGGTCATTTGATAGGGCAGAAACTTAGATAGGCTGGAAAGATAGAACTGGATGCTGGGAAGAAAAGCAGAGTCAGGCAGACGCCATGATTCTCCTGACTGAAACCAACGCTGGTTAGACTCATGCTGGTAAGTAACAGTCAAGTGGCAATACACATTAATGGAAATGGGTTAAAATAATATGTGAGAGTTAGCCAAGAAGAAGCTAGATATAATGGGCCAGGAAGTAATTTAATTAATACAATTTCTGTGTGATTATTTTGGGGTTAAGCTAGCCGTGTGGCAGGATGCAGCCTGCTTGTCTCCTCCTTACTACAGGTAGAAAGTCTGTTTACATTGTATTAAGATGATAAGCCAGTTTCCTTTCTGGCAAAGCGTGTTTAGATGGCTTTCATATTTTTCATATAAGCTCTAATGATTATTAAAAGTTATATGAATTAAAATACACAATTGATCTGATGTCTACTATAATGTTGTGCTTCCTTTGTTCCGTCACACCACTCTGGATGGAACCACAGGCCAGGAACATGCTAGGCAAGCACTCCACAACTGAGTCACAACCTCAGCCCATCAATATTTCTCAGTGTACAATTCAGAGCCAACTAGTGCCAGAGGGTTACTTCACAGAGCATAGCCCTCTTGAAAATGATACTTCACCACAGCTAAGAGGAGCTCCCTGAATCAAGAGAGACAGAGTTCTACTTTTCAAATGTTTATTGAGGATGAAGCATTCTACACAACAACAGAAGGACACTGAGGGAGAGTAGGGCAGAGAATGAGGTCCTGGAAAGCCTTAAACAAAGGTTTCAACAAATTAGCATACGAAAGGAATGGGCAGAGAAGAAGGCTGGGACCCCCTCCTGTTTCATCACCCACTGATATAAACAGAGTAAGTGGTAGAAAAGCCACACTATGCAAAGGGGTAAAAAATCCTGTCTTGTGTGACCTAAATATCCCCAACTCTGTTGAGCTGGGGCTGTTTGAGTTGCTCTTTTCTTACTTTAGTTGCTTCTTGCTTTGGAAATATAACTTTTTTTTCTAATAGCATCCCTACTTCTGTTGTTCTCCCTGTATCTGTTCAGTTCTTTGTTAATGGACACTAGAATATGGGACTCCTCCAGAAGTGCTTTCTGAATACCAATATCCATCAATTCCAATGCTACAGGGACACTAGAAACCCAATATCTACTAATGCCAATGCTACCAGAACACTAGAACATGGGACTCCTCCAGAGGTTCTCTCTCAATACCAATATCTATCAATGTCAATGCTACAAAGCCAAAAGAAGATGGAACTCCTCCAGAGGTGCTCCCTGAATCCCAATAGCCAGCATCACCAATGCGACAAGGGCAAGTGGCAAACTCAGAACAATGGAGGTGCTCCTTTGTAATGCCTACATATCATTAAACGAGGTACATTTGTGGGGGAGGGAGGGTGGTAGACTGGTGCGGGTTCACGTGGGTCCATGGAAGGGAGGCACAGAGCACTTTAAGCATAATTTTAGCCTTTCCTGATGCAGGGACCTCAGCCTCTCAGGGATTGAGACACTCTCCCTTAGTCAAGGCCTTTTTCATTGTAATCCAATTTACACCTTCAGCAGGTTCCTTTCCATATTCCAAACCTTTTTACCTAAGCCTCTCAAAGGGACAATGGCAAATGCAAATTCTGGATAAAGGAATACCATGGTTTGCTGGGTGTCTTCCCTCCCCCAACCAAGTATGCTTAAACTTTGCACCTTTGGGAAACTCTCAGACACGATTTACATATTTCAAACATAAGGTGCTGAGGACAAAGGGCAGACTAAGGTTAGGTGCCCACTCTCTGCAATCAAACCAGCTGCAGCTCTGCAGGGGTTCTCTCTATAGGGAAAGTCTTCCCTGAAATCCCAGTGGCACTAACAGCTAGAGAGGGGTCACCTACAGACTTAGGAGGAATTAAACATAGGAAAGGAACCCTACCCTTCATGGAAGAAGACTGGTATCAGGGGCCTCAGAGAACTGAATCTTCTGACTGTTAAAAAAAATCTGAATGAATTTTAGGTTTAATGTTAAGTTATGGAAAGAAATACTGGGGTGTCTTTGAGTGGTGGAGCCTGTCTCAACTTCTGCATGGGCTTAGCTCAGGGTGATGGGCTGACAGAAACGCAACCAAAACTGCCCCCAGAGTAAAGGCTTTATGGTCTTGACTCTTGAAGAAAACAATTCACAGAATACAGAGAGTAAGTTTTAGATAGAAATATTTTATCATAGGGAGCCAGCCTAAGAGAAGGAAAGAAGGAAGAACTCCTGTACATCAGGGGGTCCCTGGGACTGGGATATCATCAAGCTCTTGGTCTGGTTGGGTTGTTTGCTTGCTTTTCTTTTTTTTTTTGAACTATTGACAGAAACTGGGATGAGACACTGGGGGCATGAGCTGATCCTGAAGTTGGACCCAACCACCATGTGTCCAGGTGCCTGCTCAAGTTTTGGTCAGATAGACACATACAGTCTTTAGGCAGAGTGCTCCTTTAGAAGACAACAGAGGAACAGGGACTGGAGCTCTCTTCTGGTCTTTCTGGCCTCCAGCAAGGGTATTCTTAGAATCATTGCTCTGGGGTCCATACTCAACCTGACCAGTTCTATAGCTTAGCCCTGTCCTTTGCCTAAACACAAGACTGACCCATGAAATACAGTAAAATGCTTTGACTTTAGCTATGACATCATAAGCTACCATATAATTCCCAGATTGAATCTTGAAAGTGGCATGCATAACTGTTCAGTTAACACAATTTTTTGTTTCAAACCAGTCAAAGACAATAAAACAGAAGTTTGAAGTTTGAGTTCAAACCTAATTGGGTTGGTATAGATAAGCCAAAGAAAAAGCAGAGCAGGAAGTGTGACAGTGTTCTGCCAAGGATATTATCAGAAGCCAGAGTCTAACACAAATAATTACCCATGTCAAGTATAGTAGAAACACAGGTTAGAAATATACATATGCCATATAGCATATAAAGAATAAGGAGTATTTCCAAGGTTCTTGCTCTATTAGCTGAGCAAATGAAGTACCTGCAAGGAACAATTTAAAAAATCAAGATAAGACCTGGGATGGTAGCTCACAGCTTTAATCCTAGCACTAGAGACAGGCAGTTCTCTGTGTATGAATTCAGAAGCCAGCCAGGGCTACAGAGGGAGATCTAGCAGCAAAAATAAACAAGCAAAAAATAAAATAAAATAAAACAGCGAAGTTGCACATGTGAACTCATAACATTGTGAAAGTGAGCTTAACTCAGAAAAAATTCCCAGCATGTTCAGTGGAGGTGGGCAAGAAGTCCACCCTTAGTTGAGAAGCTACTGGCAACAGGTAGCTGTTGGAAAAGGGAGAGTCTGCTTTCTTTTAGAGTGTAGTAGCTCCTGGTATGTTGAACATGCTCCATTGGAAGCCACATGTCTATGAATATATGGGCACCACAAATTGGACTAGATGGGTTACAAAGAATAAGACTTAAAGTTGGGTAGGGAGGACAGTGAGGGTGGATTTGGGAGCTGATGGATGAGGCAGGCAAATATGAAAAAAATACAATGTGCAAAGTTTTCAAAGAATAAATGAAAACGAGAAAAACTATGTTTGAAAACAGAGATACATGCTAATCTTTCTTAACTGCTGCTCTATTCATAATGTCTAGGAAATTGAAGCAGCTTGGATGATGGGGGATGAATGAATAATGAAAATCTGGTACCATGAAAGCTAATTCTCAGAGGGAAACATTCTGTTCAGTTCCAGTTCAAAGTTCCATGAGCCATGTTTCTAAAGTGCGTGGTGTCTCTGGCAATATGGACTTACCTTCTACCTATGGAGATAATCAAGGGCAACACCAATATAGTATACGTTTTGGGAATCTCTTGGACGACACTGGCCAACAATCTAGTATTGGGGGTTTTGTTATGTGGTCATTGACTCTTGGAGGGAACACTGTCGTCCCAGATGAGAAAACTTCATTAAAACTTATAAAATTTATACACTGAATTGTTTGCATGATGGGTTTTATTGTTTTCAGATAAATAGTTAATTGTATGATTCTTTGTGATATTTTCAGATATTCTCATTTTCAGATACACATTGTTATCTTATCCACCTCCCTCTTCCTTCTGTATTTATCTCTCTCACCATCCCTAAATCTCTCTCCCTTTCCCATTTTCCCTATCAGATGGCTTGTATTCTGCCAAAATATGGAGGTGACCAACAGACATACCCAGCTATGGTGCCTATGAACCAGCTCTACCACAGGCATGGCACTATAACCCTAAAAAGGCAGTAGTGGTACATATATGTTGGCAGTAATCATCAGCCTCTCATTGGAGGGATCCATTCATCAAGAGGAGATACCATACCTGGTACTGGAAGCCTAGCTAACTACAATATGCTAGTGAAGTTATGGTCATTGGAGGTGAATATACAGCCACTAATTTATGGAACCAGCATAATCCCTAACAACAACATATGAACATTTATTCTTAAACCCATAGATAAAAGGTAGTCTTCACCCTTCATTAAGGAGATTCTTTTTTGCAATAAACAGAGCGTACTACAGAAAACTTAAATCAATCAAAATGCAGGGTTGTGGAGCCCAGGCCCACGGGATACATCTACAAAACACACATGTAGTTGGCTCAGAGAACATTTTAGAAGAAGGGCAGAATGATTATATGAAACATTGGATCAGAAAATTTGCCGTGAGACTGTTTCTCCCAGTATCAGCAGAAGGTATTCCTGTCAAGTCTCATCAATATGACTGCCAAAAAGTGAGGTGAACAAGAATGCCAAGGAACATGCCATACTTAATAGGGTAAAGTCCATAAGGCCTCAACTATACATGAAGAACTACATGCAATCGAGGAAAGCTGGGAGTGGGAGTGGTGGCCTTCCCCAGGGAAGAGCACTCCAATTGGTTTTTCAGTGCCAATCAACCAGAAACATACATATAGGTTGCATTATATGATCTCAATATGTTATACTTAAGAATATATACATATGTACAGATACATACATGAATGCAATAACAAAAAGATGAGGTTTCAAAAGGTGGTTTTCTCAGGCCAAGAAGCTTTCCACTGTGTCTTTACAGGGAAGATTTAGAGTCTGGGGCTCATGAGAATCTCTCACTAGAACAGCAGTTTAGTGACTTGAACAGGCTGCTGATAGTACCAGGGTCTTGCTTGCCTCAGCTCCAAGGCCTGCTTCATGGTAGAGAACTTCCTCTTCTTTCCTAAGTCCTGTGTATGTGGTGGGAGCAGTCATAGAGACTAAATACAAGCTAGCAAAGCACTAAGCACTCTATCACTGAGTTAGACATACCTGTAAGCCTCAGGGTTTCCTTGAAGAAAACACTTTTTTTCAAGATTTCTTTCTTTCAGTGTGTGTGTGTGTGTGTGTGTGTGTGTGTGTGTGTGCTGCCTGCATATATTCATGTGAACTACACACACAGCTAGTGCTCATAGAGATCAGAAGAAAGTGTTGGATCCTCTGGAACTGGAGGTATAGATGGATATGGGCTACTAAATGGGTGCTAAAAATGGAACTCCAGGTCTTATAAAAGAGCACACTAAAAAATCGCTCCAGCCTTCTCCTTCTTAAAAAAAAGTGTTTGTTTGCTTGTTTTTAAGTTAGGAACTAGCTGGGTGTGATGGCACATGACTGTAGTACCAGAACTCTGGACATTTATGGAGTTGTCAACTGAGCATAAAATCAACAAAGTTTTAAAATCACATTTATTTTAGATTAATTTGGATTGTGTTTTGGTTTACTTCTTTTTGAAACAAGGTTGTACTATGTGAACCCAGTATGTTCTAGCTTAAATTTCTTGATTTTTAAACATATGACCAGGCTTTTTCTTCGATATTGATAGGGAAGAATTTGACTTGAATGGCATTTCTTTTATCCTGACAACAAACTACTCTCTTCTTTTGAAGAAGAAAACTAAGGACTGTTTATTTCACTTCTGCTATCACCAGAACATCCTGGACACAACTCCAGAGATGTTTTATCAACAATAGGAATCCTCCCTCTGTTCTTATTAGCTTTTAGAGTCTATTTAATTGAGAAATTTCATCATACGTATTTGTCCCATATGGTTGAAAGTGAGGCTTGAAACAGAACAGTCTTTTTGAATTTCCTTTGGGAAAAGTGGCCTCTGTTCATTATCTCCAGCAAAACTGTCAGGATTTATAAATATGAGGACATGAGACAATCTGTACATAATTCCTTAAAAATTCAAGTAAACTCAAAGAATCTCAATAAAACTCATTGAGTAAATCTTCAACTGGAATTATCTTTGTATCTGCTGTCGTATCTTCGCTGAACATTTGCAGCTTGTTTTAGTTTGTGGTTCTAGGGAGAAACCCTTTGAAGTTCTACTATAGCTGAGATTGATATGGGGATATATGGAAATTTGATTCAAAAATTAAATGACTCATTTAAATCATATTTTTGGAGGTCTGGTACAACTGGATTAACTGATTCTTATACTTGAATCTCATGCTCCTTTGATAGTATTTTTATAAGTGTCTTTTACCATTTGCATTATCAATGAAAATCTATCCATCCTGCTTTGGCTTTCATTCTAAGATCCCAGCTTTTAACCAGCTTTCAACTTTCTTTCCATGCAGAACAAGTTCATGCTGAGTTTCTGGTTTGTATTATTCACCCACAGTCCATTAGCAGACGAACATTCCTTTGAATTTTCCAGACAATAAGTCTGTTCTAAGGAAGATAGCTTTCCTTTTTGTCTAGCTTGAAATCTGCCACTTTTTCATGTAGAAAGCACATTTCTTCTATTACTTGGATCACTCACACCTAAAGATGATGTGGTAATAGCAGAGATGGTTGTACCCTCCAGAAAATTACCAAATGATGGACCTACCCAGTCAGTTACTTTTGTGGAGAATACCTTTGGTCTAAGTGAAGCATTTTGACACTATAAACTTTAGTATTTTCCATCCATACTATACAGTCTTGAGTACATTTAAGTCTTATTCATCTCTTTTAATAAGGAGGAAATTGTCTTTGTGAATGTGAGGTTCCTGAGACATCAGAGATAGAAGAGACCATGAATATTATTCTTAGAAGACCTATTATCACCCCACACACTGTGAAAAGGAAACTAAGCTCAGATATTCATCCACAGAAACCATGCAATTAGCAATTATCTAGACTGAGATCATGTGTCCTGGATACAGGTCAGAGCTCTATGCCTATGTTCTTCTCAGTTCAGATGGGTCAGAAAGAGTGAAAAGAAATAGGATGGTATAAAGACAGACCTGGCCTCTCATCTCTAGGACATTAATAAATATAGCCATAGCTTCTGTAGCCATACTTTCTAGTAGTCACACCCCCTCATGGGCAGAGAGGAGTAGAGAAGGCCAGACTGTTCTCTGGACAGAAGTAGCAGCATTCAGAGATGAACATCTCCAAATAGACACCTGTAGATTTTCTAATAGGAAGGTCTGGTATCTTAGAATGTATCTGTCAGGCAGAAAGGGTAATGCATTTATAAGAGTAGTGACCTTTTAAGGGATATGTGTACACACACACACACACACACACACACACGTATATACACATATAATATCCTATAAGATATGTGTAAGAGATGGCCCAAAATGATAAAACATACATACATAGATAGATACATACATACATAGATAGATACATACATACATACATACATACATACATACATACATACGTATATGCACATATAATAATATCCTGTAAGATATGTGTAAGGATGGTCCAAAATGATAAACACACCAAACTTTTCTGCTTCTAATAATACTATTGCTGCTGTGATCCAGAGGAAGTTGGTTAGTCACAACAAAATGGGTGAGTCTTCTTTAATAAATATCCAAGATATGGTTATGACACACAAAGAAATTATTCTTTCAGAAATATAGAAATTACAATATTTATTTAAATATCAAGCCCTGAGTGGCTGAATAATAGAGAGTTGAGTGGCAGAAATGCACTATTTTATTTTCTTCCCCAAATTAGGGGCTGAGCATCTCTAGTCTCTTATGAACTTCATCTAGAGGCCCAGAAATTTTCTCATAACCCAGAATCTATACCCTTTGACGTCTAATAAAGCCTGAGAACATTCTTCATTGCACTTGAGTATTTGAAGAAAGAAGGGGAGCTACTTCTAGAGTGATTGTCACCAAAGGGATAGTAGTTCAAGTACTCAGAAAGTGACCTCCTGTTTTATTAACAGAGTCTTCTTTTGAGAATTGATACACTTGTTACTCAATAAATGTAAAGTCTTAGTAGCATATTACACGACACAAAAGGAGACGATCTGCACACTGTAGGCATTTTTCTTTCTTCAGAGGTAAGTTTGCCAAGTCAGAAACTGCCCAAACATATGGGAAATTCTCCTGAATCTTCTAGGTCAAATTATTCACTTCAATTTCTAGTTTCTTTTTCATTCAAATATAGGACTGGAATTCAGAAGCCATTGGGATACAGAAGAAAGCATCTTTGAGGTCAAGGAGAGAAAGATACTGAGCTTCAGTGTTGGGAACAATGGTTTGAAAAGAAATCAATGCTTCATTTATAGCCCCAAATTTCTACACACATCTGTATTCCCTATTCTGTTGGGTTTTTTTTGTTGTTTGTTTTTTTTGTTTGTTTTTGTTTTTTGGTTTTTTTTTGGAATGTCAATATTGGGATATCACTTGGGAAGTTACAAGGAAATAGAAGCCCATGAGTGAAATTTTTAATGAGTTGTCTTAGATGAACTGTAGTTTCTTCCTTTAGGGAATACTGCTATTTTGGTCAGGGAATCATGTAGATACCCTTTTTCTTATTGTATCAGAAATGACAGTTATTTCCCTTCAAGGGACATCTGTGTTGAAGACATGAGGATTGATTACTGGCACGTTATTAGAGGTTGAAAGTCCCACTTTGGTCCCCTTGTTATACAGGCTGGATGATACATTCTTTCAGACTAAGGTTAGAAACTCACCTGTGCTCCGATTTCAGTTAGTAGGTGTTTTCCTGAGACAGGACATTCAACATTCACATGAAAGAAGTGAGAAAGTAGGTGTCTATCCCAGAGAAAGTGAAGGAGTGGAGTGAAAGTTCACTTCCATATTATTTCACTACACTGTAGGAAGTTCATGCACCCATGAGGAAAAACAAAGTTCTATCAGCGACATCAGTGATTACACTATGCTCAGGCCCATATGTGGTAACCTGCCAGTTGGGGACTGTCTAAGGCCTTGAACCACTTTGTTTGAGAGTCATAACAAAAGCAGAATTTTGTTTGTACACTTTTTGTCCCAGGGGACAGTTAATCCCTCAAAGACCTGGCTTCCCATAACTGGGGGATGCTGTCTCTGGAGATTTATTGCACATAAGCACTCATGTTTCTAATGGAAGGGTATTGTACACTGACAGCAGGCATATGAAGAATGTCCAACTGGTTATCTCATGAGGCCCTCGGACTGTATTAGGCTGCAAGAAGTTGGCCCTGTCAATCTTTTTATGTTTTTCATTGTGTAGAACTTTTTGCTGTTCCTCCTTATCTGTATCATGAAACAAACAAACAAACAGCCCCCTACAAAACCCAAGATAGTCACTTGGAGGAAATTGTTAATGGGAATTCCTGAACTCATTGTTTATTTTTATAACTGCCTCCTAATACTTGGGGAAGTTTGTGGTGAATTTATCTTTTAGAATGAATTTTTAAAACATTTCTCCTCAAATGTTTGACATCATAAAGGCATATCTAATTAGGGACTACATTAGATTCTCAAGGAAGCCTATGGGATTTCATTTGGTTCTTTATCTATGATAGCCAGCTTGGTGTTGTTGAGTTTTGATGCTATTAGTCCTAAGACCCTTAGCTAACCAAACTGTATAATACCCATTTCCAACTCCATTTCATCATTGTATTTTCATCTGGGGTCTGCAATGATGACATCAAGGTTTCCCATGATGGGCATTTATAGTCACTTATAACATGTAAGTGATATGAGATTTCCCTCTGTATGCTGTGATTACCATTAATGAATAAAGAAACTGCTTTGAACCTATAGCAAGGCAAAATTTAGGTAGGTGGGGAAAACTAAACTGAATACTGGTATGAGCAGCTCAAAGGCAGTAAACGGATATCCTCCTTCACCATGTCAGACTGGGTGGAACAAGCAAACAGGTCGTATAGACCCTAGTAATGGCACAGTTTAAGTTTTTAAGAAGTGGTTAGCATTTTAAGAAGTGCTCCTGGGCAGTAAAGAATTACAGATACACAATAGGACAGATTTAAACATAAAAGTCCTCTAAATGGGTCACAGTGTTGAATAAATGTACATAGGCTTGGGAGACAGAAGAAAAGGAATATAGACAGTTATAAAAAGAAGTAAAAGTTTTAAAAAATGAGGTAAAGTCTTTAAAGAGACAGTACAGACAGTCATAGATTAAAAGGAGTAAACAAAGAATAAACCACATAAAGATGAAAAATTCACAGAGAGTCTAGATTATGTATATGATTGTGTTTTCTTTGAATTTTTTTAACTGTGAAGGAGCTAAGTACAGAGAGACAGTTTATTATTATATGGGCTGCTAAGCTAAACTGACATGTATATTACAAAGGTATCTTGACTTCAGATTTTGGGTCTAAAGATATATTGCTTTGGAAAAGAGGTTCTTTTGTTTCCACAGAGCATGAGAACCTGTGAATTGCTGTCTGACTAATATGGTTTTATGAACCAAGCTCCCCTGAAAGGTTGCCTTGAACACCCCTCAAAAATTGCTTCACCCAATAAACAGTAGGAAGGAGTTGGGAGAATAACTATACCCATATTGAAAAATATTGTTTACAAATGTTCTTTTACATTTAAAGGGGAATATGCTATAGAGATTTGCATTGGCATGGATCTTGATTTATTGATACAAAATTAAGGTAAATTTTGTTATGCTATGTATATGTTTATTTCTGTTCTTGATTATGGTATTGTGTTTGTGCAACTTATTTAAAAATGTAACGTATAATTAAGAAATATAAGTTAATAGATAATCATCTATAATAATCAAGCTTGTAGTCATCTTAGTTAGATTTTCTAGATGTACTGAGATGTATTTCAGATGGATAGGCATTCTTCAAACCTTTCAAAGACTACAGAATATGGCATTTAAAATGTTTAAGAACTTAGGACTTTTCATGACAGTGAGACACATCTGCTCCTGGCAGCACCAATTACTTCAAGAGGAAGATGGTCATAGAAGAGGCTCCTTATGGAGTTGGTTAGTCATTTGGGCAAGAAACTGTTCTTGCCTGGACTGCTTGATGAACTGGACATGCAGGCCCTACAGAGAAATGACTTCTGAGCTTGCCTAAAGGTGAGATGATCCTTCAGGGTTCTTGTTTCATGAAAGAGTCTTCCAGACAATATGCAGGATACAGAAGAAAGTGACTGACAAACTGCCAATATATGAGGACCTGTCTTTGAAATTTCCTGCTACATGGAAAAGTCTGACAGATACTATGGGCCTGTAGGCTGAAGATAGATGCCCCAACAGTACAGAAGAACTTTGGGTGACTCTCCAGGTAACAAGATAGCTCTGTCGATTCTAGAGTTCTAAAAGTTGCTTATAATGAACTTATTGTTTACTTAGGTAATATTATATCCTTCTGGAGTCCTTGATGGAATTGAAAATTTTATAGTTATAGTTTTCCTTAGTTATGATAAAAGATAAAATAGATATAAATATAACTGTAATTCTTGCTTGATAACTGTTCTATGTAATTTTACTATGCTAAATTTAAAACTTTCCTTTTTACTTAAACAGAAAAGCGGAGGTGATGTGGGATTTCCCTTTGTATGCTGTGATTACCATTAATAAATAAAGAAACTGCTTTGGACCTATTGCAGGACACAACTTAGGTATGCAGGGAAAACTAAGCTGAATGTTGGGAGAAAGAAAGAGTCAAAGAGAAGCCATGTAGCCCTTTGTAGCCAGACAAAACTTTAGGCAGTAAGCCACAGCTATGTGGCCATACACAGATTAATAAAAATGGGTTAAATTAATAGGCAAGAGTTAGTCAATAAGAATCTAGAGCTAATAGGCCAATTAGTGATTTAATTAATGCAGTTTCTGTGTGATTATTTCTGGTCTGAGCAGCCGGAACAAACAAGCAGCCCTCCCTACAACATGTAAGTATTCTGAAAAATGGTGGGTTGTCTCAGTCACCCTATACCTACTGGTTTCTGTTAAAGTTTGCACCATTGTTAATGTGAAACCTTGCCATGTCAGATCAGCGCTGTTGTATGGTCTTGATACCTCCCAGGGTCATTCACAAAGCTTCCTAAATCCTGTTTTTAATCTGTTTTAGGTTGTGCAACCTTGGAAAAAGTACAGTGTGGCATGTTCTGAATTTGCTACCTCTTGCAAGAGACAAAGGTGGCATTGTTTTGGCTATTTAAATTGTTCTGGGTATGAATAGCCATCCAAGGGAACTTGAAACATATAGTAGCTGACAGAAGTCTACTTAAAACAAATTTAAGCTTTTTAAAAATATTAAAGATTATTTGTACATATAGCATTTAACTCTGTTATTTTGCACAGACACTGAAACAATAAATGGGACCTTCTGAAACTCAGAAGCTTCTGTAAAGTAAAGGACATAGTCAACAAGAGAAAATGGCAGCCTACAGAATGGGAAAATATCTTTACCAGCTCCACATTGGGCAGAAAACTGATCTATAAATTATGAAGAACTCAAGAAATTGGTCATCAAAAGAGCTGTGTGGAATAATGTTTCTTTATACTCTAAATTATGCTGTGAATAGTTTAATGAAGAAGCCAGTTGGTCAATAGTTGGACACAATAAGATTAAGCAGAAAAAAATAGACTGATGATACTGGTAAGAAGGGTGAAGTCAGGGGAGTTGCCAGTGAGATACAGAGAGTAAACAGGAGGTGCAAGATGAAAGAGAAGTAATGCCACATGGTAGAATGTAGACTAATATAAATGGGTTAATTTAAGTTGTAAGAGCTAGTTAGCAATAAGCCTTCATTGTAGACTGAGCATTTATAATTAATATTGAGTCTCCATTTTGGCTATTTGGGAATTGGGTGGGTGGGAAAGAAAAGTCCACCTACATGCAACCCTATTATTCTTCAGAATATACCATGAATGGCCTTTAACCTGGTTCCCGATTGATCCCTGCTCTTTCCAAAACCGTATGAGCCAAGCCATTACTGTTTTCATTTTCATTGTAACTTTCCAGTTTCCTTCCAGAATGGACTATTAAGCTCTGCTAATAGTACTTGAGGCTCTCACTAACCTATAGGTCCATACTCTCCCAAATTCCTCTTGAAAACCAGTTCCAAAATCCTATGATCAGGTAGCCACAACCACAACTCTTCCATTGGGTACTATTTTTTCCTTATTTGTTACTTGTCTCATATAGAGTTCATCACTGAAGGAAAAGCATTTCAGCAAGAGTGGCCTTCACCTGTGGAAGCACAAACACATAGTAGACTGCCTTCTTGGATCTGGATAAATCTGGAAACACAGGAAATTGGAAGTGAGGCATTGCTATAAACTACTTCTTCTAGCTAGAACATAGCTTCCAAAGATCTATAATGTCACAAAACAATGACACAAGTCAGAGACAAAGTGTTCAAACACATGAACATGTATGGGACACATCACATCCAAATCATGGATGGATGGATAGAGAGGTAGGTAGGTAGGTAGATAGATGATTGATAGATAGATAGATAGATAGATAGATAGATAGATAGATAGATGATAAACAGACAGACAGAGAGACAGATAGATGGATAGATAGATGACAGACTGACAGACATACAGATACATAGATGGGTAGACAGACAGACGGAAAGACAGAGAGATAGACAGACAGACATATTTGCTATACAGTCTAAACCTGCCTCAAACTATGTAACTCAAGTGGGCATTTGTGGTAGTTTGAAAGAAAATGATCCTAAAGTGAGTGGCAATATTAGGAGGGGTGGTGATATTTAAATAAATGTGGTCTTGTTGGAGGAAGTGTGTCACTGTGGGGTCAGGCTTTGCTCAAACTTCACTCAGTGTGACACATAGTCTACTTCTTGTTGCCTGCATATCAACATGTTGCAGCTCCTTTCCCAGCACCATGTCTGCCTGTGCTTCACCATGCTCCCTGTCATGATGATAACTGACTAAACTGAAACTATAAGCAGCCACCCCAATTAAATGTCTTCTTTTACAAGAGTTTCCATGGTCAAGGTGTCTCTTCAAAGCAATAGAAATCCTAACTAAGTCAGCATTGAACTCATTGTAATACTCCTGGTCTCAGCTCCCAGAGAATTTCAGCAACAATCTGGAAAGATTTAATGTGTTACTAAGTCAAAGACCATGATTAAGGCCTAGAGAGATTTCAGAGATGAGGTATGGAAAAATTCTGGACAGAAAAGTGAACAAACCCCACCTAGAAGACCTGAACGCATGAAGCAGGTGAATGCTGACCTGTAGAATTCATGGAACACCTAGAGTAGAAACTTTCCACAAGGTATAGCAGCAACAATTCACAACAGAGTTGCCATTTGTACTGTCTCTCTAATCTGTTCTTCAAATAAGCACAGCTTCCCTGTTTCAGGAAGCAACAAAATGACCCAACCAAATCTGCTTATAAATTCACAACATTGCAGGTTTTCCAGCTGAGGTCCCGTATCAACTGGAAAATCCCAGCTGTACCAAATGCAGAAGCATGGCAAAATATCATTGTTACCCTGTGGAGGCCCAAAAATGTGAGCCTATTTCCATGTTGACCAAAGGCCAGAGAGTTGGAACTTTCCTCTAGTTCCTTCAAGGTTATTGTGCTTCTACCTCAAACAAAGGTCCCATCTAGATGTAGATCAGAGAGTTCTGCTCTCTCAAGGTTATTGCCAACAGGTGTGGCTAATAACCAGACCGTGTGCTCCAGGAGTAGAGAAGTAGGTATGTGTCTACCTCAAACAAAAGTCTAAGGAATCAACTAAGTTCCAGTTCTCTTTATGGCAATAACTTGGAATTCCACCCAGGGAGTGGTTTCCCTACAGAACGTGTTGGTCTAGGGTGTGAGCATGACTTGTTTTGTTCTAGCAACAGAATGTTTAACTATGAATGTAGCCCAAGGCCCTCAATTAGTATGTTCATTTCCTTGTATTATGCTAATGCAGTATTTTGTCTTACTTCTACCTTTTGGGGTCAGAGGTATTTTAAGCAGTTGGAAATTAAATGTGGGCGATTTTCTAGTACTCACTGGAATTCCCTCCTGACACAATTCTATGTTTCTCTGCTTTATTATTTTATTCACATCTTCATATTCTTTTCTATATTTCTAAATCCCCATGCCTCTACCATGGTGAGAAGTATTTTTGTTGAGGCTGTTCCCCAACATTACCTGACAATAAATAATGGAGTTGGTGAAAGAAATACAGTCTATTTATTTCTTATTTATGAAATGCACCTTCTAATTCATCAATATTTCATCCTCTATTGTTGAACCTAATTTTTCATCTAATTTTAATAATTTTTATCTTTTCATTCTATTTAATTTCAAATGTATTTTTCACTTTTATTTATTATAGTTCTTTAAATTGAAAAAGAATATTTTATTCTCCAATTATTTCATGTTATTCCATTTTCATCATTCATTTTATTGCTACTTAATTTTATTTCATATTTTCTTTAGTGTTTATTTCACTATATGTTCTATTCTTTTCTTCATATTATATGCATTTTATCTCTATAAACACCGTATGGCACTAGATATCTAGATTTTTGTCTTTATTCTTTTATTGTTAAAAAATTAAATATATTTTATCATATTCTTTTCTTCTCCATACTCCTTTCAGATACTCTTCCCTTCCCTATCCATCTAACTTTAAGTTCTTTATCAAAAAATAACAGACAAGCAAAAGCCCAACACAACAACAAAGCCTCCCAAAACAAAACAAAATAAACTACACCTTAAAAAGGAAAAATATCCAACAAAACTATAATCTAATAAAAATGTACACACATGCATACACACACACAACAACAACAACAGTAGCTGTGGTGTCTATTATATGTCGATAAATTTCCCCTGAACATGAGGCCTTTTCTGGAGTGGTTAATATACCCAGTGTCACATTGTATTGGAAAAAACCCTGATTTTTCCTCTTCCAGCAGATATAAGCAACAGTTTAGTTGTTAACCTTTACCCTAATGGTTAGATTTTCATTCATTCATTTTTTAAAAAAATGTAACAAAATAAATATAAAATAAAACAAAGCTATCACATTGAAGTTGGACAAAAAAGGAACAGTAGAAGGAAAAGAGCCCAAGAAAAGGCACAAGAGTCAGGGACCCACTAGTTCACACACTCAGGAGTCCCATAAAAACACTAAACTGGAAGTCATAGTATATATACACAGAGGACCTGCTGCAGACCTGTGCAGTCCCTGTGCGTGCTGCTTCAGTCTCTGTGAGTTCATATGAGATCATGTTGATTTAGAGGACCTTGTTTTCTTGGTGTCCTTCATCCATTCTGACTCTCACACTCATTCTTGTTCCACTTCTGCAGGCTGCCTGAGCTCTGAGGGTGGGATTTGATGGAGACAACCCAGGTAGGGCTGAGTGTTCCCAGGCCTGTCATTCTCTTTGTAATGTCTGGCTGTGGGTGTCTGCATTTGTTCCATCTGCTGCAGGATGAATTTCCTCTGAATATAGCTGAACTGAACATGCACTGACCTATGAGTAAGTAGTATATTAGAATATCATTAGGAGTCATTTTATCACTACATTTTTTGAGAGCATTAGTATTTTGTTTTACCCTAGGTCACTGGGCTATCAAGTTTCTTGTCCTTGCTCACAAAAGTAGTGTTGAGGATGGGTTCCATCTCATGGAGTGGGCCTTAAGTCAAACTGGTTATTGCTTGGTTACTCCCACAGTCTTTGTGTCACCACTGTCTTAATATGTCTTCCAGGCAGTATACCAGTGTAGATAAAGGATTTATGGCTGGCTTGGTGTTTACATTTCTCTTTTGAGAGCATACAGAGTATATTCCTGTATCAAAATGCTGGAATGTAGGGGTGAGAGCTCTATGTAGGCTCTAGCTCAACATCTCCATATTCAGTGACTTGTGGGAGTTTTGTCATCAGCAATAGGGTCCTGCTGTCAATTTGTAGAGAGCAACCTATAGTCCTAGTAACATATTGAATTGTTTAGGGATTCCTGTTTGTTTCCTTTGGCCAACAACTCAATTGGATAAAAACCAAGCCCAGTACTGGGAGCTTGATTGGGTGACAAGTGATGTCCAGTTGGGACTCTCTCGCCCAATCTCTGGTGATTTCATTTAGATCACCTTCAAATAACTATATGTTTTTGGTAGCTTCTATTGTATTAGGATTTCATATTACACCTCAAATGCCCCTTAATTTTTAGCTAGCTCTCCTGTATCCTCCCTCAAAACTCCTTCACTTTCCCCCCTCCTCACTTGATCCTCCCATTCCAGACCCCAACCCATCCATCCATAACTATCTATTCTGTTTCCCTTTCCTAATGGATCTATTTGTTCTCTCTAGTCCTTTACTCTCTATGCATCCACTGTAGTTTTATGGATTGTAGCTTGGTTATCATTGTCTTCACAGTTAATATCTACATATAAGCAAATATATAGCATATTTATCTTTCTGAGAGTATGATACATCAATCAGAATAATGTTTTTCTAGCTCCATCTATTTACCTGAAAATTTCATGATGTTATTTTTATCATTGCCTGAGTAATGCTCTATTGTGTAAATTGACCACATTTTCTTTATTATTATTTTTTTTATTGAGCTCTACATTTTTCTCTGATCCTCTCCCTTCCTCTCCCCTCCCCTTCAGCCCTCTCCCAAGGTCCCCATGCTCTCAATTTACTCAGGAGATCTTGACTTTTTCTACTTCCCATGTAAATTAGATGTATGCATGTCTTTCTTAGGGTCCTCATTATTGTCTAAGTTCTCTGGGAATGTGATTTGTGGGCTGGTTTTCTTTGCTTTATGTTTAAAAACCACTTATGAGTGAGTCCATGTGATAATTGTTTTTCTGTATCTCGGTTACCTCACTCAAAATGATGTTTTCTAGTTCCATCTATTTGCCTGCAAAATTAAACATGTTATTATTTTTTTCTGCTGTATAAGTACTCCATTGTGTAAATGTACCACATTTTCCTTATCTATTCTTCAGATGAGCCACTGACTGCATTTTCTTTACCCATTCTCCTTTTGAGGGCCATCTAAGTTGTTTCCAATTTCTGGTTATTATGAAGGGAGAGGCAATGAATGTGGTTGAGCAAGTGTCTCTATGGTAGGATGGAAAATCCTTTGTGTATATGCCCAAGAGAGGTATAGCTGAATCTGGAGGTACATAGGTTCCTTTTTCCTGAGAAACTTCCATCTCATTTCCATAATGGCTGTACAAGTTTGTACTCCCATCAATAATAGATGAATGTTTCTCTTATTCTTTTTCCTTACCAGCATGAGCTGTTATTCTCTCATTGTCTTGATCTTAGACATTCTGACAGATGTAAGATGAAATCTCAAAGTAGTTTCCATTTGCATTTCCCTGGTAACTAAGGATGTTGAACATTTTTAAGAATGTTTCTCAGCCACTTGAATTTTCTCTATTGAAAATTATTTATTTAGCTTTGTACCCTATTTTTAATCAGGTTGTTTTTTGATACCTAGTTTCTTGAGTTCTTTATATTATTTTGGTTATTAACCCTCTAGGTCAGATGTGTAATTGGGAAAAGTCTTTTTCTGTCAGCTGCTGCTTTTTCTTATTGTCAGTGCCCTTTGCTGTGCAGAATCTTCTTTGGCTCATGAGATCTATTTATTAATTGTTCTTTGGTGCCTGTGCTAACGGTGTTCTGGTTAGAAAGTAAGCTCTCATGCCATTAAGTTCAAGGCTATTCTCCACTTTCTCTTATATCAGGTTTACTTTACCTGATTTTATGTTGAGGTTTTTGATCCATATGCAGTTGAATTTTGTATAAGGTGATAAGTATGGATCTATTTGGATTTTTGAACATGCAACCATTTGTTGAAGATGCTGACTTTTCCTCCATAGGTATTTCTGGACTCTTTATTTTTTTTTTTTTAAGAAAATCAGGTGTCCATAGGTGTGTGGATTTATGTCTGGGTCTTCATTTCAATTTAACTGTTCAGCAAATCTGTTTCGTGCCGATGCCAAGCTGTTTTTATTGCTATAGCTTTATGGTGCAACTTGAAATCAGGGATGGTGACATCTCTAGAAGTTCTTTTTATTATTCAGGATGGTTTTAACTATCCTGTTTTTTTTTTATTTCCATATTAAGCTGAAAACTGGTCTTTCAAGATCGGTGAAGGCCGGGCGATGGTGGCGCACGCCTTTAATCCCAGCACTCGGGAGGCAGAGGCAGGCGGATCTCTGTGAGTTCGAGACCAGCCTGGTCTACAAGAGCTAGTTCCAGGACAGGCTCTAAAGCCACAGAGAAACCCTGTCTCGAAAAACCAAAAAAAAAAAAAAAAAAAAAAAAAAAAAAAAAAAAAAAAAAAAAAAAAAAAAAAAAAAAAGATCGGTGAAGAATTGTGTTTAGATTTTAATGGGTATTGCAACGAATATGTGGATTGCTTTTGATACTAATTTTTTTTACTGTACTAATCCTATGCATCCAAGAATATTAGAAATATTCAATTTTCTGATCTTCTTCAATTTCTTCAAAGACTTGAAGTTTTTATCATACAACTCTTTCACTTGCTTGTTTGATGTTGTGAAAAGTGTTGTTTCCTGATTTCTTTCTCAGTCTATTTCTCATTTGTATAAAGAAGGGCTTCTGATTTCTGTGAGTTAATTTTATAGCCAGCTACTTTGCTAAAAGTGTTTATGAGCTTTAGGGGTTTCTGGTAGAATTTTTGGTGTCACTTATGTATACTATTATACCGTCTGTGAATAATGGTACTTTCAGTTCTTCCTTTTCAATTTGTATCTGCTTGATCTCCTTTAGTTGTCTTATTGCTCTAGTTAGAACTTCAAGTACTATATTGAAGATAAATGGAGACAATAGACAACCTTGTCTTATTGTAGATTTTAGTGGAAATACTTTGAATTTATCTCTATTTAAGTTGATATTGGCTATATGCTTGCAATGAATTGCCTTTATCATGTTTAGGCCTGTCCCTTGTATTTCTAATCCCTCCAGGACTTTTGTCATGGAAGTGACATGGATTTTGTTAAAGGCCTTTCCTGCATCTAATAAGATGACCATGTAGTTTTTGCTTTCAGTTTGTTTATATAGTCTATGACATTTGTCAATTTACATATGTAAAACCATCCCTGCATCTCTGAAATTAAGACTACTTAATTGATAATGCTGAATGATTTTTTTTTGGTTTTTCAAGACAGGGTTTCCCTGTAGTTTCTAGAGCCTGTCCTGGAACTAGCTCTTGTAGACCAGGCTGGCCTTGAACTCAGAGATCCGCCTGCCTCTGCCTCCCGAGTGCTGGGATTAAAGGCGTGCGCCACCACCGCCCGGCAGAATGATATTTTTGATATGTTCTTGTATTTGGTTCATATTTTATTGGGAATTTTTGCCTTTATCCTCATAAGGAAAATTGGTCTTTAATTGGCTTTCTTGGTTGGGTCTTTATGTGGTTTGGGTATCAGAATAACTGGGGCCTCATAAAATGAATTAGGAAAGTCCTTTCTCTTTCTATTTTGTAGAATAATTCAGAAGTATTGGAACTAATTCTTCTTTGAAAGTCTGATAAAATTCTATATTAAAACAAGCTTCCCCTGGGGCTTTTATGGTTGGGAGATTTTTAATGACTGCTTCTATTTTACTAGGGGCTATAGGTCTGTTTAAATTCCTTATGTGCTCTTGATTTAACTTTAGTAAATATGTATCAAGAAAATTATTCATTCCTTTTAGAGTTTCCAATTTGGTGGAGTACAGGTTTTTAAATTATGTCCTTATATTTTTTGGGGGGAGAGTATTTCCTCAGTGACTATTGTTAATTCCCCCATTTAATTTCTAATTTTGTTAATTTGGATATTCTCTCTCTAATCTTTATCTAGTTTGGATAATGGTTTGTCAAAATTACTGTTTTTCCAAAGAATTAACTCTTTGTTTCATTGATTCTTTGTATTTCTTTTAATTTTTGTTTCCATTTGATTGATTTCAACTCTGAGTTTGATTATTTCTTGCTGTGTACTCCTTTTGGGTGTGATTTCCTGTTAAGTTGCTAGTATGAGATTTCTCCAATTATTTTATGTAGGCACTTAGTGCAATGAACTTGCTTCTTAGAATATCCTTCGTCATGGCTCATAAGTTTGCTATGTTATGTATTCATTTTCATTCAATTCTAGAAAGTAATTTCTGTTTTCACCCATTTTTCACTCAGTAGAGCGCTGTTCACTTTCCATGGTTTTGTAGGATTTCTGTTGTTTCAGTTGTTGTTGATATCCAGCTTTAATCTGTGGTGGTATGATAGAATGCAGGGAGTTATTTCAGTTTTCTTGTGTCTGTTGAGATTTGTTTTGTGCCAAAGTACGTGCTCAGTTTTAGAGAAAGTCCCATGAGCCGGGCAGTGGTGGCGCACGCCTTTAATCCCAGCGCTCAGGAGGCAGAGGCAGGCGGATCTCTGTGAGTTCGAGGCCAGCCTGGTCTACAAGAGCTAGTTCCAGGACAGGCTTTTAAAAAGCTACAGAGAAACCCTGTCTCGAAAAACCAAAAAAAAAAAAAAAAAACAAAAAAAAAAAAAAAAAAAAAGAGAAAGTCCCATGAGAATAAGGTATATTCTTTTGTGTTTTGGTGAAATGCTAATTTTTGTAAATATGTTAGGTCAATTTGGCTTATAATACCTGTTACCCATACTATTTCTCTGCTTGGTTTTTGTCTGAGTGGCCTGTCTATTGGTATTAAAATCTCCCACTATCTGTGTGTGAGGGTCAATGCATGATTGAAGCATTAGTTGTCTTTTACAAACTTGGCTACCCTTGTATTTGGGGCAGAGATATTAAGAATTGCATTGTATTCTTGGTGCAGTTTTTTGATGAATATGTAGTGTCCTTTCCTATCTTTTCTGATTACTCTAGCTTTGAAGTCTATTTTGTCAGATATTAGAATGACTGTACCAGCTTCCTTCTTGGGCCCATTTGCCTGAAATATCTTTTCCCAAGTCTTAATCCTGAGCTGATGTCTTTCCTTGATGCTAAGGTGCATTTGTTTGGATGCAGCAGAAAAATGGATCTCATTTTTTGCATCCATTCCGTTAGTTTGTATCTTTTTATTGGGGAATTGAGACTACTGATGTTAAGCAATATCAATGAGTAGTGTTGGTTGATTCCTGTTATTATTTTTTTAGTGAAGTGGTGATAGTGTGTGTGTGTGTGTGTGTGTGTGTGTGTGTTTCCCTTCTTTTGACTTTTCTGGTCTGGGATTATTTATTTTCCATTTTTATATGTATTAACCCATTTAGGTTGGAGTTTACTTTCTAGTACTTTCTTTTGAGTTGCATTTGTAGGTATATATTGTTTAACTTTGTTTTTTATCATAGGATTGTAGCATGGAGACTGCTTGTTCATTTTCCAGGTGCACAGACTCAAATAATAACACAGAAACTATGTTAATTGCAACATTGCTTGTCTAATAATTTAGGCATATTCCTGGTTAACTCTTCTATCTTAAATTAACCCATTTCTATTATTTTATATTTTATCATGAGGCTCATGGTTTGTTACCTCTTGTTTTGTGGGCAGCTATATTGTGTCTGCCTCCTTCAGTAGCTACATGGCCTCTCTGACGCTGCCTACTTTCTCTCTATATCTCTGTTTCGATTTCCTACCTGGCTTTTCTCTCCTAAGCCATTGGCCAAAAATAGCTCTATCCATTAACCAATAGTAATAAAACATATTCACAGCATACAGAGGGGAATCCCACATCATAGGATGTCTTATTTTTGCCATCTATGGAGATTGGAAGTTTTACTGGGTATAGTACTCTGGGCTGGTATTTGTGGTCTCTTAGAGTCTGCAGCACATCTGTCCAGGCTCCTTTGGATTAAAGGTCTCCATTGAGAAGTCAGGAATAATTCTAATAGATCTGTCTTTACATGTTATTTGGCCTCTTTTACTTGCAGTTTTTAATATTGTTTCTTTGTTCTGTATGTTTAGTGCTCTGATTATTATGTGCCAAGGGGACTTACTTTACTGGTCCTGTCTATTTGGTGTTCTGTGTGCTTCCTGTGTCTTTATACGCATTTCCTTCTTTGGGTTAGGGAAATTTTCTTCTATGACTTTGTTAGAATATTTTTTGTTCTTTTGACTTGTATTTCTTCTCCTTTCTCTCTTCCAATTATTCTTGGATTTAGTCTTTACATAGTGTCGCATGTTTCTTAGATGTTTTGTCCTGGAGCTTTTAGATTTAACATATGCTTTGGCTGAGGTATCCATTTCTTCTTATGTGTCTTCATTGCCTGAAATTCTCTCTTCCATCTCTTATATTCTGTTCATGAAGCTTGCCTCTATTGTTTCTTTTCAAGTTCCTAATTTTTCAGATTTCCCTCAGTTTGGGTTCTCTTTATCAATTCCATTTCCACTTTTCAGGTTTTGAATGCATTTATTCATTTCATTCTACTGTATATGTTTTCATAGAATTCTTTTTGTTTTAACTATGTTCAACTATATGAACTGACATCTATTCATCCTTGAGTGATAAGCATCTCCTTTTAGGTTTTACTATTTTTCTTATTAACAGTTTTTGTTAATTTTTTTTAGGAATTTCATATCTTGCACCCTAATCCCACTTATTTCCCAGTCCCACCATATCTGCCCTTCACACCCCACCTGGAAAACTAAAAGAGAGATAATAAAAATAAGGTAAAGATTTTAAAAATTAAAACTATTAATGAAAAACAAACAACCCACTTTGCTCCTCTGTCTTTACTGCCTCTCCCTCTCCTCTGCACTAGGAGAATATGGTGGTTGTGTGTTGTCTAGTAGGAAATTTTATATGAACTTAATAGGTGTAAGCACTGGGGCTTCAAGATAAAATGTGTTTCTGAATATTGGGATTTGAGATTTAAGAATGAGAATGGGCTGAGGCAGTGGAAGGGCTTCACATATGGAAAGAAAGCAGGGTGTTCCACCAGGATCTGCTTAGTTAGTCATCTGGGAATGAGAGGAAAGGTTACAATGTAAGATCTGCTACAGACATGGGGATGAGACTCAGGTATTAATTTAGAGGAACAGAGAGACACATGTGCTCATCTACAATTAGTTTACCTGCTTCTCTGCCCAGTGTAGCCTGTGGTTTCCTAGGAAGTGCTTTATGGAGTTCTGGAATAGGAAAAAATCAATGAGTCTGGGAAAGGAGTTTAGGATGGGAAGATCTGGGGGAATCTATGAGTGATGATAATGGGTACAGCTGCTACAGATGTTTCGCTGAAGAGCTGGTGATGAGAGTAGGGGGATTGGACTTGGAGGAACAGAGGGAGAGGAGAAGATCTGCAGTCAGCCTACCTGATTCTTTAGATACCTGAATATTTCTCCTTTCCCTCTCATTTGAATTCCACTCATTTTTTTCATTCTATATTCTGTTCAAGTCCATATTTTATTCAAGTTTCTACAAGTCCTCTATTTTATACCATTATGCATTGAATTTCAAATTCTACTTTCTTTTTTATAATATTTATCACTCCAAATATAATTTTGCTCAGTTTTCTACTATAATTCACTATTGGTGCCCCTCCTTTGGTTCATTAAATACTGCATCCCACTCTGTCAAAATTATTAAGACAATGATTTCTAGGAAAAGTTTTTTTCCATATTCTTTGATAATGTTCATGATGAAAATTGGTCATTTTCACAATATACCTGTTACCCTCTTTCTTCTTCCTCTCTTTCCCATTGAAATTGTTTTTCTGAACAAGTCCTCTCCTGCTTTGATGTTGTGGGCTTTTGATTTTATTTCATTTCTTAATTCGTTAACTCATTGAGTTGTTTTCATGTGTGTGAGTTGGGAATTATTTATTAGAATATTGACAACTTTTCAGTAGCTACACTATTAAAGAAAATGTCAGCCGGGCGGTGGTGGCGCACACCTTTAATCCCAGCACTCGGGAGGCAGAGGCAGGCGGATCTCTGAGTTCGAGGCCAGCCTGGTCTACAAGAGCTAGTTCCAGGACAGGCTCTAGAAACTACAGGGAAACCCTGTCTCAAAAAACCAAAAAAAAAGAAAATGTCACCTCCTATTCCAGTACCCAGTGAAGGCCCTGTCACACCCTCCATGGTGCCAGTCCCTGTACAGTAACAATTTATCGTACAGGGAAACTTTAGCTTTCATGGAAACCTTAGATGTATGGAGCCCAGGACCGACCACCATGCTAGGGTCAGGCAACTCTAGTACACAGACTTGTCTAATTTGTATTTTAGCACTGACCCAGATACACAAACAAGATCTTCCTAGCAAGCATACTTGTTGTAACCAAGTTGCACAATGACTTCATGACAACATCTGCTTGCTGTGGCCCATGTACCTCATTAGTCATTTGTAGGCCCATATTTCTACATGGTGTGACAGCCAGGCTCTCAGGCCATAATTAGTACCTGAGGTGGCCATGTAAACTTCCAGACAGGCTGTCGCTACCCTAACAAAAGGTCAGGATGTTGTTTTGCTCCTTTCTCTGTAATTTGGAAGATGCCTGAATAGAGATGCTAATTCAAGTCTATATGACTGAGCTAGCATACTGACCAGGACGACATGACAGAGGAGACATTGGTAAATGTGGACGTGACTAAAAGCCATTCACCTGGTTAACTAGGAAACAGAATGCTAATGAATTCCCTCCTCAGTTTATTCTTTTGATATATAAGGCTGTTTGGAAAATAAACGAAAGGACTTTTTTAGGATGTGAACTCAGGATTTCTTGAAGGATCACTGAAAATCTCCCTCCCAATAAAGCCGTGTAAGTTGTTTCTTTATTCCCGTGCCTCCACGCCAGTCCAGAGAGACAATTTATGGTTGGGGCTAGCACCGGACCCCGACAGTCATTGCCTCAGCTACCCTTTCCCCAAAGTCTCAACCTAGCAGCCGCCGCCACCATCTTCAGTTTTCCTCAGAGTTATATCCATAGGGCCAGACCATGTCCATCTGTGCTGTGAATCTATGTGAGGTCTTTCTCTCCAAATGCACCCCGCAAAAACCCCTGTTCTCTGTCATTGTACCCAGGGCTCAAACTGCTCTTCAGCAATGCCATGACTTTGTACTATGCCCTCTTTTGTATAGCCTAGGCCCCATGCTACCCAGTCAAGGATAAGTACCAGTTTATTCAAAGTCCTTATCTCAATAATATATTGTTTTAACACCACTGTGCTGTGACAATAATTAATCTTTAGTTATATTTGTTAAATACTGCATAGCAAAACAAATAAAAAAAAACAATGTTCTGTTGCTTTGCCACATATTCAAGTTCAATCTCAGATTAATGGGTAAGAAATTACACATACCAATGCAGTTAGAGCTCATCATTGAATTCTGGTTATCACACAATCCAATTATATATGCAATGGACCTACATAAAATAATAATAGTTATTATTTTTATAAATAATTATTATTATAAATTATTTATAAAACTTATAAATAGTAAGGTTTTTTGAGAGAGCCCTGGCTGTCCAGAAACTCACTTTGTAGACCAGGCTGGCCTCGAACTCACAGAGATCTGCCTGCATTCGCCTCCCAAGTACTGAGATTAAAGTCATGTGCCACCACATCTGGCATGAGAATTATTTTTCTATAATGCTTAAAAATAAGCAATGTAAACTTCTAGTGACCTATGTCAGAAAAAATGGCTAGCTTCAAGGGGGATAAGCAGGTAAGAGTACACAAGTTGGAGGTGCCAGTCACATAATAAATCATGGACAATGTAGTAGGTACATGAATATGTTTGTTTTGTAAGCTTGGAAATGTATGTTTCTATGTTAAACCATTATCAAGCTGCTTTCTTTTCACATTTGTGCACTGTTCTCTTTGCTTTTTCTTTCAGTGAAATGCATTTTAAATGGAAAAATCAAATAAAACACTCCCTAACAGGCTAGAAATACTCTTCAGACTCCAAATCAATATATTGCAAATTGCTAATGGCAAGTTGTGTAAAACCAATTATTTTTCCTACGTCATTTACCTGAAATGAACAAGTCAAATTGATCTGAGACTGTCTGAGGTCAACATAGCCCCGAATCTTTCTCAAGGTGAGCTTTTAAGCAATAAACCATGTCCTGGGTTGACACACTTCAGTTAACAAGAACAGTTAGTCAGAAGCAGAACTACAGAAGCTAAAAAGCAAGGTTAGTACGTTTTGTGATGTTCCCAGAACTATATGAATTTTTATGGATTGGGTCTTTGTTATTAGTTTGGCAGGTGTTGCTATCTACATGCTGAGTTTTACAGCCTGAATGGCACTTACATCATGGAGTCAGTTGTGCTAAGGTCTGGGAGACTACTGAGATCTGGGGCCCTATTAGAGTTTCTATTTTGTAACCCTTTTGTCATAGCCTAACCCTAAGTGGAGAACAGGCATTCTGCCCACTTCATTCACCTCTAGTTGCCCTCCTCTTCTAAGGAAGCAACATTCAGAAGAAGTCACACCCCAAGGAAAAAAATGTGAGAACACTGTAGCCAAGGAAAGGAAATAGAGCATGAGATGAAGGTAAAGTCACCTTTGAAAATTACAAACCAGGACTAGTGGCCCTCCTACAGTCAGAGATTCAGTCATGTGCTTCTTAGTTGTAGCTGCCTTCCCCAGAATCCGTGCAAAGAAAATTACAGCCAACTGCAGCTTAAAGTAGTCCAAAATGAAAACTCTCTTTTCAAATTCGTTGGGAAGAGCATACTCAGGAGAGGGAGATTGATACAAGGATTCTAATGTAATCAGAAGCCTCTAACTTACTTGCACGGCACCTGTCAAACACATTAGTGTGAATGAATGTTCACAACACATCAGCATTCAATCAAATTTCATGTCTCAAAGGAAAGAGCCCCTTTTAATAAAAAACAATGCCTGCCATAAATCACTCACAAATCAAGAATGGGGTGTCAAAATAACATGGATTCTCTCCTATGAGGAAAATTCATTTGATTATAGGTGTGTGTGTGTGTGTGTGTGTGTGTGTGTGTGTGTGTGTATGAGAGAGAGAGAGAGAGAGAGAGAGAGAGAGAGAGAGAGAGAGAGAGAGAGAGAGGGAGAGAGAGAGGAAAGCAGAAGGAGGCATATTTGAGAGAAAAGGAGGAACAAGTGAGAGAGTATAGCAAAGATGGGTTTGAAACTGGGAGCAGTTATGAGTAAAATATTGTGAAGGCTATTTTGGTTGTCATCTTGACTGCATCAATAATTAACTAAAAGCAGAACATGGCTGGACACACCTGTGATAGATTTTTGTTTAATTAAATCATTTGAAATGGGAAGATCCACTTATGATTCAGATCTTTGAGGTAGGAAGACATTCCTTTAATCCAGATCTTTTTTAAAGATTTATTTATTTATTGCATATACAGTGTTCTGCTTGCATGTATACTTGCAGGCCAGAAGAGGGTTGTGAGCCACCATGTGGTTTCTGGGAATTGAACTCAGGACCTCTGGAAGAGCAGTCAGTGCTCTTAACCTCTGAGCCATCTCTCCAGCCCCTGAATCCAGATATTTTAAGATGGGAAAACAATTCTAATCTGGGCCACACCTTTTTACTGGAAGTCTATATAAGGACATGGAAGAAGGAAGCTTTTGCTCTTTGTCTGCTTGCTCTCATCTTGCTAGAAAGTCCACCCCTTCACTGGCATTGGAGCCTATTTCTTTAGGATTCCAGCATAAACTGAAGACCAGCTGAGACATCCAGCCTTGTGGACTGAACAACTACTGGATTCTTGGACATTCTGTTCATAGGCAGCCATTGTTAAACTAGCTGGACAATAACCCATAAGTCATTCTAATAAATCTCCTTTCTATCTATATAAACAATTATATAATTTCTGTTACTCTATCAAACTCTAACTAATACATATATATTCACATAGTGGATTTAAACATCACAATAATAGTCATTATATTGTGCACTAACCAAAAGCTTAATAAAGCCAGACATGGGAGTGCACACCTTTAATGCCAACAGTTGGGAGGCAGCAGCAGGGGCAGCTCTGTGAGTTCAAGGCCACCTTGGTCTAGATACTGAGTTTCAGTACAACAAGATTTACATAGTGAGATCCTGCCACAATAGGGGAAAAAATAAAAATGAGTGTGCAGTAGAAGCATGTAGTAAATGAATTTCTGATTGGACACAGACATTAGGACAATCAAAGAGGAAATTTAAATAAATAATAATTACTATGCTAAGGGATGCCATCTAAAAGTAGATAGCATGCAAGAGTAAAGGGTACTGCTTGGAGATACATGGGAATTCTGAGAATAGTTAAAAGAAAATACTAGAAATCAAATGCAGCATAAAAAATTATACACACACACACACACACACACACACACACACACACATATATATATATATATATATGAGAGAGGGTTATTAGTAGAATTAGATGGACATGGACAGGATTGGAATATTAAAATGGTATTTCAAGCCGGGCGGTGGTGGCGCACGCCTTTAATCCCAACACTCGGGAGGCAGAAGCAGGCGGATCTCTGAGTTCGAGGCCAGCCTGGTCTACAAGAGCTAGTTCCAGGACAGGCTCTAGAAACTACAGGGAAACCCTGTCTCAAAAAACCAAAAAAAAAAAAAAAACCGAACAAATAAAATGGTATTTCAGTGAAGAGAAATATATGAAACTGAAATATAGACAAAACTTGGGGTGGTGTATGGATGAAAGTGAATACCTGAGCATGTGAGAACCCCAAAACATCATTCGTGCTGGGGATGAGATTCCACAGTGGGTCTCTTTGTAGCATGTGAGAAGCCTTGTGTTCCATGTCTAGAACAATGCTCACACACAAAACATTGCAAAACATTTGACATTTTGACCTAAATATGAGAAAGAAAAAAAAATGAAGAGTACATATATTCCTAATGCATATCACAACTTGCAAATGCCCATCACACCTTAAATCATATTCAAACTGTGGAAATCAATAGATAATGGGGAAATCTTGAAAGAGTATTCCAGAACTTCAAGTAACCTCACTGATAGAGTAAGATGGGACAGAATTATAGCAGATTTCTCATAGCAACTCATGCAAAAGAACAGAGGGGCAAATAACATTAAGAGAAAGACATGCTTTCTATAAATTCCATGTGGTCATTAAGATTCTCTCATTAAGAAAGAAGTAAAACTTTCTCAGGGAAATAAAAGTAAAGTTAATTTATCCATGGGAAAAAATGGCCCAAAAGAATTGTTTTTAAGATCACAAGGAAAATAAGCATATTAAAAGTGTTGAATTTGATATATACTTCCTATAGAAACCTACTGTTTCAGAAGTAAATTTTAAAAGTTAAAATTAAAATAAAAGCAATAAATAAAAATCTTTTTATGGCGATGAGCTTGAACTCTACAGCATGGACGGGCTCACTGTGAGCCTTGTCAGTTTGGTTGCTCACCTTCCTGGACTTAGGGGGAGCTGGGAGGACCTTGGACTTAACATAGTGAAGGGAACCCTGATGGCTCTTTGGCTTGGAGAGGGAGTGAGTGGGAGTATGGGTGGAAGGGAGGGGAGGGAAGGGGGAGGAAGAGGGGAGGTGATGTAGGTGTGTCTTCTATCTATCTGATGATTTCATTGGATAATTAATAAAGAAACTGCCTGGCCCATCTGATAGACCGGCCCTTAGGTGGGTGGAGTAGACAGAACAGGAAGAAGGAAGTGAGGTAGATGGCTCAGTCAGATGCCACGCCTCTCTTAAGTTAGGCAGACCACCGTGCCTCTCCTCAGAGAGAAGCCAGATGCGATGAAGCTCCAGCCCAAGATGGACACACGCTAGAATCTACCTGGTAAGGCACCACTTTGTGGTGCTACACAGATTATTAGATATGGGTTAGTCAAGATGTGAATAAGAGCCTGAAAATAATGGGCCAGGCAGTGTTTAAAAGAATACAGTTTCTGTGTAATTATTTTGGGGCATAAGCTAGTCAGGAGGCCGAAAGCAGGGCGGCGGGAATGCAGCCCACAGCTCATCACTACAGGGAGGAGATGGAAATTTTTAATAAAAAATGCGGAAAAAAAAGAATAAATTTTTTCATAAAGAAAGAGCAAGAGTCAGTAAAGGTACAAATGGAATTAAATGTCACTATTTTATAGATTTTAGACTTGTGTGTCACAAAATGTGACTAAGAAGAACAATGTGTGATTGCAGCTCTATGAAAGAGTGAAATGACTGTTGGAATGTAGGGAGTTGTTGGGAGCACTTCGCTATTAGACATGAGCGCTAAGTGTTATTTAGTATTTGATGGTGGGCTTATGTCTAAGGAGACCAGAAAAATAGTTTGAAAAGCAATATAATTAATTAATATAATACATTTATATTATATAAATTAATTATATTATTTATATTATATTATATAAATTATATTATATAATTATATAATATATATAATTTATATTATATAATTTATATTATATAATTAATTTATATTATATAAATTAATATAAATGTATTATATTAATTAATTATTGTAATGAATAAATGAGGTTAATTAAAGCCAAAATAGCCTCAAATAAGAGGGGCACAAAGAAACAACATTAACAAAAATAAATAGAATGAATAGAATCAGTTGACAATAAATGATTCATATAGTGTTAATTACGTAATTACCTGAAATGGTGATTGTATACTCCTTTACAGACATGAACATTCAGAATGGCTTACAAAAGCCATCTATAGTTTTTATGCAGGATGTTCATATTCACTTTAAATCCCAAGACTCAAATGTGATAGAGAATAGTTTACATTGCTGGCACTAGTACCTCAAAATGATACAGCAGCTATGTTCATTTCAAGTGAAGCAAACTCCAGAACAAGAAAAATGACCAAAGAAATATATTATATAGAAACCAAGGGGTCAGTCTTCTAAGTGGCTCTGACCTCATAAGTTTGTCCCTAGAGACGAGTGTTGAAACAAGTAAGGGAAAATCTGGGAAGCATTATGGAAAGGTTCACAGTGCTAGTGGGAGATTTTAACATTCTTCTCTATTAATTAATTTAAACCAAGGAAGGAAATGACCATAAAAATGACAGATGATCTGACAGGCATCACCAATCATCTTAATCTGCTTGATATTTATAGAATATACCATACCCAACTACAGTAAGATTCCCTTTTCTCAAGATAACAAGCTGTGTTTACAATCAGAATTCATCCTTGGACACAGGACACATATTAACAAACCTAACAACATAGAAGCTGTATTAGTCACTGTTCTATTGCTGTGACAAAACATCATGGCAAGGCAACTTATAAAAGAAAGCATTTAATTAGGCTTATGTTTTCAGAGGGTTAGAGTCTATTATGGTGGAGCAAAAAACATGGTGGAAGTAACAGCTGAAAGCTCACATCTTGATCTATATGTAGGAGGCAGAGAGAGAGAGAGACAGAGAGAGAGAGAGAGAGAGAGAGAGAGAGAGAGAGAGAGAGAGAGAGAGAGAGAGAGAGAAATTAAGGCATTCCAATCCTTTCCAAACATCTCTACAAACTGGGAGTCAAGTATTCAAACGCATGGCCTATGAGGGCTATTTTCATTCAACAGTCACAGAAGCAATGTGCAAAAAAAAAAAAAAAACCCAAAAACCTCACTTCAAACCAAAGTGTTAAGACATTATTAAGGATATCAGGAATATGAGAATGGAATGCATAGTGTTTCAAAATAAACTGATCTCTCTCTCTCTCTCTCTCTCTCTCTCTCTCTCTCTCTCTCTCTCTCTCACACACACACACACACACACAGAGAGAGAGAGAGAGAGAGAGAGAGAGAGAGAGAGAGAGAGAGAGAAAGTCTTTAGTAAATGGGATAAAGAACATGAATCTAAATAACATTAGATCCAATAAAGATAAAAACAGAAGAGTATTGCATTCTATTGATAAAATCTGTTGCCACTGTGGAGGCAGGTTAGCAAACTGAATCCTTCTGTACATAATGTAAGAAGTGAGTAAATGGATGGTGAGATGGGGAGTGGCAGAACTCTCACCCCTGGTATGAGGAATGGATAATAAATAGGCAAAGGCAAAACTTCTTCACGTCATAATAGTAGCAAAAAGATGGGCTTGAATGCATCTGAAGCTTCTTAGAGATACTCATGTTAACTTTTATTAAGATTTGTAACAATGTGTGTATATGGGTTAGTATACATATTCAATTCCTTGTTCTTTCTAGTCAGATGGACAAGAAAGGCTGTACCAAGTAAGAATAAGCACATCTACTGGACAGTACTTGTTTGCTACTGCCTCCGTCTTGTTAAGGGAAATAGAAAACAGCTGTGTGAACGGCTGTCTTGTATCAAGCAGAAGGGAAAGTGGGATGGTTGAGATGGAGGAAGGGCAGATATGGTAGCAGGGAAGAAGATATCTTAATTAAGGGAGCCATTTTAGGGTTGGCAAGAGACTTGGCTCTAGAGGGGTTCCCAGGTGTCCTGAGCTGGCCTTGTTCCATAGTCACACTGATGAATATCTCGAATATCACCATAGAATCTTCGGTGGATCTCTGTGAGTTCAAGACCAGCCTGGTCTACAGAGCTAGTTCCAGGACAGGCTCCAAAGCCACAGAGAAACCCTGTCTCAAAAAAACAAAACAAAACAAAAAAGAATCTTTGTCCGGCGAAGGATGGAGATAGGGACAGAGACCCACATCGGAGCACTGGACTGAGCTCCCAAGGTCAAATTGAAGAGCAGAATGAGGGAGAAGATGACCAAGGAAGTCTGGACTGCAAGGGGTTAGTCCACCCACTGAGACAGTGTGCCTGTTCTAATGGGAGCTCACCAAAGCCAGCTGGATGGGCACTGAATGAGCATGTGATCAAACCAGACTCTCTGAATATGGCTGACAATGGGGACTGACTGAGAAGCCAATGATAATGGCACTGGGATTTGTCTCTACTGCATGTACTGGCTTTTTAAAAGGGAGCCTAGTCTGTTTGGATGCACACCTTCCTAGGCCTGGATGGAGGGGGGAGGGCCTTGGACTTCCAACATTGTAGGGTACCCCGCCCTCTCTTAGGACTGGAGGGGTGGGGGGCGAGGTGGGGAGGGGGAGGAGGGGAGGAAGTGGAAATTTTGAACGGTATTATTTATAAAGCAATAAAAATAAAAATAAAAGAGATTAGCTTTTAACCTAAAATAGTTATCTATCATAGCCTCACCATACTTTATTAGTTGAATGAAACCACAGATAAATAGAGAAGCAGTGATCCATCTTGTATGCAAAACAGTTTCAAAGAATTTGGGCACAGAGATGTCTCAGCAGGTCAAAGTGCTTGCCACAAAAGCCTGGTAACCTGAGTTTGACCCCCAGCCCCATGTTAAAAGCGAAATGGGGTAATGAGCATCTGCAATCCCAACTCTCTTGCCACAAGGGAGGCAGAAACAGTAGGGAAGGTCATGCATGGGTCAGCTAACCTGGAGTACACAGCCTGCTTCGGGTGGAAAGAAAAAAAATACTACTTCTAAAAATGTGTCCTTTGTCTTCCACATGGGTGCTGGGGCACATGCATATCCCCTCCCCCATATTTTTTAAAAAATAATTTATGCACATCCTTTCTCTTGAGGAAAAACTTCGTAACTTTCTTCTGCAACAGTGATGTGTGGTCCATTTCTTAAAGACTTCATTCCAAGTGTGACAGGCCTGGCAGCAGCGAAGACATTCTAGGGAGACATTTGTGCCTCTCAATTTGACTGTCAGACCATTGAAACAATAGACATAACCAAATGGGAACTTCCTCAGGAATCTCATGCTGGGAGAGAAAAGGACCTCAGTCTGACAGGGAACTTGTCTCCCAGAGAGGTTGAACAGTTTTCTGAATCTTTTTTTTGTTTGTTTTTTTGTTTTTTTGTTTTTTGTTTTTTCGAGACAGGGTTTCTCTGCAGCTTTAGAGCCTGTCCTGGAACTAGCTCTTGTAGACCAGGCTGGTCTCGAATTCACAGAGATCCGCCTGCCTCTGCCTCCCGAGTGCTGGGATTAAAGGCGTGCAACACCACCGCCCTGCCCAAGGTTGAACAGTTTTAAAAACTTGTTAGATGACTTTGCAGGATGAGACAGAAATTAAGACAGTGATGGGCCAGTGGCAGGCAGGACCCAGACCGATTAGATGTGCATATACATAGTCCTTTATTTCACTTTGATCTTGTTTCTAGATCAAGAAGAGGGACCCGAGTGGTTTGCCAGACCTCATTGTCACTTTTCCCAATGTGAGACCTTAAATAAACCTGTTTTCTCTTTTTTACTTTCAATTTGACTATTGTAATTAGCGTATGAAGCACAGGAGGCTGGACTTGACTTAGGCACAAATTATGACTCTCTCCCTCGAGTATGATAACATAAAGAAAACAGTATTTAAATGGACAAAGAAAGCAGCTTAATGTGGGCAAACCTGAAAAATGCTACTTCAGCCATAGAATCAAGGTCAACTTTAGCAGTCAAAATCTATGTTGATATTACACACTCTTTAAGATGAGATATAAATGGATTTTGTGTTCTTTCTATTACAGTCAAATCACTACAGGTCAAAGAAAATATCAAAAATAATAGCAGCAGAGATTGTTTTATAGACTTATCTAACCACTAGCTTTCCATACTCTCGTCTGCATATACATATGTATATGTATGTTTATATATATTGACATGTATATGCACATATATATGTGTATTCTGAAATGTTCATAGCAAAGAGAAATTAAGATAACATAAAGACTATGTGTAGCATGGAAATCTAAACAGGAAACAGAATGTGAATAAACAGCTTCTTCTACCTTTGCCATCCATCAGCACAGAAGACTTGGAGCCTCAGCACCACCATATAAACTAAGCAGACAGACCGAGAGAGATGTTTAGTGGCTAAGTGCACATGCTGCTCTTGCAGAATACCTAAATTTAGTTTCCAGAATCCACTTGGTGGCTCACAACCATCTGTAACTCCAGGTCCAGGGAGTCAGTTGCTGAATTCTGGCCACTGAGGGTCACAGGCACATGTGGTGAAAATATACACAAATAATAAAACACTTGCACACATAAACTAAACAATTCTTTTAAAAGAAAAAAAAAATAAACCAAACAAAGAAAGTATCACAGTAAAAACTCTGAAAATTGTATCTTCTGAAAATGGAATGCTACACTTAAACAGGTTGCTTCTAAATTAAAACATTAACTAGGAGCAGAGACTGTGAAGATGCTAACTAAAATATCTGTCATAAATCAATGAGAAGGAAAATTACACTTCAAGTGAGACGAGACAATCAAATTGTGTCAAGAAAGATATGAATCCGATTTTGCAATTATCTGACAAACATTTGAGAGCAACCATCATCAACATGCTTCATTTAGCAATTACAAGCAATCTAGAACCAGACAAAAATAAGAAATCTCAGTAATGAAATCAATTTTATTTTAAAAGAAATTAATGAATAAAGATAAAGAAAATTCAATGGCAAATTTTGAAGCATTGCAATATGGGCCCAAGAATAGAGGTAAGATGACAGAGCACAGTTAAGGCTCATCAATAGCATTTAAACCCAGTGTGAACAACAGAGAAACAGAGATTGAATAAAATAATACAGAGGGATGGAAAGTCGACATTGGTGGACTGCAATAAGTCACTTATGTATATTGTAAATCATATACCAACCACTGATAAATTTTACAAAATAAAACACTTATAATCAAAATGAAAACTCAGATATTTTCAAGTAAACCAATGAGAGACAGAAAAGTAAGAAATAATGGATTTAATACAGAGGAACCAAAGACTACTAATAAATTTGTGGGACTAAACCCTACCAATATAAGAATTATAGCAATGTAAATGAGCAATATAACTAATTTAAAAGGCAGATATTGGAAAGCTCAGGAAAATGTAACCCAACTTTATAGAATAGAATAAAAACCAATAGAAAAAAAATCACATCGTATGAACATTAATATAAAAATTTTATTATGTTTTATATGGTCATGGTGCTTCTATTATATTTTATTTATTTTGTGTGTATTTGTGGAGGGCTGTGGGTATGGGTGCCCATGTGTATGGATATCAAAGGACAACTTGTGAAAGTCTGTTCTCTCCTTCTACTGTGGGTTCTAGACTGGAACTCAGGTAGGTAGCTGAGTTCTCCTTGTACCTTGCTGCATTTTTATTTGCTTATTTCATTTACATGTGTGTCTGTGTATGGGTGCCTACAAGGCACTATGTGTGTATGACAATCACAGGGCAACTTGTAGAAATTAGCTCTCTCTTTTCACCTTGTAGGTCCTGGGCATTGAACTCAGGTTGCCAAACTTGGCAGCACACTCCTTTATTCATTGAGTCATTTGATGAGCCTTTGAGCATTAATTTTGAAAAACTAGAAAGCACATTAGTATTAAAATAGACTTAATTAGAAGGAAAACTATTAGTGGTAGAAAGAAAGCATTACAAAAAAATGAATCCATCTTGTAGAAATATATAGTTTTCCTGGCTACTCCCATTCACTCGTTCCAATTGGTACACCCAGTTGGCTCCTTGGTTCCCTGAGTCCTCAGTTCTTGCCCGTACCACACTCTTTTGGTGATTGTATTTCTGTATAAGTTCTTTGGAGATACTAAGAATTTTACATAGCCCCAGAGCCCAGTGCATAGTACAGCACATGCTTTGGGGGTGATTGCTTTTTGGGAGCATAGACAGCTTTAATAGCCTATTTTGATAGATACTTGAAAGGATCTCTACATCATTTAATAAGCAACCAGTCACACTGGTACAGACCTGGAGCCTTCTCAGCATCTGCAAAGAAATGACCAGTGGTGGACACTGGATTAGCAACTGAAGTTGTCATGGGCAGAGTAAGGAACACATTGACAGCTCCATGTCATGGGTGAAAGTGAATGGGACCTTCCCATGATCTGTATGGTTACACTGGCCCTGGCCCCATCTGTCCACGCTGCTGTGTGTTCAAGTTAGTAAAGTTTGGAAGCCACATGACAAGGAAGGGGCATTTGGGGCCTAGACAATAAAGGCCTTGACAGAAGCACTTGTGGTGGAGGGTCCAGGAGTCAGAACTTAAAGCTCTGCTGCTGTCGTTATTACTAAGGAACACCTTAGTGTAAGTATCCAACCCACATCTCCTCCCACCTAGATCTAGAGCTCAGCAAAAGCACTGGGAGAGGCACTCATTGCTCTTGTGGAGGACCAGAGTCCGGTTCCTATCACCCACATGGTGACTTATAGTCACCTAGAACTCTGGTTCCAGGGCATCTGACATCCTCTTCTAAATCCCACAGGTACCGGGCTCATATGTGGTTCACATACATGCATGCAGTCAAAACACTCATACATATGAAATGAAATGAATAATTAATAAATATTAAGGAAATTGTCAAGGATTTTTTGTTTTTTTTTTCATTTTCTTTTTTTCTTTTTTAAAATTTTGTATTCTCGGGATAAAATTTCATGACTCCTAAAGGGTAATCGATGGAACTGGAGGAGAATGGAGACTATTCTGTGATGGCACTAGGCAGAGAGACACCTACAGGAGTAGAGAGAGGTATTTGTTTCCACTTCAAGGCCTCAAGGAGCTGCGACAGGTTGGAGCTCTCTATCCCACAGTCACAATGTGTGTCTGAATGTATCCAGAGAAGAATTAGAAACACTCATTTTCCTCCAACTCTTCACAGCTTATTCTGTCTCCAGCCACTGCTTGAACCTACCACTACCATTGTCTCAGTCCTGGAAATTAATTCCACCGTATTGACATATAAGTTCCTGCTAAGAGCATATCTGGGGTTACTGCTTGTACCTCAGTGGAATAGGTCTTATTGCAAAGAGGCTCAAAAATGAGCCCTTGGCTATCAGATTGCTAAGTTCAGAGGAGGGGCTTGCTTGTATGAATGAGTTTCTTCTCTTTCTTTTCATTTTTGATCATCATCTAGGCAAAACCTGCAAATGGGTGGGTGTTCTTTCTTTATACTCCCACACACCAGTGAATGTCTTATTACCTGGGAATTGAATCTATATCCTCAAGAATAGGAATGCTGGCTGTATATTACCAAGGAGCATTTTGGACCACGTAGAGTATGATGAAGCAGAAGTAAACAAAGCATACACATCAGATCGTGGAGCGCAAAAGCGGGATTCCTGAAAGGAAGGCAGAAAAAAACATTGCCTCAGCTTGATGGCTGTCCCTTCTTTTCCAGCAATGGTGTCAGGCATTACGCTTCTGAATAGCTTTCAGCTTGTTTCCCATCCTGTCAATCTGTGAATCTTACTCTTTGAACTCTGGGCCCACTGAAATGGGCCCCATATTTCACACTGCCTGAGGTTAGCCCTGTATAATGAACATGAGCCTGGAGGTGCCTGACAAGATTAGCATGCAAAACCAGTGGGTACTGGGACACTATGGATAATAGTCAGCCATCAGTTGGAGCTCTGGGGGCAGAGGTGGTCCAATGAACAATTACCCGTGGCTACTGTCAAATCTATGGAGAGAATGCTCTGTTGTAGAAACCTCCCAATCAGGAACTCCAGCAGGACTATTTCAATAGGACTTCCTCAGTCACTCCTGCTAGGTATTGCAAACCCTTGAGTTGATGATTTGCTGTCTTTCTGCTGCTTGTCATTTGCTCATTTACTTAGATGCCTCACTGAAGGGAAAGCACTCTGCTCTACTTGGAACTCTCAGAAACTCTGTTCCATAGTGTTACCTAATTAGCTGATGCTATCTGCTACTTGCTATTTGGTCTTTGACATTTGCTTGCTATATGCTTATTAACAGTTCTCATTCAAAATTAAAATAACGACCCTCATAAGAGCAAGCTCTAGATCAGTGGTTCTCAACCTGTGGGTCACGACCCCCTTGGCAAGCCTCTATCTCCATTAATTTTTACATTATGATTCATGGTGGTAGCAAAATTACAGTTAAGAAGTAGCAAGGAAAATAATTTTATGGTTGGGGGTCACCACATGAGAAATTGTATTAAAGGATTTCAGCATTAGGAAGGTTGAGAACCACCGCTCTATAGATAGAATGAGATCATAGCTTGTCTGTGGGAAAACTTGGTTGTTGGATAAATTTGGTATCAGAGTGTTTGAAAGGTAATTGTACCTGTTTTCGTAGTGGGAACAAGAGTTCTTGAAGTTATTTTATTCAGGATAAATTTAATGCCTTTTGATAACTACTGTTTCAATAAATATCTGGTTTCTGAGTTCTATGAATTTGATGCTCCAAAAGCTCCCCCCCACACCAATGAAAAAAGACAAATGATCTTGTTTATAAATGTGATGGTTTGAATAAGAAACCCTTCCATAGGCTTGTGTATTTGAGCAGCTGCTTTCTCAGCACTGTTTGCATAGGTAATGTAACTTCCGAGATGTGAAAACTAGCTGGAGGAGTTACACTACTGGAGGAAAACTTTGAAAGTTTACAACTTGCCTCACTTTCTATGTGTGCTGCAGAGGGGTGACCTCTCAGCTCCCTGCTACTGCACCCATGCCTTCCCTGCCCTTGTGGACATCTAGCCCTCTGGAACCAAAAGCTAAAACAAACTCTTTCTTAAGTTGCCCTTGGTCATAGTATCATATCACAGCAACAGAAGAGTAATATAATATGCATGCATAGTATGTTTTATGTGTTCATGCTTGAAATAAACATAAAGAAATAATCAATGTAATTTAACCATTGATGCATGATTTGACAATATGGTAGACAGATGGCTTTGAGAATTTAGTGGTGGTTAAGTCACATGTTCACATTCTTGTCTGAATAACAAACCACCACAAACTTAGTACATAAAACAGCAAACATTTACTCTAAGCATGGCATTTCAAAGTGAGGAATCCAGCAAGGATACAGCAGATATGATCTGTTCCCCATCCTTTCTGTTGGAAAACCTGTCTAAGGACTGGATCCACTGAGGAACATTCACTAACGTCCCTGGCAGGCCATCTTGAGAGGACTGATGTTTGGAATTTCATGATACTTCTGTTGGGCTTCACAGCAGTCAGGCCCCACACCTGATGACTCAGACTCCGAGGAACAATTTTTGTAAACAAGGTGGATGTCATATTATTTTCTATGACCAACACGCAAAACTTATGTTGAGTCACTTCCACCATACTCTATTGATTAGGAGGTGAGTCATAAGCCCTTTTAGATTCAAGTGGATAATTAAACTGCACCTCTAGGCGGAGGAGGTAACACCTTGCATAACAGCATGAGACATGAAAGATAGTTCTGTGGACAATTTTAGAAAGTGCAGCTTTGTACTGTGGCTTCCAGGTAGCTGGTTATGTGTCATTCAGTTTCACTATATGGTAGTCACACAACAGGGGATCTTGGCATTGTTAACTGTTAACAAATAACTTATGTGCAATTTCTGCACAATTAAAGTCATAATATATTTTTTATACTGACTAATCTCTGGTATACAGAAAGACCAGAGTAAATGCATGCTGGAGGTACAGAGGAAATGCCATTTTCAGAAGGAAACTGTCAGGATTACTCCAGGAGTGACAATGTCTACATACATACACACAGTCCAGGGTAGAAGTCTAATTTGTGGACTTTAAGTATTTCTACTTCAGGGAACATCGTGGTCAGAATTCTTACCTTTACAGTAAATTTTAGGTCTCAATCCAGACACAACAACTCCATTAAGGAAAAAGAGAATCTGTGTTTTTGAAATCTCTCTTTCTGAGAGGCAGAAAATCTTTTTCTAAAAACAATCTGCTACAAATCTTACTTCCAACTTTCATTTTGTGAGTTATAATAAAAATCTTGCTAAATACAGATGGTCTATACTCCATAGAAAAGGAGTTCCAACTCTAAGAAATTCTATCTCTGAATACAACAAAAGAAAAAGTATTTTACATCCTAATTAAATGCAACAAGTCATCAATTTACATAAAATAATCATTTCTGAGGTTGTGGATGATGTGGGATTCTCCTTTGTATGCTATGAATATGTTTTATTACCATTGGTTAATAAAAAATCTGCTTTCGCCTATGGCAGGGCAGAATAGACCTAGTGGGGAAAACTAAACTGAATGCAGGGAGAAAGAAGGCCATACAGAGAGAGACCATGTAGCTGCTGAAGGAGAAGGAAGCCTTACCAGTAGGCCATAGCCTCATGGTGATACACAGATTAATAGAAATGGATTAACTGAAGATGTAAGAGCTAGCTAGGAATATGCCTAAGCTGTCAGTCAAGCCATATTGCAATTAATGTGGTTCCTGTGTGGTTATTTGAGTCTGGTAGGCCAAAAAAACACAAAACAGTCTCTGTTTATATGTGGGCATAAAGTCAATGAAAGCAAGTGGTTGTAAAATACAGAAAATGAGCATGCTGAGCAACCTGGTTGCTTCTGCACTAAAACAAAGTTTGTGGTCTCCCAGGGTAGGAATACTGGTAAGTTTTATAAAAGAGGATTCTGCCACTGTAAAAATGAGGAAGAAAGTGAATGATGTTTTGTTAAGTTAGCCAATTCAGGTATATACAAAGATAAATGCTTCATGTTTTAACTGAAATGTGGAATCTAACACAGTGGATCTCATGGAAACAATGGATAGAAGTCTAATTACCAGAGAGCTGAGTCAAGGCTTAGCGGATGTTGGACAGAAGTCAGAATTTCTGTTACATGGCAGAAATAAGTCTAAGAGACCCAATATCGTGACTACATTTAATAATACATTAATAATTCCGAAGAGGAGGTTCTGGAGTAAATGGTAGACACTAAACTGATTGTATATATTATGTTCCATGTTGGGATACCAAAGAATAGTTTCTATTGCAGAGAAAAAAAAGTAGAAATCACAAGACCAAGGTGATAGGTTACCTGGCATGGAAAAAGACAGAAGAAAAATTCAGCAAAATGAGGGAGAATCACAAGGCTCCCAGCACATGACTCAAGTAAAGGGAGCAAAAACAGAAACCTCATCAATGAGACAAGCCAGAGACATGGCTAGACAGGAATGAGAGAAGTATATACAGGATGAGCCTATGGGTCTCAGAAATCAAAAATTCATTTGGGGGTTTTAATGAAACAGTGAATTCTCTGGAACGGGTCAGCAGTGCAGAGTAGATACATTTTGACATGTCCCATGTCTGGAGGACTGTGGCCATGTGACGTCTTGAGAGGAAGCATAGAGCCTATGCCTAAGATTGAGCCACCCAAAAAGAACTGAGAACAAGGAACAATCTCAAGTTAGGGATCCTATAATGAACCTACCATAACCTCTAGGTGGGAAACGGTTGTAGGAAAGCAGTAATGGACAGAGGTTTGATGGATTCAAACTGAGGCAACCTGAGACTTATACAAATGATAAAGGGCTTCTTGGTTGGTAGTTCTACCCTTTTTGATGAGAAGCAGGTTAAGCGAGGGTGACACAGATAGCTCCAAACTAGTGGTTTGGTATGATTATTATTCTTCTCTCTGAGTGGCAGCATGTATTAAGGCCCCAAATGTGCACTGCTCACTAAAAATCATCAAAATAACATAAGAGAAAGTTGTCTCAGCAGATATGCAAATTGCAACACAGAAACATGAAAAAAATAAAGCTATACATCTCCTCTGAATGATTATACATCTTCAATTATCAAATCTAAAGACATGAAATTTTAAAAATGACAGATGAGAAATTCAAAGTTGTACTTGTAAAACTTATCAATGACTTCAAAGATAATATGGACAAACACATAAAATATATAAATCAGTTAAAAACACATTAAAAACTGGACACACACATAGAAAATAGTCAGATAACCATCTACCTACTTTACCCAAAAATGAACTAAAAATGAATTAAATACACATGTATAGGGGTAAATATGAGAAATATTTATAAAAAAGAAGAAAACTTCCTTTTGTGTCATTGACTTAAACAAAACCTTTTTTATGCTTGATGCCAACGCACAAGGAACAGAAGCAAAACATCTGGAATGCAAAGTGAAGTCCTGCGTGTAATATATTTTTTAAAGATATATTTACTATCTTTACAGTGTTCTGCCTGCATGTATCCATGTAGGCCAGAAGAGGGCACTAGATCTCGTTACAGATGGTTGTTTTTAGTAAAAGAAAGTAACATGGGTTACTATGTGGCTAGTGGTAGAGTGCTTGCCCACCTTTACAAAAGTCTAGGACAAAACCCTAGGAACACAAAATGGAAAATTATCAATAAATAAACCAGAAAAAAGATAGATACAAAGGGCCTGTGAGATGAGCCAGCAACTAAAGGCAAGCAGTGCCAAGCCTGACAACCTAAGTTTGATCTCTGAGACCCACATGATGAAGAAAAGAACTGATTCCCACAAGTTGTTCCCTATCTTCACACATGCACATGGCAAACACTCACCCACATAAAGTAAATACATAAATGTAAGAGAAATAAAATTAATGCATTAAAGGCTTGTTAAAAATATCACCTACCTTTATCTGTAACATCAGAGGGGCTGTGCTACAGTAGGACACACACACACACACACACACACACACACACACACATTCCTCTTCATAAATGGCTATACCTATTCTCCACAATATTTGTATTTCATGGTGAAGTTTCCATTTAAGATTTGTTCAGCTCTTAAAACATTTTCCTTGAGGTAAAAGGAGATAATTTCATAAACATACTGGAAAGACCTAGGATAAAATGTATCTTACATATCAATAAACCTTACTGACATAGTGTTATTGATGTTTAGAAGCTTTTAGTTTGTACTGTTCATACTACAGAACAAAATAAGTCACATAGACATGTGTGAGTTCATCAGGTATGTGCACTGTGCCTCTGCTGAGACACACCTCAAAGGTATGACAATATATTTGAACAGTGACATAATTCCAGTCCAACATTTATGAGATATTTCCTTTAAGCAGGTCACAGAAACACACCACAGAATTGACCTTTGCTTCATAATTCAATCAGAAATCCCTTCTGTTAGATGTTGTGTGTGGAGTACTGACATTACCACTCCCTTCAGTTCTAAAAGTTTTTATATTGTATAGTTTATGGCTCTTATTTTTGGTGTCAACATATTGATAACCTGTATGATTTCTTCATCTAATCCTTGTGCTTTTATGGAACAGTCCATACAAGTCTTTTTTGTTGTTGTTGTTTTTTGGGAAAAAAAAACCTCTAGTTTACCACAGGAACATAGGTAAGGAAATGGAAATTTCTATCTTTTCCTCTACATCCCCAAATCTACTTCAAGAGTTTCTTTTATTAACTGTGATGTGTAATGAGAATGTGTAACTCTGATATGTTAGCAACTAAATTCAGTCCTCATAGGTCAGGTTTACAAGGTAGAAAAAGCAGTAGCATATCACCCTCTGTGGGATTATGTTAGTAACATCACATTATTGGATGCTATCCTATAACACTGGAAAGATACAAAGGGGGTGGGTGATGCTGACTTGTTGAAGTCTCTGGCATGAATCAATTATAAGCTAAAAGACCAATGTCAAGCAGATAAAAATGACATTTCACTTTCTATTTGTATTAAAATAGCCAGTATTTCAGAAATTCATATCAAGTTCCATATTCAGTTGATATTTTTGTTTGTTCTGATTCTGGAATTTTTATTTGTTTTTTTAATTATTATTCCAGGCTACCAAGACCACTTAGCATATTAAGGAAAGGATATTTTGATGAGTTTGCTTCAGCAAAACAAAAAACACAAGGGAAATGGAAGGGAGAAAAAGAGGGACAGAGAGTGGAGGGTGAAGGGAGGAAGGAGGAAAGGAGAGAGAGAGAGATGTTGTAGAATATTATTTTAAGATATATTACATTTGTTTATGGTCTGGAACATTTGTTTAATGATGTAAAGAGTAAAAAGAGTAAAAAATAAATAAATAAAAACCAACTACAGAGAGAGAAATGTCTACCACATATGATGGTACTTGCCTGTAGTCTCATTTATTAAGGACTCTGAGACAATAGGCTCACTTTAGCTCAAGACATGAAGAATATAGAAAGAACATCAAAAGAAAGTGAAAATGAGAGAAAGAACATCTAGAAAGAAAAAAGGTAGGGCTGGAGAGACGGCTCAGCAGTTACAAGCACTGAATGCTCTTCCGAAGGACCTGGGTTGAATTCCCAGCACCCACATGGAGACTCATAGTCACCTGTAATATCATTTCTAGGGCAGCAGACATGTACACAGTACCCAAACATATATACATAAATAATTACAAAACACCTACACACACATATTTTTTTAAAAAAATTTCAAAAACATAAAGAAACAAGAAGGCCTGGGAACAAGGAGGGTAGATTGGACGTGGAAAAGGAAAGGGGAGAAATTATGTATGTTAAATTAAAGAATTTAAAATTTTATGGTACTTCTATGTGTATGTCTATTTGAATACATTAAAGAAATATCTAATTCCTAAATAATAAGTCCAGCATGTTTCAGAAAAAAATTAAAAATAGCAAAAATAATTTTAAAAAGACAAGAATGAATGGAATAAGGAAAAGAAGGTAAATTCATATCTTTTATTACGGTAGCTCACCCACTTTTGACAGTGAGGAAAATTACATGGATGCATTATTTCTGATTGCATTTTTTCTATGAAATAAACCCCAAAACATTGCATTCCCTTTCATTATACAAATAGACATAAGGAAACTGAAGTAGTCTCTTTATAATGATATGACAAAGCATCCTTTGGTCAATGTTTATGGAGTTCACAATGTGTTGAGAGAAATGGGCAGAAGAACAAGAAACTGTTGGAAACCATGGAAGGTGCCCAAGAAAAGGAGGATGTTCTGAACATTCATATCATGGGCCCAACTTGCGGAATTTTGTCTTAATCTGTTGCTATAGCAAATAGTGGCAAGCTGAGGGTTTGTGAAATAAATATGTTTCTTTAGTTAACAGGATTGATTGTAAGCAGAGAATTCAAGGTAGCTCCTATTGTTTTGGCCTAAGGGGAGACCCTTGTAGTGGCAAGCACCACACTGGCAGAAGCAAATGGCAGAAGAGATAGCAATGTAAGACAAATCAGAAGCTGGAATCAGTCCTGTCTTATCTTTCCACGACTGACTCTCAAAGGCTCACCAAGTCTCCTTTGAGAGAAGATTTCTCCAACAATCCAAACACCTTGACAACCACTTAATATTCATGTTGGAAATCCGTCTTTCGTCTGTTAATTCTTCAGGGCAAAACCAAACCCAAGCCATATAACCTTCCAACTTAACAAATGATAGAAATTACTCAGATCAAAGCATAGCTAAAATAGTTTAGGGAAGAGAAATAATATATTGTAGTGAGAGCTGCAGGCTGCTTCCCACCACCCTGCTCTCGGCTGCCTGGCTAGCTTATGCCCCTAAATAACGACACACAAATTGTATTCTTTTAAACACTGCCTGGCCCATTAGTTTCAGCCTCTTACTCACATCTTGACTAACCCATATCTAATAATCTGTGTAACACCACGAGTGGTGTCTTACCGGGAAAGATTCAGCACATCTGACCTGGTGGCTGGCTTCATGGCAACTGTCCCAGAGAGGAGAGGCATGGCGATTGCCTGAGGCATCTACCTCACTTCCCTCTTCCCAGAATTCTGTTCTGTGTACTCCACCCACCTATGTTCTAACCTATTAGGCCAAGCAGTTTCTTTATTAATTAACCAATGAAATCATCAGATAGATGGAAGACACACCTACATCAATATATATTAAGCTGTAGAAGCTGGGCAAAGTGATAGATATGACCAGCAGGTTTCTTCACTGTTCTCATTTACCTGCTGTCTTCTGTGACAAGATCTACTTTATTTTGAATTTCAAATACTCTGTTTAGCAGATTAATGTAAGATACTGAGGAGGAACTGAGTTCAACTTCTCTCCAGTGTGGTTTCTTATTATAGGTAGGGACCATTATGGACACTAATGTAAGGAAGGATTTAACAAAACTGAATCATTTTTCTCAACTTTAGAAGCTTTAGTATTTCTGGATACCAATGTGCTCTATGTAGCTACTCAACAATAGTTACAGTAAAATTGAAATTAATTTATGTGAAAAATAGAAACAATAAAAATAGAAAATCAGCATAACAAAAAACAACCAAAAAGTAAATATGATAAAAGGTTTCTTACATTTTAGTTTGAAAGCTATTAACCTATTTGTCTCATTTTCTTTATTGAGATTACACTAGGATGATTAAAATATTCCTACTGATACATATTATTATCCAATCGTGAAATAATCCAGAATACACAGTGCCATTCTGTGCCTCAGGTTGAGTGAACTGAGGTCTGAGACAGACATTTGAGACCGTGATGAATAATAGGATAGCTTTGGAACAGATTTAGGAGGCAAAATCCACAGTCACATCATGCCACAGTACCCTAAAATGACTGAATAGGAAGTATAAAGAACCATCAGGGTAATCACCCATCAAAAGTCTCTTTGACTTTACACAATTCTCTTTTAGTATCACCGAGACTAAGAACAAATACCTTGACTCACCTAGATTCTGTGGTAAAATACTGAGGACACTTAAACATGATCAAGGATGGAGCCTCATCTAAATACAGGTATACTATCTATTTTTTTTGAGAACAGGGAGATCAAAGTTTCAATAGTAATGTTGTCTGCAATTATATAACTTTCAAGTTTATTGAGTTATGTAATCTGATAAATTGTTTTAGCTGTAATAATCTTTATTGTCCAGCAGGTGTCACGGTTGCAGAGTCCCAACTAGTGGTGCAGCTTTGTTTTCCCCACCTTGGTGCTGGTTAAATACTGAGAAATATGCTTTGCTTGACAAATTAAAAGCAATTAAATCAAATCCGTACACGGGGGCAAGAAGCGGGAGTACAAACTGGAAGTTGTGCAAGTCACCACTTGCCAGGGAACATGGCAGTGGAGGTGGGATGGAGGGTGTACATGCGCTTGGGAAATTTCCAAGTCACCACATGCAGTTATCTCCGCTGTGGCTGGGGTTTTACAAAAAAACACTTAGTAGGTAAAAGCAAGTCAAGCGTTTGGGGGTGGGAGACTTTCTGGGCTGTGGACCGTGTAGGCCTTTAAGCTGATACACCCAGTAGCTGTGGAGTTCGGATCCAAGTGGGGCTCCAGATGAAGGAGGACACTTAAAAGAAATCCCACACTAGCTCAGAATTGAGTACAATAGAGGGTTATTTATTTAGGGGTAGACTCACAGACCACAATCCTCTGCTGCAATGGGGACCAGCAACCAAATCCCCAACCAGAAAAGAGGCCGGATGTGTGTTTTACATCGGCGTATATAATATAGGAGGCCAGGCCCAAGTGGACCAGTAACTTAAAGGCTACTGGCAGTAGGAAATCCTACAACACTATTGTGCTTGCAACCATGAACTTTGCAATAATAGGATTTCATTTGAGCTTCAAGGCTTGGATCCCATCCTTCCCAACACTTCTCAAGTGCCAGAAAAGCATACCTCAGCAAACAAGGAGCAGTAGAAGGGTGGACTCCGCAATGAGTGCAAAACACTAGCCACCTACCCTGCTTCTTCTGTTGCACGACTCTTGTCCCATATTCTCTGCAGCTACTAGATGAACAGCTGGATAAAAATTAAGACCCCAGCTATGTTCTATGTTATGATAACCACAGACTTTTGTAATAAACAAGCTTTTGCAAACCCCCTGTTAAATTTGTACAAATGCCTTGCTCTCACAAATTGTACTACTAGTTGTACAATGTTATCACAAGTTGTAAATTCCTGGAATGTACCGTCACCCAAGACTTAACCTCAAATTGTAAAAATTCTTTCATATATCTCCCCCCGACATCCCTACTTGTAGCTTTTGCTTTAAAAAGGGACTGCTTTCTCTGTTTGGGGTCACAGTGTCAGAACCCGACTTGCTTGTGGCCCCAACTAGGTAGAACTTCTTGTACCCCGCAGTGATGGAAGAAGTTGCCTCTGTTCATCTAACTTTGGTGGCCTCATTCTCAATATCTGTGTGACTCTCAGACTAAGAGAAGCATCTTCACAGGACATTATTCCTCATCTAGTGGGAGGGTTTGGAATCCTGTTGCCTAGACTTGGGAATTTCTGAGACTTCTCAATGTTTCCTGAATTCTGAAACTTCTTGTGGAATATTTGTTTAACTAGACAAAGGTGTACTACATTTGTTTATGATGCATTTGCTTAGCTATGCAAAGATGTATTGCATCTGTGCTAATTAAATAAAATTAACCTGAACTCAGAAAGGCATGGTTAGAACTGGTTGACAAGAAGTAGGAGGGAGAAACCTAGCATGGGATTTTTTAGTTGGGGTGCTGTGGAAGGAGTGAGGCACTGGGGACACCAGCAGAGAGAAAGTTGGTCAGTTGCTTCTCTAACTCTCTGAGCTCACAGGCTTTTTTCACCCTTGTCAGAACAATAAAGATTTTAGTTAGAATTACCTTTAGCAACAGCAACAGAGCCATTGTCTGGGGGAACAGAATTCCTCTCAAAACTATGGCCTTAGATGCAGGGCCTCTACTAGTTTAAAGGCCAGCCACTGTGTTGAAGACAGAATCTCGAGCTTTTCAGAATCTCCCATCATCTAGAAATAGCAAGGGTCTGCCTCAAAACCCAAAACAACTCACAATAAGGTGGCACTTTTATCTCAGGGCTTCCCTTGGAGCTGGAAGCAGGAAACTATAAGAGGCCAAAAGCAATCTGTCTGAGAAACCTCCCACATAGAATTTCACCTATCTTAACAAATATGAACCAAATATACCAGGGGTTCTTATATTTAACATTACTGGGGAAATTGAGCGTTACTTTTTGGGTTCTAAGTCTGGTTAATAAAATATACTGTAACAAAGTCAGAAGAAAAGTCAAGGGCAATTTTATTAGAGTCTGAAAGGAAAGCAAAAGGGCAGACAAGTTGTAAATCTTGGCAGGTGCCTGGAGGAGGGAGATGAGAGAGAGGAGAAAGAGAAAATGTCATTTGCAATAGAGGTCAGCAGGCTGAGGCCTAGTAGAAGAAAGTGGGCCAGCAATACAGAGATAGACTGGCCGGTGTCAGGAAGTGTGTGCTTAGGCTTTTGGTCAGTGTCTGAAAGAACAAGATAAAGAAGAAAAACAAGTAAGCTTCTCAGAAAAGAATGAGGTTCTGTGATAAATAACAAGGGACTGCAGAACTGTGTGAATTTTTGCCTCAGCATAATGAGAATGTCCTCACTCTGTGCCAGTTTCTGATAAAGTCCTTCCTTGTTTCCCTCTCTGACCTTGTGACTACAGTCTTTTTAAAATTTATTAGATTTTTTAAAAAAGAATACCAATCCAAATTCCCACTCCCTCCCCTCATCCCATTCCTTCCACACACCCTCCCACCCCACTCCCTCTTATCCTAAGAGAGGGTAAGTCGCTTTACTTTGTGGAAGGTCCAAGACCCTCCCTACTACATCTAGGCTGAACAAGGTATCCATCCAAAGAGAATAGGATCCCAAAAAGCCAGTACATGCAGTAGAGATAAATCCCTGTGCCACTACCAGTGGCCCCTCAGTCTGCCTCAGCCATGCAACTGGATGCCTATGTTAAATATCACCACAGAACCTTCTTCCAACAACAGATGGAAACAGAGGCAGAGACCCACATAGGAACACTGAACTGAGCTTCCAAGGTCCAGTTGAAGAGTGGGAGGAGTGAGAATATGAGCAAAGAGGTCAAGACCATGAAGGGTTCATCCACTGAAACAGTCTACCTGAGCTAATGGGAGCTCACCAACTCCAGCTGGACTGGGAATGAATGAGCATGGGATCAAACTGGACCCTCTGAATGTGGGAGACTACAGTCTTTTACTACAGCCTCTCTAACATTCTGAGCTCCCACACTCCCATAGCAATATTTCGCTAAGCTCTGCTTGTGGGGCTGGCTTTACTTCAGCCAGGAGAATGCTCACCTGGTGAAGTCCTGAGTTTCAGCCCCAGCACCACACAAACCATGCATAGCACTGCATGCTTGCAATCCCAGCACTCAGGAGGAAGAGGCAGGTGGATCAGAAGTTTGGTATAATTATTGCCTCTAGTAAGTTCAAGGCCAGCCTGTGCTACATAAGACCACAGCTCAGAAAATAGAAAGAAAATCAATCAAAAACCATACCACTTTGCTTATCATAGTCTATAGCTTCTCTAGCATGCAGTTCCAAATTCTTGAACACGCCTCCTACAAATCTGGAAGCCATTTTAAAAAGGCCCATGAAGCACAAGGTCAAGGTGGTAATGTCAGTTTCCTACATGAGTTACTTTTCTCTTTGCTGTGAGCACATCTGCCAAGGGACTAGGAGCCACTTAAGGAAGGAAAGGTTTAGCTTGGATCACAATTTGAAATTGCAAGTCCTAATTAATGGTAGTGAGGGTGAGGCAGCTAGAGCGGCTCTCAGATGGGGCAGCAAGCTTGCAAGCTGGCGGGGCTCCTTATTCCACAGTTGGGAAGCAGAGGGAGATGAATCCTGGCGCTCATCTTGCGTTTTCCTTTGTTTATTTTTATTCAGTTTAAGACCCCAGACCATCCTGTGTGGTCACCCACATGTAGGACAAGGCTTTTCTCCCTAATTAAACATTTCTGGGAATGTCCTCAAAGACTCATCCTGAAGTTTGTCCAAAAGGTGACTGTAAAGCCCATTGACAATTACGACCAACCAGTATTGAAGCAATCACTGCTCAGGCTGAAAAGAAATTCAACACTAGCTAGCTCTGTGCTCTTAGGCACCTCTCTCTCTTTCTCTCTCTCTCTCTCTCTCTCTCTCTCTCTCTCTCTCTCTCTCTCTCTCTCTCTCTCTCTCTCTCTCTCTCTCTCTCTCTGTGTGTGTGTGTGTGTGTGTGTGTGTGTGTGTGCACAGCGTGTGCGTGCACACCATTGCATTCATGTGGAGGTCAGAGGACAAGTTTCAGTAGTTGGTTCTCTCCTACCATGTTTCCCAGGGGTTAACTTAGATTATCAGGCTTGCTGGCAAGTAAGTACCTTTGCCCACTGAGCCACCTCACCATTGCAATGGCCCTGCATGCAATTTGTTTTGTTCTGTTTTTCTATTTTGGACAGGGTTTCTCTGTGGAACTCTGTTTGTCCTGTAACTCAATATGTAGGCCAGACTGGCCTTGACCTCAGAGACTTAGGGCTCCACCTGACTCTGTCTGCTGAGTGTTAGGATTAAAGACTTTCGTCACCATGCCTGACTTCCATTCATTCCTTTCTTTTACTCGCGAGTGAAGATATATGGACATATGCCCTACACCGTAAGGGGGAACTTACATTTCAATTTCTACATCACACTGCAGCTTCCATGGTATCCCCCCTTTTTCTCTTTTCTTTTTTCTCTTAAATTTTATTGGGGGGGCACTGCAAGGACAGAAGGTGGGTATACAGGGATGGGAAATGAGCAGCATCAAAATGTTGTGTGAAAGACACAAAGAATAAATAAAAAGGAAATTAAAATAATACGGTTTACTTTTAGTTTAATTTTTACTTCTTCTTCTTATTATTTTTTATGTTATCGGTATGTTGCCTGCATGTGTCTATGCACCACCCACAGTTAGCCCCATGAAGGTCAGAAGAGGGCATTGGATCCCCCGGAACTGGAGTGACTGATGGATGAGAGCTACCAAGTGGGTGCTGGGAATCAGACTCAGGTCCTCTGGAAGAGCAGCTGGTGCTCTGAATTGCTGAACCATCTCTCTTCCCCCTCCCCCATTCATTTTTTAAAGGAACATGTAGTCAGTATTTGCTTTGTACCAGAAATTACTGTTCTCAATAACTTCTCAACAGGAAAATATAGATAATAATGTTGCCTATTTCCTAGGCAAGCTCTCCTGGGACCACATGGATGAAAAGAGTATATTGCTGTTTTCTCGGCAGTACTTATTATCAGTGTTTCTTTGTGTGCATCCTACAGAGGTTGGAACCAAACATGTGTCATTTGTGCTCACAGTGCCTGAAAAGGCTCAGTCAAAGTTGATTCTTTAAAGGCTATGGAGCATTATAAGCATTCCATAAAGCACATTTGCAATTTTACTAGTACTTGTGAATTGGCAATAATATGTGTTGAATGAGTTGTCCCGCATGGCATGATTTTGAGGGGCCCACTCTGGCAAAGTTTTTGTGTCTGTGAACAGAATTGCTGTGAGAACAAAAATGATGCAGAAATGTCATGCTCCCAGGACGTCACAGCAGGACTCCACACCTACATTTAGTTCCTTATATCCTTTCCAACCCTTACTCTGTTATGTTCTCTGAGGTTAGGGCAAGTGATACAGATGTTCAATTTACTCCCAAGTATTCAAGAATCTCTTGTTTTCAGCACGTTGACCAGTTATGTCTCTGACTTGCCATTATTCACAGTAAAAGGAAGCCTCTCTAGTCGAAGGTGACAGCAGCATACTAATCTATTAAGTACAAATGTACTGTTTAGACGTTAGTTTGATAGACACATTTTGTTCATTTATCAGTAGCTTCCCCAATATAGTCTCTAACATCCTCTGCCATGGGCCTTTACAAGGCTTTGGGTACCAGTTGCAGATTCACACCTGCAGAGCCTATTCAAATCCCATCAGAAAGAAGTTGGTTACCCCCATTACTGGTTTGCTACCATTGCACAAATGGACACTTCTTGACTAGCTAATTAGTAACTGGCAACACTTTTGATGGCAATATTCTCCCAAGAGCTTGCATAATACCTATCAGTACGACATGCCCTACACCGTAAGGGGGAACTTGTATTTCAATTTCAACTTGAATTCTCCATGTCCTGTGACCAAAGTGTGCATTTCTTTTCTGGTCTTGTCTACTTGTTCTTGATGCTTTTTATATGTGGACTTGGAGAATTTTCTGTTCTGCACTTATTGAAAATATTTTCAGGGCTGGAGGGATGGCTCAGCAGTTAAGAGTACTGGCTGCTCTTTCAGAGGTTCAGAGTTCAAATCCCTACAATCATACAGTGGCTCACAGCATCTATAACTGTAATTCTATGGGATCTGATATCCTCTTCTGGTATGAAGACATACATGCAGGCAAAACACCCATGTACATAAAATAAATAAACGAACGAATCTTTAGAAAATTTTTTCTATACTCTTAGCAAAGAAGCTTTTCTTCTATGCTTGTATTGTACTCTCTAGATTTAGTCTTTTCACTATGTAACAAAAATCATGCATGGACCATTTGCACATTCTTTCTAGTACCTGTCCTTGACTGAATGTGTAAATACTTCCTCTTTGTCTTCAAGGCCTGATATTCTGTCGTCCCTGTCATCTACACTATTGGAACGACTGGCTACTGGAATTATACTAGACTTGCTGAAATTATTATTTCTAGCATCATTTTAGTCTGGTTTTCCTTCAGTATTTCTCTTTAACAAATTATATTTTTGTCTCTTACATTGATTTCTTTATTTCATTCAGATGATTTTTTTGTGTTCTTTTGGAATTTATTACAGAGTGTATTCTTTATCTCTTTTATTTACTTGAACACGTTTATCACCATTATTTGTATTTTTATATGAAATTCCATCTGAGTCACTTATTCTAAGTCATTACTCTGGGATTTATAGATTTTTGAGGAGATGTGTTACCATGGTTTTTCATGTTACTTGTACTTTCCCATTGTGACTTGTATAATTAAATTCAGATCGTTGGTGGTAGTATTTCTGTTGTTTTATGTCATCTCATTTTTCTTCTCTTATTGGTCATGTTTACAATGTTCAGAAGAGATTAGGTTTTAGTAATGTTGAGATGCTCTTTTCCTCTGTTACACTGGGGTTTGAGGTAGCAGTTTCAATCCACAGTCTTTCCCTGAGAGTTGAATATTATTTAAAATAACAATCATCATTCAGGGGTGAACCTACTACCCAAATAAGGTAACAATCAGGTATAACATAATCATCCCTCAATTACCAATTATTTAGGGAGTAAAGGGTTACTGATAGCACAGTATGTAGTAGTAGATTAGTTTTATGGGTATTAATAGAAAGACAGAGGAACGGAAACTTAAAAGGAAAATAAAATACATACAGAGATTAGTGGTTAATATTAGACTAATAGATCGGAAGAAAAGAGGGGAAGGGAAGGGAAGGAAAACTGTAAGCCAAAAAGTAGGTAGGAGAGATGTGAGGGTTTTGATTAAAAATAGACAGAAAAGAGATGGGCAAAGGAATTCAGTCAGTCAGCACAGGCCCATCCCTTTTCTCAGAAAGATGAGCTGCAGAGACTCTGAAAGCCAGACTACCCTGTGAACTCTGAGACTAGAAAAAGAAGACGGAGTGGAGAGAACAGGAGCGACAATGATAAGAGAAGAACAGCGGGAGTAGGCGAGCTAAGCCGACCTTGGATATTTGGAAAAGAAAAAGAATAGATACAGGGACTGAGAAAATATACACGCAGATAACAGTGAGCAAAAACTGAATGGTCTAATTTTGAATTGTATCTGGAGATTGTCTGTGTTCCTCCTCTGGCTCTTCACCATTGTGAGCTCCACTACAATGGATTTTTCTGTTCTCTCAAAGCCTCGCTCTCTGGACTATAATTCTTGCTGCTTTCCTGCAGTTAGGTTGATCCTTTGAAGTCTCCCAGTGATGCATCCTTATGACAGTCACTCATGAGAATTAATTCTGTTCCATGTGTTGGGGCTGGCTGGGGTGATATTGATCTAGAAGCCATTGTGTCAATAGGTGGGGCCTGTGGGCTGATTAGCACTGTTTGGGATTGGTGCACTATTCTCAGGTTTCTGGTTGAGTCACTGAGGGTTTTCCCCGGTGTTGAGGCCTGCTCTATAAAATTCTGTCGATTCTTTGGAAAACTGAGTGCTGGGTGGCTATGCTGTCCAGGTTACTTACAGTGTCAGTGGTGATGGGTATTAGTGGTCACAAAATTTGAGAATCGACAAGTTCCATAGCTCATTAAGCCAGTGGTTCATGCATAAAGGGAACAGCAGCAAGCCAGGTGATAAAGTCATTGTTTCTTTTATTGTCCTAACTATAATCAGTCACACATTCAGACATGACTTCTAAATGACCATTTTCAACAGAAGTCACCAATGGGCTTTGTATCCAGAATAGAGGTACCCACAAAGGCAACCTTTCGAGAGTGATTTAAAATAGGACTCTCTCAGCCAAATCTTGGAATTTTTCTTCATCTAAATTATACTGGCTAATGAAAGAAACGTTTGCAGGATAGTGAATAATTTAATCTTGCCAAATATGAAGACTTGGTTCAAGTAAAGTGGGAGGTATGAGTAATCAAATAGTCGTAGCAGAGGTATGTGTAATAAGAAGACAGAATATAATTATCATTTGCAGCTTTTACTAAAATCATAAAATCTACATTCTTATAATTCAAGAAAATATACCAAAGTAAATTTCAAATATCTCATACAAGCTCAAAGATCTTACTCTCTTTCACTCTCTGTCCCTTAATATACTTGTAGTGGATAAAAACATTTAAAAAGTACATTCTACAAATGAGAGTTGATAGCAATAGTTTTAGAGGGATAGAAGGGTTTCAAGGTCATTTACTTGGGGTTATCATATGTCAATACAATCAATACAAGCTAAGTCACTAGGTGTTTAGATTCTAGGATAACAACAAGCACGAAGGAACTTAGAGACCTCAGGCATCACAGGTCTGAGGCTTATTTCCAGCTTATCCAATGAATACACCTAAGGTTCCCATCTTCACCGCCCCCATCCTCTATATCCTTCTTCACTCCCCAACAGTTCAAAACACCCTTCATCCTCTCACCACATGCCTTAAAATAGGTCTCCTTATTCTTCCAGGTGGTCTAAAAATCCTCTTCCTTTTCCTTTGGACCTCTCCTACATACTCCGATACTATGCTAGTGAAACCTTGTAGTCCCAATAAATAATCTGTGTCTCAATGTCTACAATCACATCCCAGACCCTGTATCTACTTTCATCTCCCGTTCATCCAGCTCGTCATCTCCTAGGAACCAATCGAAGAATGATTTTTACAGATAATTTTAAAGTTTTAGTTATCATTTCAAAAATATCTTTATAATACTGTATAATACTTCTTAATGGACATGGTTCATATGGTCCTACAACCATTGCCATAGACATCCACTAATTATGCAGAAATGAGGTAAATCTTAAATTTAAGAGAACTCATAGGAATATCATTAGTCAAAAAAGCCAAAATATTTCTTTGTATGATTTTTTGAATGGATTATTTTTTATAGTGACTTTTGTTGATTAAGCTGATTTAGAACAATGGGAAACTAAATAGCAAGTTTCAAATAACCCATTTGCTAAAGAGAAGTAGTCTTGGAACCCATTAAAGAGTGTACTAAAACTGCATTAGGAACAAATGGAGCACCTTAAATATACATTGTGAGTTACCACTGGGGCATGTTTCTAAACAAAGTCTTTACTCCAAATGATTATTTTTTCTAGTGTTCAATGAGTTAAATTAGTTATGTATTCCAGAAGATGCAATTTCATTATGTCCCAAGCAATGATTATTTTGCGGATACAATTTACAACTCTTTTTGTTCCAGGTTTCTTTTTTTCTTTGTTGAAATGTGTTAAACCAGAAGAAGGGTAACAATAGGATTAAGCAGAAATGACGACTTTGGGGCCTGCAGTTCCTTATCCTAGAGACCTGCGTCATGGATTAACGTTCTGATGATGGACTGTTATTTGGGCAACGTGTAAAAATCTAACAGTTCTGAAATCTGTTCACTATTTTAAAAGACTGACTAGAGAAAATTAGAAATTCTTAATTTCTATAGTTCAGCATTGTCACGCACTACTCCAAGAGCATAGACTGTGTGAACGTTACGTTTTGTGTTTGCTGAATGGTATGTTCTAGTTGCAGCTGTTCAGTTCATCAATCTGAGACTTAAACCCAGGCAAATGAGGGATCTATAGTATCAAGATTAGAGGCACATATACCTTCTGCCCCCAAAACTGCTCTTGCTTATCACCTCAGAATCATTAGTAGACTAAATGAACTATAAATTTACAAAGTCTCTTCTAGAGGAAAGAATATATTTCATTTAAATGCAGCCATGTTTATTCTCCTTTAGTTTATCTGAGAAGAAGAGTAGTAGCAGAATTAAGAAAGTTGTAATATACATTTGAAAACATTTGAAGATGAAAGCAAAATATCTGAAGAAGTTATTGAGTAATTTGGCGTTATGATTCAAATTTAGCTAAATTTCTACATAAACAGGAAGAGGAGGCCTAATAGTGAATCTCTCAATCATTCTCAGTAGCACAGCACCTGCAAATACGGCCGGCATTCAGGGAGGATGTCCTCAGACTCCTGGCTCTAATTGCTAATTGAGGTACTCCCAGAGTCTGTGCTTTCACCATGAGTCAGAACTCATAATGTATTCTGTTTCTTCTTTTGAAGAAAAAGAGAACACAACTGAGTGCTCTAAGGCAGGGTCTTGGTTTAATGCTATCTTTAAGGCCTTAATTGCTGCCGCTACCTATAAACCTAATTGAAAGACCTCTAATTGGCCATGATTTGGCATCTGTTTAGTTGTTGAGCAACTAGTGAATAATTCAGAGTTCAATTTTGATAATGGCCAATTAGTCATAGGAATTACCCAATTCTTTCTATTTGTTTGTGACATAAGGGGTAGTAAAGACCCAAAAAGAGAAAATATTTCCTTCAGGTCAGAAAGATGAAACCTCTGGTGGAGCCCGAACATTCCATTGGTCATGATTAAGGACTTGGATAAGAGACCACTTCTCAGGAATGTGGAACCACCCATAGAGAGGTGGGTTTACCTTAAGCCAAGCTAAGAGATAGGTGGAAAGATTGTACTTTTCATTATCAGAATGCCTACCTTGCAGTGCAGTATCTTAAAGGGACACAACAATGCAGCTTCTTAAGACTGCCCACTTTACTGAGCTACAAAGAAAACTGTAATATTTCCTTTTCTATCTCTGTTCTTTTGGGTTCTTCAATCCTTTCTCTAAAGTTCCCCTCCCTGCCATGTGCTTCCTTATCTCCTCCATTGCTCCCCACTAGGTTCTCCTCCCACCAAACAGTTGTCCATAGTTTCTCCTAAGTGAAATTTGATGGGGTTGTCTTAAAGGCAATTACAGGAAGGTTTGGCATTTTAAAATTTAAATTTCACAGTTTAAAATGCCAAATAAGCTGTAGGTCGCATTACAATCACCACATGAAACATCCTATTATGTCAATCTTCTCCAACCACGTACTATTTTCTTGAATTTCGGTTTCCCGATTTTTAGGGTAGATCCCTGTTCTTCCAAAAGTTGCAACCTTCTATGCTGGTTGCTGAGTTCTGTGTTTTGGATCTAGTTTCTATATTGTTTACAGAAGTATATCCCTTGCGTCTTCCTCTAACGTTGGTTTCTCCCATTTCCTGTCAGTTCTTTCCTTTGTACCTTATACAACTGTGAAGTGGCAAATAACATTGGATTCTCACCATTAGCGTGTCTTTCTGGATGGGCAGTGGAGGTTATGTGTAACACAGGAATGGGCTATTGCACATCCTGGAGACTTCTTGCTTCCATCTCCACACTGGGTTGAAGGTCAGAAATCTCTCTTATCATTGAGGTCCTTGTGAAAAAAGGTTGCCAAAACTTCTAGAGTGAGATGGGGGCAAGGTTCGAAGCAACAACAGAGACAGAAAAATAAAAATACCAAATTATGTATTGGAGGAGTGGCAGAATAAACATGCCAAGTGCAGGCCAAGTTCTAATAAATGCTCCAAAAAGAGGAGAAATTCCAATACATCAAGCAGCCTACGATAAGTCAATGAGCTGTCAACCAAGTCAAAGCAAGGTCCTGGCCCCAGTATGGACACTATCACAAGCCAAGAAGTAGAAGGAGTAAAGGGGCTGTGCTGGTACTTTGTTCTGATAGAAGTGAAAGCAGGTACTACACTGGGGCCCCACATTACATCACCAAACTATCAGCACAAATCACAGCTTCAAATCGATTAAAAGAGAATTTACTCTGAGTAAGTACTGTCCTAGGAAAAATGGCCTCAGGTGGCCCTGAGTGACTTGTTAAACTGCAGAAGAGATTACGTGGATAAAGGTAAGTTGTGAACGACTGTGTCAACACACCTTGCTGGGAGTGGCAGCAAAGGCAGTGGTCTCTTCTTTAGGCTTCAGATACTGTCTTGCCTCCATCTTAGCTTTGGGGTCTGGAGAAGCTAGTGGTCTGTTAAGCTAATACTTTTCAAAAGTTTTACCTCATAGTAAAAATGTATTACAACAAGATACAAAGGCTGGGGATAAATAGGCTTAAGATAGTGGAACGCAATTTTAATTTGAGACATGCAACTAGTCAGCTCTCAATAAGCATAAAGCTCTAATTAGCTAGTAAGACTGTAGAATCTTCTTTTCTTTTTATTGTTTTTATTGAGATATATTTTTTCCCCACTCCTCTCCCCTTCTACCCTCTTCCATGACCTCCATACTTCCAATTTATTCAGCAGATCTTGCCTTTTTCTCCTTTCTATGTAGATCTATGTATGTCTCTCTTATGGTCCTCTTTGTTGTCTAGGTTCTCTGGGTTTTGTACCGTAGGCTGGTTTTTCTTTGCTTTATGTCCAAAAGCCACTTATGAATAAGTACATATTTGTCTTTCTGGGGCTGGCTTACTTCACACAATATGATTTTTTCTAGATCAATCCATTTCATGAACATATTGGCACAGGAGATTACTTCCTAAATATAACCCCAGTAGCACAGACCACTGAGAGCATCAAATAATAAATGGGACCTCCTGAAACTGAGAAGCTTCTATAAAGCAAAGGACATGGTCAACAAGACAACACGGCAACATACAGAATGGGTAAAAAATCTTCACCAACCATCAGACAGAGGACTCATCTCTAAAATATACAAAGAACTCAAGAAACTTGACATCAAAAGAACAAATAATCCAATAAAAATTGGGTATGGACCCAAACAGAGAACTCTCAACAGACGAAACTCAAATGGCTTAAAGATGCTTAAGGAAATGCTGAACATCCTTAGCCATCAGAGAAATGCAAATCAAAACAACTCCGAGATTACATCTTACATCTGTAAGAATGGCCAGGATCAAAAACACTGATGATGTTTATGCTGGAGAGGTTGTGGGGAAAAGGGAACACCCTTCCATTGCTGGTGGGAGTGCAAACTGGTACAGCTGCTTTGGAAATCATAATGGCAGTTTCTTAGAAAAATAGGAAACAATCTACCTTAAGTCCCAGCTATATCAGTTTTGGGTATATACCCAAAGGATGCCCAATCATATGGACATGTGCTCAACTATGTTCATAGCAGCATTGTTTGTCATAGCCAGAACCTAGAAACAACCTAGATGCCTCTCAACTGAAGAACAGATAAAAAAAAACGTGGTACAGTTACACAATAGAGTACTACTCAGCAGTAAAAAAAAATAATGACATCTTGAAGTCTGTAGAATCATCTATTGGGCTGTGAATTTTTCTTGAAAGTTCAGTTCACACTGAGAAGGTTGTATTTATGTAAAAGAAGTTGCCTTTTGTTGTTTGTTTTGTTTTGTTCTGTCTTTGAAAGAGACTAGGGATTGAAAGCAGGGTCTCACACACACTAGGCTGTTTCTGTACTTCTGAGCTATCCCTTCTGGCAAAGATGTGCTTGAAAATTGCTGGCAATACCCTAACTGTTCAATAGTATTGGTGTCTCTAGAATTTTCTTTATAGAGTGTGTTCTAATTTCATTTTTTTGCCTGTGTTAAAATAGTTTGACAAAAAGTGACCTAAAAAAACAAAGGAATTTATTTTAGTTTATGATTCCATGTTACAATCCATTAAGGTTAGAACATCAAAGCAGGAACTTACAAAGTTACTCAAATCGCACTCACATCCAAGAGCACAGAGAAATTAACATCTACTTGCCCACTTGCTTGCCTATGTTCAGTTTGATTTCTCCACTCAGTTCAGGACTCCTCACCTAGGGAATGGTGCTGCCCACATCTTACCTTAATGAAGATATTCCTCCTCAGACAAGCCTACAGGCTAATTCAAATCCAATTTAGAAAATGGTTCAAATGAAATCCTCTGCCCAGGTGATTTCAGATTGCATCAAGTTGGCAATCAGAGCTAATCATCACAGGGGGGGACAAGAAACTCTCTTTTCTGATACCCTCATTTCAAAAATAACAGGAGCCTGGAGGTTCCATGGTAACACTCTTGGCAGAAGAAAAGTATTCAAACGAGAGACACTTGTGCTCCTCAGTTTTGTTACCAGGTTATTGAAACAATAGATCCCCAGGAATTAAACTTACCCCAGCAATCTCAATCTCCATCTCAATCAGGGAAAGAAGGCTGAAGTTCTGGTAACAGCTAGAGGAGAACCTGCCTCTTAGAAAGGATTCCACACAGTCTCTAAAACTTGCTGAATCACTTCGCACGACAGACCTGAACCAAGGACTGCTTAATTACATATAATTCTTATCCCATATTTAAACCTAAACCTCAAGAGAGAACGTCAAAGATGAACTTGCGGAAATCACTGGACCCTTCTATTTATTTTTTCCATTCTCAATATGGCCACATTGAATAACTTTCCTTTCCAGTTTCCACTATTCTTTATTACTTTAATTGGTATGCTGGGAAGAGTGGCTGAGCCTCTCTTCTTGGGGCTGCTAGAACCCAGACTTTGACCCCCGAATCCTTCAGTAACAATTTTGGCTTTCTAATCCCGAGAAAAGCCATCATTTAGGGTGTCAGACACTCAAAGCAAGTGGATCCCCGTCTGAGAGACTTTTGTTTTCATCTTTCCACATCATCCAGCACCAGCTACTGTCTTCCTCTATTCAGAGAAGCAAGGATTGTCATAAGCTCTCCTTGACTGCTGCTCCCCTGCCAGGCTTTGTCCTTTATTCTTGCCAGTTTGGATGATATTTTAAAGTATTTGAGTTATTTTTTAACGAAAATTACGAACTTGTTCTGGCAGCCAATTTAAAACATGTGTGTATAATTTTCAGTATTTGGGGGATGATTTAGGACTATATTTAGGACAATAAGTAGGAGCTATTACTCTGAACTTTTTAAAAATTAGTTTCTTTCACTTTTTTCCTCTCCCAAAAAAGAAATTATTCCAGGCCCTTATTTCAGGCCTGGCTGAAATCCAAACATTTAAGAGTTAATGATAGAATTTGGGGCTGAAGAATAAACTGGTTTTGCAAAGTTTAATCTCTGTTAGGCTGGGCATAACTAAAATCCATAAATTTAAGGGTGAATGCTTATCTTCCTGGTGGAATGGTGTGGGTTCAGTTCTGCTGATGCTGTCAAGGAGAGAAATAAATCTTGCTGCAGGTTTACAAGGGAGAGAAACAGCTAATTTGACAGAGAGATTTCTAATAGATACAGATGATATTAGTTTGTCATAAATATTATTTGGATTTAACTATGTGTTCAAAGATCTGATAAATCTATAGCGCCTTATATATAAACTTAGGGGCTTTTAACTTCTTGAAACCTATTAACATGTAATTATTCATTCTATTAAATATATTACACAGGCTGTTAAAATGCTTTGAATACAACAATAAACGATGTTTGATCTCATAAAATCAGCATTCATGGAGTTGTAAAAGAAAAATTCTATTTAGTTAGAGGATTTTGTATTGCCTTCATAAATTATTAGTATAATTTCCCTAAAAGAACAAAACTGAAAGAATGAATAGATATATTATGAAGTTTATAGGGTTGCTGAGATGGCTCAGAGATTAAGAGTACTTGCTATTATTTGCAGTGGATCTGGGTTTAGTTCCCAGCACCCACATGGCAGGTAGCAACCTTTTGTAAATCCAGTTCCTGAAGATTCGAACCCTCTTCTGGCCTCCATGGCCATTTCATGCATGTTGTGCACATACATACATACATACATACATACATGCAGGCAAAACTCATACACATAAAAGAACTATTCTTTTTTTTTGCAAGAATTTTGGTTTTATTTTTACTTTAGTGGGAGATGATGTCAGTTTCAGATAGGCAAATATTTTTTGTCTCTCAGCCAGAACAAAAGTAACATTTTCATTATGTAAGATTTCCTTCTTACATTACAGTAAGGAACACCATATAACCTTTTCTTAAACAAAATGACTAGGATGCTAATGGAGGAGAACGTTTAATAAGTATTTTATTTAAATCAAATCCTCCAGTAAGAAATGGAGAATTTGCTGTTTTTACCTAGAAGGCTGTGTAAATAGTTATCTGTCAAATTTTATGTGCAGTTCAACAATATTCCCTTACTGGAAACATGAGCATTCCACAACACAGTTCCCAAAGGACTTAAGTCTCAAAATTCTGTGTCTTCTCTGGCTTGCTTCTCTCTAGATTGCACCCATGCTTTATTAATGGTTCGCTTCATGTCATCATCTCCATCTTCATAAATTTTCTTTAGAACGTTCATTAATCCCTCACTAGGGTCTGTTTCAGCATCGTAGGAAGGCTTTTCTTTCTCTTTGCATTCTTTTTCCACCTGAATTAAGTAGTCCCATCGTGTGTTTTCTGCTTTCTTTCTACATAAGATGATAACTGTATCAGTCTTGACTTTTTTGGAACTGCTTTCCACGGAGATGGGTTTCAAAAGATTATTCACAATCATAGAGTAATTCTTGCCACTGAGATTTTTTACCAAAAGATCAAATGACCTTTCTGTGAAGTGTACCTGCACATTCTCAGTGGGAACCTGATGAACTCCAGTTAAGGTAATGTAGATTTTCACAAACTTATCTGATTGATCCCATCCATAATTCCTGATTTTCTCAGTGTATCCTGTTGTAAGAGGAGCAACCACAGCAGCTGGCTTTTCACTGTCAAGTTCTGGTTTCTTCTGTGATTTCTGCTGCATCTTGTTCTTTATTTCTGTCTCAATCTTGGACTTTTCACTTGTAAGAGCGTCATGTACTCTTTTCCTAGTGCACTTTTCCAGCAACACTTTGACCTCTTCTAGGTCCTTCTGCAACTCCTCCAAAACGGAAGCCATGGTGTGGCGTTCGGGCCCGAGGCCGGAGTTGCACCGGCGCACCGGAGCTGACAGGAAACGCAGAACCCGGCACCCGAGAGCGACGCAGCGCCAGCAGCGAACTACACCGACCGGGCGCGGCCCGCCCTCCGCACGTGACGCCTCTGGAACCTTCGCGAGGCTCCGCCGCCAGTTCTTGAAGCCCCGCCCCAGAACTATTCTTTTTAAAAGAGGGGACTTGATAGATTGGCTTACATGATATTGTCTGATGAGTCTGAAAATGGTTTCTCAGTCCATGAGTCTGAATGTCTCAGCAGTGCTAATCCAGAGCTGAAGGCTTGGCGGATTCCTAGAAGCTACTGAGATTTGGTCTACATTGGAAGCCTGAAAAAGCTGGTTCTAATATCAGTAAAGGGACATTTTACCAACAGAGTTGATGAACGTGCTTAGAGGGAATGAAGAAAGGTAAGTAGGCAAAATGCAAATTTTTGTTCTTCCATTTCCTTTTATCTTGGCTGCCACCAGAAAGTGTCACCAACATTTAGGGTGGGTCTTCCTTCTTGAATTAATATGACCAAGAATGTCCCACACAGGAGTATCCAGCAGATTATATTGGTTTATTCCACATTCACATTCATTGACAGCCAAGATTAGCTATCATACCCGACTCCTTGTCAGCCTGACACTCAATCATGTCTCCTTATGCTTAACTTCCAACTAAAAACAGTATGATGACCATAATTCCACCTAACATGATGTAAGTATCACACATAGAACTGCAAATGCATTGTAAATGTGCAAATATAGCTATTTAATTTTATTATTTTTGAGATTGCAGTTTAATTGCAATGTCTCTCCCTTCCCTTTCCTCCCTCCAAAACCTCCTATACATACCTTTCCTCATTCTTTTTCAAATTCATGGTCTCCTTTTCATTAATTTTTATTAGATGCATATATGCATGTATATATACATGTATTATTTTGTAGAGTAGTTGACAGTCACTTGTGGAATGCTTAGTTCCTTAGTGTGTCATAACTTAAATATTATAATATAAACATATGCTCCAATGGTTCTTCTGCACTCCAGACATAATTTTCCCTGCTTCCATTGTGGATATGCAGTTCAATTTGTCCTGGTAGTCTGGATCAATCACCCCCCCCCCCAATATTAGTATTTCTTTCTTAGATTCTTGAGAGCCCCAGAAACCCAAAATAGCCCAAGAGAGTCTTAGCTTCCATTTCTATGGAATTCTCATTGTTACTTTTCTATTGCTGTGATAAGACACCGAGACCAAGTGTATCAACTTATACAACAAAAACCACTTGTAAAAGAAAGCATGTCGTTTGGGCTCACAGTTTCAGCAGGTGAGCCCATGACCACCATCACAGCGGGGAAAGCTGGCAGTAAGGCATGGAGTTGGAGCAGTAGCTGAGCATTTACATCTCAATTTATAATCATGAGGCAGAGAGTTAACTGGGAATGGCATGGGCTTTTGAAACTTCAAAGCCCATCCTCACCGAGTGACACACCTCCTTCAACAAGGCAACATACAATGCTTTCCAAACACTTCCACCAATCCGGAATCAAATATTCAAATATATGAACATATAGGGATCATTCTCATTAAAATCATCACAGGAAGGTTTGTTGTGTCTCCTAGGAAAACACACTCTCTCTTTTGGAATCAAATCTTCTAGGTCCTTAGCATGTAAGGTCAAGAGAAAAGGAAGAATTTTTTTTTTTTTTTGTGGGTGCTAGCGGTCATTCTCTGAGGTTACCATTCAGTGACTTGTTGGCAAAAAAACATGGCATTTGGTTCTCGTTGGAGTAGACATTTATTCTGTGTGTGGGTTTGCCTTTGATGCACATAATGCTTCAGCCAAAACTACGATCGATGACATTTCTCAGGATTGTGTCTGACCAAGGAACTCACTTCCCAGCCAGAGAAGTATACAGTGAGCCTATGTTCATGGAATCCGCTGCTCATACCATGTTCTCTACCGCCTTGAAATCAGCTGGCTAAACAGAACAGTGGACTGGCCTTTTAACGTCACAGTTATAGGAACAATTAGGTAGTAATAGTCTTGAGAGTTAGGAAAGGTTCTCCAGAAGGCCATCTATGCTTTGAATTAGTGTATAAGCCACGGCACTCTGTCTTCTCTAATCAGGATTCCCAGGTCCAGGAATCAAGGGGGTAAAAAGATGTGATGAATCTCTGTGTCAAATTGACATGCTAATTGAAGCAACCTCAGTTGAAGAATTCTTTCCATTATATTGGCTCATGGACATATTTGGGGATATTTTCCCAATTTCTAAGTGATGGAGGAGATACAGCCAACTGTGGTCAGTGCCACACCTGGGCAGGTGGGACTGGGCTATCTAAGAAAGGTAGCTGACCAAAGCCTAGGAGAAGTGTTACTCCAAGATCTCTGCTTCACTTTCTCATTTCAGGTTCCTCCCGAGAGTTTATGCCTTGACTTCCTTCAGTGGTGAACTGTTACCTGGAAGTGTAAGATGCAATAAACCTCTTCCTGCCCAAGGTGGTTTCGGTCTGTGTTTTATCACAGCAACAGAAACCATACTAGGACAATATTAAAAAGGATCTTCTTCCAAAACAGATTCTAAAGAGAGATGCAATTTCATTTCAATTTATTTACTTGTCTATCTATCTATCTATCTATCTATCTATCTATCTATCTATCTATCTATCTATCTATTTTTTTTTTGAGACAGGGTTTCCTTGTAGCTTTGGAGCCTGTCCTGAAATTAGCTTTTGTAGATCAGGCTGACCTTGAACTCACAGAGATCTGCCTATCTCTGCCACCAAAGTGCTGGAATTAAAGGCGTGCACCACAATCCTTATCCTTAAAAATTAGAATAATAATGTGAGAAGACAAAGTGTTTTTATAATACCCCAAATAGCTTTATATAATGTACCTTAGGGTGACAAAAGGCCCAGTGGCTAAGGGTGCTTTGTCACCAAGCCTATTAGCTTGAGTTCAGTCCATGAAACTCACTTGGTGGAAGGAGAGAAATGACTCCCATAAGTTGTTCTCAGACTACCACAGGTGTGTCTCAAGATTCGAGCTCAAATGTACACATACCTACACCCATAACCCCCCAACACACATTAATTTTGTAAAAAGTATAAAAATGGAAGGGGCTGAAGTGATGACACATTAGATAAGAGCTCTGGCTGTTCTTCCCATACCCTCTGCCCAGTTTCGGTCAGAAGTCCATTTAGAAGCCACAGACTAGTAGGACCTTCTTACTCACTTATTAATTTATATCCATTTCTCTCAAAAATCTGTCCTCTGATTGAAAGGACCTTGAAAGCCACTGTATCAGGGCAGCTTTGATGGCCAATAAGTTTCTGATAATCTAGCTCCCCAAGAGCTATTCCTCCTTCATTCTCAAAGAAATTCCATGTCCCATTATTATTTCTGGTGCACTGAACTGGAAAAGTCGAGGAGAGTGGGGCAAACTTTCTAGTTTTCTTGCTTTTAGCCTTCCCTGATTTTCCATCTTGGTGTGTTTCTCAGCTATGAGCAGAAGGCAGGATCTGCTCTATCTACTTCTTCTTTCACGTTCCTCACAGTACTGAGCCCAAATTGTTGGGTTCTGGGAAGGTGGGTGCAGCAGGGCAAGCATAGTAGAACAAGATGCTGAAAATGCCACTTCCTCAGGACAGGAAAGTCTGTCGTTTATAGGTAGCATAACCTAACACATGTCAAGGCTGTATGAGGCTCCTAGGATTTCTTTCTTGGGGTGGTGGCAGGATGTGGAATACACATTCAAGGCCTCCCTTTCTTGGTTATCTTTGCGCATGCCTAAGGACGATGGCCCAGTGATGAAGGTCAAGTAGTGCTAAGTTGAACTCCTTGCCTTCTTTTTCTGTGTACAATATTCCCTCTTTTTTTTTTTCTCGCTTCAGTGTTGTCCCCTCAGAGAACCAGGAAGAATTTGGTTGCTTTGAGGGAATGGAAGAGATCAAATAGAGCAGCTTGGCTGGGATAGGCCTACAGGCCCTGGCAAAATTGCGGGCACCAGCACTGCCTTAGCACACCTGGTCCTTAGACAGATAGTTGCTTTTCTAAACTGGTAAAAAGGGCCTCCCAAGGCTACCGACGTTGTAAATCAGGCTGAACTCTTTTTAGCAACTCTGTTTCAAAGGCTCTTGAAGTCCTGCCAACATAGAGGGTCAGAGATCTGTCTGCTCTCTGGCATAAGGTAACTTTGTCCTTCCCAGTTTCTCTGTGTACTCCCAAAGCAACAGGCACTTATGAATGTTGAGCACAATTCCCCATTGTTTTGCTTCTTTCCTGGGTTCCTTATCCTGCAACAGCTTGTACCTAGGAGCTGAGCTGAGATCAAAGCATGATCCAGGTGGCGTTGTTCTGGGCTACAATCGGTGGTAAAATGTATGGACTCCTCTCTCCTTGAATAAAGTCCATTCAGTTCTTTCCTCCTTGATGTTTCCTTGCTATGTTATTTCAGGCCTATATGCCTAGGCCACATGTAGTGTCTCTTGTTCTAGCAATGCTCACATAACTTAGGTAGTTTTGTTTTTGTAAAAGAGAAGGTAGTCAATGACTGAAACCAGAATGCTTTCAAAAACCACCAACAACAAGAACAACAAAAACAAATCAATGCCTTAAATCAAGTGCCTTAAAGGCAAACCAAAATTATATCTACAATAGGATCCTAATTAACCTGTTCAAAGGAGGCAGGAGCAAGGTCTAAAAACACTAATCCAAATTTGCTTGAGGATATAATGCTAGAGGGTTCGGACAAGGGGTACATGTTTCTGGCATCTTACTCCCATCAAAGTGACTCTTCCAGTAAAAAGTGGATCCTTCTAGGGTTCTCCACATTGGCCATGGAAACTGTTAATCTAGAAACACAACTCTTACCTCAAATATTTGTTCTGGAGTGAACTATCAGGGACCATGACCTGGGAACACAGATTTAGGTAACTGTAAATTTTATGCCTCAATATGGTTACAGTTTGATGAAGCTTTTATAGTAACAGGACAAAGAAAATCATAAGTCAGGGTATGATTCTTCTGCATTAGTGGAAACATTAAAGAGACAGGATAAAGAAAAGCAGCAGAAAATCTGCTATAGGCCTCCGATGCTGTTGGATGGCATTCTTAGTCTTTTGGCTAGTAAACTCTAGAAGTCTATTTGTACATTCCAATGCATTTACCTAATAGTCACAAAGATGTTAGGTCAGGTACAGATGAGGGTAATTACCGGCTACAAAGAAGACCACAGCTGGCCTAAAATGATTTGGTAGTGGACTTGTAACATTGCAAACTCTCCACAATAACTGCAGTTCTAATTAGCCAACAGGCTTGTGGAAGCTTCAGCAAAAGGTAGGTTCTTTCAGGCAATTTAGTTTTTGAGGTAACTCAATATATAGCTCTGACTCTTGTTGACCTTGCTCTATAGCCCAGGCTGACCTAGAACTCACAGAGATCCACCCACCTCTGCTTTCTGAGTGCTGGGATTAAAGACCTGCACCCTCTTTCCCTTGCCCCGAACTTTGTTCATTACTGACAGCTTTTCTTCTACCACATGGATTCCAGAGACTGAACCCTGATCATCAATCTTGGCAATTAACTTTTTTCTGCGTGATAATTTTGACTTATGTGTTAAGTGTTTTTTTTTTTAATGTTCTTCAAGTAAATCGACATCATAGTGCAAAGCTTGGAGGCAGAGTTTAGCAAGCTCGTGTCTTCTACACTATCATTGCTAATGTAATCATGTGTTTCAAGCTGGACCATGACTAACTGTCCATAAGCTTCTAACCATGCCTACTTTATTGATTTGAGCCTTCACTGAATAGGTCCTCAAGAATGGGCTGGTGGGAAGACATCCACGGCCTGCCCCAAGAGCAGTATGTGGTGGAGAAGTGGAAGAAAAGGAGAAGTGGAATGGTTCACGTGCTGTAGAAAGAGGCAGAATGGAAGAAATGAAGTTGTTGAGGAATAGGCTGAGGTAGGAGGCCTGCTTGCCACCCAGGACCATGGTGATGTCCAAGCCCGGGCTGCTGCCAAAGGCCATATCTGGGTCCATCATCCAACCACAGCCAGGGTCTATGTAGCCATCTATGGCCCATGTTGCCACAAAAGGCCACAAGGATGCCCAGTGTCTGGGCTGCCACCAGTGGCCATATAGGTGTCCAAGAACTGTGCCACTGCTGGAGCCATGCTAAAATGAGTGGCCTGCTCTGACACCCAGGGCCATGGTATTATCTAGGCCTGAGCTGCTGTGAGGGCCAAGTCTGGGTCTGTGGCCTATAGCAGCCAGGGTCTGATCAGCCACCTTGTTGTCGCCCAGTGGCATGTTGCATCTAGGACTGTACAGATCTAAGTGGCATGTACTGCTAACGAGTGCCTTGGTGACATTCGAGCCAGGGCTGCAGCTGGGGACCATGTCCGGTCCTTGGCCCTAGTGTAGTCAGGGTCTGTGTTAATGTCCATGACGCCTGTTGCCATGATGGCCACATGGATTCCTGGGGTCTGAACCACCACCTGGAGCTATGTTGGTGTCCGAGGGCCGTGCTACCACTGTGGCCATGCTGAACTGTGTGGCATGTGCTTCTTCCTGTGGCCATGGTGATATCCAGACCCGGGCTGCTGCCACAGACCATGTCTGGGTCCATGGTCCTACTGCAGCCAGGGTCTGTAATGAAGTCCATGTCTGATGTTGCCACCGAGGGCCATGTGTATACCAAAGGTCAGGTCAGTCATCCAAGTTCATCTTGGAGTCTGAGGGCCATGCTGCAGCTGGGGACATGCAGATCTCAGTGGCCTGCACTGTGACCTGATCTCATGGTGACATCAGGGCTAGAACTGCAGCTGAATGCCATATCTGGATCTGTGGCCCTACTGCAGCCAGGTTCTGTATTGAGGTCTGGGGTTTCTATTACTATCGAAGGACACATGGATGCCTGAGATATGGGGCCATGTTAGTGTCCAAGGGCCACACTGTCACTGGGGCTGTGCCAATCTGAGTGGCCTGCACTGCCACTTGGAGCCATGGTAGCACTCAGATTTGGCTGCTGCCGAGGACCATGTCTGGGTCCGTGGTTCCACCATAGCTGTGGTCTGTGTTACTACCAAAAGTTACATGGAACTTTACATGGGTCAGGGTCACATCCTGTGACCTTGTTGGTGTCCAGGGCTGTGCCACCACTAGAGCCATCCTGAGTGGCCCGTGCTTCCAACCAGAGCTAGGATGTCATCCAGGCTCAAGCTGCTGCCAAGGTCCATGTCTGGGACTATGGTCCTGTTGCAGCTGGGGTCTGTGTTGATGTCTGTCACCTCTGTCACCTCAGGGGGGCATGGAAACCATGCATGATGAAATCAGAGGGCCATGCTGAGCCGGACCTGGCCTTCACTGGCCCTAGGAAAGCTGACCCACCCTCGCTGGATGGTGCAGTAAGAGAGCTGGTCCTGCCCCTTATGGGAGAGCTGGGCTCCTGCACTTGGGAGATATGGCCTCATACCTCACCATGAGCTGAGGAGAGTTGGTCTTATGACATGAGCATAGGGGAGCTGGTTCCTTCCCTCACCTGGGGGCAGGGAACAACCATGGTTGCCTAGACTGATGAATTCAACTACCAGCTAGGTCCACAGCTGGGCCTGGGGTTGGCCCACTCTAACATCTACGCCATCTAGGACCTGCTGGAATTCATGAGGGGACTGGTACTGTGGAACGATGCCTGCAGGATCTCCACAACTCTGGTGGCTATGGGATATCAGAGAGGAGTTTCAGTGGGGGTTCAGTGATGACCAACAACCAGAGACCTTGAGCCATAACAATGATTCATTGCAATGAACAGTTGCAAGTAAAGCTGATTGCACAGGGTGTATACTGTGTGACACACCATAGCTCCCAATGCCACCAGGAGGACTCAAGAGGTATTGGGGTAGTGGGTAAGATGGAGGAGTGAACAGGTTTTTGCTTTGTTTTGATTGGATTTTTAAAAACAATTTAGTTTGGGGGGCTGCCGCAGGAGAGAGGCAAGGATATGGGGAGACAGGGAGGTGAGAAGAATTGGGGTGCATGCTGTGAGATTTTCAAAGATTAAATAAAGAAATGGTGCTGGTTGTGCTTTATAGTCCTGAAAAGTGTTGTAATGGCTGTCTCTTGACATTCCGCACAAACACAACTTTAACAGAAGAACTTGAGCAGTAGCGTCTGCACACAGGAAGAACAAACCTGGGAATATACTCCAGGTGGGGTAAGCCTAAGGACCTCCTCTTCCATATCTCATAGATGTTTGAATTTGACAGTAAAGGGGTCTTTTTTGACATCAAATGCTTGATGTCTATTCCTTTCCACCAAAATTAGATCAGCTCAGATTATCTGGAAGAGATCTCTTCCTGGCGACCAGAGATGGTTGCCATCAAACCACCTGATGACTAAGCAGGGTGTCTTCAGGGAAAATGATCAGTTTCTACGTATAAAACTTCCAGCGAAATATTTTTTGACATTTGTGCTATTTTTAAATAAATAATGTTCAGATAAATTATCTACCACTTCATCACACCCGCTAAATAAGACACTATATCTACTTTCCTTTATTGCATAAGTATCATATATGTGTGTGTTTCACTCTTGCAAAACAGAAAATTAGTCTGTGCATTATTCTCTAAAATTTCAAATTTGAAATTGAAATTATAGTGAGCATGGTGATGATTGTCTGTAATCTAAGCATTTAGGAGGCAGAAGCAGGAAATCACAAATTTGAAGCCAGCCTGACCTTCAACCAGCAACCAAAAAGGAAACATTTGTGCCAGTCTATCTGGTAGCAACTAAAAGTGAGAGGTTATACAGAAATGTGGTTTGTTTGTTTGGTTGTTTGTTTGTTTTTTAATTCAAGGTTACCTAACACTAACTAAATGTCTAGTGATCTTGGCTCCTACTTCTATTCTGCTTATGGTTTTTATTTATGGTATAGACCCTTTCATTTGGATATTTGACTATCAGAACAGTGGACCCCCAAATTAAAATTTCTTCAAGAATTGTGTGCTGGGGAATAGGGAAGACTGAGGCACTGGTAACTTGCATCCTGGAAGAGATTTCACACAATTCTGTAAATTTATCAGACAACCTATCACTACAAACAGATTGGAGACAATGATGGATTAATGATGGGCAGGACCACACCTTGACCAGGACAGCTAAATTATGTGCAGTTTTTGCTCTCTACTTAAACCTCAATCTCATATCAGTCCATCAGTGACAGGCTTGAGGGCTCCTCTTCTCAATGTGGTCACATCGTATGGGTCTCCTTCCTCTCTTTTTATGATGACATGTTATTTCACTGGTATATTGGGAATGGATGGTCCCTCAAAACTCTACCTACACTACTCTTTGAAAGAAACTAGAAGACAGAAATTGTCCTAAGAGACTATTTTAAGATCAGTCTGGAGAAAAACTAAGGAAATTTTTCTGTTTCAAAGTCTCCACACTTCTAATTTTATAAGATTCCCAGAGATTTTGATGGAAAACACCAGTTTAATTTTGTGCCATGAGGAGTGACAATCTTTTCTAATTTTTGACCTTCAAACATTTCCAGGGTACAAAATTTCTTCCTTTTTCTTGACTATTATGAACAAGTCAGACATGCTGTTAAAACACACTCCTTTGCAAGTCTACTCCTGTCAGGTATGGAGTAGAGACACCCATAGATGCTTCCCTTTAGAAATTAGAATGCCACCTGAAGATGATCAATCATTAGCAGAGTCGAGGGAGTAAGGCAGAAGTAGCACATCCCTTTATTTCCCTACTCTGTCTACATTGTACAGAACAAGTAGCAAAACCATTTCTTACTTCAGGCAAAGCACCATTTACATTGCTTTCTTATTTCTTACACTATTTCTAAACATTAGCCAAATGGCATTAATGCATAGTTTACTCTTTTTTAGCATATGCTCTGCTGTCAAGTCTCCATTCCATATGTGCTGTGGATGGTCAGCTCTTATATTTTATCTCTTCTGGCTGCATCCTCTTGAGAGGGGGCAATGAAGTTTTTTGTTTTGTTTTGTTTTTCAGAATGAAAGGTTTGACATGATGGAACCCTGTGCATGATTGCTAATTTGGAGTTTTCCTTATGCAAAGCTTTAAACATACTATAATATTCTTTTTTTTCATGATTGATTTTTTTTATATTTAAAAATTTCCATCTCCTCCCCTCCTCCTCCCCTTTCCTTCCCCTCCTCCTCCCCCTTCCCTCCCCTCCTTCTCCCCCTTCCCTCCCCTCCCCTCCACCCATACCTCCCCTCCCTCCCTCTCAAGGCCAAGGAGACATCAGGGTTCCCTACTCTATGGTAAGACCAAGGTCCTCCCAACTCCCCCCAGGTCCAGGAAGGTGATCAACCAAGCTGAGAAGGCTCCCACAGAGCCCAGCGCCATTGTCCTTTGCTTCTCAGTCAGCCCCCACTTTTGGCCACATTCCGAGAGACGGGTTTGGTCGCATGCTCCATCAATCCCATTCCAACTGGAGTTGGTGATCTCCCATTAGTTCTGTCCCACCGTCTCTATGAGTGAACGGACCCCTCACGTTCCTGACTTTCTTTCTCATGTTCTCTCTCCTTCTGCTCCTCATCAGGACCTTGGGAGCTCCGTCCAGTGCTCCAATGTGGGGCTCAGTCATTTTCTTCATCTATCGCCAGGTGGAGGTTCCCTCACGGTCCTGACTTTCTTTCTCATGTTCTCTCTCCTTCTGCTCCTCATCAGGACCTTGGGAGCTCAGTCCGGTGCTCCAATGTGGGGCTCTGTCATTTTCTTCATCTATCGCCAGGTAGAGGTTTCCCCCATGCTGGCATTTTATCTGCCACCACCTTCAGGTTGCTCCAGAATTCCAAGAGGCCAAAGTATGGCCCCACCTTTGCCCCTGTCAAGCTGTGGTGCTGTTGTCATGGAGTCTGAGCAGCTAAGCTTGTAGTTATGATGGTCTTGGAGCTGTTGCAATGTCAGATACCCGGGAACCTGTAAATTTGTCAGCTGCCTCTAACACTGGCCTCTGATGGGACTGCTAAAAGTAAAAAGCATGGCCTGTGTCTGTAGAATAAACGCTGTGGGCTGTGTCCCGCCACGCGGCTAGCTTTACCCAAAATAATTACATGGAAACTGTATTCATTTAAATACTGCCTGGCCCGTTATCTGTAGCTTCTTCTTTTTTTTTTTTCCTCATGGTTTATTTTTTTTTTATATTTAAAAATTTCCATCTCCTTCCCTCCTCCTCCCCCCTCCCTCCCCTCCTCCTCCCCCTTCCCTCCCCTCCCCTCCACCCATACCTCCCCTCCCTCCCTCTCAAGGCCAAGGAGCCATCAGGGTTCCCCACTCTATGCTAAGACCAAGGTCCTCCCAACCTCCCCAGGTCCAGGAAGGTGATCGACCAAGCTGAGAAGGCTCCCACAGAGCCCGTCCATGCAGAAGAATCAGAGCCCAGCGCCATTGTCCTTTGCTTCTCAGTCAGCCCCCGCTGTTGGCCACATTCAGAGAGACGGGTTTGGTCGCATGATCCATCAGTCCCATTCCAACTGGAGTTGGTGATCTCCCATTAGTTCTGTCCCACCGTCTCCATGAGTGAACGCACCCCTCTCGTTCCTGACTTTCTCCCTCATGTTCTCGCTCCTTCTGCTCCTCATCAGGACCTTGGGAGCTCAGTCCAGTGCTCCAATGTGGGGCTCAGTCACCTTCCCCATCTGTCGCCAGCTGGAGGTTCCCTCACGGTCCTGACTTTCTTTCTCATGTTCTCTCTCCTTCTGCTCCTCATCAGGACCTTGGGAGCTCAGTCCGGTGCTCCAATGTGGGGCTCTGTCATTTTCTTCATCTATCGTCAGGTGGAGGTTCAGTTCAGCTGGAATGTCAGGGCACAGGATCAGGGATTCCAGGCAGCCCAGGGTCGCAGCCCAGACAAAAGGCTACTATAATATTCTTAAATCTTATATAGGTTCTTATCATCTTCTGAAGTATTGAGCCTAATACTAAAACTCCTTTCAAGGTGGATCTAATACTTGTGATATCTGAAAGAGTGTATTTAGCACTTTATGTAGGGGTAAGGTGATTGGAGAAAAATATTTAATCCTTACTTAATCTTCACAATTGTGTCTGTAACGGCTTGAAAATGGGTGATAGAAGAAATAGTGGCATATTTGTGCATTCATAATGGTCATACACAGGTGCTTGAAACTAGTTAACAAGATCTGAGGAGCCAGGCACGGTGAACCATGTGTAGAATTAAAGCATGGGCTGCGAAAGATAGGAATAGTACCAAGCAGGATCATGATGTATACACTAGTTAAGTGTCCTGTCCTTGAGAAGTCAAATAAAAAAAACCCAAATCAGGGCTCAGTAATTAAGAGCGCTTACTGCTTTTTCAGAGACCCTGAACTGAGTTCAGTTCCTAGCATGACATTGTATGCCACCTTTAATTCCAGTTCCAGGGGATCTGATTCCCTTTCTAACCTCCATTTTGTGCAAACACATAAATTAATCATAAAATAAATCTAAACAACTTAGAAGTTTATGGGCTGACACAATGGTTGTGTTTAGAGTGTATATTGTTCCCAATTTCATCCATAGTTCTGCAACAAAACACTCGTACCGCCTTCCTTTCCTTCTGGCCACATTTCTTGTGGATCCCACAGACCTAGCCTCCAGCCCTCAACTAGGAGCTTTATCCCAGCCCCCGACTCCAGCAGGCACCTTCGGCTAACCCACAGAACACACCTGCCAGAAAACCAGGTAGGCTGCCTGCAGATCTCCTCTCCTCCCTCTGTGCTCTCATATCCAATCCTCTGGTCTCATTTTTATCTCTGTACACCTAGGAACTTTACCTGCCCCCTGTTTCCATCTTCTGTGGATCCCACAGATTTTCCCCTTCTAAACTCCCTCCCCTCACTTGGTGCTTTGTCCCAGTCCCAACCACAAAAAATACACCCTGATAACCAAAGGGTTCCTCCTGCCAGAGAAACAGGTAGGTAGGCAGTGGTTTCAATACCTCTTCTACTGCTACTTCAATACAAGTCTGTACAGTCTCATCCCCAGCTCTATAGCAGAACACCTGCTGTGCTCTCTCTTTCCTCTCTGACCCAATGCCCAATGGATCACAAAGACCTTCTCCTCTAACTTTCTTTCCTCCAGCTCATCCCAGTAACCCAGCCTCCTACAGCATCTGGCATATCCTGGGAACACAGTAGCTGAACAGGCCAGGAAAAGAACTCCACAGACAATTTCCTACCAGGCAGCACACAGCCAACTCTCCTAAAGTCCAGCAAGGAAGCAGAAACCAAGAAACAAAACACTCATCCAACAGAGAAAAAATAACCAGATATCAGCACCTAGAACTATATAATTACCCCAGTTCCAGATGCTTAGACACCAGTGTAAAAATACAACCAATAATAGCCAGTACATTATGTCTCCATTTGGAACCCAGCAATCTGACCCCAGTGGGCCTTGAATATTCCAACATAACTGAAGCTCAAGAAAAATACCTTAAAGCAGTCCATATAAAGATGATAGAGGTCCTTAAAGAGGAAACGTTTAAATCTCTTAAAGCAAATGAAACACACACACAGACGGGGTAAAGAAATGAATAAAATGGTTAGAGACCTGAACATGGAAGTAGAATTGATGAAGAAAATACTAACTGAGGGAATTCTAGAAACGAAAAATTTGGAAATTCGAACAGGAACTTCAGAGGCAAGCGTCACCAACAGAATATGAGAAAAAGAAGAAAAAAATTCACAGGTGTTGAAGATAAGATACTAAAAAATGGATACATCAGTCAAACAAAATGTTAAATCTAAAAATTCATGACAAAAACCATCCAGGAAATCTAGGACACTATGAAAAGTTGAAATCTAAGAATAACAGGAGTAGAGGAAGGGGAAGAATCCCAGGCTGAATGCTCAAAGGATTTTCAACAAAAATCATAGGAAATTTTTATGACCTAAAGAAGGAGATGCCTACTGTGATGGCTAAAGAAATTACATTTTATGCTAGGCATCCACCTTGGTACCCATAAGTGGTTTGTCTCTGATTACAGTCCCTGGAAGATAAGTTCCCAGCAAAACCTACTCACTGACCCCCATCCAGAAATCTACAACTGTGACTATCTACTTGTTATGACTACCTGCTGTTTTAGCTTCTGTAACTTGCTTTCACAGATACTCAAAGAATATTTTGAGTCACTTAACATGGGAGGGAGAACAAATCAATTTTTGCTTGCTCTCATAAATATTGAAGGTCTTCTTATGATTTTCCCCTTTAAAAGTCCTTCTGTCATAACCTTTTCACAGAAATCTCAAATTTGGCTCAGAGACTTTTTTGTACTGTTAGTAGCTAATCAATAGATCTTTTAATCATTATTGGATTGAGTCTATGGTCCTTTTCCAGGGTCAAAAACTCCATAGTACTAGCGAGGTACAAGAAAGCATAGAGTACACCAAATACAGTGGACCAAAAAAGAAAATTTCATGGCATATAATAATTAAAACAATAAGCATACAGAACAAAGAAAGAATATTAAGATCTGAAAGGGAAAGTTATCAAGCAACATAAAGTACAGACCTATTAGAATTACATATAACTTCTCAATGGGGACTCTAAAAGCTTGAAGGGTCTGCACAGATGTACTGCAAATTCTAGAAGACCACAAATGCCAGTCCAGACTATTATACCCAGCAAAACTTGCAGTAACCATAGATGGAGAAAATAAGATGATCCTTGCTAAAACCAAATTTAAGCAATATTTACCTACAAACCAAACCCTGCAGAGGGTGCTAGAAAGAAAACTCCAATCTAAGGGAATGTAAACACAGGGAATGAATAATAACAGGTCTCCAAAATCAAAGCAAGGGGAACACACACACACACACACACACACACACACCATCACCACCATCATTGACAAAGTAATCCATAATCATTGTTAACTGATAATTTTGAACAACAATAGTCTCAATTTTCTAATTAAAAAACACACAAGCTAATAAAAATGGATGGGAAAACAGGATCCATCCTTCTGCTGCAATCAAGAAACACACCTCAATATAAAGGATACACATTACCTCAGGGTAAAGGATTATGAAAATATATTCCACGCAAATAGATCTAAGAAACAACATGCTGTAGTCATTTTAATGTCTAATAAAATAGACTTTAAACCAATATTAATGAGAAGAGATAGGGTTGTACATTATTTATTTATCAAAGTAAAATGCACTGTGATGATAATTCAATTCTGAATTTCTATGCCCCTAACACGAGGTCACTCAAATTTGTAAAAGAATTTTTTGGGGGGGGTTGGCTATATCTTAGACTTTTCTTTCTTCTTTTTTTCTACCATATCTTTAAGTTTGGGTGTTTTTTTTTCAATAATCCACAGACAGATCAGTGGAGAAAAAATATATCACTCAATAAAAACAATTTTTAAAAAAGCAATGATAAATGCTGGAAATGATCCAGAGAAAGGGAATCCAATATATACACTTGCTGGAAGTATAAATTATTCCACTCACCATCAAAATCTGTATAGACTTCTCAACTTCCAAATGTGGAGCTTTCATGTCATCCAGACATAGTACTCCTGACTGCATACACCAAGGACCTATGTTAGCCTACCAAAGAGATACTGGCACATCCACTTTAAGCCTTTCCTTCTACTCCATCTCCATTCTTTTGTAACTCCACTGACCTAAGAAGAACTCTCTACCAGGGACCCTAGTCTAGGAATCACGTAGGTGACTTTATCCTCCATCCTCTCTTCCATTCTGATCTCTCCAGACTTGCTCTCAGCTCTGCTGGAGCCTGCCTGAAGAAGCTCCTCTGGCCAGCCACCTCAACCCCTGAGGGACTTGGCCTCTTGGTGCAGACCCAGGGTCCCACTAGTTCTTCCCCGACTGTCCCCATCGCCCCTCTAACTCATCTCCATTTCTTTGTGGTCTCCCATTTACTGGAAGAATCGTTCTCTATAAAGGACTCTAGAGCCACCATACTAGGCAGGAATGCAGAACTGACCCCACAGGCACCACTCTTGGCTGGGATTCAGAGACTACACAGCCACCACATGTGTCTAGGAGGAACCAGAGCAGACAAAAGCAAGCAACTAACAGAAAACGCACCTAACAAAGACAAGATTAGACATCCACACCAAGAAATACTTCAATCATCATGACTCCAGATACCTGGATCCATACAAACAAGAAAGACAAAAAAAACCTCTTCTCAAAGCCAATAGCCCCGAGCAACGCAATTTAGCTGAAGGAAAAGACAGGGATTTCAAATTATAAATTATGAATATGTTAAAGGACATTGAAGAGGATATGAATGAATGCCTTAATGAAGACCACGAGAGCACAAACTAACAGTTGAATGAGGTAATAAAACCTACTCAAGTAGTGTACATAAGCGACCCAAAAACTCCACCAAAGAACTCCTACAGCTGATGAACACCTTTAGTAACGTGGCCAGATACAAGATCAATTCCAGAAAATCAGTTGCCCTCCTATACACAAAGGATAAGGAAGCAGAGAGGGAAATCAGAGAAGTATCACCTTTCACAATAGCCACAAATAGCATAAAATATCTTGGGGTAACTCTAACCAAGGAAGTGAAAGATATATTTGACAAGAACTTTAAGTCTTTGAAGAAAGAAATTGAAGAGGATACCAGAAAATGGAAGGATCTCCCTTGCTCTTGGATTGTGAGGATCAACATAGTAAAAATGGCAATTCTACCAAAGGCAATCTATAGATTCAATGCAATCCCCATCAAGGTCCCATCAAAATTCTTCACAGACCTTGAGAGAACAATAATCAACTTTATATGGAAAAACAAGAAACCCAGGATAGCCAAAACAATCTTATACAATAAAGGAACTTCTGGAGGCATTACCATCCCTGACTTCAAACTCTATTACAGAGCTACAGTATTGAAAACAGCTTAGTATTGGCATAAAAACAGAGAAGTTGACCAATGGAATCGAATAGAAGTCCCGTATTTTAACCCACAAACCTATGAACACCTGATTTTTGAAAAAGGAGCTAAAAGTACACAATGGAAGAAAGCATCTTCAACAAATGGTGCTGGCATAACTGGATGTCAACCTGTAGAAGAATGAAAATAGATCCATATTTATCACCATGCACAAAACTCAAGTCTAAATGGATTAAAGACCTCAATATCAGTCTGAACATGCTGAACCTGATAGAAGAGAAAGTGGGAAGTACTCTACAACATATGGGCACAGGACACTGCTTCCTACGTATAGCCCCAGCAACACAGACATTAAGAGCAACGTTGAATAAATGGGACCTCCTGAAACTGAGAAGCTTCTGTAAAGCAAAAGACTCTGTCAATAAGACAAAAAGGCAACCTACAGACTGGGAAAAGATCTTCACCAACCCCGCAACAGACAATGGTCTGATCTCCAAAATATATAAAGAACTCAAGAAACTAGACTTTAAAATGCTAATTAACCCAACTAAAAATGGGGCACTGAAATTAAGACATAAATTGGTATAGAAGTGGGGCTGTTGCTTTGAAGATCCTAACTGATCCTTTGTCCTCCCTCGGCTTACCTGTTTTGGGCTGAAATGTGTAGGAGTTTGGTACTCTGGACTAGAAAAACTTTAACATGCAGGAAGGAGATGGTAATGTGCAATTCCTGTAGAAGCTCAAAGACGAGAACTCTGAGAGACATGTGGACACTAGTGGCCAACACATGAGGTCTCAAAAGTAACTCTATCCTAATATTTTGCCCAAGAATCTGTCTTCATTCTCACCGTATTCTGAGAGTTCAAATGAAGCTCCATTTAAAAATGATGGCCTGGTTGTTTTGCAGAGAAAATTTCAAGACAGGCAAGCATACGCTGGAGAGATGGCTCAGTGTACTGGCTGCTCTTCCAGGGTATCTGAATTCAATTCCAACCCCCACATGTTTGCTGACAACCTCTGCAACTTCAATCCCAGGGGGTCCAATGTTTATTTCTGGCCTTTTAGGGCACCAAGCACACAAGTAATATACAGGCATACATGCAGCTAAAATACCTGCACGCATAAATAAGATAAATTTAAAAATAGGTGAGTATTCAGGCTAGTTCTGAGGAAACAATTGGAACTGTTACAGAGATCAGCACTACTGAAGGGAAAGCTGTGCTTCCCTGGGGCCTTAGGGAAGGTGTTCTGAGGGCAAAGCACAAGTCCTTAGAGCCTCCATCATGTGATGATCCTAGTCCATTTAAAGAGAGAACGTCTAAGTGAAAGACCTTATTTTCTTTAAAAGGGAACTGCCCAAGAGTGTTTTCCCTAGAAGAATATAACTTATTTTTTATTTTGTGTGTTCACGACTAAGAAATCTCCGAGTTTTAAATATTTGAAACTGTTTGGGGTCGTCACTCCACACCTTACAACTCCTCCCAAGGTTCAGGGAATACTGAAGAAAAGGGTGGTAGAAAGCTTATTAAGATCCAGAAGTCAGGAAAGACCATCACAAAACTATGTCTTTTCCACATGACAGGAAATGACACTCAATTTTCCACAACCATAATTGCATACACAATACACAAGTCTTGCACACAAACTCTCTCTTCACTATTCCAGCATAGTTGGTGGAAAAGCTCACTAAAGTTGGTTGATAAGATCCGGGCAGTTGAGAACTGCCAGGGGAGAGAAAGTCAGTTTTCTTCAGAGATAGGATCCCTGGTAAGTTATCCATATACAGTGGACAGCCCTACAGCCATGGGAATATGGACAGCAAGTTGATCTCAGACCTACAACCATATCCATATGGATTGTAAGTTGAACTCAGTTGATTATATAAGATCAAAAGAAGCTGGGAGGTGATGTAGGAAGATAGACCCAAAAGTTGGTGGGAGTCAGTGAGTATAGAAACAAAATATATTCATGTATAAGAGAAAACCAATAAAGACAATTCATACAAAGACTTTGTTGGAAATGTTTATGGGGACTTTTAAAGTTGGACTAAATGCATTTTATACCACGACACGGTGGTGAGCCTATGAGGACGAAGGGATTGAAGGTTGTGGCTGAAAAGTGGTGTGGTTGAGTGTCATGTGGCCAAGGGGCAGATTTGTGACAGCTAGGGCTGTCAGCTTGACAATGGAGAAAGCAAAGGACTTGCACAGCACTCATCTCTTTTTATTACTGTGGATGTCATGTGACGAGCTGCGGCAAAGTCCTGCAGTGATGGAGCATCCCCTTGAAGCTTGGGATAAAATAAACCCTCTCCCTTAAGTTGTTCTCAAAAGGGTGTTTTATCACAGCAATCGGGAAAGAAACTAAGTCAGGGAAAGTGAAATAACTCTTTCTTGATAGCCAGAGACTAGAATCATGAAGATCCATGTTCCATTTCCTGGCTTGTTTATCCCTTTCAAAACTTGCATTCTTTGCTACTTACAGTGACATAAATATATACATATATGTGTGTAAACATAGATACCTCCATGTAAACACACTGAATACTTAATTCACTTATTTACATAGCAGATGGCATGTTCGATTATAAGATAAATATCCATTTTGTGCATAGTTAAAGATAATCAGCAGTAAAATTTATCCAAATCATGTAAAATGATCTGAAAACCAATTTTAAAATATCAATATGTTATATGTTACACTATCTGGAAAATCCTGACACTATTTGGTTATTTGAAAGCACACATCAATAGTGACTAATCTCAATTATTTTTTTAACCAATGACATATCTTATACACACATAAATAAACTACGATTCACAATAGTTTCAGCAATTAAGAGATTTTTTTTTATTCTGTCACAAGCTTGGCTGTTGTCAAATCTACTCAACAAGTTCATTTAGCTGATTTCCTTTCAAATACGTCTCTTATTGCCATTCGAAGTTTGGCCATTGATGGTAACTAAAAATCAAAAGACCAGTTTCTTCTGATTTGCTTTGACAAATCCTTTGTTGGCTGTGTGATTTTTCTTCGGAAATGCATTAAAATGAAGTGAAGATGGAACTGAGTCACCTGTTGTGGTGCTAGACTCCTAAGAATTTTCATTTTGTTGTCGGTCATCTTAACTGCATTCATAGCACAGGGTTGAAGTTAATGAATCATTCAATGTTTCTAAGCTGTTTCTATGGTCTAATAATTGACAAGATCACATGTGTTCTGTATTTCCTGGTGATACAAACAAGAAATTGAAAAATATATATAAAGGGAAGTTTAAAGCTATGCGATCTAACTTCATTACAATTTTTCTCTCCTTATATTCAAAGGTAACCATTTTGTGACCAGTTGTTTTACTGAATGTTACTTTCCCGTTGGAATCAAAACACACCAAAGTTATTTTGAACACTACGTTTCGTACATGTTTTAAACGACAGCCATTACAACGCAGAGTACATTGCCTGAAAACGATGTAACGGTTGGTAAAGGTAATGTGTAGAGGGAAACAAAACCTAAAAGCTCTCCACTTCCAGGAGTAACGACCATCTCTGCTAATCATTGTACCAAATCTCATGCCGCAGTCTTCAAATTCTTCACTGATGATTCGTGGCCCTATTTCCCTGTTTTCTTGTTCTTGAAGCAAAGCCAGCCATTGCTGTTTATAAATGGGTGTCAACCATTCTAAAGGTATTAGACGATCTCGTTCAAGAGTAGCTGTGTCACTCAGATCACAGATGATATGTTGAAATCTCAGTTTTTTAAATACTGGTTGATATATTAGTCCTTCTTCACTTTCAAGAAAACTGATGTTATCAAGGCATTTCATGTGCTTGGAAAACCAGCTGTTGGCATTAGGTAAAATCTGCTTCACTGAGCCTTTCCAGGAAGGATTATAGCAAAGGAATATCCACTCCTTCAGGGTGGTGTAGATGTCCATTTCATTCCGCATAACTAGTAAATCAGGTGAAGAAACAAGGAGATACATGAGCTTTGTATCAATTTCCCTGTAAAGTTCAACACTTGGGTGAGTCATCAAGTGGCAGAGAAGCCAGTCAAAGCAGCGTGTCTTTACAGATTTCAGTCCATATGTTTCTGCTGCCATGTAGTATGAGCACACAGTTTCCCTAGTGATGTTGTTGTTCATGGTCTCTTTACATTGCCGGATGACATGCTCCACCTGAAGCAGGCATGCTGCTGCCAAAACGTGAGGAACTCGACGGGGTATTATTGGCAAGTCCTCGTCCCTGTACAATGACCCAAACACATAGTGCAAGGAGCCGACATCTATGTCCTCGTTCTTAATCTGCAGGTCAACAACATTACTGTGGGATTCTTTCCAAGTACCTTTTAGTATCTTAGCAAAGAAGGCTGACTGGCATAAAAATGCCTTGTGTAGAGGCCATTCTACCTCAAGTGCCCGGATTCTAATATCGCAGTCCTTACCGTCCAAAAATAAAGTTTGGTAAGCATACTTAGATGATAGTTTCGGTTTTTTCCTGTAGATGTTGCCAAAAAGTTGCTGTAGGTTGACTGCCTGGTTCCAAGATCCGTGGATGTTAGGGGTTGATGCCACACAGTCCCAAAGGCCCCCTTTGCGCTTGCGACTGCCAGAGATGTAACTGGGACCTGCTTTTTCTTCTGGCGGCGGCGCTGGCTCTCCCAAGCTGGAATCGCTGCATCTCAAACTGCTGAGGCTGTTTACAAGCCCCATTGATTAAATCATCCAGCAGCTCTCAAAGAGACTACCAGAAGCTTTTCTCCCATTATATTACTGTACGTTTTGTGTCAGCCACTACTGCCTAGGCTAGCTGAATTTCTCTAGCTCAGCCTCAGACGTCACAAAGACAGCCATTCAGTCATTAGTCATTGTCTACTACTGCCCTTCTGGAGCAGTGGCCCCGCCCCCTGGCAACAGGCCCCTTTAAAACTATTGAAGTGTGATGTAGCTTCTCCCCTTCTTCCCCTTAACTCCTGCTCCTTCCTCTCTCCTTCCCTCCTCCCCTCTTTTCCCTTCTACCTAATTTCCTTCTTTCTTTCCTTTCTTCTTTTCCTTTCCCCATTCTCCTTCTCCTTTCCTCTGCCCCCCCCCCCCTTTCCCTCCATGGTTTCTAAAGGGGTCACACTATGGTGCTGAAGATGACCTCACTCAAATAGTCAAAACCACCTGCCTCAGTCTTTTAAGTAGAATCATCTTTTCCATAAACATAATGACCAAGTCAAAGCTATCATGATGAGTGTTAAAGTTTGCACATATTCCAACTTCCACCCCTGGGGTGCGATAGATCACTCCCTGTCAGTAGTATTGAACGTAATATTTACCAACAACTCTTAGCAATTCAAATTCAAACCACTATTATTGCTTATTTTATTAGTCATTGTTTGATTATTTTAAAAGAAGAGTATTAGTTTCATGTATGTAATAGTATATATACATATGCCCAAAATTTCTGTGTATGCTTTGCCTTGTCTGTATTGATTTAAAAATATTTTGTATACTTAGGATTCCTTATAAATCCAGTTATTTTATTAATGTATATATTATGCATTTTTTATATTTATGTTTTACAGATTTGCCTTTGCCTATTAAGTGATTATGGGACTCTTTTAAACAAACTGCAATTCTTTCAAAACCAAGCAAATTTTTAATTATTTGTTTTTATGTTTCAGACAAATATCTGTCATGTTTCCTTGCTGAATTTTAGTAGTAACACTGAACTTATTTTCTATAACTAAATATTAACTTTTTACCACTTAGTGGATTCTCATATTTTAAAATGACAAGGCATTTTACAAAAGAGCGTATTTACTGTAAACCAGTTTATTTTTTCAATCAGAAAAGGGTTCATCTATGCTCATGTACACATAGAAAAAATGCAGACACAACACAATTTACTAGGGACTGTCTTTGAAAGTTGGCTGTATGGGCCATGTCAGGCCCACACCCATACAGGATAGACTCTGTCACATTTTTCATCCTTTTTACTTGCAGATTGTGTGAGTTGGGCTTTATTATATAGTGCAATGACCATCATGACTTCTCAAAGCACACCAATCTCATTGTGATAGGCATGTGCAATGACAATTAAATGCTCAAGTTATTTTTACACAATAGTTTTTGTCTATTTATTAACTATCACAAAATGAGCAATGAATGCAGTGTTTGTCAGATTTTATTTGTGGAATCAGTAACTCACATTTCACCCCATTTTCAAATATCAAACTATTCTGATTTATAATACCAAACTAAACCATTGTTTTGGTATTGTTTACAATTGACAACTCAAAATTGTTTGCATATATGGATTGAAATGAGGATACAAGATGGAATAGTTAAATGAAGTCAATTTAACATATAGATCACCTTAACATTTTTGTGCTAATATACTTGAAATATATACTGTCTGTTACTTGTAAGAAATACAGTGTATTTTATTGACATATCCTTGTACAAGTGCAAAGATAGTTTTATACCCTGCTTTCTAGAAGCTGATAAAAATAAAGGGTTGATAATTTTTTTATTAAAAATTTCTGCCTCTTCCCTTCCCCGCCTCCCATTTATCCCCCCTCCCCCCTCCACTCCTCCCTCCTCTCCTTCCCGAAGAGCAGTAAGGGTTCCCTGCCCTGTGGGAAGTCCAAGTTACTCCCCCCTCCATCCAGGTCTAGGAAGGTGAGCACTCAAACAGGCTAGGGCCTCCCAAAGCCAGTATGTGTAGTAGGATCAAAATCCAGTGCCATTGTCCTTGGCTTCTCAGCAGCCCTCATTGTCCGCCATGTTCAGGGAGTCTGGTTTCATCCCGTGCTTTTTCAGTCCCAGTCCAGCTGGCCTTGGTGAGCTCCGATTAAGGGAGCCATTTTAGGGTTGGCAAGAGACTTGACTCTAGAGGGGTTCCCAGGTATCTAGGGAGATGCCCCCAGCTAGTTCCTTGGGCAACTGAGGAGAGGGAGCTGGAAAAGGCCAGATCCTATAGCCATACTGATGAATATTTTGCATATCACCATAGAGCCTTCATCTGGCGATGGATGGAGATAGAGATAGAGCCACACATTGGTGCACCTTACTTAGCTCCCAAGGTCCAAATGAGGAGCAGAAGGAGGGAGAACCTGTGCAAGGAAGTCAGGACTGTGAGCGTTGCCCCACCCACCGAGATGGTGGGGCTGATCTAAAGGGTTGATAATTTAAAAAAGCATAAAAAAGTTAATTCTTTTAGTCTGCATGCATTTTCAAAACTGCTTTGAAGACATTTGCTTTAATTAGGACATGTCACCTTTCCCAGATTTGTTTATAAGCTCTCCACCTAAACTTGTTTATTCTCTATCTATATTATGGGTTTCAGAGGTAATAAGATATGTTGTTAACTATCTTGCTTGCTCTTTGTCATCTCTTCTTATAACTCTGATTTTGATCTTATCTATGTAGTTTTCATAGATCAGAATGGCCTTTTTATTTTTACTGTTAGTTTACAGGAATAATTCACAAGGATACTGAAGATCCCCCCACGCTAAATGTCATTAGGGACTGTGCTCCCAACAGTGTTATTATCAGGTTGGGCTATAGAGGCACCATAGGTCTTCTACCCCATCCAAGGGTCACCTCATTTTTCTCCATTTATTGATATTCTGTGTTGAGACTTTCTTCTCTAATATGTTCCCAGAAAATGCATAAGTTGTGAAAGTATTTGCACTCTTATAAGCCCGATGCCTGATGCAATCACAAATACAAAAAATCCACCCATGAGGAAAGTTTGAGCATAGATGGCTAGAAAAATGATGACATAAGGTTAAATAAAGGGTTAACTAAAGCTAAGGATACATTTTAAAAGTCATATGTAAACTTACTACTTTATAATCCCATTCAGAACATGTAAGCTACAAAAGAGAGATTTAGAAGGCAGACATCCTGTATGTCTACATAATGCTGCTTCTGAAAGCCAAGCAAAACACAACAAAAAATTCAGTGCCAGACATAGGATGCTTCCACATAAATTGTTGGTCGGGAAGTTCCCAGAAGTCTCCAAAACAATCCAGGTTAATGCCATTCTTTTTGTTTGCCCACCATAACTAGTTCTGCTTCTAAAGACAAAACACCCTTGGTCACAAAATGTCGAGAAATCAGGCTGGAATGAAGCTTCCTTCCTGCCAGTTAGTTCTTACAGGAGTGGAATTTCTATGCAGGATGCTGGCAGAGTAATGGAATCAACGTTCTTACCCAGACATGAAACCCATGATCTACAATACCAACCTGCCAGCCAAAATGTGACCACCTGCACAACTAGTGACATAGGGGTAATCAGTGTATCTCTGATTGGATCTGAGGCCCATTCTGCAAGAGGGAATTAATATCTGTTACTTTCAATGTGGTCAAAGACCATGGCTGAGAAGGTCTTTGGCCCTAGGGGAGAACTTACAACATGGAAACATGACATGTAGACTGTATTGGTGCCAAGCCCCCTTCTAAGTGTCTATTTGTATATCCATAGAGAAAAGGTACTACTCCAAGGCTCAATAAGAGAAGCCCCTTTGGCTATAAACACTGATGAATGAAGATACAGGTAACTGCTCAAAGTGCTTGATAATAAGTGATGGTTGGATGGTATTAATGTCCTCTTTAGGGCTGAACATGCATGGATAATACCAGAAAAAGGAGTTTGAAGAACATAAAAGATGACAGCTAAAAGAAGGACTATGAAAAATTATCTTTTCAGCACAGTACAGTCAATGTCGTCCTGTCTGCACAGCAGTTGTGAGTGTATGCAATAAGTCTGCTCATGGCTGAGCCTCCCAAATGTCAACCATGGGTCTGGCAGGAACTCATTCATCCTGGCTTTCCCTTACTGAAATATTAGGTACTGGTGTGTTCTGGGGGATGGACAGTCATTATCATCAGTAGTAAACCCATTGAGCCTTGTACCCCAACCCTCCCCACGTCAATCTCCAATGGATAAATCTCATTGTCATACAAGAGATTCTGGTTTAATTATGGACTTCTCAAAAAATCAATGTCTGGAAGAAAACCACAGGGAGGTAGGATTGTTAGAAGTGTGGAGGAGACTAGAAAAGATATAGAGTTTACAGAAACCTGCATATAATTTATATGTGCACAAAATTGTCAAAGAAAAAATCCAATAAAAATTTTAAGAAAAAAGACGTCCACCCTTAAGTTGGGCATTAGCTTGGGCCATGGAGCAAGATCATGTCTCCAACATTTCCCCAAGGCTTCATACTTCATATGTGGTGCTTTCATTGCTGGACAGTTCAATTGGATTTAAATTTGGACCTAGAGGTTGCTTCTTGAATCATCAGTGTCAGATGAAAATAGAGAATCATGTGTCCAAATCACACATGACTTTATACTATTTCCTTGGCTACTTGGTTCTTCTATATTCTTTATACAATCAAAATAATAACTATACATGTCTTTCCCCCCTTTATTGAAGATATTCTTTCTCACATCTTTGTAGTCTTCTGTTTGTGCTGATTTCAATAAAGAAACTGCCTGGCCCATCTGATAGACCGGCCCTTAGGTGGGTGGAGTAGACAGAACAGGAAGAAGGAAGTGAGGTAGATGGCTCAGTCAGATGCCACGCCTCTCCTGTTAGTCAGACTGCTGTGCCTCTGCTCAGAGAGAGATGTGATGAAGCTCCAGCCCAAGATGGACATATGCTAGAAACTTCCCGGTAAGACACCGCTCATGGTGTTACATATATTATTAGATATGGGTTAGTCAAGATGTGAATAAGAGGCTGAAAATAATGGGCCAGGCAGTGTTTAAAAGAATACAATTTGTGTGTTGTTATTTTGGAGCACAAACTGGCCAGGCAGCCAGGAGCTGGGCGGCAGGAAGCCGCCCACAGCTAATCACTACAGAATGGCGCCCACGTGGATAACTGAATCCACACAAAGCTTGAGAAAGCTTGGGAAAGAATAAAGCATGGCTTCTTGGTAGCAGCAATTTCTCGGGTCTGAACATGTGTTTTTCAGTTTTCAGCCGTAGCAGGAAAAAAGTTGTGCTGTTTTAAAATGCCGGCTTTCTGGGCCGTCCTGCCAGGGCAAACTCTGACTCTTTCAAGCAGGCGGTCCTGACTATGGAGCTTTTGATTGTGGTTTAAAACTGTTGCAGCTTGCTTGCTGGCAAGTACCTTGAAACGCCACAGAGTTGTGGTAATAAAAATGGCTCTAGCAAGTACCTCTGCCATGAGCCTGGAAAGCTAAGGAATGGGATGGATCTAGCTGGCAAAGCCACGGCTTGAATCCTACCCATATTGCTCAGTAATTTAAAGACTTGTGCGGTCAGAAAGAGAGAGAGAAAGATAAAGTAAAGAGAGATTCAATAACAAAGAAAACCTCTAAATGATTTATAGTGTGTTAAAAATATATGCATGCTAAAGGTTAAAGTTCTTAGGGTAAAAAAGGAAGAAAGAAAGTAGTTAGGTGTGGTAGTACATACCTTTAATCCCAACACTTGAGAGGCAAAGGTAAATTGACCTCTGTGACTTCGAGGTGTGGTACACACACCTTTAATCCCAGTGCCTGGGAGGCAGAGACAGACAGATCTCTGTGAGTTCAAGGTGTTGTAGAGCACACCTTTAATCCCAACACTGGGGAGGCAGAGGCCAGTAGATCTCTGTGAGTTCAAGTACAGCCTGGTCAACAGAGTTATTCCAGGACAAAGATATACAGAGAACCTGTCTTAAAAAATAAAAGTAAAAATAAACGAAATAGAGGTAAAAATAAAGCTGTACAAAGATGGAAAATACACAGAGAATCTTGATACTGTATGCTATTATGCTCTCTTTGAATTGTTTAAATGCTGAGGAAAAAGCAACAGCTGCTAAAAGATATTTGTTTATAAATGCTGCTGAACTAATCCAAGATAGATATTTTGAAAATACCTTGACTTCAGAATTTGGATCTAAGGATATGATACTTTGGAAAAGAGATTCTTCTTTTGTTTTTACAGAAAATGAAACCCTGTGGATTGCTTCTATCCCAATATGGTATGATAGACCACGCCCTCCTGAAAGGTTGCTGTGACCACCTTCAGAAAATTACTTCACCCAACTGATGACTGAGATGAACCTGACACACAGGTTACACCATGAAAGATCTGATTAACAGCGCCGCCATTCAGCAGGAAGCAGTTTGGAGAGAAATAACTGCGCCCATGTTCCCAAATATTGTTTATAAATGTTCTTTTACATTTAAAGGGGGATATGATATAGATATGAATAATTTGCATTGGTATGGATTTTAAGGTCATTTTGTTATATGTATATGTATGTCTGATCTTGATTAAGGTATCGTGATTGTGTAGTTCATTTAAAAATGTAATGTATAATTAGGAAATATAGGTTGTTAATGAATAATCATTGATAATACTTAAGCTTGTAGTCATGTTAGTTAGATTTTCTAGATATATAGAGATATATTTCAGTTAGATAGGCATACTTCCTATCTTCCAAAGACTACAGAATATTGCGTTTTAAATGTCTTAATAACTTAAGACTTTTAATGACAATGAGACATGTCTGCTCCTGGCAGCACCAATCTACTTCAAGAGGAAGATGGGCATCGAAGAGGCTCCTTATTGAGTTTGATAGCCATTTGGGCAAGAAACTGCTCTTGCCTGGACTGTTGCAGAAACTGGACACAAAGAACCCACAGAGAGAGGACTGCTGAACTTGCCTTAATGTGAGATGATTCTTTGGGGTTCCTGACTCATGAAAGAGTCTGTGAGACATTCTACAGGACACAACAGATACTGACTGAACTGCCTTCGAAATTTCTTGCTTCATGGAAATGTCTGCTGGATAAGTATGGGCCTGTAGGCCGAAGATGGATGCCCCAACAGTACAAAAGAACTTTGGGTGACTGTCCAGGTAGCAAGATGTCTCTGTGATTTCTAGAGTTTGGAAGTTGATTATTTCTTGTTTACTTAGGTAGTATATCTTTCTGGAGTCTTTGATGGAGTTGAAGAGTGGATAGATAGTTATAGTTTTCCATTGTTATGATAAAAGATAAAATAGATATAAATATTGTAACTGTAATTCTTGCTTTATAACTTTTTTATATGTAGTTTTATATATATATGTAGTTTTACTATGTTAAAGTGAAAGCCTTTCTTTTTTGTTTAAACAGAAAAAGGGGAAATGATGCATCTTCTATCTATCTGATGATTTCATTGGATAATTAATAAAGAAACTGCCTGGCCCATCTGATAGACCGGCCCTTAGGTGGGTGGAGTAGACAGAACAGGAAGAAGGAAGTGAGGTAGATGGCTCAGTCAGATGCCACGCCTCTCCTGTTAGTCAGACTGCTGTGCCTCTGCTCAGAGAGAGATGTGATGAAGCTCCAGCCCAAGATGGACATATGCTAGAAACTTTCCGGTAAGACACCGCTCATGGTGTTACATATATTATTAGATATGGGTTAGTCAAGATGTGAATAAGAGGCTGAAAATAATGGGCCAGGCAGTGTTTAAAAGAATACAATTTGTGTGTTGTTATTTTGGAGCACAAACTGGCCAGGCAGCCAGGAGCCGGGCGGCAGGAAGCCGCCCACAGCTAATCACTACACATCATGGAGTATTACATAATAACCCGATAATGGTTTCCCCTCTTTCTGCTCCTTCAAGTTCCTACATAACTCCCTTCCTATTCCCTTTACTGAAAGGACCCATTCCCTTTCTGTATCTCAATAGAAAACAAACAGGTATCTAAGGGATAATAAGAACATATAATAAAATAAACTTTAATAAGAGAAAACAAAAAGTAACACATAGGAGGTGAGCAAGACAGGCAAGCAGCAGCAGAAGAGTCCAAACAAGATGCAAGAAACAGCGACTTACAGGTTCTCCCTCTGCTCTTCCTCTCTCCTTCTGCTCTTCATCTGGGCTTTGGGAGCTCAGTCCAGTGCTCCAATGTGGGTCTCTGTATCTATCTCCAACCCTTGAAAGATGAAGGTTCTATGGTGGGTGATATGCAAGATATTCATCAGTGTGTCTATGGGAGAAGGCCAGTTCAGGCACCCTGTCCTCTGCTGCCCATGGACCTAGTTGGAGAAATCCCCTTGGACACCTGGGAACCCCTCTAGATCCAAGACTCTAGCCAACCCTAAAATGGCTCCCTTAGTTAAGATATCTTCTTTCCTGCCCCCATATCCACTCTTCCTCCATCATAATTATCCCATTCCCCCAATCTCTCCCCAGTCCTTCCATTCTCCCTTCTCTCTCCCCATCTACTCTTCCTCCCACCCCACCCCCACATCCTGCTCCCAACTTTTGCCTGGCGATCTTGTCTATTTCCAATATCCAGGAGGATAACTATATGTTTTTCTTTGCGTTCAACTTCTTATTTAGCTTCTCTAGGATCACAGACTATAGGCTCAATGTCCTTTGTTTATGGCTAGAATCCACTTATGAGTGAGTAAATACCATATTCATCTTTTTGGGTCTGGGTTACCTCACTCAGAATATTGTTTTCTATTTCCATCCATTTGCGTGCAAAGTTCAAGATGTCATTGTTTTTTTACCGCTGAGTAGTACTCTAATGTGTACATATTCCACACTTTCTTTATCCATTCTTCCATTGAAGGGCATCTAGGTTGTTTCCAGGTTCTGACTATTACAAATAGTGCTGCTATGAACATAGATGAACAAATGCTTTTGTAGTATTATTGGGCATCTCTTGGGTATATTCCCAAGAGTGGAATTGCTGGATCCTGAGGTAGGTTGATTCCCAGTTTCCTGAGAAACCGTCACACTGATTTCCAAAGAGGTTGTACAGGTTTGCATTCCCACCAACAATGGATGAGTGTACCCCTTACTCCACAACCTCTCCAGCATAGGCTATCATTGGTGAATTTGATTTTAGCTATTACGACAGGTGTAAGATGGTATCTAAAAGTTGTTTTGATTTGCATTTCCCTGATTGCTAAGGAGGTTGAGCATGACCTTAAGTGTCTTTTGGCCATTTGAACTTCTTCTGTTGAGAATTCTCTGTTCAGTTCAGTACCCCATTTTTAATTGGGTTAATTAGAGTTTTAAAGTCTAGTTTCTTGAGTTCTTTATATATATTGGAGATCAGACCATTGTCTGATGCAGGGTTGTGAAGATCTTTTCCCATTCAGTGTAGGTTGCCTTTTTGTCTTAATGACAGTGTCCTTTGCATTACAGAAGTTTCTCAGTTTCAGGAGGTCCCATTTCTTATTTGTTGCTCTTATTGTCTGTGCTACTGGGGTTCTACGTAGGAAGTAGTCTCCTGTGCCCATGTGTTGCAGACTAATTCCCACTTTCTCTTCTATCAGGTTCAGTGTGGTCAGATTGATATGGAGGTCTTTAATCCATTTGGATTTGAGTTTTGTGCATGGTGATATGTATGAATCTATTTTTATTCTTCTACATGTTGATATCCAGTTATGCCAGCACCATTTGTTAAAGATGCTTTCTTTCTTCCATTGTATACTTTTAGATCCTTTGTCGAAAATCAGGTGTTCATAGGTTTGTGGATTAATATCCGGGTCTTCGATTCTATTCCATTGGTCAACATCTCTGTTTTTGTGCCAATACCAAGCTGTTTTCATTACTGTAGCTCTGTAATAGGGTTTGAAGTCAGGGATGATAATGCTTCCGGAAGTACTTTTATTGTATAGGATTGTTTTGGCTATCCTGGGTTTCTTGTTTTTCCATATAAAGTTGATAATTTTTTCTCTCAAGGTCTGGGAAAAATTTTGTTGGGATTTTGATGGGGATTGCATTGAATCTATAGATTGCCTTCGGTAGAATTGCCATTTTTACTATGTTGATCCTCCCAATCCAAGAGCAAGGGAGATCCTTCCATTTCCTGGTATCCTCTTCAATTTCTTTCTTCAAAGACTTAAAGTTCTTGTCAAATATATCTTTCACTTCCTTGGTTAGAGTTACCCCAAGATACTTTATGCTATTTGTGGCAATAATGAAAGATGATGCTTCTCTGATTTTCCTTTCTGCTTCTTTGTTCTTTGTATATAGGAGGGCAACTGATTTTTGGAGTTGATCTTGTATCCTTCCACATTACTAAAGGTGTTTATCGGCTGTAGGAGTTCTTTGGTAGAGTTTTTGAGGATGCTTATGTACACTATTATATCATCCCAAATGACGGAAGTTTGACTTCTTTCTTTCCAATTCGAATCCTCTTGATTTCCTTATGTTGTCTTACTGCTATTGCTAGAACTTCAAGCACTATATCGAAGAGGTATGGAGAGAGTAGACAGCCTTGTCTTGTTCCGGATTTTAGTGGAATAGCTTTGATTTTCTCTCCATTTAATTTGGTGTTAGCCGTTGGCTTGCTTTTATTATATCTAGGTATGAACCTTGTATCCCTAATATCTTCAAGACCTTTATCATAAAGGGGTGTTGAATTTTGTCAAATGCTTTTTCAGCATCTAATGAAATGATCACATGGTTTTTTTTCTTTCAGCTTATTTATATGATGGATTACATTGATAGATTTGCATATATTGAACCAGCCCTGCATCTCTGGGATGAAGCCTACTTGATCATGATGTATAATTTTTTGATGTGTTCTTAGATTTGGTTTGCCAGTATTTTATTGAGAATTTTTGTGTCTATGTTCATGAGCGAGATTGGTCTGTAATACTCTTTCTTAGTTGAGTCTTTGTGTGGTTTTGGTATCAGGGTAACTGTAGCTTCATAAAAGGAGTTTGGCAATGACTCTTCTGTTTCTATATTATGAAACACATTAAGGAGTATAGGTATTAGGTCTTCTTGGAAGTTCTGGTAGAATTCTGCCTTGAAACCATCTGGTCCTGGGCTTTTTTTTTGGTAGGGAGGTTTGTGATGACAGCTTCTAATTGTTCGCGACTTATACATTTATTTAAATTGTTGTTCACCTGGTCTTGATTTAATTTTGGTATATGGTACTTATCTTAAAAATGTCCATTTCTTTTACATTTTCCAATTTTGTGGCATACAGGCTTTTGTAGTAAGATCTAATGATTCTCTGAATTTCCTCTGTGTCTGTGGTTATGTTCCCCTTTTCATTTCTGATCTTATTAATTTGTGTGTTCTCTCTCTACTGTTTGATTGGTTTGGATGGGGGTTTGTTAATCTTGTTGATTTTCTCCAAGAACCCACCAGCTTTTTGTTTCATTGATTCTTTGGATTGTTTTCTGTGTTTCTATTTTGTTGATTTCAGCCCTCAGTTTGATTATTTCCAGTCTTCTCCTCCTCCTAGGTGAGTCTGCTTCTTTTTTTCTAGAGCTTTCAGGTGTGTTGTTAAGTCTCCAATGAGTGCTTTCTCCATTTTCTTTAAGTGGGCACTTAGTGCTATGAACTTTCCTCTTAGCACTGCTTTCATAGTGTCCCATAGGTTTGAGTATGTTGTATCTTTATTTTCATTAAATTCAAGGAAGACTTTAATTTCTTTCTTTATTTCTTCCTTGACCCAGGTGTGGTTCAGTAGTTGACTTGTTCAGTTTCCATGAGTTTGTAGGCTTTCTGGGGGTAGCATTGTTGTTGAATTCTAATTTTAATCCATGGTGATCGGATAGTACACAGGTGGTTACTACAATTTCTTTGTATCTATGGATGTTTGCTTTGTTACCAATTATGTGATAAATTTTTAGAAGGTTTCATAAGATGCTGATGTTAAGTCCATTTGGTTCATTACATCTGTTGATGGAGCGGTGGGGCTGCGTCCTGCCACCAGGCTAGCTTTATGCCCGAAATAATTACACAGAATCTGTATTCATTTAAACACTGCCTGGCCCATTAGTTTCAGCCTCTTGTTGGCTAATTCTCACAGATTGCTTTAACCCATATTTAGTAATTTGTATAGCACCATGAGGTTGTTGCTTACCAGGAGAGATCTTAACCTGCATCCATCTCAGAGAGGAGAGGCATGGCAACTGCCTGAGACATCTGCCTGACTCTGTTTTCTTTCTCCCACAATTCTGTTCTGTCTACTCCGTCTACCTAATTTTCCTATTAAAGGGCCAAGGCAGTTTCTTTATTAACCAATGGAAGTAACACATGACCCTCCTCCATCATTTCCCCTTTTTCTGTTTAAACAAAAAAGAAAAGCTTTCACTTTAACATAGCAAAATTACATATAACAAAATTAACCTTAAAATCCATACCAATGCAAATTACTCATCTCTATATCAATCCGTTAGTTCTCCTATTTCTCTGTTAAGTTTCTGTCTGGTTGACCTGTCCATTAGTGAGAGCAGAGTGTTGAAATCTCCTACTATTAGTGTGTGTGGTTTGATGGCTGCTTTGAGTTTTAGTAATGTTTCTTTTACATATGTGGGTGCTTTTATATTAGGGGCATAGATATTCAGGATTGAGACTTCCTCCTGGAGAATTGTTCCTGTTATGAGAATAAAGTATCCTTCTCCATCCCTTTTGTTTAATTTTAGTTTGAAATCAATTTTGTTAGATATTAGTATAGCCACATCCACTTGTTTCTTTGGACCATTTGATTGGAAAACCTTTTCCCAACCTTTTACTCCAAGGTAGTGTCTGTCTTTGTGGTTGAGGTGTGTTTCTTGTAAACAGCAGAATGTTGGATCCTGTTTTAGTATCCATTCTCTTAACCTGTGCCTTTTTATAGGTGAAGTGAGTCCATTGATATGAAGAGATATTTATGACCAGTGGTTGCTAATTCCAGTTATTCTTTTCTGGTCGTAGTGTTTGGGTGTTTCCCTTCTTTGAGTTGTGCTGGTGGAGGGTTGTTAGATGCTTGTGTTATTATGGGTGTTGTTGGCTTCCTTGGTTTGTGGTTTTCCTTCTAATATTTTCTGTAAGGCTGGGTTTGTGGCTATGTATTGTTTAAATCTGTTTTTGTTCTGGAATATCTTATTTTCTCCAGCAATGGTTGAATGCACGCTTTGCTGGATATAGTAGTCTGGGCTTGCATCCATGGTCTCTTAGTGTCTGCAGCACATCTATCCAAGACCTTCTAGCTTTCATGGTTTCCATTGAGAATTTAGGTGTAATTCTGTTAGGTTTACCTGTATATGTTACTTGACCTTTTCCCCTTGCAGCTCGTATTATTTGTTCTTTATTCTGTATGTTTTGTGTTTTGATTATTATATGGCGTGGGGATGCTTTCTTTTGATCCAGTCTGTTTGGTGTTCTGTATGCTCTTTGTACCTTCATAGGAATATCCTTCTTTAGGTTGGGAAAATTTTCTTCTATAAGTTTTTGAATATATTTTATGGGCCTTTGAACTGTAATTCTTCTCCTTTTTCTACCCCTATTTTTCTTAGGTTTGGTCTTTTCACAGTGTCCCAGATTTCCTGGATGTTTTGTGTTAAGAATTTGTTGGATTTGTTATTTTCTTTAATCAATGAGTTTATTTCCTCTATAGTATCTTCGGTGTCTGAGATTCTTCTATTTCTTTTTCTGTTGGTTATGCTTGTCTCTGTAGTTCCTGATCAATTACCCAGATTTTCCATATCCAGCCGGCCCTCGGTTTCTGTTTTCTTCATTACCTCCATTTCATTTTTCAAGTCTTAAACTGTTTCCATACCTGTTTGATTGCTTTATCTTGTTTTTCTTGGGTATCTTTGAGAGATTTATTCATTTCTTATACCTTTTTGTCTTTTCCACTTCTTTACAGCAGTTTTTCACATCCTGTTTAAGGTCCTCTATTATTTTCATAATGTTACATTTAAAGTCGATTTCTTCTACTTCTTCTGGAATAGGGTGTTCAAGTCTTTTTGTTGCGTGATCCCTTGAATCTGGTGTTGTCATGTTGCCTTTCAGGTTGTTGGAGGAATTCTTGCATTGACGCCTGCCCATCTCTTCCTTCAAATGCAGCCAGGGAGAGTCTTGGCATCTTGGTTCAATCTATGCTGTGACTGAGTCTGGGTAGATCTCCTCAGTGCAGGAGCAGGAACTGCCCCCCCCCCCCCCCCGTGGATAGCCTCAGTGCAAGAGCAGGCACAGTTCCTGGGCCAAGGACTTGCAGACAATAGGGCAGGCTTGGGGGAGGCAGGGATGTGTGGAACAAAGAAGCCCCTGCAGCAGGAATTGAACGGGCCCAGTGCTCCTTTCCTGGATGTTCTGCCCCGCCGCAGGATGGCACCCACTCACCGGTCTGAAAGATTGTCCTCAGCACAGGGACAGGACTCTTGGAGGTCCAAGGACCCCACAAACAAAAGAGCCAACTTGGGGGGAGGGGAAGGTTGTGTGGAACCAAGAAGCCCCTGCAGCAGGAGCTGGAGGTGCCCTGCAATCCCCTCTGGCTGGGGGGGTGCACACTCACCCCTCTGGGTGGGTAGCCTCAGTGCAGGAGCAGGAACTGTTCCTAGGCCAAGGACCTCACAGACAATAGGGCCGGCTTGAGGGGGCGGCAGGGATGTCTGGAACAAAGAAGCTCCTGCAGGGGGAGCTAAAGGGGCCTAGTGCTCCTTACTATTTTCTTTTTCTTGACATCTAGTTTCTTGAGTTCTGTATATACTTGGATATTAGTTTTCTATCAGATATAGAGTTGGAAAAATAAAACTCTTTTCCCTTTCTGTAGGTTGCTACTTTGACTGAATGGCAGTGTCCTTTGCCTTACTGAGTCTTCTCTGCTTCATGAGGTCCCATTTATTAGCTGTACATCTTAGTGCCTGTACTAATGGTTTTCTGTACTGAAAGCCTTTTCCTGTTCCAGTGAGTTCAAGGGTATTCCCCACTTTCTCTTCTATCAGGTTCAGTGTATCTGTTTTAAGTTGAGGTCTTTGATCCACTTGGACTTCAGTTTAGTGTAAGAGTGATAAGTATGATCTATTTGCATTCTTCTACATGAAACCATCTAGTTTGACCAGCACTATTTGTTGAAGATGCTGCCTTTTTTCCAGTGTGTATTTCTGACTTCTTATAAAAAATCAGGAGTCTGTAGGTGTACAGATATATGTCTTGGTCTATAATTCAGTTCCATTTTTTAGTAAGCCTGTTTTGGTGTCAAAACAATTCTGTTTATATTACTCTAGATTCAAAAATAGAACCCATCATTCTGCTGCATCCAAGAAATACTATATCTGTATTATGGTTAGAGTTACCACTAAAATATTTTATGTTAATTAAGGATTTTGTGAAAGGTGTTCTTTCCCTGACTTCTTTCTCCGATTATTTGTCATTTGCATATAGGAGGGCTACTAATTTCTGTGAGTTAATCTTGAATCCAAATCCTTTGTGAAAAATGTTTGACAATTCCTCAGTAAAATTTTTAGGGCTATGTATGCATTCTCTCAAACCATTTGCAAAGAATGATACTTGGACTTCTTCCTTACCAATTTGTATTCCCCTAATCTCCTTGAGTTTTCTTATTTCTCTAAGAATTCAAATAAACTATAGAATACGAATGGAGAGTAGGCAAACTTGTCTTGTTCCTGACTTTAGTGTAATTGTTTTGAGGTTTTTACACATTGAAGTTGGTGTTGGCTATGAGCTTGTTGTAAACTGCCTTTACTGTGTTGACATGTGTACCTCGTATCCTTAATCTCTTGAGTACATTCATCACGAAGGGGTGTTAAATTTAGTCAAAGGCTCTTTTTGCATCTAATGATGATACCACGTGGTTTTTAAAGAATATTTATATGGTAGATTACATTTATGGATTTATATATGTTGAACCATCCCTGAATCTCTGGGATGAAAAATTTATTGTCTTAGGTGATCATTTGTTGCGTTCTTGGATTAGGCTTACAAGGATTTTATTAAATATTTTGGAATCTACGTTCTTAAGAGACATTGGTTTGTAATTCTCTTTATTAGGTCTTTATGCAGTTGGGCATATATTGTTTGCTATTAAAATGACTTCATCATCTTGCTTTTTAGGTTTATTTACTTTGAATATTTTTGAACCCATTACCCAGAGGTACTGTCTATCCTTGATGCGGGGTTGTGTTTCATGGATGGGCAGAAGGATGGATTCTGAATTTGTATCCATTCTGTGAGTCTGTGTCTCTTTCTTAGGAAATTGAGATCATTTTAATATTGAGAGATATTAATGACCAATAATTATTGATTCATGCTATCTTGTTGTTGTTGTTATTGTGTTGTCGGTGGTGATGTTTTGTGTGTTTGTGTGTGTCTGTGTGTGTGCCTTCTTATGATGTTGCTGGTGTGAGATTTACTCCCTATACTTTCATACTTGTAATGAATATCTTTAGGTTAGAGTTTTCCTTCTAGCACCTTCTGTAGGATTGAACTTGTAGATAATGTTACTTAAATTTTGTTTTATTCTGGATGGTCTGTTTTTCTCCATCTATACTGAGTAGAAGTTTTGATGATTGTATTAGTCTGGACTGGCATCTGTGGCATTTTAGAGACTGTAGCTCATCTGTGGTGACTCTTCTGTCTTTTAGAGTTCAATTACATTGAAAAGTCATGTGTAATTCTAATAGTTTTGACTTCACATATTACTTGATCTTTTTCCCTTGTAGCCTTTAAAATTCTTTTCCTTCTGCATGTTTATTGTTTTGATTATTTTGTTTAATATGTACTTTATCTTTCCAGTCCCATCTATTTGGTATTTTGTATGCTTCTTGTATCTTGATAAGCATCTCTTTCTTTAGGTTATGAATTTTGTCTATGATTTTGTTGAACATATTTTCCTCATCTTTGAACTGGAATTCTTTTCCTTCTTCTATGCCTATTATTCTTAGATTTCGTCTTTTCATACTATCTCATATTTACTGGGTGTTTCATACCAGGAGATTTTCAGATTTAACATTTTCTTTGACAGATGTACTAAATTACTTTATTGTATCAATTCTTGAGATTCAGTCTTCTCTTGTATTCTCTTGATGAAGCTAACAGCTATAGTTTCTGTTCAAGTTTTTCAATTTTTCATTTCAATTTTTCATTTCAATTTTTCATTTCCAGAATTCTCTCAGTTTGTATTTCCTTTATTGGTTCCATTTCCATTTTCAGGTCTTGATCAGTTTTACTTATTCCCTTACACTGATTTCTTTGTGTTTTGTGGTATTTTGATTATGTTAAAAATTTATTCATTTTTTCCTTAATGAGCTTTATCATATTCATAAAAGCTTCTTTTTCATAAGGTCTTTTTCTTGTGCTTAAGCTATCTTGAGATATTCAGTGCCTTTTGTGGTAGGGTTAATGGGCTCTGGTAGAGACATATCATCCTCGCTGTTATTGACTGTGTTTTTATGCTGGAGTCTCAGCATCTGGGATTGTGATGAGATCTGGGTACTGACATCTGGCTTTATCTTTGTTGGGTGGGTTTTTTGTTCCCTGGTTTTTGTCTCCTCTCTGGATTTTCAGAGAGTGTGGTGGCTGAATGTTTCCTGAAAGCAAATGTTTTGTGCACCTGAAAGGTTTGGCCACTGGGATTTCCAAGTAAAATGTGCTTTGAGGTATTTGGACATGTGATGGCTATCCTTGGTTATCAATTTGGCTCTATTTGAAGTAAATTTTAATGCAGAAATGAAGGGAACACTTGTGATCCAGACCTTGAGACAAGAAGAGAATATGACTTTGATCCATATGTTGGGATTAGATTACACATGCCTTAATCCAGAACTTGAGGCTGGAAGTCACACCTTTAATATGGGCAATACTTTCTGCTGGAAGCCTACACAAGGACAGTGGAAGATGGAAGGGGATGTGTCTGTTGTTCTCCAAGGAATGGGATGTGCTTGTTCTTCTCCTGCTTACCCTCACCTTGTCAGCACATCCAATTTTTCACTGGTATTGAGGCATACCTCTTTGGGATTTTACTTGGTTCTTTGGGGGAAATCAATAAGATAGACAAACCCTTATCCAAACTAATCAAAAAGCAGAGAGAGAACATCCAAATTAACAAAATCAGAAATGAAAAGGGGGCCATAACAAAAGACACTGAGGAAATTCAGAGAATCATTAGGTCAATCTCCAAAAATCTGTACTCTACAAAAATTAGACAATGTAAAAGAAATAGACAATTTTCTAGACAGAAAGAACATATCAATTTTAAATCAAGACCAGGTGAACAATTTAAATAGTCCTATAACCTGCAATGAAATAAAAGCAGTCAACAAATCCTCCCAACTAAAAAGAAGCCCAGACTCGAATGGTTTAAGTGCAGGATTCTACCAGAACTTCAAAGAAGAGCTAATATCTATACTTCTCAAAGTGTTTCACATAACAGAAACAGAAGGAACATTGCCAAACTCTTTTTATGAGGCTACAGTTACCCCGATAGTGAAACCACACAAAGACCCAACCAAGAAAGAGAATTATAGACCAATCTTACTTATGAAAAGAGATGTGAAAATACTCAATAAAATAACAGTAAACCAAATTCAAGAACACATAAAAAAATCATTCACCATGATCAAGTCAGCTTCATCCCAGAAATTGAGGAATGGTTCAACATAAGAAAATCTATAAATATAATCCACCCTATAAATAACCTGAAAGAAAAAAACCCATATGATCATCTCACTAGATGTTGAAAAAGCATTGGACAAAATCCAATATCCCTTCATGATGAAGGTCTTGGAGAGATAAGGGATACAAGGAACATATCTAAACATAATAAAAGCGATATACAGCAAGCCAACAGCCACCACCAAATTAAATGGAGAGAAACTCAAAGGAATTCCACTAAAATCAGAAACAAGACAAGGCTGACCCCTCTCTCCATATCTATTCAACATAGTCCTTGAATTTTTTGCTAGAGCAATAAGACAACAAAAAGAGAACAATTTAGTATTGGCATAAAAACAGATAGGTTGACCAGTGGAGTTGAATTGAAGATCTGGATAGTAATCTACATATCTATGAACACCTGATTTTTGACAACGAAACTAAAATTATGCAATGGAAAAAAGAAAGCATCTTCAACAAATGGTGCTGGCATAACTGGATCTCAACATGTAGATCCATATCTACAAATAGATCCATATCTAGCACCATACACAAAACTCAAGTCCAAATGAATTAAGGACCTCAATATAAATCCAACCACACTGAACCTGATAGAGGAGAAAGTGGGAAGTAATCTTCAATGCTTTGGCACAGGAGACCACTTCCTAAATATAACCCCAGTAGCACAGACACTGAAAGCAACAATAAATAAATGGGACCTCCTGAAACTGAGAAGCTTCTGTAAAGCAAAGGATACAGTCAATAAGACAAAAAGGCAGAATACTAAATAGGAAATTATCTTCACCAACCCCACATCAGACAGAGGACTGATCTCCAAAATATATAAAGAACTCAAGTAATTACACATCAAAATTCCATATAATCCAATGAAAATATGGGGTATAAAACTAAACAGAATTCTCAACAGAAGAATCTCAAATTGCTGAAAGAAACTTAAAGAAATGTTCAACATCCTTAGCCATTATGGAAATGTAAATCAAAACGACTCTGAGATTTCATCTTACACCAGTCAGAATGGTTAAGATCAAAACCAACAATGATAGCTTGTGCTGGAGAGGATGTGAAGTAAGGGGAACACTCCTCCATTGCAGGTGGGAATGCAAATTTGTATAAACACTATGCAAATTGATATGGTGATTTCTTAGGAAATTGGGAGTCAATCTACCTCATTGTAACATGAGGGTCTGCTTGTTTGTTCTGGCCACTGGGCTAGCTTAGCCCCAAAATAATCACACAGAAACTGTATTCATTGAAACACTGCTTTGCCCATTATTCTAGTATATGTTAGCCACAAGGCTCAGTACCTTTTTCAGCGGGGTAGGTCACATCTTGCTTCTTCGGTGTCTGGACAGGACTGGGGAGGAATGGGCTTCCTCCATCCCAGAATTCTCCTGTTATTCTTGACCTACCTCTCCTTCCTGTCTGGTTGTCCCACCTATACTTCCAGATTGGCTATTGGACAATCAGCGTTTATTTAAAACATAATTGACATTATACAGAATTATTCCACACCACCTCACGACTCAGCAATATCCAAAGGATGTTCAACCATACTACAAGGATATTTGTTCAAGTATGATCATAGCAACATTATTTGTAATAGCCAGAACCTGGAAACAACCTATATGCCCCTCAACCCAAACATGGATAAAGGAAATGTGGTACATTTGTACTCAGCAGGAAAAAACAATGACATCTTGAAAATTGCATGCAAATGGATGGAACTAGAAAAAAAACCATCCTGAGTGAGGTAACCCAGACCCAGAAGATAAACATGGTAGTACTCACTCATAAGAGGATACTCTCTGTAAAGCAAATAATAACAAGCCTATAGACCATGACTCTAGAGAAGCTAAGTAACAAGGTCAACCCTAAGAAAAGCATATATAGATTCACTGGGAAAGAGAAAATAGAAAATATTGACTGACAAAATTGGGAGCATGGGGTTGGAGGGAGAAGGGAGAGCAAAAGGGGGAAATGAGGGGAGAAGGGGAGGGGTGAGGAGAAGTTGAAGGGATGGAATAGTCGAGATGGAGGAAAGACAAAGATGAGAGCAAGGAAAGAGATATTCTGATAGAGGGAGCCATTATGGGGCTAGCAAGAAACCTGACACTAGAGAAATTCCCAGGAATCCACAAGCATGGCCCCAACAAGGACCCTAAGCAATAGTGGAGAGGGTGCCCAAACTGGCCTTGTCCTGTAGTCAGACTGATGAATATCTTAAATGTCACTAAAGAACCTTCATTCCGCAACTGATGGATACAGAGGCAAAGACCCACAGTGGAGCACTGAGCTGGGGTCCTAAAGACCAGCTGAAGAGTGGGAGGAGTGAGAATATGAGCAAAGAGGTCAAGACTATAATGGGGACATTAACTGAAAACAGTCTACCTGAGCTAATGGAAGCTCACCAGCTCTTTCACAACCTCACTCCTGATCCACAACCTGCTCCAAGTTTCCCTTTCCCTCTTGTGCCTGAGATTTAAAACACTTCCCCAGATAGATTTCCAGCCAGTCTCCCAAGCCACAAACCCTAGAATCACTAAAGAAATTTCCTTTCTTTTGTATAGTCTTGATCTTTGTTTGGATCATGCCTCAATCCAAACACAACACGGCTCTTTTGTGTAGCCAGTCTCCGGGGACTGAAACATTTAATCCTGCAGGAAAGCTTCTTAAATCAGAAGTAAATAACCCCAAATAGCTTCAGGAAGTCCCTGAAGCTGACCAGATCCACTGGGCCCCTCTCTCCCAAGAGTAAACAATGAAGAATTCTTTGAGTTACTCTCAGAAAAGTCTACTTTCCACCAAGAAGACTCTAAGACAAGACCAGCTCCCTGGAAAAACCAGAGATCAGCCAAACTAGTTGGGAGAGCTTGAGACCAACTGAGTCCCTTGGAAAGAACATTTTCCATGCCTTTGAGCTTCTGGCAGGATGTGCAATGTGCTCCAGATATCCCCACACTTTTGTGAGCAGTCAGTCACTCATGCTGGAGTAGGCTATGTTGATGCAGCTGTGTCTTTGCGTCATTTCTGCCCCGGTAAGTGTCCCCTCATTAGTATTTCTGTAAGAAACCACAAAAAACTCATTGATTCACTAACCTGGACATTGGTGTTATCTGTACTTTGTCCTGTTGTGGGCTTTCTATCAAAAATGTCTGTCAGGTATTCTAGGCCTGCATTCCAACGTTGGATGTCCCAACATTACAGAAGAAATTTTGGTGACTGTCCAGGTAGCCAGATCTCCCTGTTGTTAGGTAACATCACACACTTCTGGAGTCTTTGAGGGAATTAAAGACTAAATAATTAGACTTAAGTTTTCTGTAATTATAGAAAAAACATATATATTAGGCAAAATCCTTTAGACTCACAGAAATAAGATAAATAATTTTTCCCAAATTTGCCTAATACAAATGGACTAGCTATTGTAACTGTAATTCTTACTTGATAATTGTTTTGTTGCATATAATTTTACTATGGTAAAGTTAAAACCTTCCTTTTAATTAGATAATAAAGGGGAAATGTAGAATACTCATTTACACTGTGTAAATATATGTCACTGTAATTGGTACAATAAAAAACCTGACCAACCAGTAACAGGACAGGGAGAGGTTAGGCAGGATTGGTAGACAATAAGAGAGGGTGAAGAAGAAGAGTAGTCTTGGGATTCAGGAGGAGATGCAGAGGAAGCAGGAGATAAAATTACCAAACTGAGAAAAGGTACTGACACATGTGGCAGAGCCAAGATGATAAATATAGGTTAATTTAAAATGTAAGAGTTAGCAAGTAACAAGTCTGAGCTATTGGCCATGCATTTATAATTAATAATAAGTCTCTGTGTGGTTATTTGGGAACTGACTAGAAGGAAAAAAGTCTACCTACAAATCCAATCACTGGGTTCCTAATGTGCCGAAGGCATTGCCAATGCCCCAGAACCCGAGATCCTCCTGGGGTGTGTACAGCAGTACTTGTGGTCTACTGTAGATGGGACTGGTCTGTGCACAACTGGCATTCACAGCTTGTTAGTGACAAATCAATACCCAGATCCTAAAGACAAATCTGCCAGAGTTCCTTAAGAAGCACGATGTGCCCACTGACATCTACAGAATTCACTACATGAGTCACTCTTCCCCTGATAGAAAGCAATCTCATGGTAGCCATGGTGACAGCTCTGCAGGGGCCAGCATTCTGGCTACTGCTCAGAACAATAGCATGTATGATTTCCTTAATACCCTCTCCTTAATACTGTGTCGGGGATCAGCAGCAAGCCTGCCCCAGTAAGAATGGGGGAGCCACTGAAGCCAGAAGGAGCTTGGGGGTGTGTGATCTCCTGTCCCACAGTATCTGAAGAGACACCCATCCCCCAGCACTTGCTGTTCAGTCACAAAGGAGGCTTGTCATATGCTGCTCCCTCTAGCTGTCTGCCTCAGGCAGCTTCTCTGCTGCCACTGCTCCCTGGTATTGTGGGTCCTCCTCTGGTGTCTGTGTCTCCTTAGTCACCAATCCCCTCCACACACCCTCAGCCTCAGAATCCAGAATGCTAGTAGCCGAGACACTTTTTGTTCCATGTAGAGGAGTATTATAGTGTATTTGTGTTTTTTAAAGTTCAGAGTTGATACCCAACTCACTGATGAGATGGCATTAAAAGGTCCCCCCAAGTGTGTGGTAAGCTCACCTCTAATCCCCCAGCATTCCAGAGATGATGAGTTCATTCATTCAAGGCAGTCAGCCTGGTCTACATAGTGAGGTCTAGGCCAGCGAAGCTTCATAATAAAATCCTGTCTAAATAATAAAATAAATGAAGTAACAAACAAACAAATAAATCATAGATCCTTCAGAGGTAATTAGGATCCTATATAGACTTAAAGGGTGGGGAGCATATAAATGGAATTTTTGTACTTCTTTTTTTTTTTCCTCATGGTTTATTTTTTTTTATATTTAAAAATTTCCATCTCCTTCCCTCCTCCTCCCCCCTCCCTCCCCTCCTCCTCCCCCTTCCCTCCCCTCCTTCTCCCCCTTCCCTCCCCTTCCCTCCATCCATACCTCCCCTCCCTCCCTCTCAAGGCCAAGGAGCCATCAGGGTTCCCCACTCTATGCTAAGACCAAGGTCCTCCCAACCCCCCCAGGTCCAGGAAGGTGATCGACCAAGCTGAGAAGGCTCCCACAGAGCCCGTCCATGCAGAAGAATCAGAGCCCAGCGCCATTGTCCTTTGCTTCTCAGTCAGCCCCCGCTGTTGGCCACATTCAGAGAGACGGGTTTGGTCGCATGATCCATCAGTCCCATTCCAACTGGAGTTGGTGATCTCCCTTTAGTTCTGTCCCACCATCTCCATGAGTGAACGCACCCCTCACGTTCCTGACTTTCTCCCTCATGTTCTCGCTCCTTCTGCTCCTCATCAGGACCTTGGGAGCTCAGTCCGGTGCTCCAATCTGGGGCTCTGTCATTTTATTTGCTTATTTGGTTTAGACTCTCTATCTTTGAGTTCTTATATCTATATCTGCCAATTCAATATACTTGTAAAGCTTTTCTTTGAATTTCCTAGATCACCTATTGGGCTTTTCAATTCCATCTTCATTTCAGCTTGAGTCTTTATGCTTTTACATACTTATTGGATTCTGTTCTCTTGTCTTGGATTGTCTTTGTCATCCCCAACTGGGTTATGTTTGTGTTTTCTTGAGCACCACTCAGGTGTTTAGTCTCCTTAATTTCATTGAGCTGTATCTTTGTGTTTTCCTTGAATTATTTAATGAAGAGTATGGTTGTTCTTTAACTTCTGTGTTGGAGCTCATTTATGTAATTCTTGCTGCCATGCATTTCTGCAGGACTGGTAGGATTTGGAGAGGAGATGCTGGCTTGATCTCTTATACTGTTGGTGTTTGTGAGGAGATGAGGGAGGGCTTGGAAATTTCTTCTATCTTGCTTAGGCACAGAAGAGTTTGTGGAAAAGAGATGATTGTTAACCTCGTCTGACCACAACCACATGTGTGTCAGATAAGCTGTGGGATTCAGCCAGCATGACCCTCCCTGTAACCCCATTCATGGCCGTTTTGCATCATTTCCACCATTCTTCTTGGTGCCCTACTTCACGTATCCTCTTCCAGATTCTGATATAGTGAAAAAGCCCTAACTTCAACAATCAAAGCCTTTTTCTAACCTGCAAGATCTAGCCTTGCTCAGAAAACCAAGGCCATGAACTAATCTTTCCAACCCTTTCTGGGCAATTTATGATCTCTAGTCTTTGCATGGTCACATACTTGTCCCTTGGTATTCTGATCAATACTGCCTGAGCTTCAGCCAAACCCTAGGCCAAGCCATCACTCCTTAGGAAAGCAAGTTTAACTTAAGCTGTGCTAAAGAGATATGCAGAATAATTGTCCCTTTAATGATATAATGCATTTTTCCTTCCCAGAATTCTCACTGTCCAGCACTCAGAACCTTTGCTTTTCTCCCTACCTGTCTTTTTGGTTTCAGTTCAAAGAAAAGCCTAAGTAATTGTTTTCTGGTACTTTAGGCTCCCCTCCACAGGTCTCTCTCTAATGCTTTTCCTGATGATTGTCTGCCATGTGGCTGACCTTCATGCTGGCTTAAATTAAATGGCATGGCCTTTAATTTATCTTTTCCTCCTCTGGCAACTGCAAAGGTCTACTACAGCTTGTGTACCCTGGGGGTTCTTGTTTGTCCTCAAACTTCCTTTCGCATCTATTCTTAAATGCTGTTTTTTTTTTTTTTTTATCAACAAGGCTAAAAATGCTAGAAAGAGATCCTAATTAACTCGGTATCATATGGTTACTGTAATAGAACTCCCTAATATTTCTGGTAACACTTACGATATTCAGTAAGTTGTTTTTTTTTTCTTTTGGCCCCTTGAGCTTTCAAAGATTTAAGGTGGATCTTGTCTTCAGAGAGAAAGGACTCATATGATGACTGTGCAAATCCAAAGGGAGAACTTACATGAAGTTATTTTCAACACAAAACACATCTCATGCTTCAAAAGGGATGTAAGATAGTTTATTTTGAAGTCAAACATGAATGACTGCGGCCTGGAAACATAAATTCAGGTTGTCCTAAATATTATATTACAACACGGTGGCACTTTCTAGCAGTGCTACTGGGCTTTGGGGGCTGTACCCTCAGCTTGATAGCCTGTCACCATTCTTGGAAATGTTTTTGCTGTCTGGATAAATGTTCTGATTACTATTTGTAAACATGGGTCCCAGGTTTACTTCTTTGCCATGGGATCCAAGAACTTGGTATGCTGGTTGGTTTTTTTTTTTGTTTTGTTTTTTTTTTGTTAATACAAACCTAGATATACTGGGGAAAAGGAATCTTAATTGAGAAAAACATTTCCATCCAGATTGAATGTAAGCAAGGGGATTTTGATTGGGATGACATTGAAACTTTTGGTAGAATGGACAATTTTACCATATTAATTCTACTAATCCATGAATATGGAAGTCTTCCCATCTCCAGTGTCTTCTGCTATCTCTTGCTTCAGAGATTTAAATTTTTCACTGTAGTACTTTCAGCCCCTTGGATCAGTTTATTCCTAGACATATTTGAGGCTATTGTGAATGTGTCTCCATGATCTCTTTCATAGCCTGTTTGTTGTTGATATAAAGAAATGCTAGTAATTTTTATAAATAGATTTTGTAGTCTGGTGCTGTGATGAAATTGTTGATCAATTCTAAAAAATTCTGGTGGAATTTTGCAATCTCTTATGTTATCATATTAGCTACAAAATGGAATAATTTGACAAATAGTATTAGGAAAACTGAATGTGTACTTGTATAATAACGGAATTAGGATCTGATCCATCATCGTTCACAAAATCAGCTCCAAGGTGGATCAAAGACCTCAATGGGAAACCTGAAACACAAAACCTGACAGATGAAAACATAGGCAGCACCCTACAAAGGATGCTAAATGGGATTCCACTTGCCCAGGAATTAAGACCAGCAATTGACAAGTAGGAACTCCTAAAACTAAAACACTTCTGAGCAGCAAAGAAAACAATCAATATAGTGAAAAGGAAGCCCTCCGTGTGGGAGGTGATCTTTGCTGGCTATACATCGAACAGAGAATTAATATCTAGACTATATAAAGAACTCAAGAACAGTCAAGAAAACAAGTGGTGTAATAAAATAATGGGCTGTGGATCGGAACAGAGTCATCAAAAGAAGAAATAAAAGTGGCTTACGGACTATTTCAAAGTGTTCAGCAACATCAATAGTAATTAGGGAAATGCAAGTTAAAACAACTTTGAGACTTCATTTCATCCCAAATCAGAATGGGTAAGCTCAAAAAAAAAAAAAAAAACCTGACAACAAATGCTGAGGAGGCTGTGGGGAAAGGGGAACACTCATTCATTGTTGTCATTGCAAATTGGGGCAGCCACTCTGAAAATCAGTGGGGAGAATTCTCAAAACACTAAGAGTAAATATACACTATGACCAAGCCATACTTACTCCTTGGCATATGCCCAAAGGACTTGCCATCCTACTTTACAGATCCTTGCTGCATTCTTCACAATAGCTAGAAAATGGAAGCAACTTAAATGCCCTTCAACTGATGGATGGATAATAAAATGTGGTCCATAGGCATTATGGAAAAAACTATTCAGCTGTAAAGAAAATGTAAACAAAAACTTTGAAGGTAAATAGATGGATCTAGAAAAAAATCATATTCAGTGAGGTAACCCAGACCCGGAAAGACAAGCATTCTCATTGGCGGCTTCTACCTCTGAATCTTTAGATGCAATTACATAACATGGTGTAAGCGTATGTACCAGGAAAGCAAAAAAGTGATCATGGGGTGGAAATAAAAAAAGGGACAGTAGGACAAAACTGGAGGTAGGGGGTTGAATTGGGAAGGGAGAGGAAGGACAATGCAGATTGGGGGGGGGGAGGGAGAGGGAAGAGGAATAAATAGTATTAAGGATGTTTGAAAAAGTTATAGGAAATTATACTGTTTTATGCTTACATAAATAATACACACATATATACATGCATATATATATTACATAAATAACACACACACACATATACATGCATATGTGTGTGTGTGTGTGTGTGTGTGTATAGTGAAAATCCACTTGCGTTGACGAATGCATCTCACAAAAGTCATAGACTATATCTAGCAAAACCATCACCAATTCCAGGATTGAGAGAGCTCCTTTTGAGTTGTTGGTTATGGGAGTCCATGATACTCCCCAAACAGTATAGGCTACTGCTGTTGCCCTTGGTTGTCTTTCAGACACTGAAGGTAAGATTTTATTGCTGAAGGTACCACACACCTCAGACACAGGAATTAGAACTGAGCTGGAAATAACCTGGAAGCCCTGAGGACAAGTTCTCAAAGTGTCTAGAGGAGCTATACAATCTGCCAAGGGAAAAAAGTAAGCAAGAGTCCCATCTCATAGCTGTAAGAACCAAGGAACACAACAGTGAACATCAGGGCAAGACATCTGGAAGATGTCGGGGAGAACAATATATCGGGGAGAACAATAGAACCTACTACTGTCACTTCCTTGAACAAGTATAATTCAGCCAGGCAGTGGTGGCACATGCCTTTAATCCCAGCACTTGGGAGGCAGAGGCAGGCGGATCTCTGTGAGTTTGAGGCCAGCCTGGTCTACAAGATCTAGTTCCAGGACATGCTCTAAAACTACAGAGAAACTTTGTCTCAAAAACAAACAAAAAAAAGAAACCCCAAGTATAATTCCCAACTGTATTCTAAATATTATCCTTATAAACCACAGACAACTGTAGCTCTCACCCCTCATCAAAGAAGCTTTTTGCAGCACATGGGGAGCATTATAGAAAACCACAATTTGTCAAAGTTCAAAAACCCACTGACTATGCTGGGCCCAGCCCCTACTGATACTACCTCTACAGTTAAGGCTGAGAAAACATCATATAAGGGGGGGGGGGTAGAATAATTATAAGAGCCAGAGGGCCAGGATATCTACTGCAAGATATTGTCTTTTAAGCTGGGCAGGGGTGACACACACCTTTATTCCCAGCTTCCACTTGGAAGCAGAGGCAGGGTGTATCCTGTGAGTTCAGGCCCAGCCTAGTCTACAGTGCAAGTTCTATCTAGAAGATAGAAACCCTGTCTTGAAAAAAATCAAAAAGGAAAAACTAAGATACTGTCTTCTATATATGATGGGGAAGCTGCACCCATTACCTTTCAACAATATGGTTACATAAACAGGACCTGAAAATTATAATACTAGTTAGTATGCTAACATAGAAGAGGGAAATTGCAAAAGGCCTCACTCCGAGATGAAGAGGTGCAAGCAATTAATAGCTTCTAGGAGAGGAAGAATGAATCTTCTCCAGGTCAGTCCTAAACACATACGCATATGAACAACACTAAATGGGTTCAGCAGACTGGATTTATATAAACGTGTGTGTGTGTGACAATAATAATTAACAAATACGAGACCATGAATTTGAGAGTGAGTGGGAGACATTGGAGGAGTTGGAAGGAGGAAAAGGAGGAGGAAGTGCTAGAAACACAGAACTCATATAAGACATCCTCCAAAATTAAATTAGAAGAGAATGGAAAAACTTTCAAAAATAGTAAGTGGTGTTTGTCTTAGTTTATTTTCCTATTACTCTGATAAGATATTCCAAAGAAAAGCAAATAAGTGGGAGAAGGTTGTTTCTGCTCACAGCTCAAGGTTAGAGCCCAGAATTGCCTGGTCGGTCCCAGAGACAGGAGCCCCAGGCAGGTAGTAATAAAGTAGCTGCAATAAAGTACCAGTGAGCATGGGATGAGTGCCTGGATGCTACGATTTATGCAGCTCTCTTGTTTTTATCCCATTAAGTCTCCTCACCCATGGAATGGTCCTGCTGATGATTCGAATGTAAATTATAGTGATATTTTATATGTGTTTTAATAAATAAGACTTGCCTGAAGATCAGAGCACAGAGCGAAGCTGTTAGAGGCCAGGCAGTGGTGGCACACACGTTTAATCTCAGGAATCAAGGTCACCCTGGGCTACACAAGTTTTAATCTGTCCAAAAGGAAAAACAGAGCTCACACAAAGGTGCTCCCAGCACTCTGGAGTCACGGGCCTTTCCTCCCAGCACGGCAGAGGTGGAGACAGGAGTGATATGGCTGGGCAGAGAGGGGTATATGAGGCAGGAGGAGACAACAACTCATTGCCATCTAAGGTTTGGTGGAGAGCAGTCATGCTGAGGATGGGACTGTCCCTTTGTCTGAGCCTTCGTAGAGGTAAGATCTTTCTAGTGGCTTGGCTGCTTTGCTTTTCTGATCTTCAGCTTGAACCCCAATATCTGTCAATGGATTTTTATTATTTATGCTACATTGAAAGAAACCATTGATGAATATTATTGATAAATAATGCTTGGCTTGCAGTATCCTTCGTTGTCTGGATCAGCTGAAGCAGGTGACTTAATCACTTGTAAAACTCTGTGACATTTTTTGTTTTGGGAAGTACACTGTTCCTTTCCCATGTGGTCCTTTCTGTGCTGTTCAATAAAGACAGACTGAAGACCTTCGTTAAGAACACACACACACACACAAATACACATGACTCTCATATAACAGACACATGATATACAGACAGACACACACAGAGAGAGAAATACAAAAGACAGCTCAGACCACAGACAGAGAGACAGACAGACCAACAGACAGACAGAGAGACAGACATACCGACAGACAGACAGGCACAGTCACACACAGGGACAGACACAAACACAGGAACCGAGTCATAAGACAACCCTCAGGTAGGCGCAAATTTAGACTCACATAACAGACAGAGGATGGAAGACACAAGGAGCATAGTAGAAAACTCTAATCTGGACTCATTCTTGATTACGTGACCCCAACGGCAAGTGCTTTTACTTTATTCCTTAATGTGACACTGATGCATTATTGGTAACTGTAAGTTAATCACTAGTGCTTTTAATTCACACGGGGGCTGCTTATATCTTAGAGGCCAATTATTGGCTAGCCAGAACTTTCCTTTAGAGGATAAGAGGCCTAACCAACCATGTATATAATCTGTTTGTTTCCCAAGGTTTATTTGGTAGCCTCAAGAACTAAGAAGGCTACTGTTACTATTACCCTAAGGTGGGCTGGCCACTAGATATATACCTTTTTGAGAGAGAGTTTTATTATGCATTTCTGGTTGGATCTGTAACTTACTATATAGGCCAGGCTGACCTCAAACTCAACATAGATCTGCCTGCTTCTCTCTCCTAAGTGCTGGGATTAAAATCACACACCACCATATCTGACCTACATCTGATTATTTGCTTAAAGACTCAAAAGGCTGTCAGGCAAGACCATGGGTCTGGTCAGAGCTCACAACAGCACTCATTTCCTTTCTGATATATAAATATCATCTACTTTTTTAACAGGAAGGCTCAAGACTACAGTTGCAAGTAGAGCCCATTTTAACTCACTAAAGGAATGCTGTGCCTCTGGTTCCCAAGTCAGGAGACACATTACTGATGCCTGGGTATCTTTTATTAGCAGACACAAGCTGTCTCCCAATGACCAGAGACTCATAACCAGCAGAATCCTGTAACTCCGGAGAATTCCGTACGTAGTTTGAGAGCTTCAGACAGTGGGTAAGAGACAATGGACTCCTTCACTTAATGACCTAAGGCCCTATTGACAAAAGTAGCTCCATGTTTTGGAAAGTGTCCTCAGACAGCTGAGCTTTAGATATGGAAACTTTATGGCCTCTGTTTGACAGGAAATTGTAAAGGGCATTATTATGACTGTGAAGCTTCTGTGAAGGCAACAGAGAAGGAGGTCTTCTACCTACTAGAGGACCAAACCATGAGAATGGGAAAATTCAGAAAAGTCTTTTGTCAGTGCTTGCCCAAACACTTGGGGCCTATCTCTAAATCCTTGGATCAGCACTGTCCAAGTCACTAGGGCAGCTACAGCTCAGGAATCCTTCAAGGCAAGAAATGAAAAATAAGGCATAAAGTATATTTTAAAGCTAGAATGTGAACTGTTCGGTTCTCTCAGGAATTTGAGTCAGCTAATGTAGGTGTTGGGAGCTACAGAATGGACTCGCAACTACATGAATGAAGACTACAACTTCATCACTGAGGTCAAGCTCCTTGAATTCGGTTCTTTCCTGTTGCTCTGATAAACTATCATGACTGAAAGCAACTTATGAAAGAAAGGATTTACTTGGCATTAAGTTCAAGAGGGATATACTCCACGGTGACAGGGAAGGTATGGCAGTAGACAGGCACAGTGGCAGGAACAGGAATCTGGCTGATCACATTTTCATTCACACCCAGGAATCAGAGAAAAAGGACAGGGAGTGGGGTGAGGTTATAAATACTCAAATCCTACCCTCAGTGACATAATTCCTCCAGCAAGCCTCTATCTCCTATAGCTTCCACAACTTTCCAATGCAGTGCCACTAGCTAAGGACCAAGTGTTCAAGTCATGATCCTATGGGGGACATACATCATACAACTTCTACAGCCCACAAATGCTCATGGCCAGCTCAGGATGAAAAATGCATTTAACCCAACTTCATGAAGTCCATATACTCCTTAACAATATCAACACTGATCAAGAGTCCCAAGTCTCTTTTGAGACTCAAGGTAGTTTGTTAACTGTGAGCACTCTGCAACTCCCATCCCCAACACACACATCACTCTCTGCATAAGTTTGGGCTGTGTCTTAGAGAAAAGGTGGCTTTCATATAACACATTAGACCATTTCCCCCTTTTTCTTTTCTTTTACATAAAACATGAACACATGTCTTTATTAGAATGTTCAAGAATAGATATATAGTTGTTGCATTTGTTTATGCTGCATTTGTTTAATAATTTAAGGATGTGTGTTCAATTATATAAAATGTGTTGCAAGTGTTTCACTGTGCCTGCCTAAGGCATATGATTAGTCTAATAAAGAACTGAATGGCCAATAGCTGGACAGAAAAGGATAGGCAGGGCTGGCTGACAGGCAAAGAAATAAAATAGGAGGAGAAATCTAGGCTCAGGAAGAAGAATAAGAGAAGAAGGAGAGAATTAGGGACACATCCAGGGTAAGAAGCCAAGCATCCACTAGCCAGCTAGACAAAGAGAAGCAGAGAAAGTAAGATATATAAAAGTAAGAAAGGTAATAAGCCCTGAGGCAAAGGGTAGCTAAAAAGAAACAGGTTGATTTAAGTTAAAAGAACTAGCCAGAGATGAGCCTAAGATAGGCCAAGCATTCATAACAAATAAGAAGTCTCCATGTCATGATTTTGGAACTTGTTGGTGGCCTGGTACAACATATACAATTTCGTAATGAATGCATGTATATAAATACACATACTTCCAACATACAGTAGCATGGAATATACATTCTTAATTGAAAAAGGAAGTCATAGTGAATAAAGATTGGAAAAAAAGACTGAAACCCAGCAAGTCAAACACTGAATATCAAATTCTATAGTTTCTTGGGAGGCAGAGCTACATGGATGTCTGTGAGTTCAAGGCCAGCCTGGTCTACATAGTGAATTCTAGGATAGTCAGAGAAACAGAGTAGTGATGCCCTGTCTCAAATAATGCAAAACAATATTCTGTCCTTGCCACTGGAATTCCATGACTTCATCTTTTCCATGCAACATTAAATATCCAGGCCCAGTCCTGTCCTGCATATCTTCTGTTGAGGTCTAGCCTGGAGGGTCTTTGATGGAGGATTCTCATTGACCAATAAACAAACTGCCTTGGCTTTTTGATAGGGCAGGATTTAGATAGGTGGAGTAGACAGAACAGGAAGAAGGAAGTAAGGTAGATGGCTCAGACAATTGCCCTGCCTCTCCTCTCTGGGAAAGACCACTGTGCCTCTCCTCAGGGAGAGAGATGCGATGAAGCCAGCCACCAGGTCAGACATGCTGAATATTTCCCTGTAAGACACCGCTCATGGTGTTACATAGATTATTAGATATGGGTTAGTCAAGATGTGAGTAAGAGGCTGAAACTAATGGGCCAGACAGTGTTTAAAAGAATACAATTTGTGTGTTGATATTTCAGGTTTTAAGCTAGCCGGTGGCTGAGAGCAGGGTGGCGGGAAGCCGCCCGCAGCTCCTCACTACAGGTCTCCCTAATCCTACTCTCTGCATACCCTCCCTCTTCCTCAGATCTAGCCTGGGCTCCACACCATTGTCCTGGTGTACTCTGGTGAGCTCCACTTCCACTGTCATCAGCCTCCAGCTCAGGCCAGGATGCACATCAGGCACACAAGTCTAGCCCCTCCCCCAGCTGTGGGAGGCACAGAGGCCCTTATGCTCACAGATAAGCACCGAGGAACCAGGAATGCTAAACACACAGGGTTGTCCCTTCAAAGAGAGGGCAACATGAACTGTTTCCCACCCAGGAGCCTGGGAACCAACGTAGTTAACAGCCTGGTGACCTTTGAGCTATCTGTGTATCAAAGGCCATACCAGAGCCTCAACCAGACCCTTATCACGAGCTTGTCAATCTGTAGAACCCATGTTTAGGGAAGATGCCACATGTATTTTACAAAGAGTTTTGATGTAGTCATGTCTTACGCCTTATTGTGTTCAGGGGATTAAGTTTATCACCAGGAATTTTTTTTCCACCAAATTGTGCTGTTCTTAAGTGTGCCTAAAGTAAACGACTCAGGGTCAGATAAAAAAAAAATACTCCTCCAACTAGGTCACACTTCCTGATGGTGCAAACATTTATGAACTCAAAAATGGACCCTCCATCACCCCAAGTTAAAAAAAACCTTCTCTTAGTGTTATTCATGGATGATTTTCTCTTTCTACATTCACATGAGCAGTATGACTAGACCCTATAGTAATCACTTCATTGCTTTTTGTAATCTTCCCAATTCTCTGATGCTAACCCTGTGTGCCTCAGTAATTCTGTTCTTCTAGAGAATCTTGACTAATGCATAGTGCAGGATCTGGGAGGAGCTGGGGAGAGAATGGACTGTGATAAAAAATATATTAAGTAAAATTATCAGAGAATAAACTAAAAACATTAAAATTTATTTATCTTCATAAAATGGTATATATGTATATAGTTTTATTTAGGAAGAAAATTTAGCTATGTCATAAACAGAAAAATATCTCAGTTTCTTGTATGGAGTTGGTATTGTATAAAAGTAATTGGACACTTTTGTTTAGAAATGTTAAGCTTATTTTTGTTATATTTATATAAGAATAATACACTTAAATAAATATACAATGTATTATCTACATTGTTTTTATTATAAGAACTAATAAGTATTCTTCAAATGATGCTATAAGGTGATACCTGTATGTTTATTCCAGCACTATTCACAATAACTAAGATAATGGCATCAATCTAGGTGTTTGGACGATTGGGTAAAAAAATATGATCATATATATATATGATATAATGTATATATATATATATATATATATATATATTAGCTGTAAGAGAATGAAACCAGAAAACATTAAGTTTTATTAAAAGAATCAGAAACAAGAAGACAAATATCCTACTGTAGAATGGCCCTCAGTAGAGATTAGGAAGGTAGGCAGATGGTTGATAAACACCAGATTTGATAAGTGTGCATTATGTGAATGTGTCAAATATCACATAGAACCCCTACTAATATGTAATATTAATATGTGTTGAAATTAGAAAAATCACCTACCTGTTCATAACTTGTGCCTGTTTGCAAATTCCAATGGCTGTTTTACACATGGGCAGATATGGCAGGGGAAAACCTAGAAAAGGAATTCATTACCTAAAAGTAGTCAGGACCTTTTCACTCTGCCCAACCTCATGATTAAACATTCAGTTTAAGTGTATACACCCTATTGGGTCACAAACCAAACTGCTTGTATTGAGTGTATGTTCCACTGATATGACATGGTCATCCTCAAGATTTGATTTTTCTACTTTAAGATTTTACCTTGGATCTGGAGGAATGAGTCAGTGGTTAAGACTTTTGTTGCCCTTATAAAGGACCAGAGTTTAGTTCCCAGCATCCATGTTAGGTATCTTACTGCACTCTTGTATACACACTCACACGTACGCACACACACACACACACACACACACACACACAGACAATCTATCTATTTGTGTTATCTATCTAATTTTTTAATCTAATGTACATGGGAAGTAGAAAAAGACAAGGTCTCCTGAGTAAATTGGGAGTGTGGGGGTCATGGGTGAGAGTAGAAGGGGAGGGGGGAGGAAGGGAGGGTAGTGGAAAAAAATGTATAGCTCAGTAAAAACAACAAAAAATATATCTATGGTCCTTCTTTCTTTTGAACAGTTTTTTGCTATAAAGGCAGTGCCAATGTCTGATCTTATGTTTCGAACATTTCAAATATGTAACATAATTTAAGACTCATCAGATACTATCATATACATTTGTCAATCAGATGGAGATGTGCTGTAGGATGGTGGTTTTACCATGTAAAGATTTGTTTCTTGTACTTGCTTAATAAAATGCTGATCGGTGAGTTGCTAGGTAGAAAGTAGAGGCAGGGCAATGAGAACAGGAGAATTCTGGGAAAAAAGAGTCAGTCTGCAGTTGTCACCCAGACATAGAGGACACAGATGACAATGACTCACTGATGAAAGGTACCAATCCACCTGGCTAACACAGACAAGAATAATAGGTTAAGATGTAGGATGTAAGAATTAGTTAATAAGAAGCCCGAGCTACTAGGCCAACCAGTCTACAATTAATGTAGACCTCTGTGTGTTTCTTTGGGACTAAACGTCTGGGGAATCAGGCAGGACAGAAACCTCTGTTAACAAACCTGAGTTACTAGGCCAACCAGTTTATAATTAATGTAGACTTCTGTGTGTTTCTTTGGGAATTAATGACTGAAGGACCTGGTGGGACAGAAACCCCAGTCCACAGAGATGGCAGCAACATACCATTACATGTTATCTGCAGAAGTCGGTGTAGAAGCCAATAGTATCTTCAAGAGGCAGGGAGGCTGGGGTGTGGCTCAACATAAAGCATTTGCTGAGCATATTTGAGGCCATGGGTTCCATCTCCAGCACCACAAAACCAAAGAGTAGGCTGTGAATAGCTACCCCATTTCCATAAATGGCTAGGTCTTGTACCTTTGCATATGTGTCCCCACCCCCCTTTCTCACTTGGCGTTGTTCTGTTAGTCTAACATTTGTCAGACTTTCAGGCTTTGTGTTCTGGAATGACTGCATCTTGGTTTGGGGGCCCGGTTCTGAATTGCAGATCAATTACTATATCTTGTGCAATGCTAAATGGGGTAAATAATGTGGTCATGTATGACAAGTTCTGTGTCCAGTACCCCAGGAAGCACTATAGGCTACTGGCCACATGGTATTGTCACCACTTAATCTGTATACTTGTTAGTCACTGACACTGGGAGCTTGAATGGCTCATTGAGAATGACTGATACAACTGGAAAGGTAGTTCATGCAGTCTGTAGAATCATTTTCTTAAGTTTGTTTGTCTCTGTTATCACTAGAAAAACATCCTCTCAAACCCTGAGAGACAATTCCTTTTACTAACCAGTCTTTCATTTCTGACAATGCCTAGACAGCCAAACAGACATTTGGGGCGGTGGCTGCTGCTGCTGCTGCTGCTGCTGCTGCTGCTGCTGCTGCTGCTGCTGCTGCTGCTGCTGCTGCTGCTGCAAACCAGATGCTGGATTGAACCAGACAAAATGAACTTGAGACATGAAAAATGCCAAATTGACCGTCTATTCACTTCTTCCATGAAGAAGTCATGTATAACCTTCTCCCTTATTACCAACCCCTTGCTCTGTTTTATGACTCATTTTTATTACATTTATTTGTTTTACATCTCAACCACGCCTTCCTCTCCTCCCATTTCCTCACCTATCTCCCTCCATCCACTCCTCCTCTATTTCTATTCAGAAAAGGGCAGGCCTCCCATGGATATCAACAAAGCATGGCATATCAAGATGCAGTAAGATTAAGTACCTCTCTCTGATTTAAGACTAGCCAAGGGCTGGAGAGATGGCTCAGAGGTTAAGGGCACTGCCTGCTCTTCCAAAAGTTCTGAGTTCAATTCCCAGCAACCACATGGTGGCTCACAACCATCTGTAATGAGGTCTGTTGCCCTCTTCTGGCCTGAGGGCATAAACACAGACAGAATACTGTATACATAATAAATAAACAAAAAAAGAAAATACCTTTGTTAAAAAAATAAGACTAGGCAAGGTGACCCAGTATGAGGAATAGGGTCCCAAAAGCCAACCAAAGCATTAGGGACAATCCCTGCTTCCACTGTTAGGAGTCTTAGAAGTAGAGCAAGCTACACGACTGTCACATATAAGTAGAGGGTCTACCTCAGTCCCATGCAGATTCCCTGGTTGTCTGTTCAGACTCTGTGAGCTCCTAGGACGCCAGATTAGTTGTTTCTGTGGGTTTTCTTGTCATATACTTGACCCCCTCTGGCTTCTACAATCCTTCCTCCCTCTATTAAGCTCGGCCTAATGTTTGGCTATGGGTCTCTGTATCTGTTTCCATCAGTTGCTGGATGAAGGCTCTCTGATGACAACTGGGTAGTCACTAATCTATGAGTATAGCAGACTATTGTTTGGCATCATTACACTGACATTTTTTTCTCCAATTGTGTTTGGTTCTATCCATCCAGTCTCTGGGTCCCAGTACTTCAGGCAGTGTAGGGGATGGACTTAGTTTTGTGGCATGGGTCTCAAGCTGTGCCAGTCATTGGTTGGCCACTCCCACAATCTCTGCACCACCTTTACCCCAGCACATCCCATTGGCAGTATAGACTGTAGGCCAAAGGTTGTGTGACTGGTTTGGTGTCCCAGTCCCTCCACTGGAAGTCTTGCCTGGTCACAGGAGATGGCCAGTTCAGGCTATGTATCCACTATTTCTAGAAGTCTTAGCTGGGGTCATCCTTGTAAATTCCTGGGTGTTTCCTTCAAACCCCTAGCTCTTAAAAGGACTTCCGTTCTTTGTTCAGACTAGAAGCTGATCTGTGAGCCAATACTCCTAGTTTCTCCTTATTCTCTGTACAAGAATATCATCCCCTTCAGTGTGACTCTCAATTCTGTTATTGAGTCCATTATTCTGTGAGGAAGACAGAACACAGTTGGAATTAGAAATTACTACCTCTGCTAGCGCTTTCTCGTGGACTGAGATATGCCTCCCTGTTATCTTCCATTTCTTGGCTTTCCTAACCTGTTTTACTGATGTCATGTGACTGGGCTGGAGGAGCAAAGCAGGCTCTCAGTTGTGCACTTATCCATCTAGTGCTATTATAATTGTGAATTCCCCCCATATGGAATATCATCGAGAAGCAAGAGAAGTGTTACACATACTTAACACATCTCTTCCTGCAATTAATTTAGCAGCACTTGAACATGCATTGGCCCCAGATGACCTACGCCAAAATGATATCATTCCCTTGTATGATCTGAGTCAGATCCAAATCTAGTTAAAGCCATTTTCCCAACGTACACATGGGTTTAGCTCAACACCACATTAACTTGTTTCTCAGTTTCCAGAAGAGCTGAGAAGGTTTTGTTGATGTTGTTGTTGCTGTTAGATTTATTTGTTCTGTGTGTATGAGTCTTTTGCTCAAATGTATGTCTGTGCACCACCACATGGGTGCCTTGTTCCCATGGAAGTCAGGGGAGCAAGCACCCTGGAATTGGAGCTTTTGACAGTTGTGAGAAGTATGTGAATGCTGGGAACTGAACCCAGGTCCTCTAAAAGAACAAGTTTTCTTAACTGCTGAGCCTCTAGCCCCAGAGATGAGTAGTTTTGACAATGTGGTTATAAAATCCCCAGCAATCTCTGAGGGTCCCGATCTTGCTTTCTCTTGCAGGGGAGGATCTAGGTCCAGTCCACACTGAAATCAGTGAGTAAGTCTCAGTGCTGTTATCACAGACCTCAGGGAGAGGTTCTGCTTCTTCTCAGTTCTTCTCCCATTTGTACACAGTATATCCAAAGGCTGGCCAGGGATTCCTCTACAGAATCTCTCCGTATTTTAGCCCTTTTGTGGCCTGACAACAAGACAGGCTTTTTATCATAAAAATTTTCACTATATCTATGGATCCCTCCTGCACAGTAGCCAAGTCCACAGAACCTTTAAGTAGTGTCATTTTCTTCCTTATCCCAAGGTACTTTTTCCTAGTTTAGGACTAGAAAGTTTGTTTCCCCAAAGCTAAGTACTTTTCTAGGGACCATTCTCCGGGTCACATCCCTTCTAGTCTGGTGGTTCCAACTAAAAAAAAAACCCATTGTATCAGGCCCTGTATGGCTGTCTTGTCCTTTTTGTTTGTTGTTTTAAAACAGGGTTTCTCTGTGTAGCCCTGGCTGTCCTGGAACTCACTTTGTAGCCCAGGCTGGCCTCAAACTCAGAGATCCTCCTGCCTCTGCTTCTTGAGTGCTGAGATTAAAGGCGTGTGCCACCACCTCCTGGCGTTTCTTGTCCTTTGATGCCACATGTTCTCTATTACAAAACCAGGTTGGATCTATAGTGGTGAAATGAGAGTAGGGTCACCACAGTGGTGGGGAGAGGGATCGTCATCCTCTGAGGCAAGGCAGGGGCTATAATGGAAAATGTGGTCCTCTCCAATTTTAGACTCCTGTCTCTCCAGCTAAGTTGAGGCTAATGGACCTTGAATAAATGCTCCTTTATACTTCACTCTCCCCACTACTCTTTAGTCCCTCCTACAAGATATTAGAGTTAAGAACGCATGAGTGTCTCCATGAATATATAACCACAGTGATCTTGGGCTCTGAGCACTACACAACTATGTTCTTTCTGTCAAGCAATGAGTTTGGAAGCCATGCATAGTGGCATATGCCTGTAATTCTACTCAGGAAACTAAGGCCAAAGATTGTGAGTTGAAGAACAGGCTCGGTTACACAGCAAGACTTGCCGAAAAGAAAAATATAAGTCTTGAGTACAGCTCCCTTCTTTAGCCTGCAGAGATCCCCTCTTCCACTTCCTGCAGTTCCTGGGCAGCCCAGGGGTTGGGGAGGCAGCAAAGGCAGATGAGCTGTCTGTGCTGAGGGGATTGGTTGTATCAAGTGTGGATGCCTTGGGCTGTCCTGATGTGACTAGTTGCTGGTCCCTTGTCCCCCTGCATCTCTCCCTGTGCAGAGCCAGAGGGTTAGGTCAGCGGAGGGAAGGGAAAGGGCCAGCAGCACTACCACCCCTGCTGCCTTTGAGGGCCACTACCTACTCAGCCAGGGAGTCCATGGCTGACTGAGGGCTGAGGCTTCCGGGTAGTGTTGAGTCTGAGGCCTGAAATCCTACCTTGGGAAAATACTCCACCTTCTTCCTCTGTGACTCCAGTGCTAGATCCTACTTTTTCCTTCTTCGGAGATGGAAGGACAGTAGGCAGGAGTCTCTGCCGTGGCACTCTGACATCCTTTCATATAAGCAGAGTCTTAAACTGTAGGTGTTTGAAGTGGGGGCTCCTTATGAAACTCAGACTAGCCTCAAACCTGTACACCACATATCTATCTAACTTTACTTAATCCAAGTCGTGGTTGAATAGCATCCTTCCTAAATATGAACTGGTGGGAGGCCTATGAGGTGCACAGAACAAAACCATTTCCCCTCGCTTTCCTGACTCTCCCGAGAGGCTGTGCAGGAGATACTTGTTTCTCTACTGCTTCCGATAAGGTGTGGAGTGTCTGGCATTACCTTCGTCAGAACTGTAATGAAGAAAACTGGGCAGCTGAAGGATGAAATTGCCTCCTCAGTACTGGGGTACGCCACAGTTTGTGTTGTCACAATGTGACCTCCTTTGTGGTGACGTCATTCTTCGTAATGTATAAGACAAGAGCTGTGGGGAATTGGCATGCTTTATTATGCTGCCATTTATTGTCCATATAAATAATAAACAGCTTGAATCTGAAATGGCTTATTGTTCTGAAGATAAACATATATTATTGTGTTCTGCCTTCAGCACAGTAATTTTAGCAGTATTCTCCATAGACCTTAGAAATGCCCCCGAAACAGCCCAGTCACAAACTAGTCCCTCAGCTAGCTTCCCTCCAGATCTTTTGTCTGGAACCACTCACTTCCCTGGAAGGACTCAGTGCCCGTCCGTTGTCCCAGCCTCTCCTGAGACCTCGCGTGCATGGCCTGGAATCTAGTAGTAATTCCGTGCTCAGCAGCTCCTCACACTCCACATCCACACCTCTCTTTTGCTTTCTTTCTGGCCCACTCTGATGCACAGCTCTATCGGATGCATCCCTGTTCGGAATGTATCCTGCCTTTTCTATATCTCAGCCAGGTTGCTGAAGATAAAGGAAGAAAATAGCTAAGCAAATTCTTGACTACTGAGGCATTCCCCCATACAGTCAGACATTTTTCCTCTAAGATTGGATTAACTAACTTTCTTCAGTTTAAGAAGGGAGATATACGTTTAAACCATATTTTAGCAAAGAAGCCAAGAACCATTTAGATTTAGAAAATGAGAGGAAGTAGAGATATAAACTAAAATAATTTAATCCTTACTAATTTTCAGCATATTGCTTCTGGAAAAGATGAAAGAGCAATAATTTGACATATTCTTCCTCTTGAACGAAGCCCCCAGAGGTCACAGTGAATGGAAGAACAGGTTTGAAGATCTCAGTTATTAGACAGCAGAAGAAAAGTATCCTCAAAAATGAGCAACAAATGAGTTAAGTTCTACAGTTCAAGTAATTAAGCATTTATTTCCTCATTAACTTTGCTCCAGAATAAAGATAAATTATATCCACAGAAATAAATAGTATCAGTACCCAAATGTCAGCTAATCAAAAAATAAGAGTATTCAACAGATAATGAAGAGAAGTACCAGTCAGTGATAACTGAACCAGAATTGACATATTATATTTAACACCCAAATACACCTCCTATAATTCAGAAGCAAAACAAGTAATACTGTAAATCTTAATGGGCTAGGGATTTGAATGGACATTTATCCAGAGAGACATAGAAATGACCCACAGATATGTAAAGAGATGCTCAAAATCGCCACAGAAAAATACAAACCAAAACCACAATGAAATACTGCTCACATTTGTCAGGATAGCCATTACCCCCAAATGGAAAGTCAATCAGCATTGCCGCAGACCTTCAGAAACTGGGATCCTAGTTGTACGCGTTTTTCGTGGGGATACAAAATTGTGTGGAATTTGTCTCTGTTCCCTCACTGCATACACAGTGTGACCAGCCCCTCACACTCCTGCTGCCATCTAGAGCTCCTTTCATAGCCCTGATGGCCTGTAAGTCAAAAGAAACCCTTCATCCTTTAAGTTGCTTTGGACAAGTATACTTTCACAGCAAGCAGAAAAGTATTAACAACTAAAGGGAGATATGTACCAACCTAGGGGAAATACTACGACAATTTGTGCTCAATTAAATTAGTCAGGGTGGCCACCATATGTGGCAGAGACCAAGGTGGCAGTAACTGAGAGCTTAATCCTGATTCCCAGCACTCCCCTGCCATGGCACCCTCCATTTAGGTTATCCAAGCCCTTTGCTATTTGCCAGACACACATAGAATCTGAGCTAGTCTCCCTCCTTCTAGAACTCATATTCATTCTCTTTAGCCTGTGTCTTTTTGTAAGTTATTTGAGTCCATTGATATTCAGAGATATTAATGACCAGTGATTTTTTAAAATTCATTAATTAAAAAAAAATACCAATCCAAATTTCCACTCCCTCTCCTCCTCCCATCCCCACTCCAACCCCTCTAATCCTAAAAGAGGATAAGACACTTTGCTTTGTAGAAGGTCCAAGGTCCTCCCTACTACATCTAGGCTGAACAAAATATACATCCAAAGAGGATAGAATCCCCAAAAGCCAGTACATGCAATAGAAATAAATCCCAGCGCCACTGTCAGTGGTCCTGCAGTCTGTCCCAGCCATACAACTGTCAACCACATTCAGAGGGACTAGTTTGGCCCTACGCTTGTTCCTTCTCATTCCAGCTGGAGATGGTGAGCTCCCATTAGCTCAGGTAAACTGTTTCAGTGGATGAACCCTTCATGGTCTTGACCTCTTTGCTCATAGCCTCATTCTTTCTACTCTTCAACTGGGCCTTGGGAGCTCAGTCCAGTGCTCCGATGTGGGTCTCTGCCTCTATTTCCATCTGTTGTTGGATGAAGGTTCTATAGTGACATTTATGATGATCATCAGTCTGACTACAGGGCAAGGCCAGTTCAGGCACTCTCTCCTCTATTGCTTAGGGTCTTAGCTGTGGTCATCCTTGTGGATTCCTGGGAACTTTTTAGAGCCAGACTTCTTGGTAACCCCATAATGGCTTCCTCAATCAAGATATCTCTTCCCTTGCTCTCATATCTGTCCTTCCTCCATCTTGACTATCCCATAACCAATGATTGTTAATTCCTGTTATTTTCTTTTTGGTGATAGTGTTTGGGTGTTTCCCTTCTTTGGGGCTTGTTGGTGCAACACTATCTGTTGCTTATTTTCCTGGTGGGGTGCGGTTAGCTTCCTTGGGTTGTAATTTTCATTCTAGTACTTTCTCTAATGCTTGGTTTTTGGGTAGTTATTATTTGAACTTAACTTTGTATGGAATATCTTGTTTTCTCTATTGATGGTGACTGACAGGTTGCTGGGTATAGTAGTCTGGGCTTTGATCTGTGGTCTCTTAGTGTCTGTAGCATATCTGTCCAGTACCTTCTGGCTTTCATGGTTTCCATTGAGAAGTTGTGTGTAATTCTGATATGTCTTCCCTTATATATTACTTGCCATTATCCTTTGCAGTTCTTAATATTCTTTCTTTATTCAGTATGTTTTGTGTTTTATGACATGGCAAGGAAACTTTTTTTTATCCAACCTATTTGGTGTTCTTTAAACTTCTTGTACCTTAATAGGCATATCCTTCTTTAGGTTGAGAAAGTTTTCTTTTATGATTTTGTTGAATGTATTTTCTGTGCCTTTGAGTGGGAGTTCTCCTAATTCTACCCTTATTATTCTTAGGTTTGGTCTTTTCTTGGTGCTCCAGATTTCCTGGATATTTTTTGTTAAGAATTTGTTGAATTTTAAAAAAAAGTGGGGCCGTGGTGGTGCATGCCTTTAGTCCCAGCATTCAGGAAGTGGAGGCAGGCAGATCTCTATTACTTCAAGGCCGGCCTGGTCTACAATAGCTAGTTCCAGGACAGCTAGGGCTATTACACAGAGAAATTCTGTCTTGAAAAACAAAACAAAAAAAGAAGCTGAGGCAGGTGAGAGAGGTGCCCAGGGTTTTGCCTTCATATGGAGGGCCTAGAGAGTGGGGTGCCCAGCTGGCTGACTGATCACTCGCCTCTTGGTCTGCTCTGTGCCTAACAGCTTTTCTTAAGGAATAACTTTTGTAAGATTAATACATACACATACTCTCTCACACACACAGACACACATACATTCTAAATTTTTGTCATGATATTAATGATCATATAGAGTACTAACTAATTCTAGAAAAAAGTTTCTTCTACCTTCCTGTGTAGAAGGAAGCGGCGGGCTGTGTCCCACCACCCGGCTAGCTTTGCCCAAAATAATTACACGGAAACTGTATTCTTTTAAAACACTGCCTGGCCCATAACGTGGTAACTAAATCCACTTTAAAACCTGAGAGGGCTTTAAATAAAGGAGAGAGAGAGAGAGTTTAACACAGCTTTTTGCTGTTTGCTAGGACATACCGTAGAGAGATTTCCTGTTTCGGCAATAACGGCAGAGAAAAAGCTGAGTCATTTTAAAACGCGGCTTCCTGGTGCTGTGCTGCCAGTGCAAATTCTGGCTTTAAAGCATTTCAGTGGCTTTTATGGACTGGATATTTGTGTTCCCGCTTGGGATAGGAAGGAGAGTGCACTGAGACGGTGCCAATGGCTCCCTGCTCCCTGCCTGCACCTTATCAGATGGAGAAATCAGGCTTAGGCGAGCAGGAGAGCATGGCGATTCCTGCCGCCATAGAGAGAGATGTTCCCAGGCTGCACGGTGCTCTGCGCTTCAGATATGGCTGTAACTTGGATGAAAAGAGTTTCTGTGCTGCATGCTCAGTCTCAGAATTAAACTGCTGAGTGCGGCTCCAATGTGGACTGCTGTGTGCCTGGAACTGTGTGCCTGGAACTGTGTGCGGCTCAGGGGCACCAAATGACTGAGGCAGGAGAGGCTTTGGCTCTGCTCCGCCATGCTGAACTGTGCTGATCTCAGGCAGGAACTATCTATTGTAATTACCATGATAACAGCCCAGTTAAGGTTTAGACTTGGCTGGAAACAGGCGGTACCGTATTACCTCTACATGGCGCAACTTAAGTTTTTAAGAAGTGGTTAACATTTTAAGAAATGCTCCTGGATAGTAAAAAATTACAGATTCACAATAGGACAGATTCAGACATAGAAGACCCCCATATGGGTCACAGTGTTGGATGACTGTACGTAGGCTTGAGAGAGAGAAAAAATAAATATATAGAGAATAAAGTTAATGCCTTAAAAAGGGGGTAAAGTCTTTAAAGAGACAGAATAAAGTAAGTGATAGAGTAAAAATAAGCCACGTAAAAATGGAAAATTCACAGAGAGTCTGGATGATGTATTTTATTGTGTTTTCTTTGAAATTTTTGACTGTAAAGGAGCTAAGTACAGAGAGACATTTCATTATATGGGCTGCCAGGCTAGACCAGAATGAACATCTTAATGGTATGACTTCAGAATTTGGATCTAAGAACATGATGCTTTGGAAAAGAGGGTCTTCTTTTGTTTTCACAGAGGATGACATCCTGTGGATTGCTTCTATCCCAATATGGTATGATAGACCACGCCCTCCTGAAAGGTTGCTGTGAACACCCTCAAAAAATTACTTCGCTCAACTGCCGACTGAGATGAACCTAGCAGACAGGTTATACCATAAAAGATCTGATTAACAGCGCCCCCATTCAGCAGGAAGCAGTTTGGAGAGAAATAACTGCGCCCACATTCCCAAATATTGTTTATAAATGTTCTTTTACATTTAAAGGGGGATATGATATAGAGATGAATAATTTGCAATGGTATGGATTTTAAGGTCAATTTGTTATATGTATATGTATTTCTGATCTTGATTAAGCTATTGTAATTGTGTAGTTCATTTAAAAATGTAATGTATAATTAGGAAATATAGGTTGTTACTGGATAATCATTGATAATAGTCAAGCTTGTAGTCACGTTAGTTAGATTTTCTAGATGTGCATAGATATATTTCAGATAGGCATTCTTCATATCTTTCAAAGACTGCAGAATATGGCATTTAATGTTTTAATAACTTAGGGTTTTTCAAGACAATGAGACACGTCTGCTCCTGGCAGCACCAATCTACTTCAAGAGGAAGATGGGCATCGAAGAGGCTCCTTATGGACTTTGTTAGCCATTTGGGCAAGAAACTGCTCTTGCCTGGACTGTTGGCATAAATTGGACGCAAAGAACCCACAGAAAGAGGACTGCTGGACTTGCCTAAAGGTGAGATAATCTTTCGGGGTTCCTGATTTATAAAAGGAGTCTGTGAGACATTCTGCAGGACACAGCAGAAAATGACTGAACTTTGGAATTTCCTGCTTCATGGAAAATCTGCTGGACACTATGGGCCTGTAGGCTGAAGATGGATGCCCCAACGGTACAGAGGAACTTTGGGTGACTGTCCAGGCAGCGAGCTGTCTCTGTCATTTCTAGAGTTTGAAAGTTGCATATGACTTGTTTACTAAGGTAATATTATATCCTTCTGGAGTCTTTGATGGAGTTGAAGAATAAATAGATAGTTATAGCTTTCCTTAGTTATGATAAAAGATAAAATAGATTTAAATATTGTAACTGTAATTCTTGCTTGATAACTGTTTTAGTACATGTAATTTTACTATGTTAAAGCCTTTCTTTTTTGTTTAAACAGAAAAAGGGGAAATGATGGAGGAGAGTTATCTGTCTATGTTACTTTCATTGGTTAACTAATAAAGAAAACTGCCTTGGCCCTTTAAGAGACAGAAAATTAGGTAGGCGGAGTAGACAGAACAGAATTGTAGGAACAAGGAAGTAGAAGGTAACGCGGGGGATAGCAAAACAGGGCTCCTTCCGGCGCCCCGATCCTTTTTAAGGGTATCCTACTCCCCTGGGGCAGCCACGCCCCTGAACGCAGGGATTGGGCCAGCTGCCCCAACATTCCTGCACATGATTTCTGGCTAGAGTCTCCATCAGTTTTCTGCAGAGAACCATAAGCACGTCTAACAGCAACTTTGAAGTCTCCACAGTGATGATTCCTCCAGGACAGTGATAATGCCACTAAGCTAAAAAATAACACCTGAAGTTCAGTTTTTGGACTACAAACTTCTCAGAACAATTTGGAAGTGGCTAGCTGAGATGATTCAGCCTCACAGTTCACTCTAGCCAGGATTTGAGACAAACCTTGTACCTTCCCAATGTGTAGAGACTGCACAACAAATGATACAGCTACCTCTCGCAGGACCTAAAAATTAACTCAAATTTTCCTTTTTAGGATTCCCTAAAGATACCATCACCCCCAGACGGCAAGAAGTAAATTTAAGTATATGATGCCCACTTTCCCAAGAGGTGGGTGGGTGGGTTTTGGTCATTCATTGGGTTATGGACATTTGTCATCGTTTAGAGGGATTGGTTACAAGTTGTTATTGATTATGGGGAGGAAAGTTGAACAAAAGAAATTAGATTCAAGATTCTTGTTTAGAAAAGAAAAAAGTGGGCTATAGATATGATAGGATAAAAGGCACATTATTGAATCAACTCTGAAGAGGAAAATGTGGATATAGATATAAGATAAAAAGTTAGATCATTGAGTCTACTTTTTAAAAAGCAACTACTAGTTTTAAATGTTTTATATTGGATTGGATGTTTGTATTTTTATATACAAATTTTGTATACTGATACAAATTTGAGATTAATTTTTGTTAGAACATACTGTACATATATTTCTAGTTTTGTTCAAGGTATTGTACCTATACAATTCATTTAACAATGTAATGTAAATTTTTAGTCCTTAAAAATTTTTATTAGCGACTGTTTAGGATAATAAGAAAATGCAGGGGTTAGTAGATAATCACCTATTATAATCAAACTTGTAGTCACGTTAGGTATGTTTTCAAGGTCAAACAAAAATATAATTTTTGTAATTCTCTTGGCTGTACTTCCTCCTTACTCAGTTAATATTATTTCCTTCTTGGTTCTCTGAGGGAGTTTAAGACTAAATAGTTATAGTTTTCCTTGTTTACCAGACACAGAAAGCAAGTTATGTTAGAAAGTAAATTAGGTACAAGACTTTGGACTCACCAAGATAGGACAGATATGGAGTATTTTCTCTGAATTTGTCAAATTTGTCAAATGTGAATGGACTAGACATTGTTGATGCTTTTACTGCCTGTATATAATGTATATAGTTATTGTACTTATTGTATATAGTTTTTCTTTTATTAGTTATAGCCTTTTTATTTTATTTATATTTAGGGAAATATGGTGGTATATTATTTGTATTTTAATAAATAAAGCTTGCCTGAAGATCAGAGAGCAAATCAACCATACAAGTCAGTCACACAGGCCATGGAGTGGTGGCACACACCCTTAATTCAAGGACTTGTGAAACAGAGGCAAATGGATCTCTGTGAGTTCAAGGCTATCCTGGGCTACACAAAATTGAATCTGTCTAAAAGAGAACCGGAGCTCACACAAAGGTGCTCCCTGCACTTGGGATCACATACATTTAATCCCACAACTAGAGAGGTGGAGACAAGCTTGATATGGCTGGGCAGAGAAAGGAATATAAAGGGGAAGAGACCAAAACTCAGTGGAGTTTGGAGTCTGAGGTTGTTGGAAAGCATTGCAGGATCTCCCCGTTGTTTGTCTGAGCCTTGGTAGAGGTAAGATCTCTCTAGTGGCTTGGTTACTTTGCTCTTCTGAATGTCAGCCTGAACCCCAGTATCTGTTTCTGGGTTTTTATTAGTCACACTACATGATTCTATACATGAAAGACCCTAAAGAGTCCAGAAATCTTCTACACCAATAAACACATTCAGAGAAGTAGTAGGATACAAAGTAAACTCACATTAATCTGTAGTCTTCCTAAACACAAAAGACAAGCATACTGTGAAAAAAATCAGGGAAGCAATTTCATTCACCCTTCAAAAAATCTTCCAGTAAATCTAAGCAAGTAAGTCAAAGACTTGTATAATGAAAAGTTCAGGACTCAAAAGAAGAAAAAGGGAAGCTACCAAAAGACAGAAAGCCCTCCCATGACCATGGATTGGTAGGATAACACTGTGAACATGGACATCCTGGGCCTGGGCCTGGGCCAGAGCAGACCTGAGACAGCAAACTCCACAGGAGCAGATGTAGGGGAGCAACCAATGAGCAAGTGGGCCAGAGTCAGAGGTCAGAGATCTCTGTGGGTTGGGCATGAATCTTGGACCTTCAAGAGAGTAGACCTGAGCCAGGACCCCTGTGGGTCTGGATATTAGTCTACGACCTCCCAGGGAGTAGGCAGGAACCAGAGAGCTCTGCTGGTCCAGGGATGAGTCTGGGACCTCTGAGGGAGTAGACCTGAGCCAGGATCTCTGTGGGTCCAGACCTCGGTCTGGGACATCAAAGGGAGTAGGCAGGAACCAGAGACCTCTGCTGGTCCAGGCACACCTAAGTCTGGGAACTCTGAATAGATCAGATCCAGAGTCCTTTACAGGACCAACCACAAGCCTCTGCAGGAGCCTGTACAGACCAAGGACATTCAGAAAAACAGGTTTGAGCCTACAACCTAGGCTAGAACAGGCCTGAGACAGCAAATTCCACAGGAGCAGAGCAATGCCCAGGAGCCCTGAGCTACGTCCAGGAACACTGAGTGACCAATGGGGAAACTAGAACCGTGGCACTGACTGTACCATGAGGAACAACCATCTGAGCCTTGAATTCGCTGGCACCTAGAAGATTAATCACCAGAGTCACAGACAGCCCCAACCACACGTATTACAGGAAATAATGAGTATACAAAATAAGAACACATGTAACACCACAAAGAGCAATATGACACCAATAAAATCTAGTGGCCCTACAACAGCAAGACTTGAACAACCAAATATAGATGAAGCAGAAGAAAATGACTTAAAAATAACTTTAGAAGAATGTTTAAAACTCTTAAAGAGGAAATGAAAAATTCCCTCAAAAAATGGAGGAAAAGACAAACAAAAAATTGGAAGATATCAGCAATCCATTAAAGAAAACCAAGAAAAACAATCAAACACATGAAAGAAACTATTCAAGACTTGAAAACTGAAATAAATACAGTAAAGAAAAGACAAGCTGAGGGATTATAGAAACAGAAATCATGAGAAAATGACCAAGAACCACAAATGCAAGAATAAACAGCAGAATACAAGAGGGGGAAGAGAAATTCTCAAGAGCGGAAGAGAGAATAGAGGAAATAGATTCATCAGTCAAAGAAAACATTAAATCTAACAAAAGCTTAAACCAAAATATCCAGGAAATATGGCAAAATTAAGAATAATAGGTATAGAAGAAGGAGAAGTTACACTCAAAAGCACAGAAAATATATTTAACAAAATCAAAGAAAATTTCCCAACCTATAGAAAGATATTCCTATGAAGATACAAAAAGCTTACAGAACACCAAATAGACTGGACACAAAAAACATTTACATAAGTGACCCCAAAAATTCTACCAAGGAACTTATACATCTCATAACCACTTTCAGTGTGTAGCAGGATACAAGATTAACTCAAAAAAAAAATACCAACCAATAGTTCATGTCAGTGCAGCTCATTTCCCACAGGGAAAGAAAAGAGAATGGAAATAGTTGGCTTTTACAGAATTTGAGATTTTAAACTGGCAGTAAGTTACCTAGGGTACATAGAGTTTTCTTCACTTTAATACAATTCTTGCATTTGTCCTAGCATTTACTTTAGTGAACTAAGGCATAAGAAGAACAGTGCACAGACAAGGAAGCAAAAATCATCTGTGGTGTACAAAGGGAACAAATGCTTGTTAAGTCTACAGAGCAGTGCCATTCATGTGCTCATCACGATGCCCATTATAATGAAAATGACTGGACCAGTTCAAAACTGCACTGCTCTCTATCTGGTCATTCACTCTGAGTGTCACCACATTAGTAGTTAGGTCATCATGCATGCCTGCTTTTTAAAATTTGAGGACACGGGACTCTACTCTACCTTGATTTTCACAAGGAAGCACTCCTAAGTTTGAGAATGTATGTTTTACGTGGTTTCTATTTGCAGTGTGTGTTTTTCAGGCAGAGGGTATCAGCAGTGAATAGATACCTCCACATCTCAGCAACTCTGATGTGATGGAACTGTAGTTATCATCGAGAACTGAGCCCTCATTCACATGATGGGGGATGGAAAGAGCCCATTTTGTTCAAGTGATTTATTTGAAGGACCAAGAATTTTGTTGAGAGGCAAAATGGAATTCTTCCCCATTTTCAGATACTCCAGAATTCGTAGAGGACTTTCTGACATTATTTCTTAAATGCACAGTTTAGAAACTATCCAGTTACATAACTCCAAGCACTCCCTTGATTTCTGTGACTCCTTTCCCAAATCCTGTCTCTCCTTACTAAAGTCCTTGAGCTAAAACATGAAGTCCTCTCGGAATGTACTGGCATCTCCTCCACTCTGCCCTTTGCACAATAGCCTCATTGAGAAGATTGCCAATGGGAACACACTGTAATTTAGCATCGTTATCTCTTTCTCTTTGGCTGAAACACTGCAAACTACAGCTAAGTCATGATGTCGTCTAACAAATAATAATCTCAAACCCAAGGGGAAACTTCAAATAGTAAGTGGTGTTTAAACATATGATGTACATCGAAGAAACATGATCAAAGAGTTTCCAGGTACTGACTATACTCCTCAGGACTTGAACTAGGGATGCCAGAACTTCATGAATGTTAATCCTGCACCATAGAGATTTTCAAGGAAAGAAAGTATAGCTCCAGGTCTAAGTGGGTAGCCATCAAGATCTGAGACTGTATTGTTTCTGCCTTCATTCCAGGCAGGATATATGGGGAACACACACACACACACACACACACACACACATACACACACACACGGAGGGAGAGGGAGAGAGAGACAGACAGAAACAGACAAGGAAGAGAGAGACAGAGAGTTTCAGAGACAAGAGACAGAGAGACAGAATGCAAACAAATAGAAACACAAACAGGGAGAAGAGGGAGAGAAAAAGAGCAGAGAGAGAGAGAGAGAGAGAGAGAGAGAGAGAGAGAGAGAGAGAGAGAGAGAGAGAGAGAGAGAGAGAGAGAGAGAGAGGCAGAGAATGCTGCTGCTCTGGAATAGTGAGAGGAGTGTCTCAGTGTTCAACTGCAGGGACAACACTGTATCAAACAAGGAGGGCTGGGCTATTCACTCCCCTCCACTGCATCTCCTGCCATTCTGCTCTTGTTCCTTACACGCAACAGTTGGTTGAGGGCTGTGGTGGCAGGAGCTCTTCTCTCTGCCTTTGTCCAGAACCAGTCTGCTGTCATGAGCAGGAACTCACCCTCTGCACCCCGAGGAAATGACAGCAAGAGGCTCAAACGGGATAGCAGGAGTTTTGAGGACCCATCGAGAGTGATCCACATCCACAGGCTGCCAAGCGATGTCACCGAAAGAGAAGTGCTCTGTCTGGCGTTGCCATTCGGGAAGGTGTCCAATCTACTGTTTCTGAAGAGCAAGAACCAGGCTTTCATGGAGATGAGCACGGAGGAGGCCGCCAACACCATGGTCAACTACTACACCTGGGTGGCGCCTGTGCTGCGCGGGCAGCCTGTCCACATGCAGTTCTCCAGCTACAAAGAGCTCAAGGTGAGCAGATCCCACGACCAGGCCAGTGCTCTCTGGCAGGCAGGTGCCTCCAGGCAGGAGGGTGAACCCAGGCAGGGGAGTGCCTCCAAATGGGCCTGGGCCTCCAGCAGGGCAGGTGGCACCGGCCAGGCCTTTGCTTCTAGCCTGGAGGTTGCCCCCAGGCAGGGGAGTGCCTCCAAATGGGCCTGGGCCTCCAGCAGGGCAGGTGCCACCGGCCAGGCCTTTGCTTCTAGCCTGGTGGTTGCTCCCAGCCAGGACTGCGACCACACTCAGGTGGATGCCCAACCAGGCTGCGCAGGTGCCTCCAGCCAAATGGGTGCCCAGCCAGGCCTGCCAGTTGAGAACTCAGACCAGGCAGGAGATTTGGCCTCGGCCGCCCTTGCCGCTGCTGTGGACACAGGGACAGTGGTGGGCACGCACAGTCCTGTGCTCAGGATACTCGTGGAGAACTACTTCTATCGGGTGACCTTGGAAGTGCTACACCAGCTCTTCTCCAGGTTTGGCACAGTTCTGAAAATCATCATCTACAGTAAGGACAGCCGGTTCCAGGTGCTGTTACAGTATGCTAACACACTGAGTGCCCAGCGTGCCAAGCTGTTCTTGGATGGACAGAACATCTATGACGCCTGCTGCACACTGCGCATTGCCTTCTCTAGGTTCACTGACCTCACAGTCAAGTACAACAACGACAGGAGCCGTGACTACACGCGCCCAGACCTGCCCTCGGGTGCCAGCCCACCCGTGCCAGCCCAGAACAGGGCCACAGAGTTCGATGCACCTGTCGTGCTCCCAGCTTCTCCATATGCAAGCACCGGGTCACCTCAGACCTTTAAGATTCCCCAAACTGCAGGCTTTGCCATCCCAGAAGTGGGTAAGGCCCTGGCACCCCTGGCCATACCAGGAGCGGCTGTGGCAGCAGCGGCAGCTGGAGCAGAGAGCCCAGTCGTCACCTCAGGCTCCCCAGGTGTGGCAAACGCTGTCCTCCTGGTTGCCAACCTCAACCCTGAGAAAGTCACACCCCAAAGCCTCTTTATTCTGTTTGGTGCCTATGGTAATGTGCTCCGGGTGAAGATCCTGTACAATAATAAGGAGAACGCGCTAGTGCAGATGGCTGACGGCAGCCAGGCTGAGCTGGCCATGAGGCACCTGAATGGGCACAAACTGTACGGCAAGTCTCTCTGCGTCTTGCCGTCGAAGCACCAGAGCGTGAGGCTGCCCCAGGAGGGCAAGGAGTACCAGAGCCTCACCAAGGACTATGCCAACTCCCCGCTGCACCGCTTTAAGAAGCCCGGATCCAAGAACTTCCAGAACATCTTCCCACCCTCTGCCACGCTGCACCTCTCCAACCTACCCAGCTCGGTCTTGGAGGAAGACCTCAAGAAACTCTTCTCCAGCAGTGGGGGTTCTGTCAAGGCCTTCAAGTTCTTCCCAAAGGACCGCAAGATGGCGCTGATCCGGATGGGCTCAGTAGAGGAGGCCATCCAGGCTCTGGTCGAGCTGCATGGTCACACCCTAGGCCAGAACCACAACCTGCGAGTCTCCTTCTCCAGGATCACCATCTAGAGGACCCTGCTGGACCCTCTGCAGACAGCTTCCTCCACTAGAGAAAAGACATTTAACAGCGGCTGCAGTGACCTGAACAGAACAGAGACAGGCTGCTGTCTGAGGTAGAGAGAGAGAGAGAGAGGAGAGAGAGAGAGAGGAGAGAGAGAGAGAGAGAGAGAGAGAGAGGAGGGAGGGAGGGAGGCGAGGGGGGAGGGAGGGGAGGGGAGAGAGGGTTGCTTTTCTCTTTTACTCGTTCTCGTCTCTCTCCTCTCTCGCTCTCTCTCCTCCTCTCCTCCTCTCTTCTCCCCCCCTTCCGGAGGGTCAGTGGCTTCCTTGATGTTAAAAGGACTGACTGTGGTACCCTTTGCTGGCAGTCGGGGAGGGGGCTCATGCAGCCCTGTTATGCCTAGGAAGGGCAGGGTGCTGCCCCCTGGAGCTCCAGACACTTGGCCACAGCAGGTGATCTGGACTGTCCTTCTGGCACTTTCCCACCCTTGAGACCTGCCTGTCCCCACCCAGGCTACTGTTGTGCTTTGGGGGTGAAGTGACCTCCAGAGACTCAATGTGTTTGAACTCGTGGACACCAGTTGGTGGCATTCTATTGAAAGGCTGTGGAGACTTTAGGAGGTGGAACCTTCCTGGAGGAGGAGAGTCACCTGGAAGTGTGATGAGGCTTTGGAGCCCAGCCCCACTTCCTGTGCTTGCTCTGCTGCTTCCTGACTACCAGTGAGGTGCCAACAGCCAGCCTCCTGCTCTTTGTTCCTGCTCCTGTTGCTGACACCTTTCCTTCTCCTCCACCAAGGTGGGATGTGCCCTCCCCACTTCCTCCTTTATACTGGGAGGAGGGGGTTGTTTGTTCTTCGGCAACGAGAAAAGCAACAAGGCAGAATGAGATGTGGGATGGGCCGGGCCATTGCTGTGAAGAACCCGGCCATGTGGTATGCAGGGCTTCTAGATGGTCTGGGGGCAGGAACTTGGGAGAGTTTGGAACTTTGCCCTGGGAAGGGCCTAGAATGCTGAAGGGAGAGCTTCACAGGCCCTTCTGGTGGGAGTTTGGAAGACCAGGACGCTGGGAGAACTCCAGGCAGTCAAGGAGGCCCACTTGTGAGGGTACTAAGACTCCTTTGGGAACCGGGCTGGAGGCCATTTGTGTGAAATTCTGGCCAAGAGCCTAGCTGCATTTTGCTTGTGTCCTGGGAACTTGAGGGATGCAGAACTCAAAAGCAGTGGGCTACTTCATTTGTTGGGAGAACCTTAGGGAGAGGATAGCACTCAGGCTGTGTCGAGGTTAATATCAGTGCTCTCACACAAGCCTGTAGAGAGAGCAAGGAATGGAGCAGAAAGGTGTGAAAACCGCAGACTGTCAAGGAGAGAAAAGAGGTCAAAGTTACAGACCAAGCACAGCTCTCCCTGGGAATGGAATTAGCCCCAACACAGAGACGCCTCCTGGTCTATACTGGCACAGTAGGAAAGGGACCAGGATGGGACTCCGTGCCCACTGAAGGCTGAGACTTAGAAAAGTGAGACTGTGTGGGGAAGGAGGGGCATGGGTTAGAACACCGCTGAAGGTGTCTGCTGTTCAAAGAGAACACCTCGGAGGGCCATTTGCTCTGACTGAACTGAACCACCAAGGTAGACAGAGAACACTACTGCTTTCTTTGGTCTCGGGGGAACATACGACATCTCAAGCTGGTGTGGCAACACCCTCTACCTGCCGCCCCGTTTGCAAGCACAGTAAAATGCTTACAAAAATGGAACCCCGATGGCTCCTTGGCCTGAAAAGGGAGGGAGGGAGGGTATGGGGGGAGGGGAGGGGAGGGAAGGGGGAGGAAGAGGGGAGGAGATGGAAATTTTTTAAATAAAAAAAAGAAAGAAAAAGAAAATAGAATAAATGGCTTTTCTGCAGAAAAAAAATATTAAATAAAATTAAAAAAAAATTGGGCAATGATAGCTTTGGGTAAGAGCCGATGAAGCCACTGAAACTAGGCAGTGGGACAGGATCATACTCCGGACAAGGAGGTCCCTGGGTCTCTGCTGCAAGGCTGTGGAGGCAAGGCCTCATTTGCAGCAGAGACCCCAGGATGTGGGGGATGCCAAGAGCATGGGCCCACCCCCAGACAAGGTGTGGCTGCAGAGTGGAGTCCTCGCAAGAGAGGGACTCCATGGACCCCAGCTGGAGGGATGGCTCTACGCCAAACCTTTGGAAGCAGTCGGGTTCCCAAAGGAGCCCCAGATGATGGACAAAAAGCTTCAGCCTTTCCACTCCTGGATTTCAGTCTTGGTTTGCTCTGACCTTTCTTTGCTGTGTCCACATATTTGCTCTGTGCCATTGTGTGTTGGAAGAATATAGATACCTGTACACACACTCACACACACACACATATATATATACATACATACTGATGAGAATTTATATTATATAGCCATCATATATAACCTGCTTTTGATTTTACAGGGGCTCACAGTTAAGAGAAGGCCTTGCGCTCAGGAGAGACTTGTACTCTTGAACACTGTTGGAACTGTTAAAGACCGTGGGTTCCTTTGACTTTGGAATGGGTGTTGTTTGCTTCATGTAGTGGCCATGAGCCTATAGTGGGCAGGGGCAGAATGTAGTGTTTAGAACATATAGGCTCACGTGTCTGAATGCTCATTCCTCAGCTGGTGGCGCTCTTTGGGAAGGTTTTGGATCCTTTCGTAGGTGGAACGTGGCTGGAAGAAGCAAGACAGCAGGGCCGAGCCCTGTGCTTCCATAGCCCAGGCCAACTTCTCATCTTCTGTCTGCTTCCCAGTCATGCATGCAGAGCGACCGGCCATGTCACACCAGTGCCTGAAGGCCTTCCCTGCTACAATAGACTGTATCCCCTCACATGGCAAAGACAATAAACCTCTTTTGCTTTAAACTGCTTCTTGCTGAGTGTTTGAGCACAGCAGTGAGAGAAATAACTCATACAGCTATAGACCCACGCTAACCACCTGAGCTGGATGACCACTGGGGTGAGGCTCTCTTCCAGGTGAAGTTGCACCCTTGTGCTTGATGGCTGGGGTAGGCAAGGACTTACTTAGGGCAGTGGTTCTCAACCTGTGCTCCACGACCCCCGGGGGCAAAATGACCCTTTCACAGGGGTCACCTAAGAGCATCGGAAAACACAGATGTTTACATTACAATCCAGAACAGTAGCAAAATTACAGCTATGAAGTAGCGACAAAAATAATGTCACGGTTAGGGGTCACCACAACATGACAAACTGTACTCAAAGGGCCCCAGAACTAGGAAGGGTGAGAAGCACTGCCTTAGGGAATTGGGGAAGGCAGCAGAGTCCTCGGAGAGACAGTGCAAACTTTCAAACGCCGTCCTTTCAGCAGTCCTTCCTCAAAGTGCTTGTCACTGCTTGTCACAGGCGAAAATAAACCACAAGAACGGTGTCAGGCTTATCACTGTTAAGTTAAAGGTGAACCAGTGGTAGGGGCCCAGGTGACACAATGATGGAGACCAAACAGGTGAGAGTAAATACTACCAGCTGTGCCTCCCCGACCCAAAGTTAACACAAGCTGAAAGGTGAGTTCGTGGTAGTAAATGGGGTGAGCTCTCTCCTATCTCAAACCTGCATCCCAGCTTTCTGCACCGCACAGGACAGCCTTTAGCCGACTGCATAGCTGACCTGACAATACCAGAGTGAGGTTAATCATTTTCTCCTTTGGTAGGCCCAAGGAAGCGCAGCAGTTTTTGCTCTTGAGGCTCAGGCCATCCTAGGCAGAATGAAGGGTTCATGCCCCACTTTAATCAATGCCCTATGGGCAGAGCCTTGGGGGAACCTGCTTCCTCCTTCTCTCCCGTGCAGCCGTTTTTGACACTCCAAGGTGTATCTTTCTATGTGGACTCTATTAAATTAAAGCTCACTTAGCCTTTACTGTGCTCTCTGCCACGACCTTTGGGAAGGTGGAAGCAATGCTGATGTTAGGCAACTTTACTCAATGGCCAAGGTATGATTCTCCAGATATCCTGTAATCTATAATCAGATATGAGTGCAGGGGCAGAGATACCTAATGATGCATCACACAGGGCATGATACCCTGGCCCACTCGGTGACTTGAAGCACTCCCTCTCCCCACCCTGTCTCTCTAAGTCTCTCTCTGTGTCTCTCTAAGTCTCTCTTTCTCTCCCTCTCCCTCTTTTCCCCCTACACTGCCCCCCAAGCCCCTCCACCTGGTTGCTTGGGCCCCTCCAGGATCTAAATGTTTTACATTTCTCTTTCCCCTCTCCCAGTGTTTCCCTTACACCAGGTCTCTACCTTCTTCCCTGCCTTCGAGTTCCCCTGCCAGGGGCCTCCTCTGGTGGCCTCTTCTGACAGCTAGGCTCTTCTTGTAGTTTGATTTCAATTTCTGCCCTGAAACAAATGACCAAATGCAATTTGGACAAGGAAGGGTTTGGTAGGCTTGTGCATCCTCGGTAGTCCATCATTGAGGGACTTCATGTTTTTTGAAGCAAAAGCCACGGAGAAATGCTGCTTACTGACTTGTTTCTCCTGACGCTAGCTCGTTTACTTTGCTCACACTCCTGGACCACCTTCCAAGAGATGGTGCCCCATACAGTGGGCTCCCTCTTCTCAATTGACTCTAGCTTGTGTCGACTTTACAAAATGGGTTTACAAAAGGTTTACAACTAACTTTTGTAGAAGACTCCATTTCCTGCCTCCCCTCACTAAAAGCCATTTGAGCTTGCTGCCTGTCCCCTCTCCCCAGGCCTCTGCCATTCTGTCTCATTCACTCTCCCCATCCCCCAGATGTCTAACCTCAAGAAGCACTCAGCCAATACTGGTGTGTGTGTATTGGGGGATGAAATTTCTTGATTATGAGCCCTACTGAGGCTCTCTGCTGGTGGCTATCCTGCTCAGGAACAGTCCCATAGCTGCCCTTTCCTCAGGTGCTGTCCCCTGAGAGGCTGTTTTAGATGTTCCAACCACGCCAGCCTGGCACTTGGCCTTCTTTGTTCCACCTGCCTCCCCAGCCAGCTCTGAGTGACCCTCCCCTGCTTGTCTCCCTCTCAGCATTTGGACTCACTGGCTCTGGCTGTTTTGGAGGATGTGGAGGCTGCAGGCTTTCCCTGTTCTTTTCTTCTTTGACCGTGATCATTCAAACCACCTCCCCATTCTGGTTTGTTTTTATTTGTTTTGTTTTGTTTTTCTGTTTTTACTATTCCACCAAGCCCTGCCTTTGCACCTTTTGATCACTGATATTTCATTCGTGATTCAATTAATGGTGAGCCCTTGCATTCGCTTTTTGTAGCATGTTTACTGATTACCAAACCCTTCAATATAGTGTTTTCTGTATATAGACTTAACGCCTGGCTTTAAATTCACCATATCTATTTATCCCATTATACATTAGTATTATTGACATGGTTATACACAAGATTACAATGGGGTGATATAATTTTGTCTAAAGTGGACAAATGTCCAATTGGAATAAATCAAGATTTTCTCATTGTTAGTGAGGAATCTCTGTTAGTATGAAGGAGGATGAAACAGTTAAAAACTTTTGTAAAGCACAGGAGGTGGATCATTGCCCATTTCAGGGAATTATCAGACATAATTGGAAAGTCTGAAAGTGAAAGACAACATATATTTGGATGATGCCCTTTACACTATCTTTTCAATATGCTTATTACCTTCCAGTATTCTAGAAGACTTTAAGCTATGAATGAATACCTCCTGTAGTTTGCAAGGCCCAAAGCCCACTGGGAGGGAAGTCTCCTTATAAGTGGGACACTGTAATTCTTTGGGGTGCTACTTTCTTGTGTTGACAGTATTTTGAGAAGGATTCTCTTCTGTACAGGTTAGGGAAGGGAAAAGGCCACCAGGGATTCCCTTGGCCTTCTTTCCATCTCATGGGTTAGCAGGTGTACAAAGCCAAGATATAGCAGGATGGACTGGTTCCTGGGGGGTCACTGTATATTTCAATGGAGACGATACTCTTCTGCAGCAGGTAGGCCTCCTGTGAGAGGCACCCTCCTACAGTAGGGAGTAAAGTAGGAGAAAACTCCATGGAAATCTCTTCCCCCATGGGCTCCGCCTATTCCTCTGTCTTTCAGAATGGAACCAGCCATCTATTCCCAGGGACCATTTTTGAGAGACATTCTTCATGATTGAGACAATTTGGGGATCAGGCAGATCTCTTTGTGTGTAAATGCACTTGTCACTAAGCCTATGACTTACTTATCTTGAACCCCAGAAGCCATATGAAGAAAGGAGAGAACTAATTCCCACATGCTGTTCTTTGACTTCTGCAGGCATGCCCTCCCATGTACACATAAACATACAGGCTCATGGGCAGAGTTAAGTGTGCTTGCAAACACACATACACAGACGCACACAAATAATAAATGTAACACAGAGATTTCGAGTTCCAGTTTCAGAAGAAAAACATTTCATCTTCTATATGACTGGTTAAATGGTCTGACGTGTTTAGTCCTTCATAACTTTAAAAGGGGCTGGAGGGAAGTTTCAGAGGTTAACAGGTCTTACTGTTCTTTCAGAGAACCATAGTTCTGTTTCTAGCACCCACTTCCAGCAGCTCATAATTGCCTATAAATTCAGTTCCAGGAGATCTGACACCATCTTCTATCCTCCATGGTCATGAACACAAATGAAATACCAATCAAAAAAGAATAATAGAAAACCAAAGTTATTTGAGGAGTGCATGATTAAATGGTGTCTAATCTTAAAAATTTCTTTCCTGCTAACAGAACAATTAACACGTTTTGATTATGTTTATAACAATAAAGTACTTAATATACAATGTACATGTTTTCCATGCTTCAAAAACATTTACTGGATTTTCATTAAAATACAAGAAGCTGTTTCATTCTGTGTTTGGGGGTTTTGTTTTATTTTAAGAAAAAATATCAGTAAGTAGCTAAAGCTGACTTAGAACTCATTATATAGTCTGTCTAATCTCAAATTTGTAGAAATGTTACAGTCTCAATCTCTCAAGTCAAACTACAAGAAGAGCCTAGCTGTCAGAAGAGGCCACCAGAGGAGGCCCCTGGCAAGGGAACTCGAAGGCAGGGAAGAAGGTAGAGACCTGGTGTAAGGGAAACACTGGGAGAGGGGAAAGAGAAATGTAAAACATTTAGATCCTGGAAGGGCCCAAGCAACCAGGTGGAGGGGCTTGGGGGGCAGTGTAGGGGGAAAAGAGGGAGAGGGAGAGAAAGAGAGACTTAGAGAGACACAGAGAGAGACTTAGAGAGACAGGGTGGGGAGAGGGAGTGCTTCAAGTCACCGAGTGGGCCAGGGTATCATGCCCTGTGTGATGCATCATTAGGTATCTCTGCCCCTGCACTCATATCTGATTATAGATTACAGGATATCTGGAGAATCATACCTTGGCCATTGAGTAAAGTTGCCTAACATCAGCATTGCTTCCACCTTCCCAAAGGTCGTGGCAGAGAGCACAGTAAAGGCTAAGTGAGCTTTAATTTAATAGAGTCCACATAGAAAGATACACCTTGGAGTGTCAAAAACGGCTGCACGGGAGAGAAGGAGGAAGCAGGTTCCCCCAAGGCTCTGCCCATAGGGCATTGATTAAAGTGGGGCATGAACCCTTCATTCTGCCTAGGATGGCCTGAGCCTCAAGAGCAAAAACTGCTGCGCTTCCTTGGGCCTACCAAAGGAGAAAATGATTAACCTCACTCTGGTATTGTCAGGTCAGCTATGCAGTCGGCTAAAGGCTGTCCTGTGCGGTGCAGAAAGCTGGGATGCAGGTTTGAGATAGGAGAGAGCTCACCCCATTTACTACCACGAACTCACCTTTCAGCTTGTGTTAACTTTGGGTCGGGGAGGCACAGCTGGTAGTATTTACTCTCACCTGTTTGGTCTCCATCATTGTGTCACCTGGGCCCCTACCACTGGTTCACCTTTAACTTAACAGTGATAAGCCTGACACCGTTCTTGTGGTTTATTTTCGCCTGTGACAAGCAGTGACAAGCACTTTGAGGAAGGACTGCTGAAAGGACGGCGTTTGAAAGTTTGCACTGTCTCTCCGAGGACTCTGCTGCCTTCCCCAATTCCCTAAGGCAGTGCTTCTCACCCTTCCTAGTTCTGGGGCCCTTTGAGTACAGTTTGTCATGTTGTGGTGACCCCTAACCGTGACATTATTTTTGTCGCTACTTCATAGCTGTAATTTTGCTACTGTTCTGGATTGTAATGTAAACATCTGTGTTTTCCGATGCTCTTAGGTGACCCCTGTGAAAGGGTCATTTTGCCCCCGGGGGTCGTGGAGCACAGGTTGAGAACCACTGCCCTAAGTAAGTCCTTGCCTACCCCAGCCATCAAGCACAAGGGTGCAACTTCACCTGGAAGAGAGCCTCACCCCAGTGGTCATCCAGCTCAGGTGGTTAGCGTGGGTCTATAGCTGTATGAGTTATTTCTCTCACTGCTGTGCTCAAACACTCAGCAAGAAGCAGTTTAAAGCAAAAGAGGTTTATTGTCTTTGCCATGTGAGGGGATACAGTCTATTGTAGCAGGGAAGGCCTTCAGGCACTGGTGTGACATGGCCGGTCGCTCTGCATGCATGACTGGGAAGCAGACAGAAGATGAGAAGTTGGCCTGGGCTATGGAAGCACAGGGCTCGGCCCTGCTGTCTTGCTTCTTCCAGCCACGTTCCACCTACGAAAGGATCCAAAACCTTCCCAAAGAGCGCCACCAGCTGAGGAATGAGCATTCAGACACGTGAGCCTATATGTTCTAAACACTACATTCTGCCCCTGCCCACTATAGGCTCATGGCCACTACATGAAGCAAACAACACCCATTCCAAAGTCAAAGGAACCCACGGTCTTTAACAGTTCCAACAGTGTTCAAGAGTACAAGTCTCTCCTGAGCGCAAGGCCTTCTCTTAACTGTGAGCCCCTGTAAAATCAAAAGCAGGTTATATATGATGGCTATATAATATAAATTCTCATCAGTATGTATGTATATATATATGTGTGTGTGTGTGAGTGTGTGTACAGGTATCTATATTCTTCCAACACACAATGGCACAGAGCAAATATGTGGACACAGCAAAGAAAGGTCAGAGCAAACCAAGACTGAAATCCAGGAGTGGAAAGGCTGAAGCTTTTTGTCCATCATCTGGGGCTCCTTTGGGAACCCGACTGCTTCCAAAGGTTTGGCGTAGAGCCATCCCTCCAGCTGGGGTCCATGGAGTCCCTCTCTTGCGAGGACTCCACTCTGCAGCCACACCTTGTCTGGGGGTGGGCCCATGCTCTTGGCATCCCCCACATCCTGGGGTCTCTGCTGCAAATGAGGCCTTGCCTCCACAGCCTTGCAGCAGAGACCCAGGGACCTCCTTGTCCGGAGTATGATCCTGTCCCACTGCCTAGTTTCAGTGGCTTCATCGGCTCTTACCCAAAGCTATCATTGCCCAATTTTTTTTTAATTTTATTTAATATTTTTTTTCTGCAGAAAAGCCATTTATTCTATTTTCTTTTTCTTTCTTTTTTTTATTTAAAAAATTTCCATCTCCTCCCCTCTTCCTCCCCCTTCCCTCCCCTCCCCTCCCCCCATACCCTCCCTCCCTCCCTTTTCAGGCCAAGGAGCCATCGGGGTTCCATTTTTGTAAGCATTTTACTGTGCTTGCAAACGGGGCGGCAGGTAGAGGGTGTTGCCACACCAGCTTGAGATGTCGTATGTTCCCCCGAGACCAAAGAAAGCAGTAGTGTTCTCTGTCTACCTTGGTGGTTCAGTTCAGTCAGAGCAAATGGCCCTCCGAGGTGTTCTCTTTGAACAGCAGACACCTTCAGCGGTGTTCTAACCCATGCCCCTCCTTCCCCACACAGTCTCACTTTTCTAAGTCTCAGCCTTCAGTGGGCACGGAGTCCCATCCTGGTCCCTTTCCTACTGTGCCAGTATAGACCAGGAGGCGTCTCTGTGTTGGGGCTAATTCCATTCCCAGGGAGAGCTGTGCTTGGTCTGTAACTTTGACCTCTTTTCTCTCCTTGACAGTCTGCGGTTTTCACACCTTTCTGCTCCATTCCTTGCTCTCTCTACAGGCTTGTGTGAGAGCACTGATATTAACCTCGACACAGCCTGAGTGCTATCCTCTCCCTAAGGTTCTCCCAACAAATGAAGTAGCCCACTGCTTTTGAGTTCTGCATCCCTCAAGTTCCCAGGACACAAGCAAAATGCAGCTAGGCTCTTGGCCAGAATTTCACACAAATGGCCTCCAGCCCGGTTCCCAAAGGAGTCTTAGTACCCTCACAAGTGGGCCTCCTTGACTGCCTGGAGTTCTCCCAGCGTCCTGGTCTTCCAAACTCCCACCAGAAGGGCCTGTGAAGCTCTCCCTTCAGCATTCTAGGCCCTTCCCAGGGCAAAGTTCCAAACTCTCCCAAGTTCCTGCCCCCAGACCATCTAGAAGCCCTGCATACCACATGGCCGGGTTCTTCACAGCAATGGCCCGGCCCATCCCACATCTCATTCTGCCTTGTTGCTTTTCTCGTTGCCGAAGAACAAACAACCCCCTCCTCCCAGTATAAAGGAGGAAGTGGGGAGGGCACATCCCACCTTGGTGGAGGAGAAGGAAAGGTGTCAGCAACAGGAGCAGGAACAAAGAGCAGGAGGCTGGCTGTTGGCACCTCACTGGTAGTCAGGAAGCAGCAGAGCAAGCACAGGAAGTGGGGCTGGGCTCCAAAGCCTCATCACACTTCCAGGTGACTCTCCTCCTCCAGGAAGGTTCCACCTCCTAAAGTCTCCACAGCCTTTCAATAGAATGCCACCAACTGGTGTCCACGAGTTCAAACACATTGAGTCTCTGGAGGTCACTTCACCCCCAAAGCACAACAGTAGCCTGGGTGGGGACAGGCAGGTCTCAAGGGTGGGAAAGTGCCAGAAGGACAGTCCAGATCACCTGCTGTGGCCAAGTGTCTGGAGCTCCAGGGGGCAGCACCCTGCCCTTCCTAGGCATAACAGGGCTGCATGAGCCCCCTCCCCGTCTGCCAGCAAGGTGACCACAGTCAGTCCTTTTAACATCAAGGAAGCCACTGACCTCTCTCTTTCTCTCTCTCTCTCTCTCTCTCTCTCTCTCTCTCTCTCTCTCTCTCTCTCTCTCTCTCTCTCTCTCTCTCTCTCTCTCTCTCTCTCTCTCTCTCTCCCTCAGACAGCAGCCTGTCTCTGTTCTGTTCAGGTCACTGCAGCCGCTGTTAAATTGTCCTTTTCTCTAGTGGAGGAAGCTGTCTGCAGAGGGTCCAGCAGGGTCCTCTAGATGGTGATCCTGGAGAAGGAGACTCGCAGGTTGTGGTTCTGGCCTAGGGTGTGACCATGCAGCTCGACCAGAGCCTGGATGGCCTCCTCTACTGAGCCCATCCGGATCAGCGCCATCTTGCGGTCCTTTGGGAAGAACTTGAAGGCCTTGACAGAACCCCCACTGCTGGAGAAGAGTTTCTTGAGGTCTTCCTCCAAGACCGAGCTGGGTAGGTTGGAGAGGTGCAGCGTGGCAGAGGGTGGGAAGATGTTCTGGAAGTTCTTGGATCCGGGCTTCTTAAAGCGGTGCAGCGGGGAGTTGGCATAGTCCTTGGTGAGGCTCTGGTACTCCTTGCCCTCCTGGGGCAGCCTCACGCTCTGGTGCTTCGACGGCAAGACGCAGAGAGACTTGCCGTACAGTTTGTGCCCATTCAGGTGCCTCATGGCCAGCTCAGCCTGGCTGCCGTCAGCCATCTGCACTAGCGCGTTCTCCTTATTATTGTACAGGATCTTCACCCGGAGCACATTACCATAGGCACCAAACAGAATAAAGAGGCTTTGGGGTGTGACTTTCTCAGGGTTGAGGTTGGCAACCAGGAGGACAGCGTTTGCCACACCTGGGGAGCCTGAGGTGACGACTGGGCTCTCTGCTCCAGCTGCCGCTGCTGCCACAGCCGCTCCTGGTATGGCCAGGGGTGCCAGGGCCTTACCCACTTCTGGGATGGCAAAGCCTGCAGTTTGGGGAATCTTAAAGGTCTGAGGTGACCCGGTGCTTGCATATGGAGAAGCTGGGAGCACGACAGGTGCATCGAACTCTGTGGCCCTGTTCTGGGCTGGCACGGGTGGGCTGGCACCCGAGGGCAGGTCTGGGCGCGTGTAGTCACGGCTCCTGTCGTTGTTGTACTTGACTGTGAGGTCAGTGAACCTAGAGAAGGCAATGCGCAGTGTGCAGCAGGCGTCATAGATGTTCTGTCCATCCAAGAACAGCTTGGCACGCTGGGCACTCAGTGTGTTAGCATACTGTAACAGCACCTGGAACCGGCTGTCCTTACTGTAGATGATGATTTTCAGAACTGTGCCAAACCTGGAGAAGAGCTGGTGTAGCACTTCCAAGGTCACCCGATAGAAGTAGTTCTCCACGAGTATCCTGAGCACAGGACTGTGCGTGCCCACCACTGTCCCTGTGTCCACAGCAGCGGCAAGGGCGGCCGAGGCCAAATCTCCTGCCTGGTCTGAGTTCTCAACTGGCAGGCCTGGCTGGGCACCCATTTGGCTGGAGGCACCTGCGCAGCCTGGTTGGGCATCCACCTGAGTGTGGTCGCAGTCCTGGCTGGGAGCAACCACCAGGCTAGAAGCAAAGGCCTGGCCGGTGGCACCTGCCCTGCTGGAGGCCCAGGCCCATTTGGAGGCACTCCCCTGCCTGGGGGCAACCTCCAGGCTAGAAGCAAAGGCCTGGCCGGTGCCACCTGCCCTGCTGGAGGCCCAGGCCCATTTGGAGGCACTCCCCTGCCTGGGTTCACCCTCCTGCCTGGAGGCACCTGCCTGCCAGAGAGCACTGGCCTGGTCGTGGGATCTGCTCACCTTGAGCTCTTTGTAGCTGGAGAACTGCATGTGGACAGGCTGCCCGCGCAGCACAGGCGCCACCCAGGTGTAGTAGTTGACCATGGTGTTGGCGGCCTCCTCCGTGCTCATCTCCATGAAAGCCTGGTTCTTGCTCTTCAGAAACAGTAGATTGGACACCTTCCCGAATGGCAACGCCAGACAGAGCACTTCTCTTTCGGTGACATCGCTTGGCAGCCTGTGGATGTGGATCACTCTCGATGGGTCCTCAAAACTCCTGCTATCCCGTTTGAGCCTCTTGCTGTCATTTCCTCGGGGTGCAGAGGGTGAGTTCCTGCTCATGACAGCAGACTGGTTCTGGACAAAGGCAGAGAGAAGAGCTCCTGCCACCACAGCCCTCAACCAACTGTTGCGTGTAAGGAACAAGAGCAGAATGGCAGGAGATGCAGTGGAGGGGAGTGAATAGCCCAGCCCTCCTTGTTTGATACAGTGTTGTCCCTGCAGTTGAACACTGAGACACTCCTCTCACTATTCCAGAGCAGCAGCATTCTCTGCCTCTCTCTCTCTCTCTCTCTCTCTCTCTCTCTCTCTCTCTCTCTCTCTCTCCTCTTTTTCTCTCCCTCTTCTCCCTGTTTGTGTTTCTATTTGTTTGCATTCTGTCTCTCTGTCTCTTGTCTCTGAAACTCTCTGTCTCTCTCTTCCTTGTCTGTTTCTGTCTGTCTCTCTCTCCCTCTCCCTCCGTGTGTGTGTGTATGTGTGTGTGTGTGTGTGTGTGTGTTCCCCATATATCCTGCCTGGAATGAAGGCAGAAACAATACAGTCTCAGATCTTGAGGACTACCCACTTAGACCTGGAGCTATACTTTCTTTCCTTGAAAATCTCTATGGTGCAGGATTAACATTCATGAAGTTCTGGCATCCCTAGTTCAAGTCCTGAGGAGTGTAGTCAGTACCTGGAAACTCTTTGATCATGTTTCTTCAATGTACATCATATGTTTAAACACCACTTACTATTTGAAGTTTCCCCTTGGGTTTGAGATTATTATTTGTTAGACGACATCATGACTTAGCTGTAGTTTGCAGTGTTTCAGCCAAAGAGAAAGAGATAACGATGCTAAATTACAATGTGTTCCCATTGGCAATCTTCTCAACGAGGCTATTGTGCAAAGGGCAGAGTGGAGGAGATGCCAGTACATTCCGAGAGGACTTCATGTTTTAGCTCAAGGACTTTAGTAAGGAGAGACAGGATTTGGGAAAGGAGTCACAGAAATCAAGGGAGTGCTTGGAGTTATGTAACTGGATAGTTTCTAAACTGTGCATTTAAGAAATAATGTCAGAAAGTCCTCTACGAATTCTGGAGTATCTGAAAATGGGGAAGAATTCCATTTTGCCTCTCAACACAATTCTTGGTCCTTCAAATAAATCACTTGAACAAAATGGGCCCTTTCCATCCCCCATCATGTGAATGAGGGCTCAGTTCTCGATGATAACTACAGTTCCATCACATCAGAGTTGCTGAGATGTGGAGGTATCTATTCACTGCTGATACCCTCTGCCTGAAAAACACACACTGCAAATAGAAACCACGTAAAACATACATTCTCAAACTTAGGAGTGCTTCCTTGTGAAAATCAAGGTAGAGTAGAGTCCCGTGTCCTCAAATTTTAAAAAGCAGGCATGCATGATGACCTAACTACTAACTTGGTGACACTCAGAGTGAATGACCAGATAGAGAGCAGTACATTTTTGAACTGGTCCAGTCATTGTCATTATAATGGGCATCGTGATGAGCGCATGAATGGCACTGCTCTGTAGACTTAACAAGCATTTGTTCCTTTTGTACACCACAGATGATTTTTGCTTCCTTGTCTGTGCACTGTTCTTCTTATGCCTTAGTTCACTAAAGTAAATGTTAGGACAAATGCAAGAATTGTATTCAAATCAAGGAAACTCTATGTACCTTAGGTAACTTACTGCCAGTTTAAAATCTCAAATTCTGTAAAGCTATTTCCATTCTCTTTTCTTTCCCTGTGGGAAATGAGCTGCACTGACATGAACTATTGGTATTTTCTTTCTGTCAGATTTATTTTTGCTTTGCTAGAAAATAGCTCCTTTCTTTTTTCTTTTTATTGTTTTTGTTGAGTTATACCTTTTTGTCTGTTCCACTCTGTTCCTCCCTTCTCCTATTCTACCCTTCCCCATGACCTCTGTCCTCCCAATTTACTCAGGAGATCTTTTCCTTTCCTCCTTTGTATGTAGTTCTAAGTATGTCTTCCTTAAGGTCCTCTTTTTCGTCTAGGTTCTCTGGGGTTGTGGAATGTAGGCTGATTTTTCTATGCTTTATGTCTAACAGCCATTCATGACTGAGTACACATTATATATGTATTTATGGGCCTGGATTCCGTCACAGAATGTGTTTTTTTCTAGATCCATCCATTTGACCACAAATTTCAAGATGTCATTTTTTTCTACTATATAGTACTCCATTGCATAAATATACCACAACTTTTTTTATCCATTCGTTTGTAGAGGGCATTTAGGTTGTTTCCACGTTCTGGCTATTACAAACAATGCTGCTATGAACATAGTTGAGCACATGTCCTTGTGGCACAATTGAGCATCCTTTGGATATATACCCAAAAGTGGTATTACTAGGTCTTGAGGAAGGTTTTTTCCTAATTTTCTGAGAAATCGCCACACTGACATCCAAAACAGCTGTACCAGTTTGCACTCCCTTCCACAATGGAGTAATGTTCTCTTTATCCCACATCCTCTGCAGCATAAGTTGTCATCAGTGCTTTTGATCTTTGCTGTCATGACAGGTGTAAGATTTGATTTGTATTTCTCTGATGGCTAAGGATGTTGAACATTTCCTTAAGTGTCTTTCAGCCATTTGAGATTTGTTTGTTGAGATTTCTCTGTTTAGGTCTGTACCCAATTTTTTATTGGATTTTTTGTTCCTTTGATGACCACTTTCTTAAGTTCTTTGTATATTTTGGTTATCAGTCATCTGTCCGATATGGGGGTGCTGAAGATCTTTTCCCATTCCACCGGCTACTGTTTTGTCTTGTTGACCATTTCCTTTGCTTTACAGAAGCTTCTCAGTTTTAGGAGGTCCCATTTATTAATTGTTTCTCTCAGTGTCTGTGATACTGGGTTTATATTTAGGAAGTGATCTCCTGTGCTAATATGTTCAAGGATTCTTCCCACTTTCTGTTCTATGAAGTTCATTGTGGTTGGTTTTATGTTGAGGTCTTTGATCCATTTGGACTTGAGTTTTGTGCATGGTGATAGATATGGATCTTTTTTCATTCTTGTACATGTTGATATCCAGTTCTGCCAGCAGTATTTGTCAAATATGCTTTATTTTTTCAATTTTATATTTTTTAGCTTCCTTGTCAAAAATCAGGAGTTCGTAGGTGTGTGAATTGATATCCGGGTCTTCAATTCAGTTCCATTGCTCCTCCTGTCTGTTTCTATGCCAATACCAGGCTGTTTTCATTACAGTAACTCTGTAGTAGAGTTTGAAGTCAGGATGGTGATGCCTCCAGAATTTCCTTGATTGTATAGGATTGTTTGGACGATCCTGTGGTTTTTGTTGTTCTGTATGAAGTTGAGTACTGTTCTTTCAAGGTCTTTGAAGAATTTTTCTGGTATTGAAGGGCATTGCATTGAATCTGTAGACTGCTTTTGGTAAGGTTGCCATTTTTACTAGGTTAATTTACATACCCAAGAGCATGGGAGATCTTTCTATTTTCTGGTGTCTTCTTCAATTTCTTTCTTCAAAGATTTAAAGTTCCTGTCATACAGGTCTTTCATTTTTTTGGTTAGAGTTACCCCAAAATATTTTGTGTTATTTGTGGCAATTATGAAGGGTGCTGTTTCTCTGATTTCTTTCTCATAAATATATCTTCTGTATAAAGGAGATATATATATATATATATATATATCTTCTGTATAAAGGAGGGCTACTGATTATTTTGAGTTCATCTTGTATCCTGCTACATCACTGAAGGTGTTTATGAGTTGTAGGAGTTCTATGGTAGAGTTTTTGGAGTCACTTATGTAAACTATCATATCATGAGCAAACAGTGAGAGTTTGACTTCTTCTTTTCTGATTTGTATCCCCTTGATGTCCTTTTGATGTCTTAAGGATCTAGCTAGGACTTCAAGAACTATACTAAATAGATATGGAGAGAGTGGACAATCTTGGCTTGTTCCTGACTTCAGTGGGATCACTTTGAGTTTCTCTACATTTTGTTTGATGTTGGCTGTTGCCTTGCTGTATATTGTCTTTATTATGTCTTGGTAAAAATGCTACTTTTTTATATGAAGAATTCTTTCATCAGTCCATATTCAGTTTCTAAATGCAGCATATTATATTAGCTCCAAACCATTTGGTCATAAGCACTTCAGGGATGGTAGATACCGCCACTAACAGATTTCAACAAATTGAAATCTGTCAATGTTATCTATGAAATCTCAAAGTTAAAGACTCAGATTAGAAATCAATGTGTCAGATGTTACTGAATCTTAGATCCCCCTCTGCTCCATTTCCATACTCCTTCCCAGGTCTCTGAGATCAGTACTTTCACTTTTTTCCCTTTCTGTACTGAGCATGATCTGTGGAAGTCTTGGGGTGGGCTGACTGAGCTACCGTGCAAACATGGCTGGCCACAAATGAGAACTCTCATTCAGCTTGAATATGCTCATAGACAAGAAAGCACTAGTACTATCTTTACAATAAGAAAATGTTGAAGAAACTGAGTCATACTTTTTAGACACAGCAGTGAGTGAAAGTTGGAGGCATGTTGGAAGCCTGGACTCTTTGCACAGCCAAGATACCCAGGATGCCACAGTTGAGGTTTCCATCCTGGAGCAGAGGCCTGTGTACATCTCCCTGAGAAGGACGACTGAGGAGGTAAACAGGATGAATGAATGAATGTGGAGGCCTACAAAACACCCAGTAGCTTGCAGCCTTGTGGGCCATGCTTAGGAGGTGCTTGCGGGACAGTCCACCAAGAGGTCTTGGTTTTCCTGGCCAGTATAAAGGAATACCTGTTGTCAAACGCTCTCTGAACTGTCTCCTAAATGAAGATATACCTTCCAGGGAAAACATTTTGTCATAACCTATCCTAGGTGGAGAACCAGTATTCTGGCCATTTCAGTCACCTCTAGCTAACCAGCCTCATGCAAGGAATAAACAGTCACATCTCAAGAGAATCATGTGGCAACACTGTAGCCAGGGAAAGTACAGCATGAGCTGAAGGTAAATCACCAGAGAAACACTGTTTAAGATTGCAGCCCAAGGGTATAATCTCTCCTACAGAGAGTCAGTCCTGTTACCGGGACATGGCTCTGCCCCCAACCGCCATGGAGCCTATGGGATCTGCAATGAACTGTTTCCTCTGTCTCCCCTTTTCTGAGTCAAATGAGCTGCACTGACCTCACCCAGTGCTTGGGCTATTTTGGCTTTTCTCTCAGGACTCCATGCAGAGACAGAATGGACGGAACTGTTTCAAATGCTCATCGAGAGAGAAAATATAGCCCAACGTACCTACAAGTAGAAAACCAGGAAATTTGACACTGAGGAGCAAATGAAAGATTTCAAAATCAAAAACTGTCTCAGAAAACCTGCTCTGGAAAACACATAAGAAATAGGGAAAAAATCGTGCAAATCAGAAAGCTGGACTTCCAAAAACTCTGTCAAGGAACAGATCGAGATAAATGGTGCCATTTATGTTTTATATCCTTTTGTATTCTCAACAATGAGTGACTTAAGAATATCGAGTGTGGCTGTAGCCTGTGAATTAGTGAAATGGTTATCAGGAGCGTACAGAGTAGTTAGGAGCACTGTGCTATGAGGAAACATCACTACAAATTCGTGATGCACTGTTATTTGATGGAGGACTTAAGTAGGTAAATATATATTAGAAAGTGTCTTAGTATTCTATTGCTGTGAGGACGGAAACAATGTCTTAGAGAAAATATTTAATTTGGGCTTCCTTACAGTTTCAGAGGGCTAGTCCAGCATCATCATGGTTGGGGTTGGTGGCATGAAGCCAGGCGTGCTGTTGAAGAATGAGGAGACATCATAATCAAGATAATTTCTAAGAGAAAATAATTAATTTGGGGCTTTTACAATTTTGGTGGGTTACTCTAATATCATGGTTGGGAACATGGTGGTAGACAGACAGACATGGTGCTGGAGGAGGAAACCTTACATATTAATCTCCAGGTCAAGGGGGGGGCAGAGACAGAGAGAAAGACACAGAGAGAAACAGATACACAGAGACATGGCCTGGTGCGGGCTTTATGAATCCCATAGCATACTTCAGTGATGCACTTCCTCCATAAAGGACACACATCCTTCAACAAAGCCACATATCCTACTTCTTATCAAACAGTTCCACTAACTGGAGACCAAACATTTAAACCCATGAGTTTATGGGATCATACTTATTCAAACTACCACAGAAAGGCTAGGGAAATCACAAAGAAAGCCATTTTAAAATAGCGCAACCAATATTCTTAAAGTGACGCTAATAGGAACACATTAAATGTTCAATTAAAATCAGAGAATCTTGGGCTAGAGAGATGACCAGTAGTTAAAAATCTCTGTTTTTGCAGGGGACATGGGTTTAATTCACAGCATTCACATGGTGGTTCACAACTGTGTATAATTTCAGTTCCAGAACATACAGGATACACAGGCATACATGAGTGTAAAGCACTCATACATAACATAAAATAAATAAATCTAAAACTAAAATAAAACTAGAAGTAAAAAATTGGTACAATCAGAAACAAAGAAAAAATGGAGTGAGAAGAAAACATTTGATTGTAACTGTGATTCACATATATCAGATTATGTTATGATTGTTAACACTCACTTAAAATGGATGTGGTGTAAGTACTCCCAATAAACCACTAGCGTTCAGCGTTTCATAAACTGGATTATGAAAACCAGTAATAATTGGTATGTAAGGCATTCATATTCAATACAATGACTGCTTTTCTTGTTGTTTACAAAAAGGATTAAGAAAGGCTCACTCCAAAGAAAGGTGCAGTAGGTGCATTAATTTCAAATAAAGTAGCTATCAGATCAAGAAATGGCCAGTGGGAAAGATAAGCATTACAAAATTACAAGAGGTCAGTCCTCCAAAAGGACATTATATTCCCAACCATGTGTGTCCCAATGACAGTGTTAAACCATGTGAAACAAATCTTGGAGAGTGGCATGGGAAAGTTCATAGTGGTAATGGGAGATCTCAACTCTCCTCTGCCAGTTATTGGTAAACCGAGGAAGCAGGCAATGAGAAATCAGGTATATAGTCTGAAGATCATTGGCAGCCATCTCAGTCTGCTTAATAGTTATATAATATCCCATATTATATAGGATTAAAATATCTCAAGGGAACAAGAAACAATTGCAAAGAGAGTTAATTCTTAGATATAAAACAAATTAACAAATAGAATAGAAGCAATGTAATACACATTTCAAATAAGTTTTAATATAGCATTAATATCAGGGGTATATAGATGGAATACAGATGGTTGTAAACACAAATATGCGTGCACGCGGGCGCGCGCGCGCGCGCACACACACACACACACACACACACACACACCACTACCACCACCACCACCTCCACTCAAATATCCATATATGTATGTGAAATCTGCCTTGAAAGCTATGAGGAATTTATAATTTAAATAACTTTAGAGATAAAGAAGTTTGTAAGAATCAAGAGAAAAGCTGAACTTATTATGCATTATGTGATCATGAACTAATTTTTTGCCTACAAGGGAGAATTTTAACCAACTGGCACCTTTGAATCTTTCACAGGAATTGAGAAACTAAAAGCATGGTAAATGAGGAGGAAGAATTTCTACAATAGACAGTGGTACGGATAATAAAGTAGCAGAGGCCAAACTTTCCATAAAGCAATGTAACAATTTCAGGGAAATGGACTTTAATACATCTTAAGCTTCTTATAAATATTGAGGATAACTTTCAAAAAAATCTGTAGTGCCATGTCCATTCCACATACACATTCTTTTGTTCCTTCCACTAATGCAGACTAGGCAGCACTACACCCAGGGAGGAATAATCACAAGTAATTCACAGTGATTGGTTGTTAATACCACTTTACAATAAAAGTAAATAGAGATGTATTGTGAACTGGCTGGTTCAAGGATCTAAAATATATGCAAGAGACTAGAAGCCAAGGAAAGTAGAAATGTGAAAGATAAATGGAAAAGCACAGGATTTCACAAAATACAAACCCAAATCATAGGAGCATATCAAAATGCACTGAGACCTGACTGAAAGGGCTACCACTGCCAGCTGTGGCGGTGTATGCCCGTAATCCCAGCATCTGGGAGGCTGAGGCAAGAAGATCATGCTGTTTAGTCTACTCTCAAACTAAAATCACATAACATAAAATGAATGAAACAAATCATTAAAAAGGAAAGGGCTACCATTGTCAGGCATAGCAGTCTACTCTCGTAATCCCAGCACCCGTGAGACTGAGGCAAGGCCATAATGCTTAGGCCAGTCTCAAAATAAAATAATATAACATAAAAGAAATGAGAGTATTAAAAAAAGAAAGGGCAATTACTGGCCATAGTTTTAACATTTGAGCAAAAGGAGAGGGATGAATGGTAAAAGATCAGATAATAAACTAAACCATAAGTTTCATCATAATATGAACATATAAAGAAATAGTTTAATAAACAAATCAGTAGAAGAACAAAGATAAGTCTTCCCTAATGAAGACTTTCAAAGAACCTATGCAGAGGCGAAGCTGGGATTCAGATGCAAAGCTGGGATTCAACAAAGAGCAGATAAAAAGCCAGACTACTAGATTTCACATTCATTGGTGACTGGAAGGGGGGTAGTTTGGTACACACTTTGACTGCACTAACCCTGACCCTTTCCCCTTTCTTGTGGACCGAATTTGCTAAGCATTTCACTCTAATGTTCTCTTACATTCACAGAAGCTCTTCCTTAGGGTCTTACCCTGACATCACAGTTCACCCAGCACAGACTCTGCTCTCCTTTTAAACATCGGAAATTCTCCGACGTAAGTTCTGCTGCTGTTATGTACCCTGAGCTGTTGTTACACTTGTCTCAGGGATAACTTCCAGAAAAGCAGCTCTGACAATACAGACATCCACATAGATCTGTAGCTCAGTTCATCACTTGATGATCTTTTGGGGACTAGATTACAAAAGGGCATGAGTTAACCTCTTGGTGGTGGTTTATATGCATATTACTCATTTTGATTATTTTTCACACTTTCAAATTTAAGAACATATGAAACTCAAAGAAAAGAACACTAATGCGAGAATCCACTATGTGTACAAATATTTATTTATCTGTTTTTATTTATATATTTATTTGGTTTTGGTTTTCAAGACAGGGTTTCTCTGTGTATCCTTGCCTGTTCTAGAACTAGCTCTGTAGACCAGAGAAGCCTTGGGCTTGGAGATCCACCTGCTTCTGCCTCCTGAGGGCTGAGATTAAAGGTGCATGGCACCACATCCAGCTACCCATATTTACATAGTCATTAAGAATCTAAATGCAAAGGACCAGTTTGTCAATAATATACTGTGCTGAGCTATGAACTATGAATATTGCATAGATATGTATTTAAAACTGAATGCATTTATTCATTATAACTTAAGAACTGGTAAAAAAAATTAAATAAAATATATTTAAAAACTTCTGAAACTGAAAAATTAAATGTATGCTTTATTGTCTGTCATTCACCTCTCAAAGAAACTTCAAAATTATGCTTTATTAGGACCTTGGGAGCTCAGTCCAGTGCTCCTATGTGGGGCTCTGTCATTTTCTCCATCCAATGCCAGGTGAAGGTTCTATGGTGATATGCAAGATATTCATGAGTATGGCAATAGGATCTGGACATTTCTGGCACCCTCACTTCAGCTGCCCAAGGAACTAGCTGGGGGCGTCTTCCTGGACACCTGGGAACCCCTCTAGAGTCAAGTCTCTGCCAACCCTAGAATGGCTCCCTTAACTGAGATATATAATTCCTTGTTCCCATATCCACCCTTCCTATATCCCAACCATCCTATTCCCCCAAGCTCTTCCCATCCTCCATTTTACACTTTTCTGGGGAGCAAAAGGAGGGAGATAATGAGCAAGGAAGTCAGGACCGTGAGGAGTGCATTTATCCATTGAGACGGTGGGACAGATTTAACGGGAGACCACCAAGTCCAGTTGGAATGGGACTGATGGAACAGGGGACCAAGCCGGACTCTCTGAGTGTGGCTGGCAGTGGAGGAGGACTGAGAAGCCAAGGACAACGGCGATGAGCATGAACTCTACAGCATGGACGGGCTCACTGTGAGCCTTGTCAGTTTGGTTGCTCACCTTCCTGGACTTAGGGGGAGCTGGGAGGACCTTGGACTTAACATAGTGAAGGGAACCCTAATGGCTCTTTGTCTTGGAGAGGGAGGGAGTGGGGGTATGGGTGGAAGGGAGGGGAGCGAAGGGGGAGGAGGAGGGGAGGAGATGGAAATTTTTAATAAAAAATGAGAAAAAATTATGCTTTATTAAGTAAATATCCAAAAACTTTAGCTGAACCTTATCCAACATTAGAGGACACCAGTAGATTTCATCAGATATATTTAGTTTTCTATGCTACCAACTAAACAATCTCTTTATGTCAGTATCTTTTCTTACACACATTGTCAGGTACTATACAAAGGAAGACAGAGGAAAGGAGTATAGTAGATGCAAACTATGCCTCAGTGCTCACCGCCTACTGGGAGTGGATAAAATGGCCCAAGAAACTGCAGAAAAAGGTTACATGTGTTCTCATTTTAGGTGAAATTAAGGATCTCTCTAAAACTGGATAGTCCAGGAGTTAGATGTGGGGTAAGCCATGAGAACTCTGGCTGTATCCTAACTGCTGTGTCTCCTGTGGTTAAACATCCTCGAAGCAATAAGTAGGTTCCTCTTGCTGGGTTAGAAACTAAGGCACCAGGCACTTGCCCAGAGGCTCCACATGCATACCAATGAAGGGCCTGCATCCTCAAAGGACCTTGGCTTCATGATAATATCATTTGCATTCAAATCCCTCCTTGTGGGCCTCACAAGAATACCATGCAAACAAATACCCGTAAAAGGATAGCCTGCTCCCCAAGACTTGGGAAGGGGCAAAAGATTACCTTACCTCTATGAATATGCCACCCACCACGTTAATATCCATTAAAGCCATTTAAAATGTACAATGCTAAGTCCAAAGGGCTCCTAGCTTTGTGTCTGCCTACCCCAATCTCTCTCTAGATTATATATGTTGCTTTTCTAAATAAACTTAAGCTGTATGTGCCTCTCAGCTGAGTTTTTCCTTCCAGAAAATAAGAACCAAGAAGAGGGTAGGGCATGGTGGCCCATGCCATTTTGGGAAGCAGAGGCAATTGGGTCTCTATATGAGTTTGAGAACAGCCAGAACTACACAGAGAGACTCCGTCTCAAAACACCAATAAAGAACCAAAAATAAACGTTGAACCAGTAACAGGGAGAGGATTTTAAATCTTCCTGGAGGCACTGACTGGCGTGCATCCAACGGACCAGTTATCTGGGTGGAGAAGAACAAGAGTTGTCTGAGAGATAGAAAAAAAGAGCCTACATGATTACGCAGAAACCAGAGAATGTGTGGGGGGTATGATTTTTTTCCTCAGGCCTTTAACTACAGATTATAAAGGATGTATTTATGAGGTTGACTCTTCCTATAGACTCTAATACTACCAAGGAAACTGAGGTTTCCATACAGGGTTCTTATTATCATTAATAACAGAATTTAGAAATGCATTTAAAAGGAAGCTCAAGGACAATTTTGTCAGAATTTAAGAGAAAAACCCAGTACAGTTGAGGTGCAAATCCTGGCAGCTGCCAAAAGGCAAAATGAAGAAAAGGTCATGCATGCCTCTTCAGTTAGACATGGAATAGAAATTGACAGCTTATTAAGGGAAAGAACATCCCTCCCAAGAATGGAATTAGGCCGGTCAGTTGAGGAAAGAACCCCCAAAACATCCAGTTATGTGGTGCATGGTCTTTTATAGTCCTCTTGTCCTCCTTGTTCGTACTTTGAGGATTTTTCCTTGGGTAGTACCAGGGAAGGAAACGCTTCCAGTCCTCTACTGAAAAATGACTTTTCACTTGCTACTCTCCTATCACAGTAATACTAATGAGCAATTATTTCATCTTAGTAATATTGGACGCCTGCATACCTAGAACAATATTGAACATACATGTACTCCATAATTGCTAACTGAATGAGGAAATGCCATACTAAAACTGTTCAATATACATTTGAACAATATGCACATCTCAGACTATTTTACAGAAATCCCTTTATTTAAAAAAAAACATTAACGGGCTGGCGAGATGGCTCAGTGGTTAAGAGTTTTGCCTGCTCTTCCAAAGGTCCTGAGTTCAATTCCCAGCAACCACATGGTGGCTCACAGCCATCTGTAATGAGATCTGGCACCCCCTTCTGGTGTGCCGGTTTACATGGAAGGAATGTTGTATACATAATAAATAAATCTTTAAAAAAATTAACAAATACCTCTGCAGAAATACATAAGCACATAGATAGCTAACACTCAGGGACGGATCTATGCTCAGTGGAGAATGGGTCCCGTGGTAGAACTTCCTTGTAGCATGCAAAAGGCCCAGGGTTCCATGCCTTGGTTCTATTCCCAAAACAACTTTAAAAAAAAATCCAGAAACAGCAAATGTTTTTATTCCCCCAAGATTACACATAGTGTGGACTCAATAAAATAACTTTCATTCTGATTAGGATTTTAGCAGTACACTAAGGATTAGGATTTTAGTGGCCAGATTGTTATTTTGCTGAGCTGGTCACCAGGCCAGTAGTTTCAAATTTTTAATGGCCCAGTTCAGAAATAGTGAGACAACTTCTTTCTCATACTCTGCAGAAAATATGAGTGAATAGATTACTAAGGAAGATTTCCTGTCATAATCCAAAGTCACTGCATATGAATGAGAAATCACAGGGGCTACAGAGCAGGAAGGAAGTTCTTGAGCTATAACAAATTTTTACTTTAGGTGGTGCTTATCAGTTTTAAAGAGTTTATATAGTTAAAATGTTTCAGGTAATCTTTATGATACACACAAATAAAATACAGAACACAAACAAAAGGAAATGAGGAGGTAATAAAAACATGTCATTATGAAAACACAACTAATCAGCAAGGCAGGTAGGAAAAGCAGAAATGGGAGAGAAAAATGATACAATGCACCCTAAATATCCTCACTAAAATGCATTACTAATTCTGCATATGTGTTGAAAATGTGCATGGGTGTGGGTGCATCAACTTGTACATGTACATGTGGATGCCAGAACGTCTTCATGGATGCTATGATGCCTTGGGTGTCTTCCTTTACCAGCTCCCCCCTTTATTTCTTTGAGATAGAATATTTAATTGAGTTTGCACCTTGTCATTTGGCCTTGATTGGCTGGCTAGAAAGGCCCTGGAATCCACCTGTGTCTGCCCCTGGTCTCCACCATGGTGGTTAGAGGTATGTGTGGTGCCACATCTAGCTTTTGCATAGGAGTTTGAGATCCAAACTCAGATCTTTATTCCTGGACATCAATCACTTTACCCCTGAGTCATCTTCCCAGGTCCTAGTAATTATTTATGTAAAAATTAACAAGCGTATCCAGCTCCATGTGTTGCCATATATAGGCCCATATGTTTGAACAATTGGTCTTCAGATGATAATGCCTTTTGGGGACTAGGGATAACCTTGCTGGATGAAGGACTTCACTGGGGGTAGGCTTTGAGATTTTACAACTGCTCCCCACTTAGAGTTTGCTCTGCCTGCTTTGAGCTTATGGTTGAAAACATGTGATTCCTCAACTTCCTATTCCAGCCTCTTCTTTTGATGCTGCCTCTGCCTAAACAAACTTTTCCTTAAATTGCTGTTGGCCATAATGTTTTATCACAGCAAACGAAAAGAAACTGCCTTAGGGTTTCTATTGCTGTGAAGAGACACCGTGACCATGGCAACTCTTATAAAGGAAACATTTCATTACAGTTTCAGAGGTTCAGTCTGTTATCACGGCAGGGAGAATGGCATCATACATACTGACACGGTGCTGGCTACATCTTAATCAGAATGTATCAGGAAGCTGACTAACATACTGGGTGGTATTCTGAGCATAGGAAACGTCAAAACCTGTCCCCATAGAGACACATCTCCTTCAACAAGGCCATACCCATTCCAACAAACCTTACTGCCTAATAGTGCCACTCCCTATGAGATTATGAGGGCCAATTGCATTCAAACGACCACAGTAACTAATACATTATGACAATTTCTTTTCATTTTTAATAAATTTCTTTATGACTTACTATTTGTAAATGTTTTATTTGTTTAATTTTTAAAGATTTTTAAACTAATTTATTTAGTCAGTAGGGATGAATCTTATAATTGAGTATCAGTTCCAGTTCTCCATCTTTGATGATATAAGTAAGCATTGTCTTCAGCAATAGGGCCATACCATTAGATTGTAGAGAACAACAAATAGCCTTGGCAATAACCTCTAATGTTTGTGAGGTTCTATGGGACCTCTATTGCCAACAACTCAATAATATATAACCCATTTCAGGCACTAGATATTTTACTTGGTGGCATAAGATGTCTACCTGGGGCATTGTCTCCTTTGTATAATGATTCCATTTAAATTTATTCATATAAGTGTATATTTTAATAAGCTTCTATAGTAGTAGATGTTGTAGAATATTATTTTAAGATTATTTGTTGATGCTGTGGAACATTTGTTTAATGATGTAAAGATGTGTTGCACTCTCTTATTTTGCATTTGTTTAACTCGGTGTTTGCCTGTCTAAAACAACTGATTGGTCTAATAAAGAGCTTAACATTCAATACCAAAGCAAGAGAAAGGATAGGTGGGGCTGGCAGACAGGCAGAATAAATAGGATGAGAAAGCTGGGGAGAGGAAGATCTAGGAGCCAGAGAAGGAGGAGGACTACAGAGGCCAGACACTCAGCTACACAGCACGACACAGGATAAGAAATAAAGAAGAAATATACAGAAATAGAGGAAGGTAAAAGCCCAGATACAAAATGTAGATGGGATAATTTAAGTTAAAAAAAAAGCTAGCTAGAAATAAGCCAAACTAAGAAAGAATAAGAAAGAACAAGACTCCGTGTGTATTTATTTGGGAGCTGGGTGGTGGGTCCCTGAAAGAGTGAAAAAGTAAAAACAACCAACAACAAGTAGGATTACATTTAGTTTTTCAAAAGGCCTATAGTTTCAGTTGTCCCTCCCATATCCCCTCCTTTATCCTGCTCTTCCATTCCCTCCCTATTTAATCCTCCTATCCTACTTTCCCCTGTGTCTCTCCATAACAATATATATTATGTCTTCTTCTTGGGAGTCTTCTACTACAACTTATCCCTTCCTATGTACCTAGCCTCTGTAATTATTCATATTGTAGCATATATATCGAAAGCTCAAAAGCTAAGGTCTACATATAAAAGAAAACATGCAATAGTTGATTTTTTTGGGTCTAGATCATGTCACTCAGGTGGTTTTTTTCTGGCTCTATCCATTCACTTACAAATTACATAATTTTATTTTTATAAAAACTGAATAATATCCCATGTGTAAATGCAGCACATTTTCATTATGCATTCATGAGTTGATGTACATATAGACTATTTGCAATTTTGGACTGTTATGAATAGAACAAAAATGAACACAGATGAACAAGTATTTCTGTAGTAAGATGCAGGGTCCTTTGGGTATATGCCCAAGTTGTATCTTGAGGTAGATTGATTTTCAGCTTTTTGAGGAACTTCCACACTGATTTCCATAGTATTTGTACCAGTTTTCACTCCCAGCATCAATAACTAAGTGTTCCCGTTCCCCTGCATCTTTGCCAACATGTGTTGTCATTTGTATGCTACCAGGTAAAAAAAAGTAATCACCAATACAACCAAACAACAAACTGATTAGCCAAGAACTAGTGACTTGATAGGTCATGTCCATAAGGGTAAAACTTACTAGGACAATTCTGAGAAAGACATAGAGTGATAAAATAACTTCTAATGACATATTGCTAGAACCATATCAGTGAATCACTTAACTCTCACCAAAGAAGATTCTTCTTGAGAGAGATGGAAATTAACACAAACATCCACAACTAGACTATGTGTAAAGTGTGAGAAACTGTAAAGGACCTGGTCCTAAATAGGATGCCTTCTTCATCTAACCCTTCCCCTCAAGGCTCAGGGGTCTATATAGAAGATGAGGAGATACCAAGATTGTAAAATCCAAAAGATGACCCCAAGAAAATGGAGTCTTCCAGACAAAACAGGACTGATACACATACAAACTCATAGAAACTGTGACAGCATACACAAAACCTGCATAGGTTCAAACCAGACAAAATCCTAGCACTGAGAGGGGGAGGTAGATACAAAATTCTTCCCACAAACAAGAAGGTATTTGAAATTACCTGCTGGGAAAGGGATAATCATTTTTCTTCAACAGACTGTCATTGGGCATATCAACCACATTTTAGGGCAGTTTCCATGGCCAGGAGTAGTTGGTCAAAACAGACTCCATCATTGGGGGGGGGGTTGTTTGTTTCTCTTTTTGTTTTATTGTTTGCTTGAGTTTTCAAGTTTTCATTTTTTATGTTCTGGAGAGGAATGGAGAAAAGGAGGGAAGGAGAGACAGAGAGAGAAGTTGTATGGGTAGGAAGGTGGGAAGGATCTTGAAGGAGTTGGGGAAGGGGAAAAATGATCAAACTCAGGTCTTCAGACTTAGACACAAGTGACTCTACTGTCTGAGGCATCTTACTGACCCCGTTCCCTTATTTTCTATATCTATATACCCAGGGTCACCTAAAAAATTAGGCAACTGGAAAAGGTTTAAGAAGTTCTGACATAAACTCACCCAAAACGAACTGAAGGGAGCATTTGTCTTTATTCTTCAGAGTCTAGGGAACCCACACATAGGTAAATATCAAATAGGAGTTTTGCTACAGACATCAGATCATTCGTCTCCATGAAACCAAATGCTATAGGCACAGACTAATCCATAAAATGAAGTATATGAAAATCTGTTCCATGATCTCAGTGTTTACTCTTAAATTACAAAAGGACTAACCAAGAATTCTCCCTAGGGGTCACTACAGTAACAGAGTCTTACTATTCCTCATGCTTCTACTGTAAGCCCCTCAAAACTTGTGTGTAAACAGAAGTATCTGTCCTTCCTGGTCCAACAGCTGTTCAGTCCCAAAGAAACACACGGAGGTTTATATTAATTATAAACTGGTTGGCCCATTATCTCAGACTTAGTATTAACTAGCTCTTACAACTTAAATTAACCCATAATTCTTATTTATGTTTAGCCACGTGGCTTGGTACCTTTTTCAGTAATGCATTTTCATCTTGCTTCTTCTAGTTTTGAATGACAACTGACTCTCTGCCTTTCCTCTTCCCAGAATTCTCTTAGTGTGGTTGCCCCACCTATACTTCCTGCCTGGCTACTGGCCAATCAGCATTTTATTAAACAAATATGAGTGACAAATCTTTACAGTGTACAAAAACATTATCCCACAGCACTTGTGGGTAGCCAGACCCTGCCCATGAGAACCTCCAACAGCCAGGCTCTGCCCGCAGAACATTCTAAGGGCTGTCGATGCTGGACCAAGCTCCTCCAGAAGCAAGCAGTCAAGTTCCGGACTGGAAAACCCACCAATCCCCACCCTAAAAAGCTCCACCCCCAAGAAGCCCTGTATGAACCTGGTCTTCTGCTCAGTTCTCTGCTGCTTCTCACCTGAGCAGAAGCATCCACCCTCTTGGATTTTTCCCTCCCAATAAATCTTTTGTGTGAGGTTTATTGTGTAGTTGGACTGTGCAGTATTCCTTGGCTCCCAGCTGCCAGGATACCTTTCCCTTTAGAGCTGTAACACTTGCACTGGGAAAAGCTCTCCCCACTTTCCCTGGATCACAGCTTTAACACTTTCAGTAGAGAAACCTTCCCTCACAGAGCTGTAGCACTTCTATTGAGGAAGCCTTTTCCCCCAAAGCTGTAACACTTACCTATATAAATTTTACTAACTACAAATGTAAGCAAACAAAATTTTTTTTGGATTTTTACTCTTCATGCAGTACAGCAAAACAAACATAGTGATCACTGAAAAAATCAAAACTCTCCTGTCCCATAATTATTCCTGGATTTGACAGGGCCTGTGGTGGTTTGAATGAGAATGGACCTCATAGGCTCATCTATTTGGATGCTTAGTCTTCATTTGATGAAATTGTTTAGGAAAGATTAGAAAGTGTGTCACTGGGATCAGGCTTTGAGAGTACAAAAGTCTATGCCATTCCACTTAGCTCTTTTTCTCTGCCTCATGCCTGTGGATCAAGATGTGAGCTCAGAGCCTGGATCCTTACAGCCCTAACAGGTGAGGCACCAACATCTAATAGGCCAATCAAATATGCAATTAATAGCGAAAAGAAGAAAAAAATATTTATTCAGTGCAGCCTGTGCTGTATAGTTTTATGTCAACTTGACACAAGGTAGTTATCTAAAAGGGGACAACCTCAATTGAAAAAATGCCTCCACATAAGATCTGGCTGTAAAGCATTTTCTTAATTAGTGATTGAAGAGGGAGGGCCCAGCCCATTGTAGGTGGTCCTGGGTTCTATAAGAAAGCAAGCTGAGCAAGTCATATGGAATCAAGCCAGTAAGCAGCCCCCCTCCATGGCCTTTGCACCTGCTCCTGCCTCCAGGTTTCTGCCCTGTTTGAGTTCCTGCCCTGACTTCCTTTAATGATGAACAGTGATGTGGGAGTATAAGCCAAATAAACTCTTCTCTCCCCAATTTGCTTTGGTCGTGGTGTTTTATTACATCAATTGTAGCCCTAACTAGGACACAGCCACACTGGAAAGAGGAACGAAGTATCTAATGATCCCCCAAATCTATCTTCAGAGTCCTGGTTGAAACAGAGGTTCAGGTTTGAAAAGAGAGTCAGAGTTATAGATAACTAGGGAGTCCTGATCAAAGTGTGATTCCACTTGTCCATCATTGCCTTGGATGGTTTCTCCTGCACGGTGGTCTGACAAGCTGTAAATCTCTCTCTCTGGGAGACAAGGTTCCTCTGTCCTATACCAGCCCCCCCCCCCAGACTTTTCCTTCTTCCAGCATGAGATTTCTGAAGAAATTCCAATGCCTTTGAGTACACTATCTCAAAAGCCTCATAGCCAAAGGGAGAGGCACACAGGAGATATCTTCATTCCTGCCAGGTTGGTTACATAACCCAACAATTATTTAGTAAATGGCTCAAACAAATCGTCAAAATGACAGGAGCTTCAAAAAAATTTCTCTTACAAATTGGTGCCAAGGACGCAAACCAAATCCAGGTCCAGACGAAGAAAGTTCACCAGGAGTTCTAAACATCATAAAACTGAGCATCTAGAGTATTTTTCACAAATAAGAAGAGGTCCTTTGTTACAAGTATGGATTTGAGTCTAGAGGGAAGCTATTAGAGTTTTGGGGTTCTTATGTCTCTTTTCACTGAATAGTGCAGCGACACATTAACAGTTAAAAGAAAGGAAATAGTTTATTAAAGGAGAAATACAGAGGAGTTTAGAGGTGTGCCAAATCTGGCCTATGGCCTAGTTCCAAGAGAGCAAAAGAGAGTGGTGGGTGTGGGTTGGGATATCTGTGACATTTTATGGGTCATTTGCACAATAACAAATTTTCTTAAATTCCTATAATGCAGGTATTTTTGAGCATGCTCCCTTGTTTGAATAAAGCCCAGGTAAGCAAAGAGATTCTAATCTTTCTGGTGCTTCTGACTTTTATAAGTTATTCTCTGGAATCTCTATTGTTTTCACTATTCTGGGCCTCAGCTTTCCTTTACCAATCAAACTTTCCTTTACATCAATATGTGCTCAAGGACAACTCACACCCAAGGGTCAATGAATCAGTGAAAAACCCTCATCTGCTTGAAATTCTCTTGAATTCCATCCTAATAGTGCTTGGGGTGGGGTAGAAGATTGGAAGTTTTGGGGAGGGCTCATTCAGTAACAGGCTTGCCTCCTGGTTGGCTTTACCAATGCTTGTTACTGAGAATGCTGAGATTCATAAATCTACTACATACATATATTTTCCATGTCTTAAAGGAAATTATGATGTACAAATTGATAAAGGAAAATGGATTTATTTATAGTTTGGCCAAATTAAGGACAGCACTCATAAGGCAGAGTCAGGTAAACCTCTCTGAGGCTACCCTGGTTTACATGACAAGTTCCAGGTCAGTCAGAGCTACATAGTAAAACACTGTTTAAAAAAACAAAAAAAGAAAAAGGACCAATGTTCCATGATCCTCCCTTACTTTCTTAATACATTTATTCTAAGGAATTAAAAAATTTTAACCCCTCCATTTGGTAATACTTTTGTTTACACATAGGCCCTGCTACATTCCCAGAACTTGATGGCTCAGAGTAGCCAACCCTTTTGTCTTTTATTCATTTTCTGAAGGCAGCTTTCCAAATGACTATTGGAAGAAGAATGTTAGTTTAAACCTCAACCAATAACGAACAGCTAAGTTTCCCCTTGAATTAGTGATGAAAGAGTCTATTTTGGCTGTGTGTGCTTGCTAGCCTGGTTTGGTTCAGGGTTCACGGCTTTCGGGGGGAAAAGAAATTGCTTTGCTGGATTACTTTTGCTTTATTCATATGCTGTTTTTTTTTTTGCAGCAGTGAGATTATTCTTTGCCAACATAAGTGGGAAAACTGTCAAATACGCTGAGTGGGGCCAAGCATAGCGAGACATGCTTGTAATTCTAGTATTCATGAGGCTAAGGTAAAAGAACAGAAAATTCAGGCTGGCCTAAGTAGGATCACTGCATACATTGCCAGCATCCACATGGTAGTTCAGAACCATTTGTACCTCTTGTTCTAGGGAATCTGATGCCCTTTCCTGGATTCCATGGACACCACTCACAGGCATGGTACACAGACATATAAACAGACAAAACACTCATATCCATGAAGAAAAATTTGAGGAACTTTTATAAAACCAGAATGCATGAAAAGAAAACTCACAGCATTATGTTGTAACATAGAACCATGCAGACATGTAATCACATCAGGCATTTGGAAAAGAGGTGGCATATCAGAAGAACATTGTGGGAATCCCTTTTTAAATTGTACAGCTGTCTTTTTTTGATGCTGCACACTAAATGGCATATAAAATTAACAGAATTTCCCAGAAATAGCAGTTACTGGGAAAGATGAGAATCTTGCTTTCCCTCTGAGGTCTATCATCGTGAAGAACAGAGACTTATAAATATATTTTCCTAGAAATATCTCCATTGTTAACTACTACATTATGTTTGGCACATGTAATCCAAGAAACAAGTCTGAGATTTCTAAGAAGGCAGGAATTTTGATACCTTATCATGGACAAGATTTGAACTCATGTTATAGACTGGAGTTTCTACAGCTGGAGCTGAATTTTTCCTATCAGAATGAAATTCTATAACCCAACCCTAGTTCCCCTTACTATTCCTAGAAAGGGATACATAAGGACCCAAATAGACTTGCAGTACTCCATCAGAATCCTTAACATTGTCTTTTGTAGAAATAATTATTAATAGATAGTAATTCACATGACCCTTCTCCAAAAGGAAGAACTATTGTTCCTATTTTAATCACTTCCTGTGGAAAACAAACCAGTCCTCTCTTAAGTGGTTTATACTAAAAGTTTATAAAAACATACTGTAAAGCTATGAAGTATTCATGATAGCCCTAAATTTATTTTGCAGAAGCTAGTAGCAAGTACAAGTGTGACCTTCAACGAACTTTGCAAGAATAACTATAGCTCTAAGTTCTTTTGTTTTTATAGTGCTGGGAATGGAATATGGGGCCTTGTGCACGCTATGAACTTCTTTGCTGATTTATAGCCTCACTTTGCAGTAATTTTATTTTAATCAATAAAATTGTATGAATTTATCATACAGAAAATGATGTTTCATAATATACATTCTGAAATGCTTAAACATGATTTATCAAATGCATTACCTAATAGTTATCACTTTTATGGTTATGAGATTTCAACATCTATTCTCTTTAATTTATATATATATATATATGTATATATATCACTGTTTTGCTTTTTAATCTTTTTTTGAAACAAAGCATACACAAAAATCTGGGAAAATCATGAGGAAGCAAAAAAATAGCTGATTCTTATCTTCAAATGGTACAGAAAGAAACTGTTCAACATTGGTTTGTTATCTCAATTACAACTTCATTTAGAGCAATTTTCAGGTATCACATACAAGCACACTACAGTACAACAGGGAAAAAACAGAAGCAATGTATGCATTGGGTATAATTGTTTTTTTCTTTCAATTTTAACTTTATTACTTTATCAACATGTAATTCTTTCATGTTTCTAAGCTGTGGGTTGGGAGAGGACTACCAATTTTCTTCTTCTGGTATTGTATGAATGACCCACTTTTTTCTTTCTTTTTTTTTAAAAAATAATTCTTAGAGAATTTTAGACAACTGTACATCTTCATAACAATCGAAAGACTAACTAAGACAAACTGGAGGATTTCTGTGATAGGCCGGACCATTGTTTTGTTGGATTAATAATGGACTTTGGTACTTTGGGTTAGAAAAGCGGATGATTTAAGTGCTACTCAGTGGACCATATTAGTAGCAGCACAGAGGACAGTGAGTGGAGCCAAGTGTGTGTTGATGAACTGTGGGGCCTAGCTCAAGAGGTTTCAGAGGAGAAGAATTTTAGTACATTGCCTAGAGATTGTTCTATTGATATTTTGGTGAAGAATGTGGCTGCTTTTTGCCCTTGTCCTAAGAGTCTGCCTGAGGCTAAAGTGAAGAGGTTTGGATTAATTCCCTCAGCAGAAGAAATCTCAAAACAGCCTAGTCTATCTGTGTCAACTAATGAAAATATATAATGAAAAGAAGCAAGCTGAGCAAGGAAAAATATTTGAGAAGAAAAGGAGCATCAGGGAGTAGGATGGAGCTCAGTCCTCTATTCAAGGAGAAAAACAGATTAAGAAATAGACTAAAGGGAGTGACGACTTTATGCAAGGTCCCACCCAGCTAAGATAAAAAGAATGAGGAAGTTTAGAACCAGGCATGGTGGTGCACACTTTTAATCCCAGCACTCCAGAGGCAGAAGCAGGTGGATAAATAATATTTTAAAATAAATCACCAGCCTTAGCCATCAAGGAAAAGAAAATTACAATTACTTTGAGATTTTTTTCTTACCCTAGTCAGAATGGCTGATTAAGTAAACAAAGGACACCTGGTGAGGATGTGGAACGAAGGATTTCTCATGGGGGTGCAAATTGATGCAGCCACTGAGGAAACCAGTCTGGGAGTCCTTCAAAAAAATTTGAAACTTAGATATAGATCTATCACATAACCTAAGTAAACCATAAAATCAAAGGACTCTATTTCCTGCCTCAGAGATACACACTCATCCATGTCATAGCTGCCCTACTCAAAGTAGCTAGAAAATGGAAAACAGCCTAGATGCCCATTTGATGCGTGGATAATGAAAGTATGGTTAGCTATATACAGTGGAATTTTAATCAGCTGTACAGGAAAATGAAATTTGTGGGTAAATGTATGGAACTAGAAAACATACCCCATGAGGTAACTTAGACCCAGAAAGATAAACAATACATGTTCTCACTCATAAGTGGATCAAATTTTTAGACTTGTGTGTTTAACTTGAAATACCTCCAGAGTGCAGGGAACTAGAAAGATGGCAAGGAAGAAAGATCTCAAGAGGGGGGACAGCAGAATACAGGTGATAGAAAGAGAGAAAGAAATAGCAGTGAGAGGTGTTTAAATGGTGAGAGAGATAAAGGGGTAGAGCAGAGAATGGGGGTAGGAAAGGGATAATTGCCATTAAGAATGCCTGGAAAGGCATGCAGATATGTACTATTTTGTAAGATACGTAAGTTTGAGTTACCCTACACAGGGAATCATGCTCATCCTAGAAACAATAGGTTGACAAGAAAAACAAAGCAAAAAACCCCAAAGCAACAAATCCTAGTGATAGGTATGGCATACTTGCCCTGAGTTTTTTGGTCAGAGACATCCCAGAAACTCTCAAACCAATACAGGCTGTTGCCATTGCTTTTGGTTACCCACCATAATTTGATCGTAAGACTCTATTGCTGAAAACACTACATCCTTTGGTCACAGAACATGGAGAAATCAAGTTGGTACTGAGAAGGAAGCTTCCTCTCTGCTGAACAGCTTTCCTAGTACTGGAAGGTGCTATGTCTGCTGCTGAAGGAAACAAGTCAGTTTTACCCAGCTGTTAACTCTGTGAGCTGCAGTAATGGCCAGTGTGGCAAGATTGCTTATGAGTACAATAGTGGCACAATTGTTGTGGGAACAACCAACTACTTTATGGTTAGGTTTAAGGTCCACGCCACAGGGGGAAATGCATGCCTGGTGCTGTAAGTCTTACCAAGAAACTATGGTTGGGGAGGTCCCAGGCCCCAAGGGTGAGCCTACCACTATTGATCTACTTAATGTACATTGTTTCAAAGTTTCCTCTAAAATCTTTGCCTTTGCATTCTTAGATTCGTGATGCTTTCTAATAGCCTCAGAGAAATTGCTTTGTGTAGTAGATGGTGGTGGTGTAGAAACTTAAAACTGCTCAAAATGGAGAGGAAAAGTACAATGGAGTATTCACCCAAAAAATAGTCCCACAAACATTTTGCCATCGGACTCTGGTTTTTTTTTTTTTTTTTTTACCATTTTTACTTATATTTTCCTAATCCTAATTGTTGTCTTGATTTAGTAGTTAAAAAATTTTATTCTCTATCACTTTTCATTTCATGAAAGAATTATCCTGTTTACCTATGTTTCAACCTGGATCCAAATCTTAGACTTCTGTGGTTTCAGGAATAATCAATGGATACGTGAACTGTTTTTAGGGAATTTATAGTCTTCCTCCTCCAGAAGATTATTTGCTTAAGTGTCAAAAATTAAAAAGCATATACATAGGCTCAGACCATGTAGGCCAAATCATAGTCAAATCATTTTGCCATACAGACATCTTTCTTAGCCAGTATATCTACTGTAGGATTAGAAAAATCATATTTTCTTTCTTATGTCAAGAGAGTACCTTAGAATGTTACTATGAGAAATGAGTTTGTTCACTTATTTCAGAATCTGGAAATAGAGCCTAGCACATTATAAACACTCAAATTGATGGCCTAACTACTAACACTTATGTGTAAATGGATTTGGAGTTAGATTTGCAATGTGATAATAAGTTTGAGAGACAATTATTTATCTAGCATAGTAGCCTGAAGTTAAACAACAATTCCTGCATTAAAAGTATGCCAAAGATAATAGGGAGAGTTTGATAAATGGGTATTAGGTTGGTTTGATGAGAGCAAGAATCACTGGAGTGCTATTGTACCGTAGGCTTACTATAAGGAACATTTATGTACCGTATGTGTAAAAAAGTTACTACTAAAGATTATTAATGCTTTACTCACAAAGAAATAATACTCAAGAATATAGATGTATTTAACTTAATTTAGACACTCACAATACATACAAATATTGAAAATTGTATGTTACTTCCTTAAATACATAACTTATGTATTTATAGTTTTAAAACATGTGAAATCTTTGCCTACTCAACATATGTTCCCATCTAGGCTCTCAATGACATAAGTTTAGCAGCTTTCATGTTGAGGTATTTATAGACATATAGAAATGTTGCAAGAATAATTCAAGTATTTCCTACATATCTTTTGTCCCTTTGTTTAAATTCCTTACTTATTTAACATCTCACTGCCTACTCCCCTATTCCATATTTGCTTTTGTGAATTAGGTCTATGTCTTTGTATTTTTTCCTGTTGTGACAAAAACCAAGTTAAGGGAGAAAGGGTTTAATTTTGTTCACAATCCCAGGGAAGTCAAGTTGGATGAAGCATCTAACCACATTACATTTACAATTGGGAAACCAGAAGGGATGAATTAACACGCACGTGCTATGCAACTCCCTTTCTTTTCTTATATAATCCAGGATGTAGGCTATGGAATGGTTCTACCTACAGTGGACTGACCTTCTCACGTCATTTAGTGGAGTCAAGATAATTGTATGCCTAGAGGCCCACTTCCCAGGCGATTCTACATTCTGCAAAACTGATAACACAAACTATTGTAGTGTAGAAATATTGCTCTGACTATCCTAGAACTTGCTATGCAGACCAGGCTAGCCTTGAACTTACAATAATCTCCTGCTTCTTCCTCCATGACACTCAGATTAGAGGGCCTAGCATTTTACCATCTTGTTTGCTTCTTTGTTGTTGTTTTAGGAGGTAGAGTCTTATTTTGTAGCTTAGGCTGGCCTGGGACTCGCTTTGTTGTTCAGGCTTGACTCAAACTAGTGACAATCTCTCTGCTTTATAATTGCTGGTACTTCAAATATGTTGTACCACACCCTGCTTAATTTATCTGGTGGGTTGAATAAGAATGGTCCCCGTTGGCTCTTTATATTTGAATGCTTGAACGTCTGGGGTGGCACTACTTGAGAGGGATTAGGAGAGTGGCCTTATTGGTGTGAGTTTGTTAGAGGAAGTGTGTCACTGGGGGTGGGTTTTGGGGTTTCAAAAACCCATGCCAGGCCCAGTGTCTCTCTCTCTCTTCTTGCTACTTGAGGATATGGATGTAGAACTCTCAGCTATTTCTTACTGTTCAGAGTTTCACTCTGTTATCATCATGGCAGGAAGCATAGTGGCAAACAACCAGGCTTTTCCAGCACCATGTCTGCCTGAATGCTGCCTTGCTCCCCTCCATGATGATAATGGACTAAACCTCTGAACTGTAAGCCAACCCCAATTATTTTTTTTCCTTTATAAGAGTTGCCTTTACAGAGAAACCCTGTCTCGAAAAACCAAAAAAAAAAAAAAAAAAAAACGAGTTGCCTTAGTCATGGTGTCTCTTCATAGTAATAAAACACTGACTAAGACAATTCACCACCTTTACTTTATTATATTTTTTCCGTCCCTCTCTTTCCACACTTACACCCATACACAAATAATTACACATGTATTTTTCTTGATCATTTAAATGAAACTTAAAAACCATATATCTTTTTATTCCTCAGTAACTTATTAGGGTCCTAGGAGTAAATATAATTATCAAAATAAATAAGTTTTAATTAATGGAAATACTTAATTTATATATTTTTACTTATAACATTAATTTTCTCAATATTTTTTGAGACAGGGTTTTATGAGGTTCAGCCTGTTCTTAAACACACTGTGTAGCCAAGGCTGGCCTTATACTCCTGCGGGGATTATAGGTATGTATCACTATGCTCAGCTCCAATAATGTATTTTAAACTGTTTGTACTTCTAAAATCTATATCAGCATTATGTTTAATTTTCACTTCACTTTAGATTGTTCATTCAATCTTGAACATCTTCATAGGCTTTATTCTCCATGTAATATAGGATGCCATTCTGTATGCTGTGAATATGTTTTATTATCATTGGTTAGTAAAGAAGCTGCTTTGGCCTATGGAAAGGCAGAATATAGCTATGTGGAAAATCCAAGCAGAAAGAGAGGGAGAAAAAAGGAAGGGTCAGAGAGATACCAGAAGCTGCCAGAGAAGCAAGATGTGTGGTAACAAGCCACAAGCCTCCTGGTAAAATACAGAATAATGGAAATGGGTTAATTTAAATTGTAAGAGCTAGTTAATAATAAGCCTGAACTACTAGGTCAAACGGTAAGTAATTAACGTTAAACCTCAGAGTGGTTATTTGGGAACTGGCAGGCAGGAGAGAAATCTCGAGTTATATCCATGCCTTATGTATTTAAATAATTTAGAATAGTTATAATATAATATGTCTCTCATTTGGATTTATCTGAAAAGTTTGTCATCAATCATTGAGATTGGGCATATTGGTCAATAACACATGAAAATATTATAGCATAACTTTAGGACTTAGGAGATAGCTATGTCAGTAAACTGCTTGCTGTGCAAACATGAGAACATTAGTTCCATCTATAGAACCCATGCAGAAAATATGAGTAAGCTATGCAATCCCTGGGCATATACCCAAAGGATTCTGTATCTTATTACAGATATATTTGCTCACACATGGCCAATGCTATTTTATTTACAATAGCTAGGAAGGTCAGGGAAGAAGAAAGAATGCAGGAAGGGTAGCTGATACTAAAAATCTTTGAAAAACAAATTTTAGGAAGTCTCTCTCCTCTCTCTCTCTCTCTCTCTCTCTCTCTCTCTCTCTCTCTCTGTGTGTGTGTGTGTGTGTGTGTGTGTGTAAAGTTTAAATGATGCTACCATATACAGGGGGAAATTCTTCCCCTATATGCTGTAATCTATCAAATAAAAAGCCCAGTGCTAGGTTCGAGTTATTCCCCTTTGAGTTGTTGGTCAAAGGCACCTCATAAATACCCAAAATAATGCAGGTTATTTGACCCTCCTCTTAATTACTCACCAGAACTTAATAATAAAAACACCACATACTTGAGTCACAGGCAAAAGGAAAATGAAGCAAGTATTGACATGGAAGGTTTTACATAGGCTTCTATGAGAGAAAAGGCATTAATAGTCATGTTGAGCCATGAACCTTACAATCTACAATAATAACTGGCCTTGCAAAATTTACCACTCAATACACTAATGGTATGAATATTACCATTAGTTTCTAATTAGATTTGAGGCCCAACCATGAGATATAATTCATGTCTGGCATTACTAACTGGACCAAGAACTAGTGAGTGGGTAGATTACAGCCCCAGGAAAGTGCCTACAACTATTATTTTGCCAAACATAAACCATGTCAAACTGTCCTCTAACTAGTTATCTGTATCTCCATAGATTAGTGTAGTTTTCAACCCTCATTACAAAAGGTTCTGTCTTAGGGTTTCTATTGCTGCAATGAAACACCATAACAAAAAAGAAAGGTGGGGATGAAAGGGTTTACTTGGTTTACACTTCCACATCATTGTTCATCATTGAATAAAGTCAGGACATAACTCAAACAGGGAAGGAACCTGGAGGGAGGAGCTGATACAGAAGCCATGAAGGGCTGCTGCTTCCTGGCTTGCTCAGCCTGCTTTCTTATAGAAACAAGGACCAACAGCCCAGGGATGGTATCACTCACAGTGGATTGGGTTTTTCCCTATTGATCACTAATTGAGAAAATGCCACCAGTCAAATCTTCTGGAAGCATTTTCTCAGTTGAGCTTTCCTTCTTTCAGATAATTCTAGCTTGTGTCAAGTTGACATAAAACTAGCCATCACAGCTTTCTTTTGCAGTTGTGACAGCTAGTATGGAGAATCTCTGGAAGGTCAACAATAAGGAAAAACAGACAAGAGACTAAACGTCTTAAAACAAAAGAAGCCTTTGTTTGGGAGGAAACTGCAGGAGGGGTTTCTGTAACAATCAGAGCCCATCTTACACTTATAAGCCTAGTTATAGATTAGAAAGGGAAAGGGCGGGGAAGGAAGTTTGTTTACATTTTGGGCCTGTAGTTGGCTATTGATGGAGTAACCAGTGAGTAGTCAAAGAATGTTAGGTGATCTACAAACATCATTCCTGCCTGGTCATTACTGGAAGGTAGAAAACAGTTCAACCAAAATGGAGGAGTTTCCCTAAATAGCATGGACCTGACTACTAACATTCCCTACTCTTTCTCTCTCTCTCTCTCTCTCTCTCTCTCTCTCTCTCTCTCTCTCTCTCTCTCTCTCTCTCTCTCTCTCCCTCCCTCCCTCCCTCCCTCCCTCCCTCCCTTCCTTCTTTCGTTTTTGTTTCTTTGTTTTTGAGATGGAGTAGCCCTAGCTGGCTTGGAACTCTCTTTTTAGACCAGGCTAGCCTCAAAATCATAGATCTACCGGCCTCTGCCTCTGCCTCCTGAATGCTGGGATTAAAAGTGTGCACCACTATACACTGTTCCAACTTTTGATTTTAGTAAACAGGTAGAAAAAGGGGTGTTGTTCTCTGAACTGTATTTTTTGCTGGGCAAGAGTGACATTTTAATCTGGAGGGTAAAAGAGAATGGTATGTGCAGTTTTATAGATTAAATCATCTCACAATGTTTAGGCATAATACACATATATATGTATACACACATATACATACATACCCATTCATATATATCTGTAAACATTCATATATCTAGTGGCATTTAATTTGTATTTTAATGAATAAAGTTTGCCTGAGGATTGAGAAAGTAAAACAGCCACACTAATCAGCCTTACAGACCAGGCAGCAAGGACACACACTTTTCATCCCAGTATCTACACTAGTTGCCATAGAAACCGTGTGGTGCATGCACTTAATCACAGCCCTAGAGAGGATTATAAAATGGAAGTAGACAGCTCTCAGTCTCAGTCTCATTCTGAGATTCCTGGAGGCAGGATCACTATTTTCAGACTAAGGTCAAGGTAAGAGCCAGTGGCTGGCTGTTTTGCTTTTCTGACCTTCAAGTTGAACCCCAAACTCTGTCTCTGGGATTTTATTAATTGTGCTACACATACATCTTTAAAAACCGGTATAAAGCACTCCATAAGATTATCAAGTTCAATGGCTCAAGAGGAACCATATCCAAAGTTGACCCTATGGCCTGCATGTGTGTACATGCCCACTTATTAACATACGCCCCCCCCCCTCTCTCTCTCACACACACACACACAATGATAATACATTGCCTTTCTCATTACATCAAAAAGCCAGCCAAATAACCTGTTACATCCCCATATTGATTTTGCAGCCTAATCACTTGGTTGAAGTGCTGTAACTTAAGTTATTCCACCAAAACCATCATTTTTCTTCTATAATTATTAAATATTTTCATTCAACAGCATTCCGATGGCAGTTTTTCTGTAGTTATTCAAAATATTCTTCGTTCTTATTTCATTCATTCATTATAACTTAGTACTATCATTATTTATTCTGATGGTCACATTGCTCAAGTTTAGGTAGTTATGTGTTCCATTTATGCCAGTTTCTCTGTCTTTTTTACAGTTTCTCTATGATATTTCACATTAATCATTTTCTATACTCCATTGCAGAAATCAACAGTTTACGCAAAGACTTGGTCATTTTTACTAGGGAATATTTTTAGAAACAATGATCTAACCTGGAAGTGTGGCTCAGTGGGTATAGCATTTACTTTGCACGCACAAGACTGTGAGTTAAAAATAAGGGGAAAAAATAAAGGAGACAATGGTGTGAATTTTAGGTGGTGTTCTTTATAAAAAAATGATAAAGATGTGTGTGTGTGTGTGTGTGTGTGTGTGTGTGTTTGCACATGCATACTGCAGTCTGGGTAAACACAGAGGCCATAAAAAGACATCAGACCACTTGCAGTTGAAGATAAGATGTCTACTGTGTGTGCTAGGAAATGAACTTGGGTCCTCTGCTGGAACAGGAAATGTTCTTAATCACCGAGACATCTCTCCAGTGCTAGGCGTTCTTATTACAACAGAAACAAGACATCTTTATTGCAATCTGTTTCTTGACTTACTGTGTCCTGGAATTAAAAATGTTTTCATAAACATGTAGTCGCTCCACCCAATACAATACTCATGAATTAGTAGAGTCATACTTCTCAGTTTTGCCAGAGTGGAGCAGACTTTGAAGATGCAGTGTTTTTGCAGCTGGGGATATGGATCAGATCTAGAGTGCTTGCCTAGTGCATGTCAAACCCTGATTTCAGTCCACAGTATCAGAAAAAGATGTCTTTAGATATTAGGTGCATGACTTTCCACTGATTTCTACTTGAACTTATTTTGCCTGGATCCAGAAATGTAATTAAGAGAGAAAAGAAAATGTATTTTAGATTGTGGTATGTCAAAAATTAGTTGTTTTAGTCTGGTTCCAGAAAATTGGCATAAACTCACTTTCCTTTGTTTCTTCCCACTTAATATCCTGGAAATAATCCAGGAGGTCCTAAAATAGAGAGAAACTATAGATTAGATAAGAGCCCCAGGAATTGAAAACTATAACAGTTATTTTTCCGGGGATTTCTTTATATCATCTGTGTATCACAGGCTAGGTACCTCAGATGTGTGCATTCAGGAAACTATTAACAGGGTGTGCACGCATGCGCATACACACACACACACACACACACTAGAAGCAGACAAAAATATACACATACCCATAGAGATCTTCCCTCTACTTGCAAAGGTCTATGAAATGAAAACCTGAGCAGAGAGATACATATCCAGTATCTGCAGCCAGGTGGCTTGTCTAGGTCACTGCACAAGTGCAACAGAGGAAGAAGGTGCAATCTATCTTCTATACTCATACCGTGCAACAGCAAGTGATAGGGAATGACCCACACACAGCTGTAACAGAAAATCTCAGGTACATTCATACAATCCCACCCCTTCAAAGGAGCCACAGACAAGCCATTTTACCTGCAGTGGAGGTTCCAACTAGCCCAGTATCTTACAATTTTCTGCTTAATTGCAAAAATGTGCCCAAGGCTGCCCACTGATCCTACATCCAGTGACTTATAGCAACCCTCGTTTGGGGCTTCCTGCCTCTATACCCAGTGGCAGAAGACTAGCTAGGCCTAGGCCTCCTGACCTTGTACCCAGACTTGTGTCTCCTGGTCCTGGACTTAATGATATAAGGCAATCTATCCCCTTCAACATAGGTAGAGATAGACTTCAAAACTCACTGGCATTGGGTGCCATGAAAACAGACCATATAAAAAGCTTTCTGTATCATTGCTTTAGTTTTTAAAACATATATAACACATATATCTATAACATATTCTTACATTAATAGATAACATTATTAAATATATATAAAATATATATAACATTATTAATGTAACCCACTTAATGATGCTGGAAAGCAAAGGGGAGCATTTTTCTTGCAATGGCACGAGTAAGATCTCAGAGGCTAAAGAACAAGAGAATGGTGTGAAGAAGCCTTAAGAGGCATGATCAAGTAAACTGAAGTATGCATCACTGAACTCCTAGAAGAAAATTACCTCAACACAATAAAGGTCATGCATGAAAAACTCACAGCTAACACACTAAATAGTGAAATATTTTTCTTTTATGGGAGGATTGAGACAACGATATTCACTCTTCTCCACTTCTACTCAACACACTGTTTGAAGACCTAGTAAGAGAAACTGTCCAAACCCTCCCCCCACCCAGAAACTAAATAGTAGAAAATCAAAAGGTAAAAAGTAAAACAGAGGGCTGGAGAGATGGTTCTGTGGTTAAGAACACATGTTGCTCTTGCAGAGGACCTAGGACTGATTCCCAGCACCCACTCTGTGACTCGAAACCATCCGTAGTTGTAATCTCAAAGGGTGTGATACATGTAGTAGGTGCGCTTATGTACATGTCAGCAAAACATTCATACACACAAATAATAAATAAGGAACGTTGTTCTCATTTGATGATTATATGATGTTATGCATAGAAAACCCCAATACCTTAATAAGACTGTTATTAGTAAACAAATTCAGTAATGTTTCAGAATACAAAATCAACATATAAAAATCTGTGTTTCATAGTGGCAAATACGTTTAACCCCAGCACTTGGGAGGCCAAGGCAGGTGATGCTCTCTGAGTTCAACGCTAGCCTGGTCTACATAACAAGTTTCAGGCCATAAAAATACCAAAAAGGGTAAATACATAAGGTGGAAGAATTATATATGGAAAACTAGAAAATCTTAATGAAAAACATAAATGGACATGTTCTTGCTTCAGAAGACTTAATGTCATTAATATGTCCATCCTACCCAAAGCAATCTAAGAGTCAATTGTAATTCTCATTAAATTTCCAGTGACATTTTCCACATAATTTTTATATAAAATTATAAAATTCATATGGAACCATGTAAGACTTGACTATTCTTTTAAAGATTTATTTATTAATTATGTATGCACACACCAGAAGAGGGCACCACATCTCAATACAGATGGTTGTGAGTCACCGTGTGGTGGCTGGAAATTGGACTCAGGACCTCTGGAAGAACAGTCAGTGGTCTTAACCTCTGAGCCATCTCTCCAGCCCGACTTGACTATTTCTAAAGACTAGTCTTTAAAGAGACTAACACTGGAGCATTACATTCTCACTCTCATTATGTAATCACGATCCTATATATTCTAAAGAATGTGTTCCTCCATTCTGCTACCAGACACTGAAACGGGACTCAAAAGAATTAGGATTTCCCGAAGAACCCCACACTGGAGGAAAAGAAGAGTTGAAATTCTGGCGCCAGCCGGAGGAGGAATCTGCCTCCCAAGAAGAGACTTACAACACTTTTCACAACTTTCCTTACATTTACATTAACATGTGCATTTCTTCTGCCTTTTGATCCAATCTTTCCCCCACCCTGTGTGGGCTTCTCTTCTACACATGTCTGGTGTGTGTGTGTGTGTGTGTGTGTGTGTGTGTGTGTGTGTGTGCCCGTGCATGTGTCTGTGGAAGCCAGAGGTTGATGTTGGGGTGTCTTCCATCATGTACCATTTTTTTTTAGATAGGGTCTCTCATGGAACCTGGAGCTTACCAAGTGGCTACGCTGTCTGGCCAGTAAGTCTCCAGGTTCTTCCTGTCTCTAACTTCCAGCACCAGAGTTTTAGATGCAGTGCAGGCCCAGCTTTTTATGTGGGTACTGGTGATCTGAACTCAAGTCATGTTTGCTTATACATCACTTTACCCATTCATCTCTTCTATAAAAATTAAAACACAGCAATAGGAAAAGTATAGGCAAAGGAACATGCCAATCTCGGTGCCTGCATCAAGGAAAAGGTCAAAGTCTACCACCAGAACTTAACCATGGTGCTCTCTAAATTCTAGCTTCCAGGATTATGAGAACGTAAATTAATCCTATTGAAACTACCCGGTCCGTGATATTCTTTTGGTATGGCAGCTTGAAAAGATTAAGAAAGTGGTGCATGTAGTTAAGAAAGCACATTTGGTATTTGCATGAGGAACCGTTCGATATGCCAAGAAGAACTAAATAAATTAATACACATATATGCTTAGGGGTTAGAAGACCCTATATAATAAAAAGGACAGCTCTCCACAAATTGACCTTAAGTTTAATAAAATTCCTATTAAATTCCTACAAGATAAGCTTATTCTGAAATATATGGAAAAGCACAGGTACTAGACTAGTTTAAACAAACTTCAAAGCAAATAAAATGTAAAGAGGTGTCTGGAGAGATGGCTCAGTGATTAAGAGCACTTGTTCCTCTTACAGAGGACCACGTGCCATCATACAGTCTTTGGAACCAGAGATCCACAGGATCCAGTGGCCTCTTCTGGCTCGACATTCACCTGGCACATATGTGGTATCAAAACATACTTGCAGAAAAAAATCATACACATAAAATAACAAAATCTAAAAACTAAGGAAAATGTGAAGAAAAGTTCTGGTTGATACAATGATACTTAGACTATAGATATTGTAATCAAAACACCATTGTATTGGTATGAATTTAGACACATAGGTCAACGAAATTCAGTAGAGAATTCAGAACTATATCTATTATAATATGCTCAGCTGAGTTTTTACAATGGCTCAGGAACAATTTAATGTAGAAATTGTCCTTTCAATAAAATGATGTTTGAAGGTAATAGAAGATACAGAGAAGTGAGGCGGGAAGGGGAGATAAGGGGAGAGAGAGAGAAAGAGAGAGAGAGAGAGAAAGAGAGAGAGAGAGAGAGAGAGAGAGAGAGAACTAAACTAAATTCTAACATAAAAATTAAGTAAAACAGGCCATTTTAAGATGCTGAGAAAAGGAAAAATAAATACATTTAGTATTTAAATTCAGAAGAGAGAGTACTCAGTACGGATAACAAAAACATGATTGATCATAAGATAAAAGAAACACTGGTATACTTTATAAAAAGGTTTGCCCTACAAAATCAACTGTGAAAGAAGATCAATAACAAAATAACATGTTTACAAATCAAATATCTAGCAAAATTATAGGACAATATATAAGCGACTCTAAAAATTTAACAGTAAAATATAAATCAAAAGCCAACAAAGATTCCACTAGAATATAGGAAAAGAGAGAATATATATATGGCATATAAACAGGAAAATACCTATCATTTGTTATGAGGGAGACACAAATAAAAACCGCAATGAGATTATCAGTACGTATTTATCAGAATTGTCAGAGTAAAAATTAGTGATAATGTCAAATGTGAGAATTATACAGAAAAATTAGATTATAGATTATTCATACATTGTTGGTAAGAATGTAAATTCATACAGGCACTTTAGAAAATAGTTTAGCTGTTCCTTATAAAATTAAGCATGAAATAACTACATGCTTTAGCAACTAAACTTTTAATCTTGTGTTTATCTTGAACACGGGTTAAAACAGAAAATTGCACACAAATATTTGTATTATATTTATTTGTCATAAAAATTAGAAATAACCTATGTGACCTTCAGAGGTAGGTGTTTAAATACTCTAGTTCATACATACCTTAGGATGCTATCTAATAATGAAAAAGAATCAACTATTGACATAGCAACAACTTGTATGATAACTAGACAACTATGCTAAATAAAACCTGCTGACCTAGATAGTCAATGGCCACTTACTTTATATGAAAATAATAAATATTATTTTTATAAATTTTTATTTATGTGGAGGTGCTTGTGTCTGTTTTCATGAGTACCGATTCATGTTATTCCTTTGGAGACCAGAAGAGGGCAGAAGATCCCTTCTGGTTGTGAGCTGCCTGATGTGGATACTGAGAACCAAAACTTAGTCTTTTAAGATCCAGTGTTCCTAACTGCAGAACCAATCTCCAAACACATTTTTTTTTATTTTAAATGATAACAAGAAATTGTTTTCCTGGCACACTACTGATAGCAGGTAGGAAAAGACATACCTTTTTGGCAATGTATAAGATTCCCTAAGAACCAGTGCATATTTTAGGAATTCCAATTCTTGGAATTTTATCTTTTGAAAAAATAATTTTAAAATATTTTGAGATTACAAGATAATTACATCATTATATTTTTCTGTTCCTCTCTCCAAAACCTCCCTTGTATCCCACCTCACTCTCTTTCAAATTGATGCCATATTTTTCTTTAACTCGTGTGTGTATGTGTATGTGTGTGTGTGTGTGTGTGTGTGTGTGTGTGTGTGTGTGTTCCCAAACACACAAACACACCTTGATCAAAATACATAATGTTACTTGTGTGTGTATGTTTTCAGGGATTTTTCAGGGATGACTGTTTGGCTGCTCTTCATGAGGAAGACTGTTTATTCCCTTATCAGCATGTTTGCAAGTGTTTTATTGAGCAGTTGGAATCTATTTTCATCAGGATACTGGCCTCTAGCTTTCTTTGTGCTGTTCTGAACTAGTTGTAGTATTAGCTTCACCGGAGGTTAATGGTGCTCTTTCTCTTTTCTTTATATATTTTTAATCATTTTAGAATGCTTTTATGTAGATCTTTTCTGAAAGTATGGAAGGATTTTGCTGTGAATCCATCTGCTCCTGTGTTGGTTTTATTGGGAAGGCTTATTACTACTCCAATCTCCTCATTTATTGTGGATTTGTTTAAATTGTTGGCTTCTTTTGGTTTTAGTGGTTCAGCTGCATCCAGGAACTCATCTATTTCTTTCAGGTTTTCCAACTCAATGCAGTGCAGGTTTTTAAAGCATTCCATACTAATATTCTGAATTTCCTTTTTGTCTGCTGCAATGTTTCCCTGTTCATTTCTGATTCTGTTGAGACCTCTCTTTGTTTTGGTTAGTTGGGTCAAGATTCTGTCAATCTTATTTATCTATCTTCTCAAAAAAAACAGCTCTTGGGTTTATTGGTTCTTCATGTCACTTTGTTGACATTTCATTAATTTCTGCTCTGATTTGTTTGTGTTTTTTTTCTATTTCTTGCCATCAACTGGGATTGGATTTTTTCTTGTTCTTCCAAAAATTTTTGAGTTACATCATTAAGTCATTTATTTGTGCCTTTGTCTGGTTGTTTAAGGCAGCACTCTGAGCTATACATTTCCCTCATGGGACTACTTTCAATGTGTCACAGAGGTTTTTGTTGTGCTGTATTTTCATTTTATTTACTTCCAAGAATATCTTGATTTCTTCTTTTGCAAGTCAACATTCAGTAATGAGGTTTTTTAAAAAAAAACTCCATGAATTTGTGTATTTACTACAGAATTATTTGCTACCAATTTTAAGTTGTATGGCATCATGGTCAGATAAGATACACAAAAAGATTTCAGTCTTTGAATTTGTAAAGATTTGTGTTGTCTATTTTAGAGAGGTTTCTGTTTACTGCTGAGTAGAATGCATATTGTTTGGTGTATAGGTGACATGACATATTCTATAGATATCAGTCAAGTCTATTTGATGTAGGATGTCATTTATTTCTGATATTTCTCTGCTTATTTTTTGTCTATATATGTTGTCTATTGGAGAAAGTGGGGTATTGAAGTTATCTACTATTAATGGGTCATGTACTATTATTAAATCCAGCAGTACTTTCTCCCATTCTTTTAAAAATAAAATTGGGTGCACCAGAGTTTGATGCATATATGTTTAGAATAGTAGTGTCTTCTTGGTTAACTGTCCCCTTCATTAGACCAAAGTGTCTTTGTCTCTGATCAGTTTTAGTTTGAAGTCTGTTTTGTCAAATGTTAGGGTATTGGTTCCTCCTTTCTTTCTGGTCCCCTTTGATTGGAGTACTTTGGCTTATCCTTTTACTAGAAACTGGTATCTATCTTTAAAGCTATGTTTCTTGCTCAGCAGTGGTGGCACATGCCTTTAATCCCAGAAGTTAGCAGACAGAGGCAGGCAGGTCTCTGAAAGTTCGAGGACAGCCTGGTGTACAAAATTGAGTTCCAGGACATCCAGAACTGTTACACGGAGAAACATTGTCTTGAAAACCCCAGAAAAACTATTTCTTGTAGTTAACAGATATATAAGTTTTGTTTCTTTATACATTCAGCTAGACTGTGTCTTTCTATTAGAAAACTGAAGTCATTAGTAGTTAAAGTTATTATTGAAAGTGGTATTGACTGTAGTCACTGAGTTGCTGACTTTAGGTTTTTCTTTGTTTTTTCTTGTGTGTGTGTGTGTGTGTGTGTGTTTTCTCAGTGGTATTTAATGTTTTAGTAATTATGACTTCATAGTTCCTTCCATAGTCTCTTCGTTATGCTTATTTCTCTCTTCAGGTTTAAATATTGCTTCTTGCATTTTGATGTAGTAATATTTAATTTGTATTTTGATAAATAAAACTTTCCTGAAGACCAGAATGCAAAACAGCCACACTAGTCAGCCATACAGGCCAGGCAGTGGCCTTTAATGCCAGCAGCCACACTAGTTAATCACTGAGGCCAGGTAGTGGTGGTGCACGCCTTTAATCCCAGCACTAAAGAGGAATATAAGGTGGGAGGAGATAGGAACTAGCTCTCTTTAATTATGAAGATTTCATAGATGTTAAGAACTCTAGTGGTTTGGCTGCTTTGCTTTTCTGATCTTCAGGTTGAACCCCAATATCTATCTCTGGGTTTTTATTATTTGTGCTACGTTGGTACCCAACATGGGGCTCAAACCCATAACCCTGAGAATAAGAGTCTCATGCTCTACTGACTGAGTTTGAGTTTGTTGAATATATTTCTAAGATGTTTATACCATGGAAAGTTTTTTTTTCTTCTTCAATGATTGCATATATTTTTGATAGGCATATTAGTCTAGGTTGGCAGTCACTGTCCTTTGGGATTTAGAATGCATATTACAGCCATTTCTTCCAATTTTCAAAGTTCCACTGAACAGTTAAGTAATATTTTGATGCCTTTTTCTTTATATGTGTCTTCTGGTTTTCTTTTCTTGCACCTTTCAATATACTTTAATTGTTATGTATGCTTAGTGTTTTAACTATGATATGCCACAGGGATATTCTTCTCTTGTCTGTTTGGAGTTCCTGTGTGCTTCTTAGATCTGTATGGCCGTGTTTTTCCTTGATTTTGGAAATTTTCCTTCTCTGTTCTATGCCACTGACCTTGAATCTATCTCATTTATTCCTAATTTGAAAGTTTGGCCTTTTGTGGTCTGCCACATTTCTTGCATGATCCTTTCCTATGTACTTTATTTTTAAAGTTAATATTTTGGTTTTCTTAATTAGGAGGCTCTATCTTTGAGTCCTCAAATTGTATTTTCTACTTATTAACAAAGCATGGTGCATCATGTTGAAGCAGGTCTACCCATCTCACCCTGCGTGAAGACTGGGCAAGGCAACCCAGCATGGGAGTATGTTCTCAAAAGCCAGCTGAAGTGCCAGGAACAAGTCCTGATCCCACTGCTATGATACCTACAAATAGACCAAGCTACATAACTGTCACACACATGCAGAAGGCCTGTGTCTGTTCTATAACTGCTACCTACCTGTCAGTCCATAGTCCATGAGTTCCCACAAGACCTGTTCAGCTGTCTCTGAGGGTTCCCATGTCCTGACCTTGATTCCCCTGGCCCCTACAATCCCTCCTCTCTCTCCCTTCAACAGGAATAGAGAGCTCAACCCAGTGCTTGGTTGTGGATCTCTTCGTCTGCTTCCATATTTATTGCATAAAGGCTCTCTGATGACGACTTGGGTAGTCACCAATATGATTATAGGATATAGCCAGTTCGGGCTCCCTCTCCACTATTGCTAAGAGTCTTAGCTGGGGTCATACTTGTGGATTCCTGGGAGTTTCCCTGGCACCAGGCTTTTCTCTAACCATGAAATGCCCCCATCAAGACCTCTCATTATTTTCTTCCTTCATCCTCCCCCTAACTTGCCCAATCTGATCCCTCATTTTCCCATCCCCTTACCCACAGTTTGCCCAGGAGATCTCTTTTATTTCTCCTTCCCATGGAAATACATTTGTCCCTCTTTGAGCCTTCCTTGTTACCTAGTCTCTCTGGGTCTCTAAACTGTAGCATGGTTATCCTTTACATCTAATATCCACTTATAAGTGAACACATACCATGTTTGCCTTTCTGGATCTAGGTTACCTCACTCAGAATGATTTTTTTCTAGTCCCATCTATTTGCCTGAAAATTTCACAATGCTAATGTTTTTTACAGATGAGTAAGATTCCATTGGGTAAATGTACCACATTCTTTTTATCTGTTCATCAGTTGAGGGTCATCTAGGCTATTTTCAGTTTCCAGCTATCGCAAATAATGCTGCTATGAACATAGATGAGCAAGTGTCCTTCTGCTATGATTGAGCATCCTTTGGGAGTATATGGCCAAGGTTAGTATAGCTGGGACTTGAGGTAGATTTGATTTCCAAAGTGACTGTACAAGTTTGTACTCCCACCAGCAGTGGAGGAATGTTCCCCTTACTCCATGTCCTCTCCAACATAAGTTAAAATTAGTGATTTTTATCTTAGTCATTCTGACAGGTGTAAAATGGTATCTCAAAGTCATTTTGATTTGCATTTTCCTGATGGCTAAGGATGTTGAATATTTAAGTGTATCTTGGCCATTTGAGATTCTTATGTTGAGAATCTCTGTTTATATATGTACCCCAGTTTTAAATTCAATTATTTGGTATTTTGATGTCTAGTTTCTTGTGCCTGTGTCAGATGTGGGGTTGATGAAGATCATTTCCTATTCTGTAGACTGCCATTTTGTCTTATTGACAGTGTCTTTTGCCCTACAGAAGCTTTTCAATTTCAGGAGGTCCCATTTATTAATTGTTTATCTCAGGTCTGTGCTACTGGTGCTGTATTCAGAAAGTTGTTTCTTGTGCCAACATGTTCAAAGCTACTTCCCACTTACTCTTTTATCAGGTTTAGTGCAATAAGATTTATGCTGAGGTCTTCAATCCACTTGAACTTGAGTTTTGTACATGAGGATAGATATGGATAGCTTTGCATCCTTCTACATGTTAACATCAGTTATGCCAGCACCATTGTAAAATATGATTTCTGGTTTTCACTGTACAATTTTGGCTTCTTTGTCAAAAATCAAGTGTCCACAAGTGTGTGGATTATGTCTGATCACAGTAGAATAAGCCTAGTTATAAAACAGCAATGGAAAACACAAAATACACATTATCACAGATATTGAAGAACACCCTACTGAATAATGAATGAATAATTGAAGAAATAACAAAGAAATTTAAAATTTAATAGAGTTTAACAAAAATGTATAATTTGGCTTCTTTGTCAAAAATCAAGTATTCATAGGCATGTGGATAAATATCAGGGTCTTCTATTCAATTCCTTTGATCCACCTGTTAGTTTTTATGCCAATACTGTGCTGGTTTTATTATTATAGCTCTAGAGTGGACCTGGAAGTCAGGGATGGTGATAACTCAGGGAGTTCCTTTATTGTACAGGATTCTTTTGGCTATCCTGGGTTTTTTGCTTTTCCATATGAAGTTGAGTACTCTTCTTTTGAGGTCTGTGAAGAATTTTGCTGGGATTTTGATACGCATTGCATTGAATCTGTAGATTGCTTTTGGTAAGGTTGCCATTTTTACTATGTTATCCTACCAACCCATGAGCATGGGAGATCTTTCCATTTTCTGGTGTCTTCCTCAATTTCTTTCTTCAAAGACTTAAAGTTCTTGTCATACAGGTCTTTCACTTGTTTGGTTAGAGTTAACCCAAGATATTTTATATTATTAGTGGTCATTGTAAATGGTGTTGTAAAGTAATTTCTCTGTGATGTATATAAATAGGTCACAATTGCACAAATATCTACAATTATTTCAGTTAAGATATCATTAATAAATTGTTCATAGTGTGTCAATGAATGATTCTGTATATCATACTATAGGAATCAGAGTTGTCTAAGGAAGTGTGGTTTCAGGTTCTGATAGTAAAAGTACAAGGAAAGTCTAGGGCATCTAGTTGTTCCTGGGAACAGACAGGGATTAAAGATTAATAGCAAAATGCAGAGAGTCACAATAACCACAATAAATTGTTCCCACAGTCAAAATTTGGGACAATTTAGACTTAAAATTACGTAGTCAGATGATTGTAAACTATTGAATAAAATGCATGAATCCAAAATTATATCCATAAATGAATATCTTTCATAATTTATAGTTTTAGTTATTCAAACTATTATGATTCCATAAATCAATAACTAAAAATAGATAATTAACCTTATACTTTAATGTATTAGGCAGGGGTCTCTAGAGGAATGTAACCAATAGAGCATATGTATTACACATGGGAATTTATTGTATTAGCTCGCACAGTAAGGCTGTGTAGTCCAACAATGACTGTCTGCAAGGCTGAGAACCCAGCAGCTACTCCGTCTGTGATGATGAACACCTTGGTCATTCCAATCAAATGTAGACAGCCTAGGAGATTTTTATAGTTTCTGTAACTCCAGACACAGAGTATCTGATGCCTTCTTCTGTCCTCAGCGGGTACCCACATGCACTCATACAGATGTAGACCAATACATAAATAAAAATAAAAATTACAATTAAAGAAACATGAGCAGTATGGATTCTTTTTGGTCTCAGCCTCCAGCCTCATAGCTCCATGGCATCAGGAACACTTAGGCACCCAACATACAGCCAACATACTGCATAGATTCTGCACTAGATGCAGTGTGTGGTTTTTAGATGACAAAGCATCTAGGACTGGCCAACAGAGACCAGTTCTGCACATACTCAAAAGGAGGAGCAGTGAACTCTAAGCTCAAGATTTTGATTCTAAGGAAGCTTGCTGAGAAGAACTGGAAGGGAAGAGTAACCAGAGAAAGGGGATTTATAGGAATGCCACAGGAAATAAACATCTTTTACACACACACACACAACAAATCCTTAAGTATTAAAAATTTTAAATATCTGATATGTCAGTACACAGAATCAATCTTGAGAGCAAAGAAGGGCCTCTACCATTCCTCACAAATAATTAGCAGATTACTCTTATGTTCGATATGGTGTGGGTGCTATGGAGATAGACCTATCTTCAACAGTTGCATTTGGTATGTACTGAATCTGTTGTTCAAGGTCATATGTCCTCAACTATAAATTTGATGCCTCCTCTCTTCCCAAGGCTGTTAATATTGCATACCTCACTGCTTGTATGTGTCAAATGATGTTTGTGATCTCAGTTGGGTTCTATTTTGGTGTTTTTGAGAAAGGGGTATGGAGACAGAAATTAGGATATCTAGGCTCTGTATGTGTTCTACCACATATGTTAGGTTTCAGAAATTTAAAAATATCTATTTCTATTTTGAAGACTTGAAAAATCAGATGTTCATTTACTGTATTTTTGAAGGACATTTTTAAGAGTTGTTAACAGAATGTGAGATGTAGGTGACTTGGTAGAGTTCTTGCTAGCTGTGCATGAAGGCTCAGGAACATCTGAAGCACAGAAACCAGGCATGGTGGTGTATACCTGTAATATCAACACTCATGAGGTAGGGGCAGGAAGACTTGAAAAATCAGTATTAATTTACATGTATTTTTTGATACCTGAAAGATTTTTTATTGTTGTCGTTGTTTGTTTGGAGACAGGATCTCTCTTTGTAGCTTTAGCTGTTCTAAAACTCACAATATAGATAGGATGTCCAAGAACTAACAAAAGAGATCTGCCTAGCTCTGCCTCCCAAGTGCTGAGATTAGAGGTGTATGACACTACACCAGGTATGATATCTGAAATTTTAATAAAAGAACAGGAAGTATATATCTTCTCATGTCCATCAATATGTATCAATATTTAATGGCTACACAGAATTAAAAGATACTGATCTATAAATTACATAACCAATCTCCTCTGGTGGATATGTAGGGTTTTTCCAGCTTTTTACTAAAGTGATACTTTAAATCATCAAAAGATAAATAAACATGTGTGGTGTTCTACTACTTGAATAACGGGGTCTTAATGCTTTTTCCATGCAAGCCTTCCTTATCAACCTCCCTCTGCTCTTTCCCTTTATTACACATGTACGTAATATTCATTGCATTTCTCAAGTGGCTATACCAATTTACCAAATTGAAAGCAAATTAATTAAATAGAGAATGTTTCACTATGCATGAGAAGTAACACGGCTGTGTTATTACACAAAGTATCTGTATTAGTCAGAATTCTCTAGAGAAAACAAACTTATAGAATGAGTCTATATAAATAATGTTAATATATTATTAGTATATATTAATAATACTTAATATATAATGTATATCTATAAATGGGATGTATTAGAATGACTTATAGGCTGTACGATCCACCTTACCCAACAGTGGCTGGCTGTAAATGGAAAGTCCAAGAATCCAGTAGTTGCTCAATCCTTGAGGCTGGATGTCTCAGCTGGTCTTCAGTATATGCTAGAATCTCAAAGAAGTAGGCTCCAATGCTAGTGGAGGAATGGGCTTGCTAGGGAGGTGAGAGCAAGCAAGCCAAGAGCAAAAGCTTCCCTCTTCTACGTCCTTATATCGACTTTCAGCAGAAGTTGTGGCCCAGATTAAAGGTGTATCTTCCTGCCTCAAAATCTGGATCCAAGGTGTATGTCTTATTAGTCTTATTACCTTAAAGGTTCAGACTAGAATTGGGCCTCCCCACTTCAAAACAAGCAAATAAAATAAAATCCCTCACAGGTGTGCCCTCAATTTCTGGATTCAAGTTAACTTCCAGATGTAGTGAAGTCACCAGTCTTGTTGAAGGCCTCTGGTTTCTGATACACCAGCATCACTGGATCCTCACCAGATCTCCTCTGAGATAGCTCGTGGCTGCCACAAGTTTTGGATCTTGTGGGTATTGTTCCACGGGACCAGTCTCTTCACCAGCTCCAGGAATTCCTAGATGGGGTAGATGGTAGGGTGGGTCAACCCAAGGCCTGGCTGTGGGCCTGCTTGGTAGCCAAGCTGGTTAGTCCAGATCCTTGGGGCCACTAGCCTCTGGAAAGGGGGTGGAGTTATTTCTCCTACATGCAATGCCCTCAGGGTCAATTCATCCTGGGGTGTGGTGAGGGGTGAGGGCCTTCTCTCTAGCGTTCAGGGGCCAGCTGTCTTGCTCTAGTGTCCAGCAAGAGGCAAGACCAGCTTTAGTCATCTTGTCTACTTGATTACTGAACTCCTCCTGAGCTGAAGTCCCCTTTGGATGAGCATTTACATGAGCAACATGTTTCTGCACATCCCCCTTTTCCCCAACTGAAAGCAAATTGCTTCTGTTGGCTCTTACAGACAAATACTGAGAAAAAATGTATTTGCTGGATCAATAGCTGCACACCATGTACCAGAACATGTGTTAATCTGCTCAGGCAAGGACACCACATCTGGTACAGCAGCTGCAATTGGAGTCACTACCTGACTGAGGTTTCAATAATCAACCATCATTCTCCACGATCCATCTGTCTTCTGCACTGGCTGGGTAGGAGAGTTAAAGGGAGATGTGGGGGGAACCACCACTCCTGCATCTTTCAAGTCCTTGACTGTGGCACTGATCTCTGCAGTTCCTCCAGGGATGTGACAGTTTTTGATTCACTATTTTCCTTGACAGAGGCAACTCTAAAGGCTTCCCTTTAGCCTTTCCAACCATAATAGCCCTGACTCGGCAGGTCAGGGAAATAATGTGAGAATTCTGCCAACTTCCAAGTATATCTATCCCAATTGTACATTCTGTGACTGGAGAAATAACAACAGAAAAAGTTCAGGGCCCAGCTGAACTACTGTGAGTCCGACTTCAGCCAAATCTCCATTATTCACCTGGCCTCCATAATCCCCTACTTTAACTGGAGGCCCACTGTGTTTCTTGGGGTCTCCTGGAATCCGTGTCAATTCAGAACCAGTATCCAACAAAACCTGGAAAGTCTGACTTTTTCTTTTCCCCCAGTGTACAGTTACCCTTGTAAAAGGCTGAAGCTTCCTCTGGGGAAGGATTATAGAAAAGATAACAGTAAACTTTAAGGTAATTTATCCAGGTCCTCCCTCAGAAGTAGCTGGGTACCCCTATGTTCAAGGGATCTGGGTCTGGAAACTACTCAAGGCTGGAAACTGGTCCACAGGCTGAGACTGCCTTGACCCAATGCAGCCTTTCATTTTTTTGAGATTTTTTTTCTATTTATATACATAAAACAAAAATTCAGTGGTCTTATTATCTGTTTCATGCCTGGAAATACCATGACGGATTAACAAGCACCAAAGGTCCATACGAGTCTCGTCATCATAAAGTTCGCTTTGCCTATCTGACCACCTTGGGTCAGGACATTATGGACATAGCATTGTTGATGCTGCCCATTAGGTTAACATCTCGCCTTTGGTGGTTCAGTGCTGCCACCTGGCCCCTGCTATCTCGGGGCCCAATTAATCCCATTGCGTTTAATTCATCCAAATGAGCAGCAGCATCTCCAGCCATAAGGTCTGGCACAAGAAAAAGGGTAACAACAAAGCTCATCAGATGTGCTGGTGCCCCTCACCGTTCTGTATCTTATAGGATTAGTGAGGGGCCTGTCTTCTGGGCCTTCCCATTGTGGGGGATTAGGATTTACACAGTGTACCCACTCAACCATTCCAATTTTCCTGAGCCTTAAAATCCCTTCATCAACACTAAGCCGAGGGATATCGGGCATCTCCAACTCCTTTTCAGTAGGCCAGATTTTGACAAATGCTTCAGTCAACCATTTAACAAACTTTTGACATTTTTTTTTAACTGTTCAAGCTTCTACATTGAACCTAGAATCTCAACTAAGAAGGCCCATATCAATCAGCCTGATCAGTTTTATATTCTTCCACTATCATGCCTTGAAATTCACTCCCACACACAATCCCAGACTTCTGTCTGAATTAATTAGCAAACTCATTGTGTTATTTAGTAGTGCGGTGCACCTCCTCATAGACTACACACTCCACCTCCCCTCTAGGAGCCTGCTTTGCTTTAAGTCAGGTTATAGATTCAGGGGGACATCCGTATTATATTGCCTGGCATTTTCTTCATGAAAGCTCACTGGTGGTTTAGCAGACAATGAAGGATTAATTTCCTCAGTCAAAGGTGGAAAGGGCAATGTTTCAGGGGGTGGGGGTGTGAGTACATCTGCTGATGGTGGAGAGACTACTTCCCCAGGTGAGATAAACCCTGGAGAACCTGAGAATTCAAATTTCTGGACTTCTAGAGGGTCTCTTCCCACAGTCCCTATCCCTAGGTACAGGATCTCATTCTTTACCAATTAATGTCCTTCCTTTAGCCACTGACACCTTATAAGACTGGAACTTGAATTTTCACTCTTATTTAGCCAATCATATAATGAGGGCCTTGGTTTGATTTTCTGTAACTTGAGCTCTGGCTGCTGGAGAGAAGATTCTCTTCCAGGGCACACTTAGAAACCTCTAGACTGTTTATGTGCATCTGGAGCCGTCGGTTTTATCACTGAGTTCATTGTTTTTTCTTCACTGCATTCTGAGATGCTAGAAGCTTGTTAATTTTATCATGGAGCTCATTCCTATCCTTTGTCAATTCATCCAAAGATGATAAAAGCAACGAACCAGCATCAACATTTTCTTTATTTTTTCCACAAACTCTCAGAATTTCATATGCAGAGTCACCAAATCTGTTGCCACCAACAATTGGTGAGTCAGAATAATGAAATGCATATAACTCCTTAAGTTTGTATAATAGTTCACTTTTTAGTGAACTTTTAGTACTGTCTGAGCTCCCAAGAGAGGCTTCAGTAACTGGAGAAGCTTTGATATTTGTAAGTGTTGACAAAATGAAAGGCCTATTCTAGATACTTATAAAGGTCATTCTTATCCTTCTATTGTTTAGATCCACTCCTGGCACCAAAATCTGTATTAGTAAAGGTTCTCTAGAGAAACAGAACTTATGGAATAAATCTCTCTCTGTGTGTGTGTGTGTGTGTGTGTATGTGTCTGTCTGTCTGTCTGTCTGTCTCTCTCTATCTCATCTATCTATCATCTATCTATCTATCTCTGTGTGTGCATGTACACACACATATATGTACATACATGTATATATGCATATATATATGTATATATACATATATATATATATATATGGTGGAGAGACTACTTCCCTAGGATTCAGACACTTACATGAACACCTGATCAGTTGTCATTTAAGAACACCTAAAACAATAATAGGAGTAGTTTGATGACAGGGTACAAGGAGTAATAAAGCCACAATTCCGCAGGATGCTCCACACTCTTTGCTCTAAATAATCCAGCAAACAATATGCAGAGTGTCTTTTGCTTTCACAGATAGGCCTGTCATCATTCATCCGATATAATAAGGGGAATCTTGACAAGTATAACCCATATTTCCTCACTTCATACTTTCTCTCCCTTCATATTATATTCCTTCCTTGTCCAGCACTGCTCTCTATGTTAAAAGAAAATAGTGAGCAAAATTCACTATCTAGGTCCTTATCTGTCCTGTGCAAAATGTCAAACCTCAATGTATACCACCATCATATGACATGACTAAGGACTGTGATGACAGAGAGAAAGGACCCCTAGTCTCTTAATCACCTTTTAAAACAAGCTTGGTGCTGCTGCCAGGTCCTGTTCCTAAGTTATTGTTGAATGCTGCCCTCTCAGCATGCCATGGCCACTGAACTTGAACCTCTCATAACTCTGATTCCTGGACAGAGACCAGCAAAGACTGGGCCCATTAACTTTCTGTCCTGGGATGTGCTATGAGAGAGCTCACAAGGCACTGCCCACCACGAAGGCTTTATAGAAATGTAAGGGTTACAAGGGAAGAAACACAAGTCTCCACCCCTCTTCAAGGGAGGTTAAGGCAGTTAATGGTAACTAGGAAAGGTTGCTCATGAGCCCGTGACCTTCCATAAATATACAAATTGTTAATAGTTATGGGTAAAATAATATTTTTCTTCAATGGTGTAGCTACCTGTAAGTTGCTCACGATCCTGTAAGTAACCCCAGTTAAACTCACTGTTTTACCAATCTAGACTTGAAAATAATTATTTCTTTGTTTTGTCATTGGTGCCCTATCTTGGCTGAATAGATATCTGCTCTTCTCCCTGAGAAAAATCTCCCACAGCACAAGCTCTAGGTTCAAGCAATCTTCCTGCTTCAACCAGCTAGTAGCAAATAGCTGAGACATGTCACCTCACCCTGTGAGGCCCCATTCTTAGACTAGCTAATAAACTGCATGGCACAGCTTGAATACACATTCCTGAAATTGTTCTGATAATAACTTCATGGCCTAATCTTGTTCTTCCTCAAGGATGAGATCCCCAAGGTCCCAAAGGCACGAAACTTCTTTTTTAGAAAATCTGTTAATACTGTGCCCTGAATTAAATGCATACCAGTGTGGAGAGGGAAAATGCCAGGAACCCTGAGATTCCTGTCTTCCCAGTCAGTAAGGAAATGTGAAGCAGAGGCAACACTGTTGCTATTTCCATTTCTGTCTGGTTTTTCCCTGTCTTTACATCCACTCAGGGGCTTCTTTTATTAGGCACCCTGTTCAATGGGAATACATACCTAGGGACTGTAAACAACTGCCATCCATTCTCACAGGTCAGACCATACAAGATGGCACTAGAAGTGGCAAATCTCCCTTCAGTGGATATCATAAACAATATTGCATTATTGATGTTTTTCCTGTAAAACTAGAGAGATACAAATGAGGTGGCTGATGGGGCATTCTCAGAGTCTCTTGGAAATACTGTCAGTATCTAGTTCTCTATAGTAAACATTTTAAGAATTATAAGCAGGAGGAATAGGATGAAACAGCAAAGACCTATCTTTTGTGTGTGTTTCTTTGGATTGTTTTGTTGGATTAAAGGAGAAAGTCTTTCATACCAAAATGTCCAGGCCCCACTCCTATTTTTTCTTATTCTGTGTTAAGTGAATTATGGCTGTGTTTGGTATATTAAGAAAATACATGGAAGATGCATGAATGAGGGAGTGGAATGCTGTGAAACATTGCCATCTGGGCATAGCATGACTGTAGTGCTCATGAGCCCACAGCAACTGTGGTCGCCTATGGAAGACCTACATAAAACTAGGCTCTTAACATTCCAGCCTGGATTGAAGAGGAGGCTCATGAGGCCCCACACCTCCCTGAAGAGGCACTGGCAGTTAATTGTTGATGAGAGACAGTCATTTTCATCAGTGGTGTAGCCACTGATAAACTGCCCAAGCTTTAGTAAATGATGTACCATTCACAATCATGCAAACAACCTTAATTAAACTTGGTTGGTCAGACAAACAAACAACCTGAAAAGGGGAAACTTACTAGAAATAAGAGTGGAGGGGGATGAGAGAAGGTAACCAGGCTGACAATAACCAAAATATATATATTTGTCAAATACCAATAAAAAAAAGAGAAAAGAAAAGAAAAGAAAAGAAAGGAACCTCTCTCAGGCCTGTCCTTCCAACTACTCAGTACACTGAAGCAGGAGGATGTCTTCTGAGTCTAGAATCCCAAGACACTGACATAGAAATGAGCATGTTGTTCTCAGCTGAGTCCTTGTGGAACTCTATGTGCTACAAGAAACAGCAAAATAGGAGACTATGCCCAAATGGGAGTATTCACAGAAAAGGGAGCATTTGAGATATCCTGAACATTCATATCAAGACAGGGACAAGCTATAGACTGTCATAGTCTGTTTTCTGTGGCTGTAACAAATAACATCAAGCTTGGAGTTTATTTTAAAATACTGCTTATTTACATCACAGGTTTGACAATAGAAAACCCAAGAGTCGATGGCCTTACTGTTTGGGCCTGTTTTGAAAACCGTAATAGTGGTCAATGTCACCATCATGATAGTGTTAACAAGTGACAGATGGAGTCATAAAATGGGAAGATGAGGGAAAGTAGCCCATCTTGCTCTTTTCTTAACAAACTGTCCTCAAGGGACAAATTGCAGTCCTGTGAGTACTACATTAATTCTCTTTCAATGTGGAATCCCCATTGATAGATTTAATTACTTTCCCCAGGCTCCAACTCTTAATATCATCACAGTAAGAAATAAAATTTTCAGCCTAAATCTTTAATGAATAAATAATATTCAAAATATATAATCCTTGAAAGGATGGTACACAGCTCTGGGAAGAAAACAGATAATGCAGGCTGTATAGGTTTAGAGGAGAATTAGGATCTTCTACTGAGTGGGATTAACGTAGAGGAGGTCTTAGAATAGAGTGCACATGTTAAACATTTGTTTTGGCTCTAATCTCAAAAATCAGAGATTTAATTGTTGATTTCTTTGCAAAATTTGTGGACAAGAACCATATCCAATTGTTTCAGATCAAATGCCTAGAATTCAGTAAACATTTATGTTTATATCTATATATGTACATATATTGAGATGAATTAAAGGTATAATAAAATGGTAGAATGCTTGCCTGGCAAAGATGAGGCATCATGTTTAATTTCCATCACTTCAAAAAGACGAAACAAAAGAAAAACAGATGTCATAAGACCGACTATTTGTAAAGCACTAGAATTAAACGTCAATTGTCATTTTCCTAGTTTCAGATTTATTAAAAAATGTATAAAACACAGCTATTTCCTGCTTGAATGAAAATGAAAACATGATTGCTTCCAGGTATGCTTGAGGAGAAAGTTTTCATTGTAGGTATGAGGGAGAACACAGTCAGGAGCATCTAGAAGGGTCCAGACAGAACTGGGCCCGTAGAATAGACCGGACCATGAGATGAAAGATAGTGGGGGAGAGCTAAAGAAGAAGAGAAAGAAGTTAAGAGGCCAAGATGACCAAGAGAGCACATGTGAACCAAGAGAACAAGAGAGTACATTGCCAAAATGGGTGAGTTATATAGGAGAAAAGAGATGCTCTGGGACGGGCAGGGCAGGGAAGGGCAGGGAAGGGAAGAGGAGGGGAGGGGGGAAGGGGAGGGAAGGGAAAGGAAGGGAAGCAAAGTGAAGCTCAGGGACTGGTTTGGGATGGGGGCAGGTTATTCCTTTGAGGATGACTCTGGAACAGATACTTCTGAGTAGGGAGTGAGGGGGCCTAGAGGCTAACATAGACTTTGATATGCTAAATAGGCACCATAGGCATAGGTTAAGGGAGGAGCCATATGTCTCTTTTGTCAGCACTAAGAAGAATGATGTAGTGATATTTTGTTTGTGTTTTAACAAATAAAGCTTGCCTGAAGTTCAGAGAAGCTGAGTGGACAGACACTAGAGAGTTCTTACCTCTAGCAATGCTCAGACAAAATGGGTGATTCTGTCTCTCAAATCCTCAGACTATATCTTCAGACTGCATCCTCAGACTGACCGCATCCTCAGACAGACTGCTTCAGACTGTTGCCTCAGACTGCACTGCTCCTGTCTCCCCCTGCCTTATATTCCTCTCTCCTTGTCAAGTTGGGAGCATAGGCCCCAGCCCCTGGCATCTATCCCAGCCCCCAGGCCTGGTCTGGACTCCAAATTCCAGCAGGCCAGTTCCTCACCCCTCACTGGGGGTAGGGTCAGGACCACTCCCCAGGATATTTGTGGAAGGAACAGCGGGGCTGCGTCCTGCCACCCGGCTATCTTTACACCCAAAATAATTACACAGAAACTGTATTCTTTTAAACACTGCCTGGTCCATTAGTTTCAGCCTCTTATTGTCTAACTTCTCACATCTTGCTTTAACCCATATTTGTAGTAAGGGCTTTGGGCAGGCCTGCTTTTCGCCCTGCCCTGCTCCTGGCTGCCTGCTAGCTTATGCCCCGAAATAACAACACACAAATTGTATTCTTTTAAAGACTGCCAGGCCCATTATTTTCAACCTCTTACTCACATCTTGACTAACCCATATCTAATAATCTGTGTAGCACCACAAAGTGGTGCCTTACCAGGTAGATTCTAGCATACGTCCATCTTGGGCTGGAGCTTCATCGTGTCTGGCCTCTCTCTCTGAGGAGAGGCATGGCAGTCTGCCTAACTTAGGAGAGGCGTGGCATCTTACTGATCCTTCTACCTCACTTCCTCTTCCTGTTCTGTCTACTCCACCCACCTAAGGGGCGGTCTATCAAATGGGCCAGGCAGTTTCTTTATTAGCCAATGAAATCAACTCAAACAGAAGACTCTCCCACATCACATGTTTAGTAATCTGTGAAGCACCATGCGGTGGTCGCTTACCAGGAAAGATCTTAACCTGAGTCCATCTTGGAGAGGAGAGGCATGGCAACTCACTATGGTGACTGCCTGAAGTGTCTGCCTTCTCTTTCCCAGAATTCTGTTCTGTTTACTCCGCCTACCTAATTTTCTGCTCTATTAAAGGGCCAAGGCAGTTTCTTTATTAACCAATGAAAGTAATACATAGACACTCCTCCATCATTTCCCCTTTTTCTGTTTAAACAGAAAAGAAAGGCTTTCACTTTAACATAGTAAAATTACATATAGCAAAACAGTTATCAAGCAAGAATTACAGTTACAATATTATATCTACTTTATCTTTTATAATAACTAAGGAAAACTATAACTATCTATTCATTCTTCAACTCCATCAAAGACTCTGGAAGGATATAATAATACCTAAGTAAACAAAAAATAAGTAACTTCTAAAACTCTAGAAATGACAGAGACATCTTGCTGCCTGGACAGTCACCCAAAGTTTCTCTGTACCGTTGGGGCATCCATCATTGACCTTCAGGCCCATAGTGTCCAGCAGACATTTCCATGAAGCAGGAAATTCCAAAGACAGTTTAGTCACTTTCTGCTGTGTCCTGCAGAATGTCTCTCAGACTCTTTCACTAATCAGGAACCCCGAAAGACCATCTCACCTTTAGGCAAGTTCAGCAGTCCTCTCTCTGCAGGTTCTTTGTGTCCAGTTTATGCAACAGTCCAGGCAAGAGCAGTTTCTTGCCCAAATGGCTATCAAACTCCATAAGGAACCTCTTCGATGCCCATCTTCCTCTTGAAGTAGATTAGTGCTGCCAGGTGCAGACGAGTCTCATTGTCATGAAAAGCCCTAAGTTATTAAAACATTTAAAATGCCATATTCTGTAACCTTTGAAAGATATGAAGAATGCCTATTTAACTATAATATATCTCTGTATATCTAGAAAATCTAACTAACATGACTATTAGCTTGACTATTATCGATGATTATCCATTAACAACCTATAGGTATTTAAATGAGTCCCCAAAAGAGGAACACGTGGTCCCTTTTCCTTCCTCCCTGTAGTCGCATTCTCATGGCTTCCCAGTTCCCCCTTGGGGCCACCCGAAAGCGCAGAACTCCCATTAAACCTGGATATTTCTTAATTTTGCTTGTTTTGATTTGGCTTGATTGGCAATTTTGCGTGGGCAGGGAGCTCACATTAGGAAAGGTCCCTCCGAGCTAGGACAGGCCTTTCCACGTGGCTGGCCGCATGTTGAAAGCCCCCTTATTCTACAATTTGAGTTCTCTACGCCTCACTTAAAACCAGCTTCTGGGCTGCAGCAGCTGCGTCTTGGTGAGTCCCTTTCCTTGTCTATGCTATAGGGTTTTGGGGGGACCCATTCACACTTATTTTTGTCGTTTTTGAATTCCTGCTGAAGTCATGAGCTCACGCCAGGGGTCTGATTCCCAGCGCCGGTCAGACCCACGGGAACAGACTTCGCTGAGGCTGAGATCTGTTTGTCTTGGGATGCCAGGCATTCAATCTCCATGGCCCCATTTGGACCTAAGAGCCATTTTGGCGGATGTGCTGGAGAGGACTTAGGTCATGTGGTTGGGCATAGACTTTAAAATGGGCACGTACAGTTCAAAGCCAGATCCGCTTTTGCCCTTGTAATGCCTCTTATAAAAATCTTTTTAAATTGAGTCTTTCTGATACAATCTGTCTCAAACAGCTAATTTCCCTATGTACTATGTCTTGAGCTTACCACCCTCCGGGATGTAAAAAAAGAAAAAAAATTGTTGCTGTAAGGACAAATGAACAGAGCTTACATATGTCCAAGGTTTGGGGGCTCTGCGCTCTCGCCACCCCCCCCCCTTACTAGCCATGCTGCCAGAGGCACTGGCCCCTCCCCCCACTCCCTCAAGACCATACTTCCCAACCCCCTCCTGTGGAGCAGCATTCTTTCCCCTCCCCCCTCCTTCCTCACCACTCCACTCTTGGACCCACTCTGTGCACTGGGCTAGCCCCTCCCATGATCCCTTTTCTCTTCCAAATCTCTCTCAGTTAAAAAAAAGTGACTAGGTTTCTTTTCTACTAATCCTTCTGCTTACCCATTTTTTCCTCAGTCAGTACCAAATATTAGTAAAGATTTGAGAAAGGTTGAGGATGGTCCCCAAACTCCTCTATGGGAATTGGTGAAAATGGCCTTTAAAGTTTTTAATGCCCAAGAAAAATCATCTGAGTCTTCCTGACAGACAAAGCTACTACACTCTACAGGCCCAGGCCTTAGCAGCTGCCCTAGGGTCACAGGAATGGGGACAAGGGAAGCTAACCACAAGGCTCTACCCAGATGGAGCCTAGTCTAAGTCAACCTCTCAGACAAACTGTTTCAAGTGTGGCCTAAATGGTCACATGGCACGATATTGCACTACACCTGCCCCAAGGTTGTGCCCTATCTGCCAGCAACCTGGACGCTGGAAATCACAGTGTCCCCGTGCGGGCTTGTCTTCTATGCCAAGCCACAGAGGTCCGGCCTCATCACCATGGACAAGTGAAACTGTGCCAGCCCTCAAATGTCTCAGCCTTGCAGAGGATTGACACTGCCCAGACTTGGTTTATCCTGTAACCCTATCCAAGCCTAAGGTGAAGCTGCAGGTAGCAGGTAAATATTTTCACTAGGGTCTTAAGTTTCTCTCACCAATTTCTGCTATGATGGGACCCGTTCCTCCCCACTTAAAACTTTGCAGGACAATTTTTTCTCTCATTCTTTCTTAGCGATACCGGCTTGCCCAGCACCTTTTCTGGGTGGAGATATCCTTAGCAGCTTCCCCAAAGCTTTGTCCCACTTCTGGGAGCCCCTTTAACCCCACCCATCTCCAAGATTCTATTTTACAGGTTCACTCCTCCTGTCAGACATGAGCCCATTCCAACTGACAAGGAGCTCTCCACATACACCAGCTTCGTGGACACCAACTGGGCAAAGATTGGCAGGTTAATTCCACCCATATGCCTACTTATAAAAAACTCTGTTATCTTTTAACACTTGTGAACACTTTTACAGGGTGGATAGAAGCGTTTCTGGTCTCCAGGGAAACAGCAGCTGTGATGGGTCAGGGTCATGGAGTTGGTGTCAGAAGCTCTCAACATCTTCTGGACAATGGAACTCGTCAAACAACAACTGACCAAGTTCTCCATTGAATTCAGGTTTTCGTGGCCCTTGCCTCAGGGCCACCCCATGTTCCCGTATTGGCCTGAGCCCTTTTGAGCTGCTTTATGACAGGCCCTTTCTTCTTAACCATCACCACCCAGTTCAAACTCCTCCACTGGCAGGGTACCTTCCCTACCTCTCCCTTTTAAGGTCCCTTCTTCATTCACATGCTGACAGTTGTCTTCCTGCCACCACACCAGTGGACCCCTAAACCTGCCCCACTCTCTCCAGGGAACAGAGTTACTCCTCAAAGAGTTAACTCCTAGGTCTCTCAAACCTCAATGGACTGAACCTCACACTGTGATCCTCACCACCCCCTCGGCTGCCAAGCTCTTGGGACACCCATGCTGGTACCATCTCTCCAGGATCAAGTGGGCGCCTACTCAGGACACTTGACATCTACCTTCTCATCTCCCTCAAGGAACAGATGCCTGCTGTCTCTGGGATGACAGTACATGGGATGCCCTTCCAGCCACAGCTCTTGTTGAATGTGGACACCTAGCACTCCCCTTTCCCATGCTGCCCTGTGCTCACAGGAAGTAGCCAGATTTGAGTCTATGCCCTTTTTTTCTAAGAGATCCTAAATGTTTGTCATAATTACCATTCCAATTTTCTGTCACCCCTATATCCAAAGAGTCTAGAATGTCAAGTTCGGAGCGTAGGCCCCAGCCCCTCACATCTATCCCAGCCCCCAGGCCTGGTCTGAACTCCAAATCCCAGCAGGCCAGGTCCTGACCCCTCACTGGGGGTGGGGTCAGGACCACTCCCCAGGGTATTTAAATGAGCCCCCAAAAGAGGAACACATAGTCCCTTTTCCTTCCTCCCAGTGGTCGCATTTGTTTGGCTTCCTGTTTCCCCCTCGGGGCCACCCAAGAGCGCAGAACTCCCATTAAACCTGGATATTTCTTAATTTTGCTTGTTTTGATTAGGCTTGATTGAGAATTTTGCATTGGTAGAAATATTCCTAACAGTCCTCCCAGTCACATCCTTCCTGTCTCTACCTCCGGAGTCCTGGGATTAAAGGGTGAGCCACTACTGCCCAGCCTCTAGTGGCTTAGCTCTTCGCTCTGATCTTCAGGCAAGTTTTATTTGTTAAAACACAAACAAAATCTCACTATAGAATGGTTTCCTTTTAGCAAGTAAGAACTATCTTAAATCCCTTAGAGAATGTTGACTTTTGTCTAAATGCCAGATTTTTGAAGAAGGAATTTCTTGAGACCCAAAACTGCTGGGGTGAGAAATGCATATATATTTACCATTTGAATAACCCAAAATGGACAAACCACCTACCAGTGGTTTTGAAATTTTCTTGAACATTCACTTAGGTACATCTAAATACATCTTTAGTACATGTAAATACATCTTCATGTATGGATAAAATTCATGAAACATGTTGTTTTTATGTTTTGAAAAATCTATTTATATGTGCATATACAAATGCATGGCCCTGGATATGTATACAATTACATTCAAGTCTACAAACAAAAACCTAAATGGAATACTATATATATATATATATATATATATATATATATATATATATATATTCGTAAAAATGGTCCAGATCATTCTCATCATTTCCTCTACCTCTTCATGTCTTACTCCATCCCCCTGTATAATAAAACTTAATGGCACATCCTCTCTAACCACCACTTCTGATGTTAAGTGAATTCTCTACTGCTCTGAAATCACTGAATAGTGTTGACATCAGGCCCTTTGGTAGTGGGAGTGTTGAGAGTACTGGCCAGCTATTAATAGTAAATACCTAGCTAGTATCTCTTGAAATACAGTTTTGACATTATTTTTTATCTTTAACTTATTTAACTTACTTATTTATAAGTAAGACATCTCAAATAATGAAGGATTAGAACAGAAACTTACTAGTTTGTTAATGAGTCCAGCGACCTTTGTGTGAAGTTGGGAAATAGCTAAAAAACAAATAAACAAATGAAACCAGATAGCTTGTGTGTGTGTGTGTGTGTGTGTGTGTGTGTGTGTGTGTGTGTGTGTGTGCGTGCGTGTGTGTGTGTGTGTGTATGCATGTGTGGCTGACTGTGGGCATACATGTTCTATTATATGTTTATGGATGTCAAAGGTCCTTGCCCTCCAACTTGGTTGGGGCAGATTCTCTATGTTTTTGTTTTTGGTGCTTTGGTTTGGTTTCTACTGCATATACCAAGCTAGCTGGTCCAAAGGCATCTAGAGATGCCCTGTCTCCATGTCCCATCTCACCACAGGAGCACTGGAATTATAGACCTGGCTCTATGCAGAGTCTAGGGATTTGACTCAGCCCCTCATACTTGTACAACAAGGTCAGAGTTCCTAATGGTGGCACTCCCTTTGGGGGCCATTTTCTTTCAAACCACCACAGTCACTAATTAAGAAAATGTTACACAGGCTTGCCCACAGGCTGATCTTACATAAGCATTTTCTCAATGGTGTTTCCTCAGATAATGCTAGCTACTGTCAAGATGACAAAAATAAAAACTGATCCCTTGTCAACTTGACACACATACATACTATTCAGTTACAACTTTCCCTTTTTGTTTATCCCCCCCCCCCCCCGAGGTCTCATAGTATCATCAGTATTTAAACATAGAACACATTTCAACCTTTAAAAGTCCCAGAGTCTTTAAAAACTCAGACACTTTAAAAGTTCGGTCTCTTCAAAGCATTCAAACTCTCAGATTCCACAGCCTTTCTAAAACATATAAACCACCTTGACCCCTCTGGACTCCAATTTCTATGTCTTCTAGAAGATTTCCCCTCAAGGGAAATAACAGATGATTCTTCAGCTCCAGCTGATCACTACTGATTGTCCCAACAAAGGAAAAGTTTCTCTTTAGTGATTTTTAATTCACAACATTGATCCTATTGCTATAGGCCTTCCTTAAAGGACTTTCAAAACCGTCCTCTGGCTAGGTATGATGACACATGGATTTAATCTCAGCACTCAGGAGGCAGAGGCAGGTGAATTTCTATGAGTTTAAGGCCAGACCACACTACATAGTGAGTTCCAAGCCAATCAAGGCTCCACAGTGTGATACCTTGTTGTAAGAAACAAACAAAACCCTACCCTCTGAAACTTTACAAGCCATTCCTCCATTGTCTGCATTGCTCACAGCATCTTCAAAGCTTTCCCAGAGCATCCCACTGAGCTCTGAACAGGCAACAGCTTTTCAAGTCCAAAGTCCCAAAATCTTTGCACAAACCTCCAAAACCAAGATAGTCAGGCCTGTCACAGCAATATCTCACACACCTGGTACAATATTTCTGTCTTAATTAGGGTTTCTATTTCTGTGATAAAATACTGTGACCCATAGCAACTTGGGAAGGAAAAGGTTTATTTCATTCTTTAGTTTGTAGTCCAAAGACAAAAGACATTGGTGCAGGAACTCAGAGCAAGAACTGTTGAAGAGGACATACAGGAGTGCTGCCTACAGGCTGTGGAGCTTTGAATAAGAAGGGTTCCCATAGGCTCATGTATTTGAGGGTTCAGTTACCAGGAAGTGGGACTATTTCAAAGGAGCTGTGGTCTTGTTGGAGAAAGTGTGTCACTGGGGGTGGGGGGGTGGGTTTTGAGGTTTCAAAAACCCAGGACCAACCAAGAGTCTCTTTCTGCCTATGGGTCAGGATGTAGCTCTCAGCTACTGCTCTCAAGCTTGCCTCCATGCACCCCACCATGATAATGGGTGGAACCTCTGAAACTGTAAGCAAGCCTCCAATTAGATGTTTTCTTTCGTAAGAGTGGCCCTTGTCATGGGTTCTCTTCACAACAATAGAATACAGAAAATACAGAAGCTGGTACCAGGGAACAGGGTATTTCTGTGACAGACCTGACCATGCTGCTTGTTAGCAGAATGTGGATTTTGGGATTTCAGATTAGGAAAGAAGTTGAATGCTTTAGGTGGGGCTTGATGGGCCATCCTAGTAGGATCATGGAAGATAGTGGTGCTGAGGGTAATGTGGACTTTGGGGGCCTGGCTCAAGTGATTTTAAAGGTGAAAAATATTAATAAATGGCCTAGAAGTCCTTCTTGAGATATTTTGGCAAAGAATGTGGCTGATTTCTGCCCTTATCCAAAAATATGCTAAATTGTAGAGTTTTTTTTTTTTATTAATGCCATTGGCAGAGGACATTTCAAAACAGCCTAATACTGGCAGTGTCATGTGGTTATTAGTGGCCATTCTTATGCAGATCTATAATGAAAAGGTGAAAGATGAACAAGGAGAAATAGAAAATGTACAGTTTACGGAGAAAAGGCTCACCAGGAGGTATAGTGGAGCTAAGTCCAGTGCTCAAGAAGATACAAAGTTTAAAGGAAAGGTTGACACTAAATAAAATAAAGAGAATACTGAACTCAGGGCAAGACCCCAACCAGCTAAACTTCCATCCTGAGAAAAAGAATGTTTTTTTTTTTTTTTTTTTTAAAAGCTTAAGCCATGAAGGGAACCCTCTACAACAGAAAGCTGAAATGTATTTGAATGAGGAGGCCAAAAATCCAACCCCAGCAAACAGCAGAACTTGGCAGCTTCACCAATATGGTTCTGGCTTTAGAGTCAAGGATACCAGAAAGGGGTTGTGAAATCTCCCTCTGTGTCTAAGGAAAGCCTGCCAAGGCCAAGTGTGTGTCAGCGGTGCCTCTGCAAGGAGGCCCAAAGAAGCTGAGAAGGTGAAGCCTGGATTGTTCTGGAGATCCCAAGCTGGTGGAGATGTCAGAGTTGTAGGATAACTGCCAAGGAGAGCGGCTAGTACCAGATCAAGAGAGAGAAATGTATGTTGCAGTCAACAAAACTAACAGGAATTGTAGATCGAAGAGCATTTTGACATCAGACATGGAGATGCAACATTTGGAGTTCGTCCTGCTGGTTTTAGGTGTTGCTTTGGTCCATTATTTCCTTGCTATGTTCCCTGTTGTGATAGTAATGTATATCTTGTACCATCGTATGTTGGAAGTATGTGGTCTCCTTTTTTTTATTTTGACTTCACCAGGGGTTACAGTTAAGAGATTACAGTGAGTCTCAGAAGAGACTTTGATCTCTAACCTTTCAAACAGTGTTGAGACTGTGATAAATATGGGGACTTTTGAAGTTGAACTTAATGCATTTTAGACATTATGACAGGGCTATAAGGCAATGTGAGCCAGGGAGTAGAATGTGGTGGTTTGAAGAACCATGGTCTTATAGACTCCTATATTTGAATGCTTAGTCACCAAGGAGTGACACTATATGAAAGGATTAGGAGGACTAGAAGGTGTGGCTTTAGTGGAGGAAATGTGTCACTGGGGATAGGCTTTGAAGTTTCAAAAACCCATGCCAAGCCCAGCATCTCTCTGCTTTTGGATCAGGAAATAGCTCTCAGCTACTGCTCCAGTACTTACCGGATGCTTCCAACTATGATGATAATGGACTAAAACTCTGTAAGCAAGCCTCCAATTAAACATTTTCTTTTATAAATGTTGCCTTGATAATGGTAGCTCTTCACAGAAATAGAACACTGACTAAGACACTGGCTTGCTCCGCTTGCTCTGTTATATGCTCTAGGACCTCCTTCTCAAGAGTGGCACTGCCCATAATGGACTGTACCTTCCCACATCATTTGACAACTAAGAAAATGCCTCAGAGGCATTTAAGAACCCACAGGCTTGCCTATGGGTCAGTATTCCTGGAGACATTTTCTCAATTGTGGTTTCTTCTTCTTTAGATAACTCTACCTTCGGTCAAGTTGATGAAAAGCGAACCAGGACTGACACATTGCATGATTTGCTTTGAGCACATGTCAGCTACTATGCAAGATTTGGGGCATGCAGTAGGTAAGAAAATACAATCCATAACACCAAGTAGATGCATCTAGATGGGAAGGGAGATGGACATCCACCTGTAGAAAGAGCAGTGTGTTAAAGTAAACAAGAAGGAGCACTGAATCTCTAAAGGGGTCTTTGTACACACTAATACACCCCTGGGACTTGGCTTTCTCATTCATAAAAGAGCCATGATAATTTTCATATACATTTTTCATAATCTTGTGCCAATGATAAAACTGAATGCAAGGTTTTTAGCCCAGTGCCTGCCTAGTGAGTGTGAAACTATTATTGATATTAGTGATTTTTATTTCTGCCATTACCGTCATTATTAAACACATGGCTTCACCAGGCACTATGTTTAAGATTTCAGAATATCCTGCCTTACATCTTATTAACGTGATATTAATTTATTAATTAATTCCATTAGAAAGAATCTCCTTGGTCTCCATAATAATAACAACATGCTCCATAATAATAACATGAATTTTCCAAACTCATATTCTTTGAAGTGAAGTCCAGAATTTTCTCTGGATAGGTCTTATTTGCCAAGGGCAAAATCTCAAGTCATTATAACTTGGATCCAATACATTTGAGAACAATGTGATAGTAAGGTGTAACCCTCCTCCTCCCCATCTGTCTGGACCAGTGCTATACTGAAGGAAGAAACAGCCTCATTGTACCTGCCTTACAATATATCAGTGTGAACGGAAGCCCTGGAGTTCCACCCTAGTCACAAGTCAGGGCTAGGAGATATGAAGCTAGGGGCACATCATTCCTATTTTTATTGTATCACTTCCATCTGCGTAATGAGGTCCTGAACCTACATTAAATTTGTGTTGTGAAGAAGTACAATAAGTACCATTGTTCTGCTTGTACTGTGATCAGACAAAAGCAAATGATATCAGCTCTGAAGTCCCTACTTCCAGTGGCTATAGAGGGTAATTGTACATTTTTGAATAGGTTCTTTGGGAAGCCAGAGTCTTGACTGAGTCTTCCTTAGAATGTATGAACGGTTCCCTACAATCATCTGCTAGCTGCTTTCTTCCTGTAACAAAAAGCTTCTGAAATGAAAAGTCTTTTTGTTAGACTGCTGTTCTCTGCAATGTCTTTCAGATACAACTTCATCCAGCAGAAAAAGAAGGCCTTCCTCTCCACTTCATCTTTTGAGAGGCAAGTTACCACTTTCCTGAAATCTCTGTCCACATATTCGATATATTCGATTTACGACTTTTTAAAAAGAGTCTTAGTTCAGCTCGGTAATGAATGGTTCTCATCTTCCATTCACCAAAATGTCAACTGCTCTTCTTCTTTTAAAAGCACTTTAATATAAATTAGATGAGGAGACTTTGTGTTAACCTCTGGGACCCAATGTGATAGCATTTGCACAAATATTCCAGTAGGTACTGTGTTCAATGTTTGACTTGGAGATGCTTGACTGGAGAAATAAATACAATTCATTCTGTTTGTTAATAGAGGCAGGAAATAGAAATGACAACAATATGTATGCCTGATCTCTATGACAAGAAATTAGGATATTTGTATATTATATAAGATGAGATTTCTTACTCATTTAGAATGGCTTCCTAGAAGATATTTATAAACAGAGACTTGAAGGGACAGTAAATAATATCCAGCAGAGAGATAAATGTGAATTTTCCATCTGGTAGAGACAGCATATCTGATTTCATATATATGTTACAGAGAGCTTGTTTCATGCAAAGACTAAGTGTTGATCTTAGATTTATGTGATGTTTAAACTGTATTATCCACTTGACCAGATATAGAATTATCTAGTGTTGTGGTAACTTCCTGGGGAGCCACAGACATACCTCTATTGAGGTTTTTTCTTGCCAGCTGACTCCAGTTTGTGTCAAGTTGACAAAACTTAAAACAGCATGTTGGGGTCCAGTGGTAGCCTGGACCATAAATTATTTCTCTTGATCAGACTATCTCTCTCTCTGGACCCGCGTGGAGGAGACGGGAATAAAGAAACGACTCACATGGCTTTATCGGGAGGGAGATTCTCAGTGGTCCTTCATGAAGTCCTGAGTTCACATTCTGAAGAATTTCTCTCGTTTATTCTCCAAACAGTCTTTATACCAAAACGTAACATAGGGGAAATACATTCCATTCTGTCTCCAAATTACAAAGGAAGAAGCAAAACCACATCCTGACCTTTCATTAGGTTAGTGACAGCCTGTCTGGAAGTTTACGTGACCCTTCTCAGGTGTGGCCTATGGCTTGATAGCTTGGTTGCCACACCATGTGGAAATATGGGCCTACACAACAGCACAGTTAGAGCACTCAAGATTCCAATAACGGAACATGATTCTAATGTTATAGGTGGATATAAATAAAGGGGAAGCTGTAGAAGGAAATTATCCTAGTGTGCTAATATGCTAATATTCCCAGCTAATTAATCCTCTCTACTAACACCCATATATATATATATATATATATATATATATATATATATAAATGGGTACTAATGACAGATCAAAGTAATAATAAAGACTGAAGCAGGTTGACATTTTCTATATTCTCTTCTGTAATTCTGCTGACTTCTAGTAGCTAAAATTCCTTTCTTTTTAGCTTGAGAAACAGGCACCAAATAGCTGTTCCAAGCCTATCATTTCTATAAACTTGCTTGTCACAAAATCCCTGTCCATGGTCTTCAGTTGTATAGGCTAAAATTCTAACCCACCAATGATAGGAAAGGCACAAATTCATTGTCCATAAATCGAGAAACTATGGATTGGGACCCAGCCTGTCAAACAACTATAATAAACCTGAGTTCTCCAACTCTCTGAGAGGTATCTGGTTTCTCAGTGGTCTGATTCCCACAATAAAAGCATGATTTCACGAAAGTACAACTTTGTGAGGGCCATAAAATTTGGCTTTTTTTTTTACAGCATGCTGCTTACTTACAGGAGTGTGGGTGATCCCCCAAACAGACAGCACATCAACATGAAGTCCCATTCCATCATGGATGGTGACCTTATAAAAGTTGCATTATGGAGTAACATTTTCAATTAACCTTCCATTTCCTATATATAAGCTAGCATCTCCCAAGATCACTTGTAGATAGGCAAGGGGGTAATAGCTTGGCAATGATCTCCTGATTCTCCCTAGGGAGTACCAATGGCTTTCTTCCTTAACTGTAGGCCTGACTACTACTACTCTAGTTGCTATGGATACCAGGTAACATTCAATATAGCATCTTGTTATGACCAGAGGAAAATGTTCACTTAGGAAGCACGCTTCTGGGCACATTCTCAATAGCCAAGGATATTAGCACATTGAGATTATTTCCTTCCACAACTTTCTCCCTTTTAATTACTCACCAATAACATGACAATCATTTTTTCATCATTGAAATACTGTGTGTCCCAACTGAGTTCTTTAGGTTTTGTCAACATGACACAAACTAGAGTCACCTTGGAAGAGGGAGCCTCAACTGAAGGATCACCTCCATTAGACTGGCCTGTGAACATCTCTATGAGAGCATTTTCTTGAATTAATTATTGATATTGGCAGACACAGTCAACCATGGGTGGTGCCGCCCTGTGCAGATTGGTGGTGCTGGGTTGTATAAGGAAACAGGCTGTGCATTTCAGTAAGCAGCAGTTGACCTTGGTTTTTGGTTTCAGTTCCAGCCTCCAGGTACCTGCCTTGGCTTCCCTCAATGATGAAATATAACCTATAAGCCAAATAATCCCTTTCATCCCAAAAATACTTTTGGTCAATTTTGAACCACAACTACAGAGAAGTAAACTAGTACTCTTAACTGTATAATGTCAACTAAAGGAAAATTCCCCGAAGGTAGATGGGAACATTATAACCAATAATTTTGCTATTAGATTTTAATTACATAAAGTTTTTATATAAATGAAAGCAAAATAATGAAACATGCTTTTTATTACTATGACAACAAATCCCAACTACAATAAAATGTTTATAAAATGGGGAATTTATATTATCTATCATGCCACTATTCAGAAACACCCCCCAGCCAATCACTGCTATGTGTTTCTGTATCTTATTAGTTGTTATAATGTGTACATAAATCACACATATTTTTCATAATTCCAAGAGCTGCTTTTTCATATCTGGCCTTAGAAGATGAGCATATATCTTTTTCCTCATGGATGACCACCTGTTATTACCACCCAGCAGCACACTGGGCCAGCAGCCCACTTAGAGGAACATTATGTCCACTGCCAAATACTACAGTCGTTCTGGTCCCAAGAAGTATAGGTGTATTTGTTGGAGTAAAAAAAAATAGATAAACTTTCATATAAAGAAGTCCAGATTTTCCTTGTGCTTTGAACCACCACTTTCCACTCTCCTTGCCCTTCCATTCGGAGTGGATTTAAATGAGTTTCACTAATAGAGTCTTGCCACAATCATACAAATCTGAAAGCTTGAGGATGGACTTGGAGGTCACTGAACACCTTATTGGGTGTTTTATCCTTCTCAGTGTGGCCACATTAAGTAAATCTCTATTGTCTTCTTTCCACTGTAGCTTGCCTCTTTAACTATTATTTTGGTCAAAGGATCATAGCGCCTACTTTGCTGTAGTTGGCAGGAGCCATAGCTAGACCCTAAAAACTTACACAACACTAACATAGCAGCCTTTGTTCCTTTTGGGTCAACTAAGCTAAAAATGGACAAATCATCCAAAAGAGGTAAAATGGAATTTGAATTTGGGGCCTAATCTGGTAGAAATAGTCAACATAGCATCAGAACTGCAGCAAACCAGCATTCAGCTAGTGATACCAAGAGACACAGTCTACCGTCAAAAGCCAAATACCAAGGACACTCTCCAAAATTCTACTGCATATCCAGAATCAGGAAAATCTGGAGAAATGATGTGTGGTAAAAGGCAACATGTGCCAATGGAAGGTGATGCAGATGGTGGAACTGTGCAAGACTCTAACGTAGTAGCTGTGATCCTGTGTTAAGTCTCTGGCTGGACAGGTGATATTCTGATTGCAGACACTCATTCATTCCTCTCCATTGACTGTCAGACTATTGAAAGAATGCCCTCAAAGCATTAAGATTTCCCCCAGAGATCCTTTGCTGAGCCAAGGGAAAGGGTGAAGCCCTGAAAGCCCTGGTGGTGGCCAGTGGAGGATCTTGTATTGCAGGAGGAGACCTCACAAGGTTACGACAGCTCACCTCGCAGTTCAGTGTGTGCGTGTATGTGTGTCTGTGTGCATGTGTGCACATGTGTGTGTAATTCATACCTGGAAAACAAATATATGTATTCAGTCATAAGTGGATTTTAGACATAAAGCAAAGAAAAACCAGCCTACAATTCACAACCCCAGAGAATCTAGACAACAATGTGGAGCCTTAGAGAGACATACATGGATCTAAATAGGAAGGAGAAAAAGACAAGACCTCTTGAGTAAATTGGGAGCCTGAGGGGTCACAAGAAAGGCTAGAAAGGAAAAGGGGAGGAAGGGGGAGGAGTGAAGAAAAACATATAGCTCAATAAAAACAATAAAAAAGAAAAATGCCCATAGCAAAAAATAAAATAAAAAACAACTGAACTTATGTCATTGCCCCATTTGTTATGGTGAATAAATGTGTATAATTCTACAAAAGAAAAAATTGCAAATTAAAGTAATGTGTTTTAAATACAATTTTAAGGAATATAATTTCACAGAAAGCTGAAAACTAACAGATGAAATAGATATATCATGTACACTCTAAATATAAACAAATCTAGGAACCATGATGTTGACTGGACATTCAATTCAGCTCTCTGGATGCTCAGAAAGACACTATCATTGGTGATCAGAAACTCAAGGCCACTCTGGTCTGCATAGCAATACTATCTTGACAAAGAGGAAAGTAAAAATGAAAGGTAAGAAAGAAGAAAATAGAAGCAAACATGAAAAAAAGATTTTTTTAAAGTCTGGAGTGGCTAAATTAATATTAGACTGACCCCTTTTCACAGTATGAAAAATTGCTAAGCATTGCTGCCTATACCACCAATGCCAACACTCAGGGTTCAGAGAAAGGATGGATGCAAGTGTCAGGCTTGCTTGGTGTGTTAAAGGCAACCCTGGGCTACATAATACGTTCATGAACCTTGACACTAGAGAAAGAGATTTCCTGAGATTCCTCATGGCTTCTCACCCGCTTCACATCCACAGAACTCTGCAGAAACCTGCAACCCAGAAATGCCAATAGAAAGACAAAAACGGTTCACACAAAGCTCTTCCCTGAAAGCAAGATATTGCAAAGGATTGGCCCAAGAATAGGAAAGTTACTGGCTGTCCGGGGGGCTGGTCGCCACAAGAGAGGAGAAACTGCACCATCCTCTCTTACAGCGGCATGGCTCTAACTGCCCAGCTGGGTGGTGGAGGCAATGTGCTAGGAGCTCATCTTCTATCTTCAGTGAGGCAAAGCAGGAGCTATTGCAGATGTCACTCGTTAGAGGGAATGCACTTCTCACATTTCCCGGGAAGCAGGCAGTGATGGTGCAATGGTTGCACAGCATGTATGCAAGTGCAGGGTGTTTGGATGGGGCGTGGTGCTGTAGGTTCTCATAAGTCTGTAGTGCCAGTGGTGTGCGGCGCTTCATACGAGAGTAGTCTGGACAAGGCAACCCTGGATCGAGCTATTGACTACTAACATTAGCAGCATGTTTCATCTGTCACTCCTGCCAACTGTCAGCAGGAGCCATTGAAATCTCGAGCTTTTATCTCCCCATCTAGCATCATTAAGACAGACTTTAATGGTGAAGTGGAGGCCAATTAGTACTCTACTTTCTCATTACCTTGAACCAATGTCAAAAGGACCCAACTAGAATCAGAGTTCCTAGTGACACAGAATCAGCTGATGCAGTAGGATTTGGTACTCCATCACCACGTTGAAAGCCATTAGTGCGGTCAAATGGAGGAGTGAATATCTACTTCACCAGTCTGTGTTAAGAGCGATTGAGACCCTACGTTTCCTGTTCACACCCACCGTGTCCTGCAGGAGCTGAACATACACATCATGTAACCCCAACAGATCCTATGACTAGTTCATATGAAGAACATCCAGAAAGCCTCCAAGACATGAACAGGTGTTGTAGAATATTATTTTAAGATGTGTTACATTTGTTTAGGCTGTGGAACTTTTGTTTTAAGGATGCAAAGATGTGCAGCATTCTTTTATGTTGTATGTTTAACTCTGAAGCTGTGATTCTTTGCCTGTCTAAAACACTGGAATGGTCTAATATAGAGCTGAATGGTCAATGGGCGAAAGGATCGATGGGTCTGGCAGACAGAGAGGATAAATAGAGGGAGAAATCTGGGAGAAAATGAAAGAGAAGCAAGAACAAGGAGAGGAGGACGCTGGAGGCCAGCCACCCAGCCACACAGTCAGCCACGGAGTAGGGGTGAAAGTAAGGTATACAGAATAAGAGCCAGAGGGAAAGGTAGCTGTGATAATTTAAGATAAGAAAAGCTGGCTAGAAACAAGCCAAGCTAACGCTGGGCATTTTGAAGAAAGAATAAATCTCCATGTCATGATTTGGAAGCTGCGTGGCAGGCCCCCCAAGAGCAAAGGGGCCTCAAAGAACCAAAAGAATAAAAGCCAACAACTACCCACAGGCCTGGAGACACAGCAAGGGTTCCACTGCTTTCCTAATACGTGTGAAGACTGTGTTCCATTCCTAAAAGCACAAAGCAAACAAACAAAAACTAATTAATTAACATATGAATACACAAAAACCAACAAAAGTCGTGAAATTTTTCCACTTGAGAGTATTTTATCTGACAAAGTTTTTATATTACTCTAGGTATGGGAATGTTTTTTTTTTTCTGAGAAATGCTGCATAAATCTTGTTTTTACAAATCAAACTTACACATGACATGTAATGAAGTTAATTGTGTGCTTTGAGATAATTTAAAACTCAAACTCACTCTACTTACATACTGTTATACTCAGCATGGTCACAATTAGCTGACATCTAAGAAAAGAGCTTGATCAATCTTGCCATGTTTTGGACCAACAAACATAATTAATTCCTATAATCTCAGTTGAATGCACAGCCTCAGTTGTACCATGTTCCATATTTTCCCTTTGTGATCCATTCATGTCCCTGACTCAGAACAATGCATGTGCGTGTGTGTGTGTGTGTGTGTGTGTGTGTGTGTGAGAGAGAGAGAGAGAGAGAGAGAGAGAGAGAGAGAGAGAGAGAGAGAGAGAGAGAGAGACAGAGACAGAGACAGAGACAGAAGTGGTGACAAGATGTAAGACCATTTGCTGGAAACAGAGAAAGCAATGCCTCCTAATTCCACAAAATATATTAGCAGCAGCATGTGGGCATAGTGCAATAAGACCTGATTTTATGGCTTTGTGTGCTATTTTGAGTCAGTAAGGCCCAAAATACCCTATTTTCTCCATTTTAAGACTCCTGTAAAATACTGATGAAGACATAATTTCCCCATTCCTCGTTGTTAGTGTATTTATTGTGCTGTTTCCCTATATAAAGACAATGGTATTTATTCCCTACTGATTTTTACATGAGACTTCTCTCTTAGATTAGACTGCTTTTTTATTAGAATGAGAGGCCAAAATGCTTCGGAATAAATCAGGACCACTCAAACAAATGACACCAAAAATTAATCTTTCTACTTTATGGGGCATTACCACACCTAGGTATATAGATATATAACACAGGTATGCAAACCAAATATTTACTAATGATGAGTCATAAAGAAATTTATTTTAGAACAACTCCTAAAATAATAAGAAAGAACAACTCCTTGGCATAATATACTTTTATCCATTATTGACTTGAAAGCAAATTTGCACACTAATGATATGCATGTGACATTTATTTTTACATAAAGAATTAAATCTTGGCTGAATATTGAGAAAATAAAAGATCTTTGGTTTCAGCATCAACTGACTCTTTGATTTTATAATCATCAACGCCTAGAATGCCACTTTGCATGTATACATAGTACAAAGTGATAGCAGTATACTTGTGGCCATTCAGAAAGTGATGGAACTTCTGTACTAATTTCAAGCCAAATTTCATTTAATGTCTTTTTAATGAAGCTTTAGTTAGCAGTGCAAACAGCAATTTTTACGACCAAATATTCTAACAAAATCTAATCTGAAGATATACAAATTTGTTACTTCCATGCTAAGGAATTATGATGATGAAGTTGGTGAAGTGCTTGAAGCAAGCACAGGGACTTGGAGTCAGACCTCCAGCATCCAAGAAAAAAAAAATGGCTTGTGGTGGCGCATGTCTGAAGTCTCAGGGCTGGAGAGGCAGTCATTAGAGAGAGGATTCCAGAGCTTGCTTGTCAGATACTCTTTTTTAACTTTCTTCTTTTTAAAAATTTGGTCTTTGTGTCTTTCACATCATGTATATTCATGCCATTCATTTCCTTGTCCCTTTGTATTTGCCCTTTGCCCTTAAAACCCGCTGCCACCCAAAATAAAAGAAAAGAAAATTTAAGAGAAAAAAAAAAGCAGAAACTAGAAAAGGAACAATCAATCTCATCATGGAAGCTGTAGTGTGACATAGCAAGTCTCGCAGTAAACCTTTTATCGATACATCTTCACTTGCAAGTGTTCTTTACAAAGAGTCATTGGTCTGGTCGAGGTCTCAGGTTTCTGTTACACTATCAATGTTGGGCTCTCACTGGGACTCCTCTTGGATATCCTGTTGTTGCCCTGTGGTGTGGAAATCCTGAAACTCCGAGTCTGCAGGACCAGTTCCTATCACTTCGGCAGATCAGAGATAGGCAGGATGTTGGGGTGGGCCAACTCATCACCCTGGTTCTGGGCCTGAGTAGTTGGTTACAGTCTTGGTCAACCCACCAGCTCTCCCTTGTCCTCACCACCAGGGTGAGCTCTCCTGTGTTTCTCTGGCTAGTTCAGCCCTTGCAGGGATGAACCAGGGGCAGGGGCTGTTATCAAGTCCTCAGGGTTGTTTTCCTAACACCTACACACTCAGGGTAAACTATGCATTGGCCAGGCATGACATAGGTGTCAATCTCCCAAGTGCTGCAGCCCATGAGGGGCAGGAAGAGCTCTGCCACTCTTATGATCTCAGGGCCAGATTTCCCACACCAGCCTCAGGTATTGATAGAGAGCAAGGGGTAGGGGGCATCTCTCCACTGCCCAAGTCACCACATGGCAGATGAGCAATGAGGACAGCTCTCCCATGCTCACAACTTTGGGACTGGCTCATTCACACCTTCACCAACAGAACTTGGCCAGATACCCTTGCCAAATTGGTGAGCTCCAGTCTCAATAAGAAACCTATCAAAAATTAAGTAGCAAATGGTAAAGAAGGCCATGCCTTGGACAGCTAGTAGCTGTCACCAATGGAGTAACAGTAATGAGAGCGATCCCTTGCTGAAGATCTAGTTTAGAATATGATCATGCAATAAGGGGCTGAGTGAACCAAACAGGTCCATGTATGAACAGGAATAAGTGAAAACAAAAGATTCAGTTAAGTATACAGAAAGGGTTCTGTTTCTGTCAGTGAGCAAGTTTTATGCTGTTGTTGTTTCTGGTGGTGTATGTATATATGTGTATGAGAGATGGGGTGAGGTGGGCAGGAGAGAGGTGGGGGATAAATCCATAGCTGGCACACATTAAGCAAGTGCTCTACTGTGAGATTTAACATGTGGAATTTAATTCCTTTACAAATGAGTTCTGTGAGTGACATTTATGGAAGAAATCATATTTAGTTATCACATTATTTGACACAAAATTTAGAAAGTTAGAGTTTCTGCCATTAACTAAATACTAGAAAATTGAAAAATGCTCCAATAATCCCTTTTATTTTAAGGCAAGTAAAGAAAAACAGAAACTACTTTGAGATTTAATCTTAAACCTGTCATAATGGCTAAGATAAACAAAAACATGGGTTTTGTTTATCAGGACATAGGTTAAGAGGAACATTCATACATTGCTGGTAGAAGTGCAAGCTTGTCTAGTCACTATGGAAATCAGTGTGGTGGGTCCTCAGGAATATGGGAATTGACCTACTTAAGATACAGTTATACCACTCTTAGGCACATACCCAAAGGAAGCTCCACCCTACTACAAGAACACTTGCTCAAATATGTTCATTGCTGCTTTATTTGTAATAGTCAGAAACCGAAAACAACCTAAATATCCCTCAACAGAAAAATGAATAAAGAAAATGTAGAATAAATATTTATTAATGGATGGGGGGTCTGAAATAGGAGAAAAGTGGGGATTAGAAGGGGAGTAAAGGTAGTGGAAGGGAATACAAGGAGAGAGGGCTAAAATTAAAGAGCATTTGAGGAGTAGTATGGAAATCTAATATAGTAGAGACTTCCTAAAATATATACATATATGAAGGTGATCTAAATAAAATTGCCAAATAATAGGTGAGACAGATTCCCAACTGGAATGGCTTACATATACTTGAGTTGCTGGCCAAAGGGATTCCATTGGAATCCCCAAATGAATTCAGGCTGTGTAATCCCAGCACTTGGGAGGTAGAGGCAGGCAAATCTCTAAGTTCTAAGTCAGCCTGTGGTCTACTGATAATAGTTCCAGGACAGCCAAGGCTACAACGAGAAACTCTGTATCCAAAAACATAAAATGGAAAAAAATCCCCCCAAAACAAAAAAAGAGTATAGTTTGTTCTCTACAAACTGACCACTAGGTTCATTGTTGAAATAAATACCTACACAGCTAATTAAACATAGAAATGATGACCTGGTAGATACATAGAGCCTTCATCCCAACATTCTAGCAGTACAGAAATGTACTATGAATGCTCTCTCTCTATACACACACACACACACACAGAGAGAGAGAGAGAGAGAGAGAGAGAGAGAGAGAGAGAGAGAGAGAGAGAGAGAGAGAGAGAGAGAGAGAGAGAGAGAGAGAGAGAGAGACTTTATCTACAATGTTGTAACACCTGAATGACGTATTAGGGCAATGATGGCACAAAGCTAAACAACCAAGAACTGATTTGATTTAAGGCCCACTCCATGAGATGGAACCCATACCTGATTCTTCTTGAGTGACAAAGAATCTGAGACTAGATAGCCCAGGAACCTAGGGTAAAGCCAAGGAAGGAACGAAGGGAGTTGTGGAATAATCATTTTGTACACTGTGAATCTGTGTCAGTCTGATTGGTTAAAAAATAAAAATCTGAATAACAAATAGCTAGGCAAAATTTCCAGGCAGAGGATTCTGGGAAGAAGAATGGCAGAGATGCTAGGAGACAAAGAGGAAGCAGGACTAGGGAGTACAGAGTGAAGGTAACTGAGCCATATAAAAGCATGTAGATTTTAAAAATATGGGTTAATTTAAGTTATAAAAACTAGTTAGGGCCAGGCAGTGGTGGCACACATCTTTAGTCCCAGCACTCAGGAGGCAGAGGCAGGTCGATCTCTGTGAGCTCGAGGCCACCCTGGTCTACAAGGGGGACAGTCACCATAGCTACCTTGTCACGAAAACAAAACAAAACAAAAAACCAAAACAAAACGAAAAGACAGAGGGTGAGAACTAGTTAGAAACAAGCCTAAGCTAAGGCCAAGCTTTCATAATTAATAAGAAGTCTCCATATCATCATTTAGGAGCTGTCTGGTGGGACAGTAAAAGACTCGTTACATTTGGTGTACAAAGTATGGCATGCACACTGCTCACAGAGTGCAGAGGTGTGGCCTTGTACCTTTTGTAAGATACCCTGTTGTAAGCAGCTAATGCATTACTCTGCAGCAGGAAGCTTGATAGAAACACCTGCCATAGCACAGACATAGCAGCTTCCCAGACCTGGGACTGTTATGTGCACCTGGGATAGTTAGGTGGACCTGAAGTGGACAGAGCCAGTGGAAGACCTAACCAAACAGTTTAAGATTTGTCTCAGACAGTCAGAGAATGCAGTAGGTACCTTAAGTAAAGTTCAGTATAAACAAACAAACAAAAAAAACCTCTTAAACAGATACAATACATTTAAACAGACTTAGGTGCTAAAGAAAAAAATGGTATAGACAGTCATAAAAATAAACAGTTTAAACATAATAAAGTCTTTAAATAGAAATAATGTAAAAAGAAAAAGCCATGGGAAATATTATAACACAGGGAGTTTGGACCTTATATGGTGCTTTGTTAATTTTGAATGTTTTGAATGTTAACGAACAGTCAACAGTTGCTGAGAGATATTGGATTGTGGAAAGGATTGCTGAATTAAACCAATCTATATACTTTAGGAATGCCTTAATTTTAAAATGGAAGTAAAAGCCGGGCGGTGGTGGCACATGCCTTTAATCCCAGCATTCGGGAGGCAGAGGCAGGCAGATCTCTGTGAGTTCGAGACCAGCCTGGTCTACAAGAGCTAGCTCTAGGACAGGCTCTAAAGCTGCAGAGAAACCCTGTCTCGAAAAACCAATAAAATAAAATAAAGTGGAAGTAAAAATGTATTATGTTCCAATTGCACACCTTCCTAAGCCTGAATGGAGGGGGGAGGGCCTTGTACTTCCCACAGTACAAGGACTGGAGGGGAAGGGGAAGGGGAGAGCAGGAGAGAAATGGGAGGAGGAGAGGAAGTGGAAATTTTGAATAGTATTATTGATAAAGCAATAAAAAACAAATTAAAAAAACAGATGACTTAAAGTTTCTACAAACTCTTGGACAACTAAGGTAAGCATGGTATTACAGGCCTGTAGAAAAAAAATGTATTATTTTGGGGAAAAGGTTATACTTTTTTTCCTACATGAAATGGAAGGCTATGGATTCCTTCAAGGTTCATAAATATCAATCCTGAGCACAGGAGACCTCCTGAGTATCTTGGCTACAGAGATGGGAGAGGAAGCCAAGAAAGGCTACAGGACAGGTGACGTGTAAGCTGATATCTCTTCATAGGAACAGCTCGGAGACGAGATGAGACGTGATAAATCTTGTTGGCTATAGAGTCCTCATGGCAGTTTGGTTATACAGTCCAAATGAATTTATATTATAGTTTGATTATACAGTTCAAATACATTTATAATGTTGACAGTTGCCCTTTACCTGCTCAGACATAGAACAAAATCATATTTAACTGACTTGTGCACACTGCACATTCCATATTTGTGTAAAGGCAGATATGAATGTTACTTTTAAAAGTTTGTGTGTTTTCAGAGCAATGGGACACAACACCAACAGGTGATCAAGCCTCTCAGAATGCCTCTGTAGTAGTTTCTTCAGGGTTCTGCATACAGAACAGTTTCAAGGCTACTGGATGAGAGGGTCCAGCCTCACAGACTACTCCAGCCAGGATAAACCTTGCACTTTCCCATCGTACAGAGATTGGACAACAAATGATACAACTAGCTGTCCCAGGACTTGACCATTTATACCAATTTTCTCAGGGTTCCCTAAAGATTTCAACACCACCCGCAATAGGAAGCAGTCTAAAGAACAAAACACCCACATTCCCAAGAGATAGAGTGGGTGGGTTTTGATCATTCATTGGGTTATGGATGTTTGTCATCATTTAGGGGGTTGGTTACAAGTTGCTATTTGGTCATGGAATGGGAAAAAGCTAAACAAAGAACATTAGACTCAAGGATCTCTTTCTAAAGGTAAAAATGGGGAATATAATATAGAAATGATAATTTAAAAGTGTGGATTGTTGAGTCTACTTTTGAAGAACCACTAGTCTCAAAAACTTTATGCTGGTATGGTTTTTTATATCCAGATACAAATTTAAGGTTATTTTTGTTATACTGTATATATGTTTCTATTTTTAAGGTATTGTACATATACAGCTCATTTAAAAATGTAATAAGTTTTAGACCTTGAAAGCTCTTTATGATAATAAAAAATACAGGTTAGTAGTTAATCCATCTATAACAATCAAACTTATAGTCATGTTAGGTCTGTTTTCAAGGTCAAACAAATATATTTTAAACAGATAGTCTTCAAACACTTCAAAGACTTGCAGAATATGCCACTTAAAACATTTTAATAACAAGTTTTTTCATGGAAGTAAGAGACATCTTTTTCCTGGCAGCACCAACCTCCTTCACAAAAGAATGGTGGGTATTGAAGAATCTTCATGTGGAGTTTGCTTACTTTTGTGGCAAAAGCCAACCATTTGGACAAGGGACTGCCATTGCCTCTTCTGTTTACAATATGCTGTTAAAACTGGACAAGCTAGACACAAAAGAAAGTGACTGCTGAACTGTGCTAAGACAAGGCAGGAAAGTCCTTCAAAGTTCCTGTTTTACACAAATTCTGTCAGATATTCTAGGCCCATAAGCCAAAGATGAAACCCTGGGGTGACTTTGTAGGTAACCAGCTGTGTCTGTCATTTCTATAGTTTTGGGATTTATTGGCTCTCTACTTCCTATTTAATGAAGTAATATTTTATCTTTCTCTGGTTTCTGATGCAGCTGAAGATGAGATAGTTACAATTTTCTTTGTTACCAAATTAAAAAAATCCTTACAAAACAGATGTAAAGTGTATAAGGGGAAGAGACATTAAAGCTTAAATTGTTTTTCTGTGAAAATGTTTTAAGTTATTAAAGGATATTTTTAGGTTGGTAGTATAAGCTATAACAAAAAGTAACTATGGTACAAAACTTTTGACTCACCAACATAAGATACATAATACAGTACTTTCTCCAATTTGCCAACTATAAATGGACTGGATATTGTAAGCATAATTCTTACCTGATAATTGTTTTGTTTTATATAGTTTTACTGTGTTAGAGTTAAAACCTTTCTTTTTTATTTAGGAAAAAGACAGAAATATTGCAGAATAATCTTTTTGTATACTGTGAAGATATGTCACTCTGATTGGTTTAATATAAAGCTAAATGGCTGATAGATATGCAGAATTTTCAGGTACAGAAAATGCTGAGAAGGAGGATGGAGACACCAGGAGACAAAGAAGAAGTAGCATGGGCAATAGAAAATAAAGGTAACTAAGCCACATAAAAAATGTAGATTAAAAATATGGTTTAATTTAAGTTAAAAGAGCTAGTTAGACACAAGACTAAGATATTGACTGAGCTTTCATAATTAATAATAAGTCTCTGTGTCATTATTGGGGAGCTTATGGTCCTAAAAAAGTCCAACTACAAAAGAAAGAGGGGGGTGGAGGGAGGGAGGGAGGGACAGAGGGAGGGACGGAGGGAGGGACAGAGGGAGGGACGGAGGGAGGGAGGGAGGGAGGGACGGAGGGACGGAGGGAGGGACGGAGGAAGGGGAAAGAATGTAGTGATTAAATGACCCCTAATGGTATTCTGCTATTCTTATAGATCAGTGCCTTTCTCAGCCATCATCAGAACAGCTTCTTTCTGCAGCAGATGGGAACAAATGCGGAGACCCACAACCAGACATCATGCAGACAGAGAGACCTGGACCAGTCAGCTCCATCAAATCCTTCCCCTCAAAGCTCAGAAAAGACCTCATAAGAGGAAGCAAAAAGAGTGTAAGCACCAGAGGGGATGGAGGACACCAGGAGAATAAGGTCCTCTGAATCAACTGAAGAACACTCACATGAACTCACAGAGACTGAAGCCACTTGAACAGGGCCAACACAGGTCTTCAATAGGTCCTTTGTGTTTATATTATGGCTTACAGTTTAATGTTTTTATTGAATTCCTAAGTATTTAATCTTGTGCTTTCTCTTGGGCTCTTTTCCTTCTGTTTGTCTTGTCCAACTTTGGTGTGATAGTTTTTGTTTAATCTTACTGTACTATATGTTGTTATATTCTTTAAAAATGAATAAATGAATGAATTAAAACCTAGCTACAAGGGTAAAAGTTAACAATAGAATTGTCATTTATACTTCCTGGGAGAGGTAAAATCACTTTTCTCTAATAGAATGACACTGGGTATGCTAACCACTTCAGAGAAAGCCTCAAGAATAGTTTACCAACAAATAATGGACTCCACAGTGTTTTTGTGGATTCTTTTATTTGGTTACAGTTTGGTGCAGCTTTGGCAGGGGGTGATACTGTATTTTGTTTTCTGTATTTTGAATATTTTCTTGTTGTATTGAGGTATTTAGTGTATAGTTTTTTTTTGAGAAGGAACTTAAATTTGGGGTGGGGAAGGATCTGGATGAACTTCAGGGAGGAGATATGATTAAATACATTTAAATATAAAAATTGTTTTGAATAATAAAATATATAAAAATAAATAAATTGGATTCATTAAAAGAGAGAAACAGAAAGTGCCACAAAATCCATGTTTACTGAAGCGAAGGCACAAGGTACTACAGCTAGAAAGATAAATAGCCTCTGTTTCCCTGGCTGCTTTCAAATCTCACCGAAAGCTATCTTTTTCTTTTCCTCGGGCATTTAAGTATTTGGTTTGTTTGCTTGTTCAGATATGAGCTCTTTGAAGTTTTGTATATTTAGATAAGCAGAATATTTTCGTGCTTTATTTTTTTTCTCATGGTTTATTTTTTTTATATTTAAAAATTTCCATCTCCTTCCCTCCTCCTCCCCCCTCCCTCCCCTCCTCCTCCCCCTTCCCTCCCCTCCTTCTCCCCCTTCCCTCCCCTTCCCTCCACCCATACCTCCCCTCCCTCCCTCTCAAGGCCAAGGAGCCATCAGGGTTCCCCACTCTATGCTAAGTCCAAGGTCCTCCCAACTCCCCCCAGGTCCAGGAAGGTGATCGACCAAGCTGAGAAGGCTCCCACAGAGCCCGTCCATGCAGAAGAATCAGAGCCCAGCGCCATTGTCCTTTGCTTCTCAGTCAGCCCCCACTGACTCCGAGAGACGGGTTTGGTCGCATGCTCCATCAGTCCCATTCCAACTGGAGTTGGTGATCTCCCTTTAGTTCTGTCCCACCGTCTCCATGAGTGAACGCACCCCTCACGTTCCTGACTTTCTCCCTCATGTTCTCGCTCCTTCTGCTCCTCATCAGGACCTTGGGAGCTCAGTCCGGTGCTCCAATGTGGGGCTCAGTCACCTTCCCCATCTGTCGCCAGCTGGAGGTTCCCTCACGGTCCTGACTTTCTCCCTCATGTTCTCTCTCCTTCTGCTCCTCATCAGGACCTTGGGAGCTCAGTCCGGTGCTCCAATGTGGGGCTCTGTCATTTTCTTCATCTATCGTCGTGCTTTATTTTTTGATACAGGGTTTCACTTCTGTTGCTCAGGCTGACCTCAAACTCATCATCCTCCTGCCAGAGTTTCCCACACAGCAGAGATTATGGGAATATGTATTACTGTGCCAGCTTTCACTTTTTTAACATTCAAGATAGATTGGCCAATATAAGCCCAGGTTTTGATATGTAAAAGGATTAAAGCTAAATTCCAGCCAGAAACTTTCTTAACTGTGAACTTGGAGGCCAGGTATCTTTTTCTGAACCCTTCTTTCCTCATCAGTGAAACTGGGATAAAGACATCAGCATCCTTTTTAATATTCCTACCATTGGATTAGAGGGATGGCCAAATACATGGCCCTCAATACTGGACAGTGTGATTGACAAGTAGCTTATTAGTCACAATCTAGAGGATGACACCTCAGCAGAGCCACCTGATCATGTGGGGCTGCACTTGGAAACACAATGGATAAGAAGGGGCAGTGGGAGGCAGGCTTGTAGCACTAAGAGGTTGTGGTGCCCCCCTTTTCCCATGGGAAGATGTGCTTATCTTATCTGAGTAATTCTCTGGGCAGGCAGAGACACGCAACCTGCTATACAGGGATGAGCAGGAACTATGTCTGCTCCCTCTGATAAAGATGGTTGTTTGGCTCCATGATCTTATCCATGGACACAGAATAAGAATTCATGATTACGCCACCACAAACCTTCTCAATGCTAACCCTTGTCTAGACAGTAAGCCTACACATCTTATTCCTCAGATAAAAGGTATCTTATATGCGATTGAAATTTATTTCTAGACTCCTTGGTGATCACATGAAAGAGACATGTGAATATCAAACAAATACGTCAAGAATAATTCTTTTTGAAATGACGGCTGGCATTGAAGCCTATCAGATGCAAGCAAGGCTATCAAATAAAGCTCAGAAAGTAAACATTCATTTGGTGTACTGTCCTAGGGAACATTTGGACAATTTGTGAAAACGCAGAACATAGCTATTTGTTCAAATATTCGCCCTGAAATATATAACCTTAGAAAAATGAAAGGAAAAAGCCTTTTCCTTCCAAACAGATTACAGAAAAAAATCACACCAGAAACAGAGTCTTTGGTCATAACAACTCTACCTTGGTGTTTACTAGTGAAACATTTCCTTAGTACAGACTGTGCAGAAAAGTACAGATTTTATAAACTAATAGGCAATGCACATATTCCGAGGCCATACTGCATAATGCCTTTATGTTTTAGACTAATTTATTTTCAAATTTTAGGAATCTATGACATTTCTGGACTTGCTTGGCATTCCTTGGTCACATGTGTATCTTTATCTGGGAGGGGTGAGATCTGAACCCTCAACCTGGTAGTTCATCACAAACCATTAGTAAATCAACATTTCTTAGTCCTATCTGATATTGTTTGGTTTTGGAGAGGTGGTTCCATACAGGCTCAGCCTCCAGTAATTCAGGGGAAATCTTCACAGTATGAATTATACTAGCCTGTAGGTACCATATACTTCATCTATAACACGTACCAGCCTTTGTGCTTATTTGTGCCAAATCTGCATCTATCCTACCAAACCTGAAATGTAGCTTTTAGGATGTATATTTCATAGGAGGTATGATTCATAAAAGTCTGATAACAAACAGTTAAGGTGTGCCTTAGCACTTGATCACTCTATTGTTTTCCATGCCACACGTTAAAGTGTTACACACTCTCTGCAAATCTTTGGAGCATTTTTCAATAATCATTCTCAATCCTACTTTATACTGAGAAAATTATGATGCTCAGCATTTAGTGACTTGCCCTGTCTCAAAGTCCACAGTTGGGATTCTGTAACAACATACTTCAAACCATGTAGCTCATAAAGAACCAAGTCTTTAAACATCATAGCTTGGAGGTTAGAAAGCCTATTATTCTAGCAACAAATTGTGCATCTATTCAGGCTTCATGAACAGGTTCATAGATAGTACCTAACAAGTGAGTTCTCATGGATTGAAAGGGTTGAAAGGTTTTCTCTGGAACAACTTTCATAAGGAATCTTCCCTTGATCTAATCACCTCCTAAAGTATCCAGCTTTTAACATTATAATCTTAGAAGTTGAAGTTTCGAGATTGGGGGTATATCTGGCTGGTAGAATTCTTGTCCAGCATGTACAAGGCCCCTGGTTCAAGTTATAGTATCAGAAAAAAAGGAAAAGGAAAGATTCAAAGTGGGATTCCAGTGTATTGGGAGGAGGAGACACATTCAGACTATAGCACCATGTTATAGTGGTCGGTCACCTTGGCTTACAATGACACTTAGGGACTGACTATATGCTACATAATGGAAAAAAAAACCATGGGAATAAACAAACTCTATAGAGTGTGAGCCTACACGTATGGTGGAAATCTCTACTTTCTGCCTTTCTGGGTTTTTAATTTGTTTGTGTTAAGGATGAAACCTAGGGCCTTATACGTTTTAATCACACACTACCATAAATGTACATAGCAGCCCAAATGGATTAGGCATTTATTTTAGGGACAGGGTCTCACTGTATTACCCAGGCTGACCTAAAACTCCCGAGATTATGGAATTCTTCTGCCTCTGCCTCTAAATTGCCATAACTACAGATACCTGAAATTTCCTGGTTGCATACTATTATACACACACGCACACACACACATCCATCTGTCTATCTATCTATCATTTCTATATATCTGGGTACCACAATACCTAGCTTTTCATGTGAATTTTGGTGATCCAAATTCAGGTTCTTATACTTATATATCAGTATTTTATTGATGAGGCTGTCTCTCCCACCTTCTATCCAATTTATAAATATTCATCCCATACCACTGCATGAAGTAAATTTCATCTCTTGTTTGTAGAGCTACTAACTCTATTAACTTAGGTTAGATTCTTATCCTTTGTGGACTTCACTTTTAAATATACAATATGAGTAATTTTTTATAACCTCTGTTGTTTTGTGGATTTAAAAGTTTGCCTTCCCTTGAATTGTCCTTTGGATTAAATCAGATCCTATAATATAGGTAGTACTTCATGAATCATAACACTTTCTGCTAAATGGACTTAATAATAAACTGCCCCTAAGTTCTTTTCTTTATACTCATATATCAGTGTATTTATGAACTCTTACCTGAAGAGTTAACTGTAGATGTACATTAACACAGAGATCCACAAATGTTCTAAATGTGGAGGGCTCAGTTCTGTATGGGATATCCATATCACATACTCTCCTCCCAAGGAGCACTGGAGAAGGGGGAGTGAGGAGACTGTAAGAGCCAGGGGAAATAAATGCCTATGTCCAAACAGTATTTGCCAGAAATGACAGTGCAGACAAGCACATAAACTCACAGCAGCTGTGACAGCATGCACAAGACCTGCACAAGATCAAGCCATCCAAAATTCCAGCATGAGTGACGGGAGAAGGGAAACTCATGAAGTCCCAGTCCTATATGAGGAGATATTGGCAGTTGACTGCTGGGGAGAAGAGGCCGTTTTCTTCAGGGATATTGGCCCATGGTCTAGTAGATGGTACCATACCCATATATATACAGGAAGCACTAAAAGAACTATTTTTTTTTAAAAAGAGCACATGAAGTTGTGAACGAAAGTGGTGGTAGGTGACAGAGGATGAATGGGAATTAAGTTAAATCCAAACATATATGGATGTATGAATATCAAATAATTGCTTTGGTTTTTAGAAACAGGGTTTCTCTGTGTAATTCTGGTTGTTCTGAACATGAGAGTGACCAGGTTGTAGACCAGGCTGGCCTCAAAGTTGCAAAGATCTGCCTGCTTCTGCCTCCTGAGTGCTGGGATTAAGGTTGTGGGCCACCACTGCCCAGCTAAATAAAATATTTTTTTTACAAGGAAATAATATTCACCAATAAAAGATAATATTATTTTCTATAATGTAGTGTGAATCGGCGGGGCTGCGTCCCGCCACCCGGCCGCCGGCTAACTTTACACCCGAAATAATTACACGGAAACTGTATTCTTTTAAAACACTGCCTGGCCCATTATCCGTAGCCTCTTATTGGTTAATTCTCACATCTTCCTTTAACCCATATTTAGTAATCTGGGTAGCACCACGAGGTGTGGCTTACCAGGAGAGATCTTAACCTGCGTCCATCTCGGAGAGGAGAAGCATGGAGACTCCTATGGAGACTGCCTGAAGTGTCTCCCCAACTCTACTTCCTTGTTCCCACAATTCTGTTCTGTCTACTCCACCTACATAATTTTCTGTATCTTAAAGGGCCAAGGCAGTTTTCTTTATTAATTAACCAATGAAAGAAACATAGACAGATAACTCTCCTCCATCACTATAATGTTCAGATTGTTTTAAATGAGAACACTGGTCAGAGGATCACAGTTTTTCAAAATTTTAAAACTAGACACGAGGATATAGCTCCGTGGGTAGAGCACCAGCTTAGCATGCCAGATGTTGTGGGCTGCATCCCTATTCCAGCCTAAAATGGGCCAGTGGAGGCACAATGGTTTGTAAAGTAATGCCAGGCACTCTAGAGGTAGAAGCTGGGTGGAATTAACCTTAGCCTCAGCCAGCTCAAGGCCCACTTGTATTACATTATACCCTATCTCTAAACAACAAAAGAAAGTTAGATCTTCAAAAGTCTAGAATGTTAATTTTGTGGTCATTTGTTGAAATTTGTTCAAAATAAATAAAATGGAAAAATTTTAAAAACATTTCACATATTTTATATAAATCTTATATAATCATATTAAGATTGAAGAATCTATATCTATAAATACATAAATCAACATTCATTAAGCAGATAATTAAATTTAAGAGAGACTTGTATTACTTAATTTTCTACTATTGTGATAGAACACCATGACCAAGGCAAATTAAAAAAGGAAGTGTTTATTTGGGCTTCTGGTTCCAGAGGGTTAGAGTTCTTATTGGTGGGGACAGAAAGGCAGCAGATGGCAGACATGGCAGCTGTAGCTGGATGCTGAGAACTCAGGAGTCACATCTCAAATTGCAAGCACAAAATAGGGAGAGAAAACTGGGAATGGCATGTGGTTTTTATACTTCCCCAGTGACATACTTCCTCCAGCAAGACCACGCCTCCTAAGGCTACACAAACATCACCACCCACTGGGGACCAAGTGTTCACCCATCTGAGCCTATAGAGACATTTCCATTCAAGCTACCACAGTCAACTCTCTAATATGTTTAGCTGTATATAAGGAGACTAACTCAGACTTCTACCTAAACACAGACACAATTGACATATACACCTATACAATGAGATATAGACAGAATTCCATTGCCTGTTTAAATGACAAATGTTTTGATATGAGTTTTACTAAAATATTTGTAGTGAATTATCTATTTTAGCATTTAATTTTACAGTAAAAACTACTGCTTAAGAATTGCAAACTGCCCTTCTTGGTTACCTGTGCAGTAACATTTGTATTTACACTACATTCATCAGTATATTTTTGTACCCTTCTATGTCTGGACTACCTGTCACCTCAGAGGAGAAAGAAAAGACCCGGAAGAATTACATTGCTCATATCAGGCAATAGAAAGAATCATTTTCAGCCAGGTGGTGGTGGTGCACACCTTTAATTCCAGCACTCAGGAGGCAAAGGAAGGCTGATCTCTTTGTGTTTGAGGCCACCCTGGTCTACAAGAGCTAGTTCCAGGACAGACTTCAAAGCTACAGAGAAACCCTATCTCAGAAAAAAAAGAAAAAAAGAACCATTTTTCTGGGTGGTATATAGGGTTAATTGTAGAGTTCTTGCTTTATTGCAGCCTGGAAACTCTATCCATTGCTCCCACATAAAAGGCAGGAGAGAGCCATGAGAGAGAGGAAATGGATTCATTTATAGCTGTGTCCAGAAATAGAAAGAACAAATTTCTTAGTTTCTCTACACAGTTTCTGTAGCATTGTTACAGTTTTGCAGAAAATATGAAACAAAATCCAGGAAATACGTGTGTCGTAGATTCCACTATAAGTCATACAAGTATGAGGATGTCTTTACCAAGAGGAAGTTGTTCTGAAATCATATTTCAGGCTGTTCTTACGTTAGGCATAGAATTTCCTTGGGAAAATTGTTTTAGGATCCCTGCTACACTGTATGCTTACTTAAGCATATACAAAATTATGGATTTATTCAGGCAGTGTTCATATTCACCTTTAATTTCAGCAATCAGGAGGCAGAGGCAGAGTGAGTTCAAGGTCAGCCTTGTCTACGCAGTGAGTTCCAGAATAGCCAAGGCTACACAGAAAAACTCTATCTCAAAAACAAAACAAGCAAACTAACAAAAAATTATGGCTTTAACCCCAAGTGCTACACACAAAAAAATAATTTCTATTACTTGTTTTCAAGATATTACTATCTTTAAAAATAGAAACAAGAAAGCACAAAATCAAAATTTAAGGAATAAAGCAATGTGTGAAATTTCTTGTATTATTAAAGGTTGTGAATTATATATGAGGTTTAACCTTATTGGAATTTCTACTCAAATATAATAGTGAAAAGCATCAGAGAAAGACAGTGCAGTCTTAAGTTGTTGCTACACAGTGATGGTGTCTTTTTCTCTCAAATTTTATAGTGCTATATATGGAAAATGCACCCTGATGAGACATTTTTGACATTGCACTCTGTGGATGTCAAAACACAGAGTGTTATGCAGAGCTCCCTCAAATCCCTATTTGTGGAAGTATGTGTAGGTATGTGTATGTTTTATCTATGGAAAGTCACACAGTTATCTCCAAAGCATATTAAAATCTGTTTAAAAGTTCTAATACAGCTTAGTAGCAGAGCGCTCACCCAGCATGTGGGAGACCCTATGTTCAACGATCACAATAACAAATAAAACGTTCCAGAACTGGATGGACCCAATAACATTCTAAGCTTAAGAAAGGGGAATGGGGAAACAGCTGTCTGATCATCTCGATTCCCTCACATGGTCCTTGGCTGGAGAAAAAAAATTATCCATGTTTTTAAGAACTGAAATTCAAGGACACGTGACTTGTTCTTAGTCCCAGAATGATCTCATGGGTTCTGAAAGTTGTCCTGGTTGTTCTAAAATACGGTTCTGACCCAAGCAGTCCCTACCAGAGTACCTGCGTCTGCCTTGGTGGTTACTGATTATTTTGAGAACGGTCTAATTATATTCTGCTCTGAGTCTGAGGAGCAGGGTTTTTAACAGCCTGTCCTGTCATATGACTTGCTCTATCTTCCCTGGGATTGGAACCTGTGACCTCGACAACGTGTAAGGACCCTAAGTGTGTACTATGTTAGTTCCACAGTTACTCTACGGTCTCTTCCAGGGGATGACACAACTCTTTGTGATGGTGTTTCCATAGAACTTACACTGTCACACAAATGCCTGCAGGTAGAATGAAGTGGCCTACTATTTTTAACAGATGTTAACCAGAGCAAGGCATTGTGTTCGAGGGAGGAAACCATTCCCTGGGTCAAACTGGGTTCAAATGGCTAAATGGCCAAGACCTGAGAATTAACCCACAACAGAGATCACTGGAAAAAGAGGAGCTCTATTCGACAGCCTGGGAGAAATATTTCTCTATCAGGTAAAATTTCCCATTGAAGTGCTTTACAGCATTTAAATTTTCACTTCCTATGCTTAGACCCAGTCTTCTTCCAAACAGGAAATCCCCTAAGAGTCAACACAACTGTATTTTCCTCGAGAGTTTTTACTTCATTTTAGAGAATGGTTTTGCTTCCTTACCCAACAGCCACTATCAGTTAAGATGCTTTCTTTCAGTTTGAACCCATCTCACCATTGTAGTGGGCTGCCAATTTGTTCGTAGTTAGTTGGAACTAATTGTCTTACCTTTTCAGGCAGAGAAAATGTATGCTTTGCAAACTTGCTTTGAAGATTTCCTTGAACAATATGCATAGATTATCTCATAAAGGGTAAAAGGGGCGGGATTGCTGTATCCACCACCCCTCTCTTCCTTCCCTTTCTACCCCATGCTTTCAGTTACACGCCCTACATCCATTATTCCTCAGGAAAAGTTTTGCCTTTGATCACTCTTGTCTCAAGATCTCCTGATTTAGACTAGAATTTGTTTTAACAAGATATTTTTGTGAATCCTAAAGCAACGTTGTCCTGGTCACAACTTCAATATGGAAAGGAATGTCCTCCTTTTGTGGATTTCCATGACTTAGTACATTCCTTTTCCTATAGTTGAAATCTTAGGCCATGTTCTAGGTTTGCCCCATGAACTTCCCTTACTTTCTATGTGTCCTAAAGATAAACAGTTAATTTTCCATCCCCTCCCTCCCTCCTTCCCTCTCTCTACTCTTTCCTCTCTAGGTAGTCCCAACCTCTAGACCAGTGCTCCTCAATCTTCCTAGCTCTGCAACCCTTTAATACAGTTTCTCATATTCTGGTGACCCCCAACCATCAAAGTATTTTCATTGCTACTTTATAACTGTAATTTTGCTATTGCTGTGAATCATAATGTAAATAGTATTGGAGATGGAGGTTTGGCAAAGGGGTGGCAACCCACAGGTGGAGAACCACTGCTCTTGCCTTGTTCTCCTCCATTACCTGCCACAGACTTTTGCCACACTGAACAATTTTCATTTTTCCTGCCATACCCAACCCGAATTCTCATGTCCAGGAATAGTTTCCCTTAATCTCTTGACCTTCCATTCTTTTAGCCCCGTTCTTTCATGATGTTCTCTGACCCCTGGGGAAGGGAGGGATAAACAAGGCCCACGTAGGGCCAAATAAGTCATGGTTATTTAGTCTCGGCACTTTAACCAGCTGTAAAGCTCTGAGTTAACCACTACCCACTGCAAAAAGAAGCTTCACAGAAGAGGGTCACCATCTCCATGAGGTAATACTCCAAGAGTAGTTTGATAACATATTAATTCAGCGAAACCACAGTAGTAAGTTCTCGACTGGAGCCTATGACAACTTTACCAACTATGGGCTTTCCTTGAAGGTTATGGCACCAGTCATAAGTTGCCACCTGTGGAGTAGGCCTGATACTCAATCACAAGGTAGTTGGTTTATTCCTATATCACTATTGTACCAGTGTGCACATCTCACCAGAGAGCTCATGACTGTAGTTAATAGGGTTTACAGTTGAGTAAACACCATGACCAAAATAAACATGGGGAAGTCCTTGCTAAGCTACAGACTACTCCTGTCAGGGAACCAGATAGGCTGACTGAAGATTTTCACCTTCCTTTCTGTCCCCCAGGCAAAATACATGAGTCTCATCTGTAGCTCTGCAACAGAAAATTAGCTGCAGCCTTCCCTGTAGTCCTGCCCTTATGTCCTGTGGATTCCATAAGTCTTCCCCTTCTAACTCTCTCCCTCCACTTGTTATTTTATCCTAGCCCCCCAAATCCAACAGGCACACCCTGCACATCCAAAGGTCACTCCTGCCAGGGAAGCAGAGAGGCTGACTGCTTAAAACTTTCTAGAATTGAATGAAAACGAATACACTAGCCAGAACCTGGAAATAGCCTAGATGCCCCTCAGCCAAAGACTGGATAAAGAAAATGTGGCACATTTACACATTAGAGTACTACACAGTGCTTAAAAAAGGACATCTTAAAAATATTTTAAAATGACATCTTGAAATTTGCAGGCAAAACATCTTGAAATTTGCAGGCAAATGGATGGAACTAGAAAAAAACATGCTGAGTGAGTAACACAGACCCAGAAAGACACAAGGTATGTACTCACTCATAAGTGGTTATTAGACATAAAACAAAGTGTAACCAGCCTAACTAAGCTACAGTCCACAACCCCGGAGAAGCCAGAAAACAAGAAGGACCCCAAGAGAGACATACATGGATCCCCCTGGGAATGGAAAATAGACAAGATCTCCTGAGTAAATCGGGAGCATAGGGGGAAAGGGGTTGGAAGGAGGGTGGGGAAGGGGAAAAGGGTGGGGAAGGAGAACATGAGAGATCAAAAAGCTTGAGTAGGGTGAAGGTCAGAGAGGGAGAGCAAAGAAAGAGATACCTTGATAGTGGGAGCCATTATGGGGTACATGAGAAACCTCGTGTAGCACGAATAATAAAAGTCAAGAAACAGATATTGGGTTTCAAGATGAAGATCAGAAAAGTAAAACAGCCAAGCCACTACCTCTACCAAGGCTCAGATAAAAAGGAGCGAGATCCTGCAGTGCTCACCACCAGCCTCAAACTCCACACTCCAGTGAGTTCCTGCCTCTTCCACTTTATATTCCTCTCTCTGCCCAGTCGTATCGCTCCTGTCTCCACCTCTCTAGTGCTGGGATTAAAGGTTTGTGATTCCCAAACACTGTGATTAAAGGTGTGAGCCACAACCATCTGTTTCTGGCTCAACCTTGTGTAGCACAGGATAGCCTTGAACTCACAGAGATACATCTGCCTCTTTCTCTGAAGTCCTGGGATTAAAGGTGTGTGTCACCACTCCCTGGCCTGTATGGCTGACTAGTGTGGCTGCTTTGCCCTCTGATCTTCAGGCAAGTTTTATTTCTTAAAAAACAGATAATATACCACTATAACCTAGCGGTAGGGAAATTTCCAGGAATCTACAAGGACGACCTCAGCTAAGAATGTAAGCAATAGTGCAGCGGGTTAGGGTTAGGGTTCTGGAAGTCCTGAATTGGCTTTCCCCTGTAATCAGACTGATGACTACCTTAATTGTCTTCATTAAGCCTTCATTCAGTAACTGATGGAAGTAAATGCAGAGACTCACAGCTAAGCACTGGACCAAGCTCCTAGCTAGAGAGAAGCAACTATATGAGCAAATTGGTCAAGACCATGATGGGGAAACCAACAGAAACAGCTGACCCAAGCTAGTGGGAACTCACTGACTCCAACTGACAGCTGGTGAACCTACACAGGACTGAACTAAGCACTCTGAATGTGGGTGACAGTTATGTGACATGGACAGTTTATGAGGCCACTAGCATTGGAACCAGTATTTATCCCTAGTGCATAAACTGGGTTTTGAGCCCATCCCCTTTAAAGGGATACCTTGCTCAGCCTAGATAAGGGCAGAAGTGACTTGGTCCTGCCTCAAGTGATGTGACAGGCTTTGTTGACTCCCCATGGGAGGCTTCACCCTCTCTGAGGAGTGGATGGGGGTGGGGTAGGGGAAAGTGAGGGTAGTGGGAGGAGGGGAGAGAGAGGGAACTGAGATTGGTATGTAAAATAAAAAAGATTGTTTTAAAAAATAAATTAAAGCCGGGCGGTAGTGGCGCACGCCTTTAATCCCAGCACTCGGGAGGCAGAGGCAGGCGGATCTCTGTGAGTTCGAGGCCAGCCTGGTCTACAAGAGCTAGTTCCAGGACAGGCTCTAAAAAAACTGCAGAGAAACCCTGTCTCGAAAAAAAAATTAAAAAAGAAAATAAATCCACAACATCCTCAAAGTTATGGGGCATAATAAAGGTGATACTAAGAGGAAAGTTCATAGTACTCTATATCTACATAAAAAATACTTAACAGCACACCTTAAAGCTCTAGAACAAAAAGAAGAATCACACCCAAAAGGAGTAGATGGCAAGAAATAATCAAACTCAGAGAAGCTAATATCTACAAAATATAAAGAGATCAATACAAAGAATAACTGAAGTGAAGAGTTGCTTCTTTGAGAAAAATCAACAAGGTACACAAACCTTTATCCAATTTAACTAAAAGGCAGAGAGAGAATATCCAAATTAGCAAAATTAGAAATGGAAAGGGGGAGGCTGGGCAGTGGTGGCACACACCTTTAATCCCAGCACTCGGGAGGCAAAGGCAGGCAGATCTCTGTGAGTTTGAGGCCAGACTGGTCTACAAGAGTTAGTTCCAAGACAGGCTCTAAAGCTGCAGAGAAACCCTGTCTCAAAAAACAACAACAAAACAAAGCAAAACAAAACAAAAAGAAATTGAAAGGGGGACATAACTTCAGATAGCCGGGACATGTAGAAAATCATAAGGACTTACTTAAAAAACCTGTACTCTACCAAATTTGGAAATCTAAAAGAAATGAATAATTTTCTTGATACCACTTACCAAAGTTATATCAAGATCAGATAACCAATTTAAACAGACCAATAACTCCTAGTAAAATAGAAGCAGTCATTTAAAAGCTTCCAACCAAAAAAGAAGCCCAGGGCCAGGAGGGTTTTTGTGCAGAATTCTATCAGACTGCTAAAGAAGAACTAACACTAATACTCCTCAAATTATTTCACAAAATAGAAACAGGGACTTTGCCCAGTTCATTTTATGAGTCAACATACCCTTGAACCATCATTTGAACAAAGCAGCAGCCTTCACAATGGAAAAGATTTCTATCAATTCCACATCTGATAGAGGACTAATATCATATATATTATACATGATATATATTGTGTATATATAGATACAATCACAAAACTAAATATCAAAAAACCAAATAATCCAACTAAAAATGGGATACAGCTCTAAACAGAGAATTCTCAGTAGAGGAAACTCAAATAGGTTAGAAGCACTTAAAGAAATGTTCAGCATCCTTATACATCAGGAAAATGTAAGTCAAAATGACTTTGAGATCCACCTTGCATCTGTAAGAAAGGTTAAGATCAATTACACAACTGACAGGTCATGCTGGAGAGAATATGGGACAAGTGGAATACTCATCCATTGCTGGTGGAAGTGAAAACTTGCAGACATTATGGAAATCAATATGGCCATTCCTCAGGAAAAAGGGAATTCATCTAACACAATATCCAGCTATATCTTCCTTGAGCATATACCCAAAGGATTTTCCACTTCATTTTACCACAAGAGCTATTGTTCAACTATGTTCATAGCAGCTTTCTTCATAATAATCAGAAACTGGAAACAATCTAGATTTCCCTCAACAGAAGAACGGCTAAAGAAACTGTGGTGCATTTACACAATGGAGTATTACCCAGCTGTTAAAAATGGCATCATGAAATCAAGTAAATGAATGGAACTAGAAAAAAAAATAATCCTGAGTGAGGTAACTGAGACCCAGAAATACAAATACAGTATGTATCTACTTATATGTGAATATTAGTTGTTAGATCAATGATAACTAAGCTACAATTTGTTGACCCAGAGAAATTATGTAATATAGAGGAAGGGACTAGGGGCGACGCATGGATTTCCCTGGAAGGAGGAAACAGAATAGACTTTTTGGTGGATTGGGTGTCTGGGGGCACTGGAATTGGGGGATCAGAGGTGAGATGGGGTTGAGGGAGTGAATGAGAGGATAAACAGAATTAATTAAGGGGCATTTGATATTTGATGTGTGGTATGTAATCCTAGTACATTGGAAACTTCCTAGAACATTTGAAGGCAATCACAATGAAGTCTCCAAATAATGAGGTAGTAGATGAAGTTCCAACTGGAAATCTCTTGTCACCAAATGAAGTTTCTAGTATTGGGAAGGGGTTACATCCAATTGAGTTGCTTGCCAAAAGGGTCCCGTGGAAATCCCTAAACAACCAAGACTGTTGCCAAGACAATATGTTGCTCTCAACAAACAGAGAAGGACCCCATTGCTGAAGACAATACCCACAAAACTCATTGAACATTGAGAAATCAAGCTGGAACCTATAAGAACCTTTACCTTACATTCTAATGTCTTTGGTACAGGAAGGTACTCTGAAGGGTACCAAAAGATAAACATAAACACCAATTCAGTCACAAAACTTTTGATCTACAATCTATCCTGCCTGCAAAATATGCTTGGGCCGTGGTGGCACAAAGCTTGTGGGAGTTACCAATGAATGTCTGATTTGACTTAAGTCCCACTCCATTATATGGAAGTGTAACCCGTACTTGTCACTTTGAGTGACCAAGAACCAGAGACCAGATAGCTCAGAGACCTAGGGTAAAACCAAATTCTAAGGGTCTAAAAGGTAAGAATAAAATGACACCTAATGATATTCTTCTCTACTCATATCAGTACCTTATTCAGCCATCACCAGTGAGGCTTCCACCTCCTACAGCAGATGGGACAAATACAGAGGGTCCTCAGAGAGAGAAAGAGAGAGAGAGAGAGAGAGAGAGAGAGAGAGAGAGAGAGAGAGAGAGAGAGAGAGAGAGAGAGAGAGAGAGACTTTGGAACACATAGTTTTAAAAGGGATGTCTCTATCAAATCCTTCCAGAGTTCAGGGAACTTCATGGAAGGGGGTGCAGAAAGAGTGTAAGAGCGAGAGGGGAGCCACATTTTTTTTTCAGATAGGCTCTCTTTGCTGGCTGCAAACAGAGATGCGGCTTCTTTAAGAGACAGGTTCCTGGTTTGTACTGGTGGCATGAATGTTTCTGGCTCTTTCAGGAGGTCCTGCTACAGAACACTTAAATCGGATTTGTGAGCAGAGTGTTACAAGTTGCATAATGGCCACATAGACCTGCTGTATCCCTGGATCTGGGGCAATGAGTATGGCTTGCAGAACTGCCATGTTGAATACCTCTGCCATGTTGAATAAAGCAGACCCAAAAGGCAAAGTTGCAGTGTTAGTCCTAGTCATGATGCTTAGCATTTTAAAAAGTGCTCATTGTCAAAAAAGCATTACAGATTCACAATTAAGACAAAAAAGACCTCTAAATCGGTCAGTCACAGTGTTAGATAAATGTACATGGGCTTAGGTGAGAGAGAAGAAAGAATATAGAACGTTATAGATTAAAGAAGTAAATAAAATAAATATTAAAATGTAAAAGAGTAAAAATAAACCATACATAAAAATGGAATATACACAGAGAATCTGGATTATGTGTGTGGTTATTTTTTCTTCGGATTTTTTTGTGGGGAGGAAGGGGTTTCTTTCACTCACAATTCCATATAACAGTTCATGACATCAGACATTCTAAGGGCAGAGACACAAGCAGGGCAGGAACCTGGAGATAGAAGCTGATACAGAGGCCATGGAGGGGTGCTGCTTACTGAGTTTCTCCTCATGGCTTGCTGGGCCTGCTTTCTTATAGAACCCATTACCACCAGCCCAGGGATGGTACCACACACAATAGGCTGAGCCCTCACCCATTAATCATTTTAGTAATATGATGTTAAGCTCTTTGAACTCTTTTGGGGGGCTTACCACCCATCTCCCAAATGAATCATATGTGGAGGCCTAGTCTTAGTTATAAACTAACTACGCTTGGCTTGTTTCTTGCCAACTGTTTTTTTTTTTTTTTAATATTATCCCATCTATGTTTTGTCTCTGGGCTTTTCTTGTTCTCTTACTTCTGTAAATCTTACTCTTCCTACATGGATTGCTCTGTAGCTGGATAGCTGGCCCCTGATGTCCTTCTCCTTCTTGGGCTACTCCAAAACCCCCTTTCAGATTTCTTCTTCTATGTATTCTCACTACCTGCCTACCACCACATATCCTTTCTCCTGCCGCACTATTGGCAGTTCAGGTCTTTATTAGACCATTGGGTATTCAGGACAGACAAAGTCTCACAGCTTCAAGGAGTTAAACAGATTCACCATTACCAAAAGTAACACACCTTAATGTAATATTCCCAACAAATAACTACTTAAGAAAATACCTTACAGGTGGATCTTACAGAGGCATTTTCTCCATTGAAGCTCCCTCCTTTCCAGTGACTCTAGCTGTGTCAAGTTGGCATAAGACTATCCAGCACAGTACTTTAACTGTAATATAACATGGATTTCTCATAGAACTTTCATCTGGTGATGGATGGAGATAGAGACAAAGACCCACATCAGAGCACTATACTGAGCTCCCAAGGTCCAGTTGAAGAGCAGAAGGAGGAAGAATATGAGCAAGGAAGTCAGGACCACCCACTGAGACAGTGTGCCTGTTCTAATGGGAGCTCACCAAATCCAGCTGGACTGGGACTGAATGAGGATAGGATCAAACTGGACCCTTTGAATGTGACTGACAATTGGGGCAGACTGAGAAGCCAATGATAACAGCACTGGGATTTGTCTCTACTGCATGTACTGGCTTTTTTGGGATCCTACTCTATTTGGATGCATACCTTCCTAAGTCTGGATGTAGGGGGGACGGCCCTGGACTTCCCACAGGGCAGGATACCTTGCCCTCTGTTAAGAATGGAGGGGGTGGGGGAAGGTGTGTCCAGGAGCAAGAGGGAAGTGGGAGGAGGGGAGGAAGTGGAAATTTTGAATGGTATTATTTATAAAGTAATAAAAAATAATGAACAACTAAAAAAATAAAATATAAGGTACAAGGGGAAAACATACAAATGGAACATGTATGGTCTCTGGGACATCATAGACCAAATCTATGAATTCTGAGCATAGACCAGAAATACTACATTCGAAAAGCATGGAAAATATTTTCAATAAAATAATGGCAGGCAATTTCCCAAATCTATAGAAAGAGGACCTGCACTGTTGGGACCATTTAGAGTCCTGACATTCAATTGCTCTTCCCTGCTAGAGTCTTCTGATTGGGGCTACTAAAAGCTATGCCTTGAGGATCAGAGGATGGAGTTTTCATCTGTTGGCCCACTTGACTGCTGGGTATTTAATCTTCCATGGTGCTATGAAATAAAGGGCTTTTTACCAGTGATTAGACATCCATGTGTCTGTCTGTCTATCTGTGTGTGTTTTTTCTCAACCTCCAGCCCCTTGCCCGAAGCTCGCAAACTGTATTGCAGCGCATAGAGTGCAGACGGGGTGCACGGCAATTTGAGGTCCCACCGAGATATTGGGAACTAGGGAATGCTGAGAGGTCACCCTCAGAAGGTGAGGGTGGATTGGGGTATGTGTTAATCTTGACATCCTTCACTCAGGTTTCAGTTCCAGGCTGTGCAGAAGCGGCAAGTGGAAATCCAACTGAGAAAGAGGGGTAAGCAGACAGGGTCATAAGATGGGAATTGTTAGCAGTATCTTTTCTGCCTTGTTCAAAAAACAGTCAGTTGCTAGGGAGGAGTTTGATTTCAAGTTTGTAGAGGATAGTGAGGAATCATTGGAAAATGAGGAGGAAACTATACGTAGGGAAATAAGAAATCTCCATAGAAAACTAAGAAAATGTAAAGTAAAAAAAGATTCACACCCAACTCCCTCAGCCCATGGGCTTATAATGAGGAAGGTTGGTGGCTTATAATGAGGAAGGTTGGTGGTCACAGTTAAGTAGGGGCTCTAACACTGAACAAAACAGAGGAGTTTGCTTCCATCCTACACACATGGTTGCACCAGTAATGGAGGTGCCAGACACCAACAACCAAGGGCAAATAATTTGCCAACATTTTTCAATACAATTTAAAGAAATGAAGCAATTGAAGGAAGCTGTTGCTGCATATGGGGCTCAAGAACCCTTCACATTGGCCATGGTAGAATGTTTCTCCACTCTGAATCTAACACCAAGTGATTGGCAGCAATTACGTCGTGCTGTCTTATCTGGGGGAGATTATCTCATATGGCGAGGAGAATATCGGGAAAATTGTATGCAAACAGCCCAATTAAATGCTCTAGCAGGTCAAGCTCAGTGTAATCTAGATATGTTAACTGGAGCTGGAGCTTATGCTGATTTGCAGCAACAAATTCTATATGATCCAGGAGTATTCACCCAAATAGCTGCAGCTGCCACTAAAGCTTGGAAGGCCCTACCTAACAAAGCAGCTGGGGATCAATTATCAAAAGTTATACAAGGACCATCTGAACCATTCCAAGATTATGTAGATAGACTGTTACACGTAGCAGGTAGATTGTTTGGAGATGTGACAACAGCCATGCTTATAATAAAGCATTGTATTTGAAAATGCCAACAAATATCGTACGGAAGCCTTACGCCTTCACAAAGCAAAGAGTTTAAATGAATATATCAGGATATGCAGAGATATAGATGGGAATTTCATTCAAGGCCAGGTTATAGTGGCAGCTATTCAACCTCAGAGAAACATACAAGGACAGGGAGAGGGGGCCGGAGGCCGAAATTGTTTTAACTGCGGAACTCCTGGTCATTTTTGAAGGGAATGCCCACAGCTGATAATGAAGAGAAGGAGGAAACCTGGCATGTGCCCTAGATGCAGAAGGGGAACACATTGGGCTAATGATTTTCTTTTCCAAAACAGATATAGATGGGAAGCCCCTGCCACATACCATTAGTCAACAGCAGGGAAACTGGCAGAGAGCCCTGCTCCAGGGCCCCAAAACCTCAGTGTATGGAGCAATGGCTGTGGGACTGCAGGGATGGTACACCAGCAGTGGCCGTGTCCAGTTCCTTCCGCAGAGAAATCCTTTCAAATTGCAGACCTTGTTGGAGCCACACCAGGGAGCTCAGGATTGGACCTCTGTGCCTCTGCCAGAGCAGGCTTAACTCCACAAATGGGAGTGCAAGCACTCCCTACAGGAGTATATGGGCCCTTACCACTGAGTACCATGGTATTTATATTAGGTAGAAGCAGTACCTTTTTAAAGGGTATCCAAATACATCCTGGGATGGTAGATGCAGACTATAAAGAGGAAATTAAGGTTATGACATCTGTCCAACAGGGGGTGGTGGTAATTCCTCAAGGTGAGCGGATAGCATAATTAGTATTAATTCCCAAAGTTCTCAGTCCTTAGGATGGGTACGATGGAAAGACCTTATTACAGGACAATGGAAGGAACCCACGCCCCTGTTGGCTAGGGTGAGAGGAGCTGTTTGTGTTTTTCCTCCAGGAATGGACAAGCCCATTTGGGTACCAGAGCCATATGTTCGGGCTGTGGAAAATGATGAGAAAGGATCCTGTGATGAGCCTGAGAATGACACCTGTCATTCTCTTGATGAGCCTCCTGGTGATTCCCAATCAAGTGGAAAGCACTGTGTGAAGCCTGGTAAGGAACCCCCTTGTATTGATCAGTGAGCCAAGCTAGTTCTTTGTATTCATCTTTTTATTCCTCAAACTATACTGCTGGAACTGCTTTAAGCAATATGGCGATAGAACAGGCTTCTATTAATCATACCTTTTCCTTTGTGAATGCTGTATGCTTTGTTACATTTTTGGGGCTAAGAATATTACTTTAAAGGAATTCTATACAAGTCAGTGTAGTTCCTATATTTCTTTTTGGAATATTTCTCTGAGAACCCAGGCACTATTATATCCCATGTTTGTTTTAGTTTTCTTTCTTTTTTCCTTTTTGTAGTATGGAATAGCACCTTTGAGGGAAAAGATATTCTTGGTTGTTCTTTCAGAAACTGTGGCCTGAGGGACTACTGGGATGACCACTCCAGTGCTGCCTTGTTGGTTCAGGTACCAGCCATCATACCACTGCCAATTACTGAAAAGACTAAGCAGACTGAGATGACCCTGTATCAAGAGAAATGAGATTCTGGAGACACAGCTGCAGTGGTTGCTGTCATCGCGGTGTCTGCTTCTGCAGTCATGGTCGCAGAACTGGAAATAGCACAAACATCATTGGTGTCAGACACTGTGGATAAACTGGCGAGAGAAGTCAACGATGCTCTTCACACTCAGAATGGCTTGAAAGTCCACATTAAATTTGTACTTTCAAATTTAAATCAACAAACTGCCCTATTGTAGGAGCAGGTGGACTTATGGCTAGTACAACCAATGTCTTGTTCACACTTTTATCATTCCATTTGTGTGACATCTGTTAATATTGCTAATGCTTTTTATGTGGTGAAACAACTCAATGGATACTTGAATAGCCCTTGAAATGTTACAATTAGCACACCAGATTGTTGATACCTGTGTGCCCTGTTTTAGCCAAAGGGTTGGTTGAATACCATAGCCCAAATGTGAGGCTGGGTCCAGTGGTAATTGGGGACCCGATTGCTGGCAATCTTAATGCCTGTTGCCATGGGCATTTGTCTCTGAATTCTATGTAAGATCAGAGAACCCATGAGAATGCAGTATATGGTCACTTAGCAAGTCCTTCTGAGCCTGTTGGCCAGTAACTCGAATGTACCATAGGTTTGGTTGCAAATACTGCACAAACAATGAAGACTCCTCCGTAGATGGGCAACTTCTACAGAAGAGGTCCCACCTAAGACAGGTAAAGGTTTACTCTTCTGAGATGACTTAAGACAGGAGGGTCTTCTGTTTTATAAAAAATTTAGGGGGAAGATGTTAGGACCATTTAGAGTCCTGGCCTTCAGCTGCTCTTCCCTGCTATAGTCTTCTGATTGGGGTTCCTAAAAGCTGTGCCTTGAGGATCAGGGAATGGAGTTTTCATCTGTTGGCCCACTTGACTGCTGGGTATTTAATCTTCCATGGTGCTATGAAATAAAGGGCTTTTTACCAGTGATTAGACATCCATGTGTCTGTCTGTCTCTCTGTGTGTGTGTGTGTTTTCTTAACCTCCAACCCCTTGCCTGAAGCTCACAAACTGTATTGCAGCGCATAGAGTGCAGACTGGGGCGCGGTGCAGGGCACTGCACTAGCACAAGAGGCACAGAGAACACCCGAGAAAGACAGGACCGGAAAAGGACTTTTTGACTGTTGATGAGTTAACTGCTGAAAAACATTTGATTCTAGGGGCTGCAAAGCTAAACCAAACACATATAATTTAAAGGTATCTTGACTTCGAAATTTGAGTCTAAGGATATGTCTTTAGAAAAGAGGTTCTACATTTGTTTCAACAGAAGATGAGAACCTGTGGATTCCTTCTAGTCTAATGTAGTTTTACAGAACAAGAGCCCCCCAAAAGTTCTCTGCAAACCTTAAAAATACTTTCTCCAACAAACAACAGAAGCCAGTTTAGAGAAAACTATGCCCAAAATCTAAAAATGATTGTTTATAAGTGTCTATTTTCATTTTTAATGGGTTGTCTAATGGTCACAGTCAATTTCTTAAAAGGGGGGATATGATTTAGGATGAATACTGTGCATTGGTATGGATCTTGGTCTATTGATATAAATTTAAGGTCAATTTCTGCTCTTGATTAAGGTATGGCATTTATGCAGCTCATTTTAAAATGTAATGTATAATCAAGAAATTAAGAAATATAAGTTAATAGATAGTCATCTATAAAACTCAAGCTTGTAGTCATGTTAGGTTTCTAGATATATATTTCAGTCAGATAGTTAATCTTCAATACTTCAAATACCTACAGAATATGGTACTTAAGAGGTTTTAAAAACTTAGACTTTTCTCAACAATGAGACATGTCTGCTTCTGACAGCACCAATTGCTTCAGAGAGTTTGATGGGCATTGAAGGTTCCTGCTTCATAGAGGAAACTGCCAGATATTCTGCAGGACACAGAAGAAAGTTACTGACAAACTGCCAATATAGGTGAGACAGTCTTTCAAATTTCCTGCTTCATGGAAAATTCTTCCAGATACTATGAGCCTGTAGGCTCAAGATAGATGTCACAATGATGCAGAAGAACTTTGGGTGACTGTTCAGGCAATGAGATGTCTCTGTCAATTCTAGAGTTTTGGAAGTTGCTTAAATGCACTTCGTGTTTACTTAGGTAATTTTATATTCTTCTGAGGTCTTTGATGGAGTTGAAGACATATAAAGTTTTCCTTAGTTATGATAAAAGATAAATTAGATATAAAATTTTAGGCTCACAAAGACAGAATAGATGATAAAGTATTTTCCTTAATTTGCCGAACATAAATGGACTAAATATTATAACTATTATTCTTGCTTGATAACTGTTTTGTATATGTAATTTTACTATGTTAAAGTTAAAACCTTCCTTTTCATTTAGACAGAAAATTGGAGATGATGTGGGACTCCCCACTGTATGCTGTGAATATGTTTCTTTGTGATTTTTAATTTAAAAAAGCTGCTTTGGCCTATGGCAGGGCAGAATTAAGCTAAGCAGGAAAATTAAACTGAATTCAGGGAGAAAGAAGGCAAAGTCAGGCAAATACCATATAGTTGCCAAAGAAACCTGATACCAGAACCTTACTGGTAAGCCACAACCTCACAGTGATACACAGATTACTAGAAATAGGTTAATTTAGGAGATAAAAGTTAGTTAGGAATATGCCTGAGCAGTTGGCCAAACAGTGTTTTAATTAATATAGTTTCTGTGTGATTATTCGGATCTGCGTGGCAGGGGAACAAATGTACAGTCTCCATTTATATAGTGCGTTTTCTAGTTCCATATGTTTTCCTCAAATTAATAATTTCTTTAAAGTTGAATAAAATTTTACTGTGTATACTGACCACATTTTAATTACCTATTTATCAATTGGTGGACATTGGGGCTGATTCCATTTCCTAGGTATGTGGATACAGCTGCTATGAACATGGATGTGTAAGTGTCTCTGTAGAAGTATAAGAAGTCCTTTGGGTCATTCCCCGAAGTAGTATAGCTGGGTCATATGGTATTTTTCCATTTAGCTTTTTGAGAAAAGTCTGCTCTGATTTCCACAGTGGCTGTATCAATTTATGCTTCTACTGACAGAGGATAACCATGCCCTTTCTCTATAGCCACATCAGTGTGTTGTCACTTTTTAAAATGAAAGCTGCTGTAACTGGGGTAAGATCTAATTTCAAAGTAGTTTTAATTTACATTTGCCTGGTGTTGAACAATTAAAAAATATTTATTTTGCTTGTCCTTCTTTGTCTGGTTCCTGATTTTAGAGGGTTTTTTTTTTTTTCACTTAGCACGATTTGGGCTATCATATGCAGCCTCTAATATTCAGATATGTTATCTTAATCCTTATTCTTTCCAGAACTCTTTTTGGGGCAGGGGTTGAGATATGGTTTTTCTGTGTAGCTCTGGCTGCCCTGGAACTCACTATGTAGACCGGGCTGGCCCCAAACTCAGCCTGCTTCTGTCTCCCAAGATCTGGGATTAAAAGCGTGTGCCACCACCACCCAGTTTCTTCAGGACTTTTATCATGAAGGGGTGTTGCATTTCAGTCAAAGCACTTTTGGGTATCTATTGACTTCATCATGTCTTTTTGTTTTTGAGTTCATTTATGTTATGATTTACACTTATTCACATATGTTGAACAATCCCTGTAATTTAGAATAAAGCCAACTTGCTCATGATGAAAGATATTTTGATCTGTTTTTGAACTTACTTTGAAAGTATTTGAGAATTTCTGTGTCTATGTATATCAAAGAGATTGATATAAAATTTTCCTTTTTGTGGTTGTGTTTTATATGATTTTGGTATCAGGATTATACTGGTTTAGTCCCTTTCATTCCTTCTCTGTTTTCCAAAATAATTTGAGAAGTGCAGTAGTCATGCTAATTCATTTTGAAGGTCTGGTAAAATTTGGCAGATATTGAATCTAGACCTGAGCTTTTTTAATTTGGCAGAAAAAATTAACTAATTTAATTTTTATAATTATGCTTAAATTATCTTCCTCATCTTTGTTTAACTTTGGTAAATCATAATCTTTGAAAAAATAATCCATTTCTTTTGCAATTTTCTTCTTAAAATATATTTTATTAATTTTGGTAAATCATAATCTTTGAGAAAATAATCCATTTCTTTTGTAATTTTCTTCTTAAAATATATTTTATTAATTCTTTGAGAATTTCATACAACGTGTTTTAACCATATTCATGCCTCCTTTTCCCTGTAACTCCTCCCACTCTCCACCTTATCACTCCATCTTTTTAAAAATTACCCATGGAGTCAAAATTTTGCTGTTCATATACTCACGTGTGTGTATCATTGACTAGAGTATGGACCACCTCCCAAGGATAATATCCTTAAAAAAAACTAACCATTCCTACTATAGAAGCCATTATCTGTCGATTGCTCTTCAGTTACAGTTGGAGGCTTCTGAGCTCCTTCCCATTCATGCTGGAATATTGACCTGTGTAAGTCTTGTGTAGGCAGCTACAACTTCAATGAGTTTGAGTTCAGTGGTCATGTCATGTCCAGAAGACATAGTTTTGTTCCCATCTTCTTTGACCCTTGGTTCTTACAATTTTTCTGCCCACTCTTTCTTGATGGTCCCTGAGACTTGGAGTAGGAGAAGTTAATATAGATATCCTAATTGTAGATGAACACTCCATAGACAGCTGTTCTCTGTACTTTAGATTGTTTTGGTTTTGTGTTAACCAGCACAGTCTACTGTATAAAGAAACTTATTAGGAGATATCTGTGAGCTGAGCTAATCTATTGGCAAAGAGACACAAATTTAGAAATCAGTTTGGTAATATTTCCATTTAGGAGAATAAAAGTTGGCTTACTTCTGGAGTCTGGGATCTCTCTACCCTGGGTTGTTGGCCAGATCTAGAGTGACAGCCAGTTCTTTCCTCCTGTGGAGTGCACTTTAAATCCAATCAGAAAGTGGTTGATTAGCCCATAACATTCATGCTACTGTTGCACCCAAGGACAGAACTTGCTACTTTTATAGTTCGCAGGAGTCACAGCTAGCTAAGACTGTTGATGACTTTCTTCCCTCAGCAGGCTACATATACCTTCCAGTATTATGAAAGCTATCCAGTAGGGAAGATGCCTCTTGGTTAGTACCAACTTTATTTCTCCACATCCTGTGAACAAAGTATGAATAAAGTATCTTCAGCAATAGTACAACAGAATCTTATCGAGACGGGGGGGAGGCAATCAAGAGCAGTGACAATAGTTTATTGTTTTGTGAGTCTCCAAGACACCCTCAACTAAACACTTGAGGGAAAAAATCCCACACCTAACACTGGGCGTTTTATTTGTCAGGCTTTGGTGAGAAACACTATCCCCTGTATAGAGTAGTGTGCACTCGTTTTCTCCCTGTCTCTGTCTCTCTGTCTATTATCTGTCTCTCTCTTTCTCTCATTTTCTCAAGATAGGGTTTCTCTATAACCTAGCTGTCCTGAACTAGCTCTGTAGACCAAGGTGGCCTTGAACTCAGAGATATGCCTGCCCCTGCCTCCCCAGTGCTGGGACTAAAAGCATGCACCACCATGCCTGGCTAAATAAACTATTTTATATGAATACATATAATAAATATTATGTTTCCATGTGTTTTTATACCATCCTTAGTATAAGTTATCCTTCCCCCTACCCCCTCCTTGCTCTACCCCCTCATTCTTCTCCATACCTAAACCTCCAGTTTTAAGGATATGTACTACGCATAATTTTAGAAATGAAACTGGTATCTTTTGAAATGTTTTCCTTCCCATTTCTAATTTTATTAATTTGGACTCTAGGAGAAAATGCAGGCATGGGCTGGCAGTCAACCCACCTAGCACAGTGTGGCACATCATGTATTCCCAGAAGGCAGAACACTGAATTCTGAAGTGGCATGTGAGTAGACAGTAGCTGGCTTGCTGTTGAATCTGTACTTACTATGTCTCATTTTATGTGGTTCTCCCACATAGAGAGCCCAGTAGTTTAAGTGCTCACTGTCCAATCCATACATAAGTATTAGCTCGCATACAATAAAGCAGGCACTGCTCCCTGATGCTGTCTTCAGAGTGTTCCATCGTGGTATCCTTTACTGACTCACTGGCATTGCAGTCTTGTTGGGGGACACTCTAGTAATGACAGCAGTGACATTGGGCCAGCTCTTTTTTCTTTGGGTTAGTTTGCTTAGGAGTTTATCAATCTTGGTTGTCTCTCCAAAGACCCAATTCTTTGTTTAATTAAATTTTTGTATTTTTTCTTTGATTTTATACTGATTGTGCTAGTTAGTTTTTGTCAACTTGAAGTAAGCCAGGCTCATCTAGGAAGAGGGAACTTACAATCAGGTCACATACACCAAATAAACCCTTTCCCTCCCATGTTGTTTTGGTCACAGTGTCTATCATAGCAATAGAAAGCAAACTAAGACACTGATTTTAATTATTTCTCTCCATCTCCTACGTCTGAGTTTGGTTTGTTCTTCCAAATGCCTTTGTTCGCTCTGATTATTTTTTTCGGTTGTGGGCATTTAGAGCTATAAACTCCCCTCTTAAGGCTTTCTTCATTGTATCCCATAAGTTCTAATCTGTGATGTTTTCATTTACATTCAATTCTAGGAACATATTTTTTTTCCTTTTTAATTCCTTATTGATCTATTATAAATCATCAATAGCATGATGGTTTTTTATCTCATATGTTTCCACAGGATCACTGGGTAATGGCTTATAGGACAAGAATCTGCTGGAAATGTTGAGAAGAGGACTCAGGGTCAAGGAGAGCTAAATCAGTGTAAAAAAGAGAGATTGACCCAGGGGTAGTCCCTTGAGATTAGTAAAGCTGTGAATTTTCTCTAATAATATTTCATATAGCCTTTAATACACAAAGGAAAATCTTAGTTTTAAGGTCTTTATTTTCTTCCTCTGTGAAACTTGGCTGTTACATAACTTCCTTTGATCTTAATATCTTTCTTGAGCACAGAAGAATGTCTTAAGAAAAAATGTGAAGGGTTCAAAGAGAAAAGATATGTGTGTGTGCTGCATATCACTAGTTTACTATTAATAATATTGAATCTTAATTAGTTTAAACTAGTTCAAAAGATCTTGTGCCCTCAGTTATTGAAGATAGGTTATATTTCATCTCAAATGTCTTTTTGAGAAAACAGAAATGTGCTAGGCAAATAACACACATAGGGATATAGAGTTAAACCACAATTCCAAAGAAAAGCACTCAAATGATTGCAATCAAAGGAACACTGCAGTAAATCATGACAGAAACTGCAATATGCTAGCTACTGCTATATGCCAAAGAGAATGAGTCAGACATCCTTGCCCTCCAAAAACAATCACAGCTGATTAGAAGTTTGCTTAGTACCTGATACACACAAAAAACCCACAATACAACACAACTGCCTAAAACAGTATTTGTGTACTAGATCCACACTGAATGAGTGTTTTCTTATTTGTAGCTTATGTATAACGACATTTAATTTAAAATTAATCCCAGCACTTGGGAGGCAGAGACAGGCGGATCTCTGTGAGTTCAAGGCCAGCCTGGTCTACAAGAGCTAGTTCCAGGACAGGCTCCAAAGCTACAGGGAAACCCTGCCTTGAAAAACCATAAATAAATAAATAAATAAATAAATAAATAAATAAATAAATAAATAAATAAATAAAAATTAGACAGTGAATTGGATGAATGATTCAAAAACCAAGGTCTTTGCCTTTAAGGATTTAACAATTTCTTTGAGGGACCTAAATGTATTCAATCAGAAAACATTTATTATGAATATCATGTGTTAGGACTTGTTCTAGACTCAAAATCACACAGCTAGCTAGTATAAAATTCAGGTTGCAATTCTGAGTTCATTGGCTCCAGCCTGAAAGCATGCTTTCATTCATAGCCAGCAAAATACTTCTTATGGCTTTTTCAACTGTACTTCTTAAAATCGGTTGAAGTCACTAGAGACTTTTTTTTCCCATTGCTTTCACACTGGGGAACTCAGAAAAAGTAAAAGCCACACCTATTTGTGTATGCTCAAGACTCTAAGTAAAAATACCTTTCTTTTTCACCTAACAGCTATTTCAGAGACCTGCACTCTTAGGTTTGGACCCCACTAAGAGACAGTTGAAAATCAGGGAGATTGCAGCTCCACAGTCAATACCGGAGAAAACAGTTCCCATTCACAAATGACCCCCATACTGTGGCTCTTTACTTTCTAAGTTCCTTGACACAAAAACAAATCAGGACTATGAACAGCCTGGCCTGTTCATTTTAACATAACTTATTTGAGATTTCATTGAGACTGATTCAGCCTTTATGGGCATGCCTAGCCATGCCGTGTGCCTGGATTTTCCAGGTGTGAATCACTGGGAAACAAGATGACTGTTTCCTTGGGAATTATACATGCTGATACATATATCATATATAAAGCATTGCCATAGGGGGTGAAAGACGAATAAGCTCTAGTATCAGAATACTTAAGTATTTCAGTTCAAACTCCATCACTCATGTATCTTGATTAATTAACCTGCCCAACATCACTGACACTTGATGAAAGTTCCATTGAGGAGAAAAACTTAGATTATAAATTATATAAGACATTTATACATGACATTTAATTGCATACATATACTATATAATATATGTATATATGTGATTTCTATGGTATAGAAGAGTTCATCAAGAAATGTTATGATTTTCCTGACTGTAGTTCTCTGACTACAAGACTCAGAATTCTGAGGGTAAAAATTGTGCCTTTTTCTTGGTGCCTTGTATAAGTACCACAGCACCTAACTTATACACGGTGTCAGAGTATTCTCATTGATCCCATTCATTTCCCGTCTTTTCTCTGAAAGATGCTATGATCCTATGTATTCATTCAAAACTGTATTCAACAGTTCCATAAACAAAGTACTGACATACCATCATAAAAGACAGTTAGTGTTTGATTTTATGGCTTTTACTTAAACTTTCCACGCAAATATAATTAAGTATGAGCCATATTTGTTTCTTTCCACATTACACTAGCTGGATGCTACAAACACTCAACATTTAACTTATAACAAAGCCAATAGAAACATCATTAAAACAATTGTGTATGGCATAGATTTTAACAAGATGTTAAATAAAAACATGAGAAAGAGACTCCACTTTTCTCCATAAACTTTTTTTTTTTTTTTTTGGTTTTTCGAGACAGGGTTTCTCTCTCCATAAACTTTTACTACATGGTTATGGAATTGAAGCTCCAAATGTCTAAACAATTTATTCAAGATCACACATGTATCACTTGGTGGGAATGTGAGTGGAATGTAGATATTTTTGTTCTTATAGAGGCAGAGGCAGGCGGATCTCTGTGAGTTCGAGACCAGTCTGGTCTACAAGAGCTAGCTGCAGGACAGGCTCTAAAGCTGCAGAGAAACCCTGTCTCGAAAAACCCAAAATAATAATAAAAAAAATGTTAGTGGTGCAGCTGTCAGCCCAGCAGAGACGGTTGTGGATCCCTGCAAGATCCCCGGCCCTGCCATGCGGTGAGCCGGCTGCCACGCAGAGACTCACAGATCCCAAGAGGCCAGTCCTCAATGCAGCCAGTAGGGCCGGGCCAAGCAGCCTTGGGTTCCCACCGGCAGGTGGGCACATGTGAACAGGCGGCAGGTTAAAGGCACATAGACACAGAAAATAGGCATAAAGCTTTATTAAAGGAGAGAGGGAGAGAGAGAAAAAGAGAGAGAAAAGAGAGAGAGAGAGAGAGAGAGAGAGAGAGAGAGAGAGAGAGAGAGAGAGAGAGAGAGAGAGAGAGAGAGAGAGAGGAGAGAAAGGGAGAGAGAGAGTGAGTGCAGACAGACAGACAGACACATGTACACACGCCAGAGGGGACAGGAAGAGAGAGAGTTCAAGATGGCAGCAAGAGGTCAGGGGTTCCCGGGAGTGGGCGTGGCTTGCCTCTTAAAGCGGCAGGCGACCAAAAGAATAACATTTCTTAGAGTAAACTTTAAGATTATTCATTATATCATGTAGAAGAGAAAAGAAGTGACACATTTTCCAGTGAATATGGACCTTTAAAACACAGGAAGGCCTTATCCAAGTTATAAACTGTCCATCCTCCAAAAATTCCATAATAAGTGACAATATTCAGAGAAATGATTCTTTAGAAAAGATGTGGTAATAGTTTGAGCACATAGACCAGGAAGCCTGAAAAACCTGAATGCAAATCTAAACTCTACTCTGATCTTTGGTTTACATCTCTATAATTGGTATTAATACTAATAGCTTATGAGAATTAAAGGAGATTTAATATTTAGCATAGGGTATAGGTTAGGTTCTCGTCAGTCTATGTTGGATGACTTAAGTTCTTCTCTTCTAACTCTAGGTATCACTAAACAATAATTTCTATGATGCAAACCAAGTCATTTTTATCTGTTTTCATTTAGAAAAAGTTAAATTTTGGGGGTTGGGAGCAACATTAGAGTTGGAAGCAGCTATTAAAAATAGTTTCAAAACATCACAGAACTGTCTAATAATTATTGTTAGTCTACACAGTAGAATACAAGGCTCATGAAAATCATTGTTTTTAAAGAATAGGCATTCTTTTCTCATTATTCCAACAGGTAAATATCAGTATTGCTATGTCAAGTTCTGCAAATAAGATTCCATTGACATTTTGACTGCAACTGTATTAAACTTAACAGTTAGGTTTAGAGTAAAGGTTTGTCTAGTATTATCAGTAGGGTACTAGCCAACTTGATCCTGGACTTTAGTGTGCCTTTTCCCCATCACCTTAGTATAAGACACTGCAAATGAAGGGATATATCTAGTTCCAAAAGTGTTGAATTATCCCAAAAATCAAAAATACAAAGCAAACAAAAGTGCAGCACACAGGTGTGGCATGGAACCCATTTAAAGACTGAGGGATTCTTGTGACATAGCTACAACCTGGAGGATTGATCATTTTAGACAGCGTGAAGACTTTCCTGTCATCCCAACTGGGACTCCAATCATCCCCAACTCACAACACTGTCTCTTCGTTTATTATGCAAATCTTTCAAAATGTTCAAGTTTTATTATTTCTATAGAAGGTCCTTTGTTACTATTATTACTTCTCCCAGTATTTATACTGGGTCTTCCTGATACACATTAACTCTACTGATATTCTAGATACTTACCACTTCATTCTACATTTCTTTAAAATTTATTTGTATCAACACACTTAGTGCTGTTTCTGTTTTTTTATTGATTTTTATTGAGCTCTACATTTTTCTCTGCTCCCCTCCCTGCCTCTCTCCTTCCTAATGTTAAAACACTATCTTCTTCAAGCAGTGATGTTTTGTTTTTTTTTTCATTTTTAAAAATGATTTTTATTTTTATCTGTGTGTGCACAGATGACACACCTGTGCAGGTGCTCTGGGAGGTCAGAAGAGGGGATAGGATCTTTCTGGAGGTGGAGTTAACAGGCAATTGTGAGGTGCCTGATGTGGGTATGAGGAACTGAACTCTGATCTTCTAGAAGAGTAGCAAGGACTCTTAATTGCTGAGTCATTTTCTCAATATGCCCTTCTCCCACATATTAACTTTCTTAAGCCTTTGATTTCATTTTTCTTTAATAAACAAAGGCAAATTTGACCTTTGTAGCATTTTCTTTACCTGTGGACCACCTCTGGGTTCATTATTTCCCTTCTTTCTTTCTTTCTTTCTTTTCTTTCTTTCTTTCTTTCTTTCTTTTTTTCTTTTCTAGAATTCTCTGTAATCAAATATTTAATCTCATAAAAACCTTTGCCCACTTAATGTAAATCCCTTGTAAATAATATGTAAAAAACAGTGATTTTTTTTGCTTCTTTGAAAAGCATACCATATTTCACCCTTCTTTCCTTCTGTCCTCCCTCCTTTCCCTCAACCCTTCCTACTTTACAGTATATTGCTCCCCAGATGCTGGGATTATACACATATTCTAGAAAACTTTAATAAATTAGTTTCTTGTGCTTCTTGAGCACCCAAGGTCCAAATGAGGAGCAGAAGGAGGGAGAACATGAGCAAGGAAGTCAGGACTGCAAGGGATGCTCCTACCCACCGAGTTGGTGGGGCTGATCTAATCGGAGCTCACCAAGGCCAGCTGGACTGGGACTGAAAAAGCATGGGATAAAACCGGACTCCCTGAACATGGCGGACAATGAGGGCTGCTGAGAAACCAAGGACAATGGCACTGGATTTGGCTTCTACTATGTATTCTGGCTTTGGGGGGAGGGGGCTAGCCTGATTGGATGCTCACCTTCCTAGACTTGGATGGGGAGGGGAGGAACTTGGACTTCCCATAGGGCAGGGAACCCTTATTGCTCTTCGGACAGGAGAGGGAGGGGGAGTAGAGGGGGGAGGGGGAGGTAAATGGGAGGCGGGAGGAGGCGGAAATTTTTAATAAAGAAAATAAAAAATAAATTAGTTTCTTTTATATCTATTTACAATGGAGAAGATTTCTCAGCAGTAGTAATAAGTAGTTGAAACAGTGAATACATATTTTCATGGTCCTGGTTTTAATGGGATTGCCTCTGGTGGCATAAAATCATTTTGTATCTTTTCAGAAAGGAAAAACCACTTCAGTACAGCATACTACAATTCACTTTTTGCATGTGTATGTGTGTAGTGTGTGTTTCTGTATGTGTATCCATGTTCACATGTGTATGGGCATGCATATGTGAGTGCATGTGGAAACCCAAAGTTAAAATCAGAAGTCTGTCTTGACCTGTTTTCACCTTATTCTCTGAGGCAGGGTCTCTCAGCTTAACCCAGAACTCACCGATATAATTCATCTAGCTACCCAGCATGATCTGGGAATCTCCTGTCTTTGCCTTCCTAATGCTAGATTACCAGCATTCTACCAAGCCTACCCAGAAATTTTAGCTGACCCTCTGCTTCATTCTGCTTCCCATTTGACCGTCTCCCTTCACTCGTCTCACGCACTCCTTGCCCTCTTCCAGTGTCCCCCTTTTCATTTTAACATCACATGTGCTTGTTTGCCCTCCAGAATTCCTTCCTTAGAACCTGTATTTCTCCTCTCTAGTTTCATGGCCTCTGCCAATACTCAATTTCCACAAAGATGCACATGTGTAAACATTAGACACTAGAACCCACTAGAGAGAATGTGGATTTTTCTTTCTGAACTTGTATTTCCTCATTCAATTTTTCTGGGCCCAACCATTTAGTTTTTCTTTATGGCCAAATAAAATTGCATTACATACATGTACCATATTTTCTTTATCTATACGTTGGTAGACATCTAGCCCGATACCACCTCCTATCTATATCTGTGGGTGATACATCTGCATCATATGTAGTAGTTTTAGCTTTTTTTTTTTTTTTTTTTTTTTTTTTTTTTTTTTTTTTTTTTTTTTTTTTTTTTTTACAACTAAAGTGAACAAAGATTTATTTGGGCTAAGAGACTTCCAAGGGTTTAGGTCATCCCAGCCTGGAGTGCAATTCTTTTTTTTTTTATTTTTATTTTTATTTTTTTATTTTTTTATATTTAAAAATTTCCATCTCCTTCCCTCCTCATCCCCCCTCCCTCCCCTCCTTCTCCCCCTTCTCTCCCCTCCTTCTCCCCCTTCCCTCCCCTCCCCTCCACCCATACCTCCCCTCCCTCCCTCTCAAGGCCAAGGAGCCATCAGGGTTCCCCACTCTATGCTAAGACCAAGGTCCTCCCAACTCCCCCCAGGTCCAGGAAGGTGATCGACCAAGCTGAGAAGGCTCCCACAGAGCCCGTCCATGAAGAACAATCAGAGCCCAGAGCCATTGTCCTTTGCTTCTCAGTCAGCCCCCGCTGTTGGCCACACTCAGAGAGACGGGTTTGGTCGCATGATCCATCAGTCCCATTCCAACTGGAGTTGGTGATCTCCCATTAGTTCTGTCCCACCGTTTCCATGAGTGAACGCACCCCTCTCGTTCCTGACTTTCTCCCTCATGTTCTCGCTCCTTCTGCTCCTCATCGGGACCTTGGGAGCTCAGTCCAGTGCTCCAATGTGGGGCTCAGTCATCTTCCCCATCTGTCGCCAGCTGGAGGTTCCCTCACGTTCCTGACTTTCTTTCTCATGTTCTCTCTCCTTCTGCTCCTCATCAGGACCTTGGGAGCTCAGTCCGGTGCTCCAAGGTGGGGCTCTGTCATTTTCTTCATCTATCGTCAGGTGGAGATTCTATGGTGATATGCAAGAAATTCATCAGTATGGCTATAGGAACTGGCCTTTTCAGGCTCCCTCTCCTCAGCTGCCCAAGGAACTAACTGGGGGCGTCTCCCTGGAAACCTGGGAACCCCTCTAGGGTCAAGTCTCTTGACAACCCTCAGGTAGCTCCTTAAATTAAGATATATGCTTCCCTGCTCTCATATCCACCCTTCCTATATCCCAAGCACCCCATTCCTCCGAGCTCCCCCCGCTCTCCCCTTCACACTTTTCTCTCCCCATCTTCCCTTGGCCCAGTCTTGCCCAACCCTCAAGTTCCCAATTTTGCCTGGCGATCGTGTCTACTTCCAATATCCAGGAGGATTACTATATCTTTTTTGGGAGTTCACCTTCTTATTATCTTCTCAAGGATCCCAAACTTATAGGCTCGATGTCCTTTAATCATGGCTAGAAACCGAATATGAGTGAGTACATCCCATGTTCATCTTTATGGGTCTGGGTTACCTCACTCAGAATAGTGTTTTCTATTTCCATCCATTTGCCTGCAAAATTCAAGATGTCATTGTTTTTTACCGCTGAGTAGTATTCTAGCATGTATATATTCCACAGTTTCTTCATCCATTCTTCCACTGAAGGGCATCTAGGCTGTCTCCAGGATCTGGCTATTACAAATAATGCTGCTATGAACATAGATGAGCATATGCTTTTGTTGTATGATTGGGCATCTCTTGGGTAGATTCCCAATAGTGGAATTGCTGGGTCCTGGGGTAGGTTGATCCCGAATTTCCTGAGAAACCGCCACACTGCTTTCCAAAGTGGTTGCACAAGTTTGCATTCCCACCAGCAATGGATGAGTGTGCCCCTTACCCCACAACCTCTCCAGCAAAGGTTATTATTGGTGTTTTGGATTTTAGCCAATCTGACAGGTGTAAGATGATATCTCAAAGTTGTTTTGATTTGCATTTCCCTGATAGCTAGGGAGGTTGAGCATGACCTTAAGTGTCTTTTGGCCATTCGAACTTCTTCTGTTGAGAATTCTCTGTTCAGTTCAGCGCCCCATTTTTTAATTGGGCTAATTGGCATTTTACCGTCTAGTCTCTTGAGTTCCTTATATATTTTAGAGATCAGACCTTTGTCAGTTGCAGGGTTGGTGAAGATCTTTTCCCAGTCAGTAGGCTGCCTTTGTGTCTTAGTGACAATGTCCTTTGCTTTACAGAAGCTGCTCAACTTCAGGAGGTCCCATTTATTCAATGTTGCCCTTAAAGTCTGTGCAGCTGGGGTTATGCATAGGAAACGGTTCCCTGTGCCCATTTGTTGTAGAGTACTTCCCACTTTCTCCTCTATCAAGCTCAATGTGTTCAAATTAATATTGAGGTCTTTAATCCATTTGGACTTGAGTTTTGTGCATGGTGATAGATATGGATCTACTTTCATTCTTCTACAGGTTGACATCCAGTTATGCCAGCACCATTTGTTGAAGATGCCCTCTTTCTTCCATTGTGTACTTTTGGCTCCTTTATCAAAAATCAGGTGTTCATAGGTTTGTGGTTTAAGATCCGGGTCTTCTATACGATTCCATTGGTCAACTTCTCTGTTATTATGCCAATACCAAGCCGTTTTCAATACTGTAGCTTTGTAATAGAGTTTGAAGTCAGGGATGGTAATGCCTCCAGAAGTACCTTTGTACAAGTTTTAGCTTTTTAAAGAAACTGCTACACTGGTTTCCATACTGAGTGCATCCTTTTACACTCTAACCAGCAGTGAATTGGGGTTACTCCTTCCCCTACATCCTCATGAGTATTTTCTGTCATTTATTTTCTTAATGATTGCCATTCTGACTGTAGTGATGTAGGATCTCAAAAGTTATTTTCATTTGCAATTCCTGAATGGCTTTTGAAAATATTTATTGGATATGTGCCCTTTTCCCCCTCAGGTTCATTGGTCTTTATTGATTGGTATTATTGTTTATTTGGTGTCTAATTTCTACAGTTTTTTAAATATATTTTAGAATCTAGAAACTAGATATAACCCATGTTTTAAGTATAGCTGACAAATATTTTCTCCCATTCTACAGGCAGTCTGTTCACTGTGGTGGTAGTTTCCTTGACTTTAAGGAAGCTTTTCTACTCCATGTAATTATATCTATCTATTCTTGAGGTTATTCCCTACACTATTAGGATTCTTTCTAGAAGGTTTTTGCTTGTATATCTCTATATTGAAGTACATTCTCTGTTTCTCTCAAGTAATTTCAGCACTTTAAGTTTTCAATGAAAGTTTTTTTTTTATCTACATAGAATTCAGTTTTGTATAAGGTGGGAGATATGTATTGTGATGGCAAGATTTATGCTAACACAAGATAGACATTTTGGAAAAAAGAAACTTCAGCTGAGAAAATGCTTCACGATTGGCCTGCAGACTAGTATGTAAAACATTTTCTTGATTGATGATTGATGTGGGAGGGCCCAGACCACTGTGGGCAGTGACACATATGGACAGGTGGTCCTGGGTGAGCAAGCCATGGGGAGCAAGCCAGTAAGCAGCACTCCTCCCTAATCTGTGTTCCAATTCTTACCTCCAGGTTTCTGTCCTAAGTTCCTGCCCCAATGTGCCTGGATGATGAACTGCAAACTCTAAGCTAGACTAAACCCTCCCTCCCCAAGTTGCTTTTGGTCATGGTGTTTTATCACAGCAATAGAAACCCTGAAGCAGAAACTGCTGCCAGTTAGGGGCGATTTTGCCATGACAGATCTGGCCACGTGTTGCGAGGAGGACTGTGGTGGTATTTGAACTTTGCACTTGAACAGTCATTGAATGATCAGAGCTCACTGAAGTGTTCTGTGGGCGTTTGGAATATAAGATTGGTAGAGCAATGCAGACAACGGAGATGTGGCTTGTGAAGTTTCAGAGGGAAGTTTTCAGAGTTCCTCAAAGATTATTTATGTGAATTTATTTTAAACTAAGGATCCGTGGTGTCAGTGGGCGGGAGCTGACTAGTTGGCTGTGAGTAGCAATCAATCAGGACCACTGAAGTCAAACTTACTGGGACAATTGGTGCTGATTAACTAGAGCTGAGAAAATTAGCAGCAATTAAGGAAAAAAAAATCCAACATCACTGATGATTGAAAACTTGGGAGTATTTCCTCAGGGTCAGTACATCAAAGCTGTGTTCCAGATGCAGCCATTGTGGCACCTCATGCTGGCAGACAAACTTGTTAGTGTAAGAGTAACCTAGTTGGAACTGGTTTTGAAGTCATGTGGTGTCATAGAGAGCAGCTAAACCTTGGCATTGTACAGCAGGGGTGGGTCCTTGAAGAAAGCCTGTGAGAGGTCACTGGTGAAGGTACAGCCTCAGCTACTCTCAAAGCCCCAAGGATTGAAGGAGTCATAGAAAGAAATTGAGGCTGGACAGCATGCAAAGAGCCCAGGAGAAGTTGTTGGTGAAGGTGCAGCCCAATTGTGGCAAAGACCCCAGCTTTTTGGAGATTCACTACAATAATGAGATGGCCACCAAGGACAGTAGCAATTGTGGTGTGCAGCCGGCCTGAGCATCTATGCTGTGAATCACAGAGCTGGAGAAATGGATTTGCCAAGCCCATTGGAGGACCCCAGAGGATTGTGACAAAATCTCAGACATTGGACTCTGAGTTATTTACACTGTTGGTGCTTCATTTTGCATTGTTCAAATTGTGACTGTGCCCTGGTTCTTCCCTCTTGGCCTAAGAAAGTATTTAACTTTTTATTTGATTTCACAATAGCCCACAGTTACAAGACATTAAAATTTTAGAGAGACTTCGAATATTTTGGGGAGGTTTTGAATGTTGAAAGAAACTATGTCTTTTAAAGATACTGAACTTTTAAAGACTGAAAATTTTAAAGATATTTATGATGTATATTGTGGTATTTGTATTATTAATAAGCCATCATGGGGAAAATTAAGAAGGAAAGGCTCTAGTTATATAACGCTATGTCTTTGTGTCAATTTAAGAGGGGTCAATTGTGTTGGCAACTTTTAGGTCAACTTGACACAAAACAGAGTAATTTGAGAAGCGGGATCCTCAATCGAGAAAATTGGCCTATGGGACATTTTCTTGATTGATGAGTGACTTCGGAAAGCCCAGATCACTGTGGGCAGTGCCACAGCTGGGCTGGTGGTCCTGGATAATATAAAAAGGTAGGCTCAGCAAAGCAACACTCCTCCATGATCTCTGTACCAGTTCTTGCCCTTACTTTTCTGGATTATAGACTTTAAAATATAATATGAAATAAATCCTTTTCTTCCCAAGTTGCTTTTGGCCATAGTATTTTATCATAGCAAAAGAAACTGAAGACACAGATCTAATTTAGTTCTTTGATACAGGTGGATATTATTTTCCTAGTAGAATTTATTAAATTGGATGAATTTTTCCAGCTTACGTTTTTGACATATTTGTCCAAAATTTAGGCAGTCACAGCTTCATGAGTTTATATCTGGTTCCTCTGTCATTTCTGGGTCAGTATCATATTTTGGTCATCATGTCTCTACAGTATAGTTCAAAATCAGTTATTCTGATATTTCTTTCAATTTTTTTCTGATTATGATTTTTTGTTTTCTGTAGTGTTTTGTGTTTAACTGTCAATTTTAGGATTTTGTTTTTAACTCTGTGAAGAGTGACATTGGAATTTTGATGGAGATTATATCTCATTGAATCTGTAAATTACTTTTGCTAATGGAGTCATTTCTAGAATATTAATTCTGCTAATCTAGGAAACTGAAAAGTCTTTCTATCATCTACTATACTTTTCAATTTATTTCTGTAGGATTTTATAAGTGTTCATCATAGAAGTCGTTTGCCTCCTCAGTTAGGTTTACTCCTAGGATTACTTGAAGTTATTGGAAATGTTATATTTTTTTCTAAGTTCCTATTAAGTTTGTTATTAGTAAATACAAAGGTTAATGAATTTCTTATATTGGTTTTATAACTTGGCACTTTACTGATTGAAAGGTTTTGTGGCATTTATAGCATATATTCAGTATGAGGGTGCTGTGGGAGTCCCCTCTGTGTGTTGCTTGTATTGGTTAATGAATAAAGAAACTACCTTGGCCTAATAGGGCAGAATGTAGGTAGGTGGAGAAGAAAGAACTGAATTCTGGGAGGAAGAAAGCAGAGTCAGAGATGCCATGGACCTGCCGCCAAAGATAGACATGCTGAGAGTTTGCTGGTAGGCCGCAACCTTGTGATATACAGATTAACAGAAATGGGTTAAATTAATATGTAAGAGTTAGTCAATAAGAAGTTAGAGCTAATAGGCCAATCAGTGATTTAGTTAGTACAGTTTCTTTGTGGTTATTTTGAGACTAATCTAGCTGTGCGGCCGGGATGAACAAGCAGGCCCTCCTCCATGCAACATAAACTTGTCAGCCATCTTTAAATGGGAAATTTAACTTCTCCTTTTTCTGTACTATTCATTTCATAACTTCCTTTTGTTTATCATTCTAGCTAAGAAGGAGCATTACAGTGAATTAGAATGGAGAAAAGACACTCTGGTTTCCCTCACTGGTATATGCTGGCTATAAGTTTGTTGTATAACCTTTATTATGTTGAGCTATGCTCTTTCTATTCATTGCTTTGTCAAGACATTTATCATGAAGGCATATTAACTTTATCAAATGACTTATCTGTATCTATTGAGAGAATTATGTGATTTCTGTCCTTGAGTCAATTTATATAGCATACTGTTATACTTGATGGTTTATATATGTTGAGCCAACCTTGTATCTATGGGACAAAAACAATTTGGTTATAAAGTATGATCTTAACGAATTCTTAAATTTGGTTTGAAAGAGTTTAGTTAAGAAAATTTCCATCTCTCTTTGGGAAAATTTGTCTACAGAATTTCTTTTTTTAAATTGTGTTTTGATGGCAGTGGTGGCATATACCTTTAATCCCAGAACTTGGGAGGCAGAGCCTGGAGTATCTCTGTGAGCTTGTCTATTCTACAGAGTGAGTTCCAGGAGAGTCGGGGCTACATAGGATGATACTATCTAAAAACAAAATCAAAAATAGCATCGTTATCCAGTTTTGATAACAGGGTAACACTGGCTTCATAAACTGAATTTGGTTCTGTTTCTTCCATTTCTATTTTGTGGAATAGTTTGAGACATTTTGGCAATATATCATCCTTAAAAGCTTTGTAGAATTCAACAGTGGGAACACAGTGAGTTAAGACTGAACAAAAAGCAAGACTGAAACACTGAAAGCAAGCCAAACTCCAAATACTGTAGCTCCATGTCTAACATCTTGGGTACCTGATGGAATCAATTCTGTTTAAAGGGTTTAGCCTCTTTTGAGATGGTTCTACTCCCTATAGTCAGCCTCCTTGGTGGATATCTCATGACTCTGACATCTCTAACATCTTGAAGTTCCAACTACAACTCAGGCTTCCCTATCACAGCCTCATCCCATGGCCTCTGAGGGCGTCCTTTCAGGGACTGACCCTGTCACACACAACCTTGCCTCAGCAGTTCTTTAGATGTGTGGAGCAAGACTAGATGGTCCCTCAATCTTCCATCTTTCATACCTGCAAATCCAGTACAATCTAGTATCAGGCCAGGTAGACACAGTGGCAAAAGAATAAAACATGCTGGATATACAGCATCCATACTCATGAAGTAAAGAAAGGGAGTAAAAATGGGAAGTGGGGATGGACTACAAAATCTCAAGGCCCATCTCCTAGTAATGGCCTTCCTCCAGAAAGGCTTCACTTCCTAAAGGAACCACAGCATTTCCAAGCAGTACAACCAGCTGAAGACGAGATGTTCAAACACACAAGGCTATGGGGGCTAATTTACATTCAAGCACCAACAATATCACTGGAGTCCATTGTAACAACTCCCTTTCATCTCCAGTTTTATTAACCTGAGCTTTTTTCTTGGTTGGTTTGGCTAGGGGCAAGCACGTTAATCTTTTAGGGGAACCAATTCTGTGTTTGAATAATTCTAGTTTTTTTTTTTTCATTCAGGGTTCTTGGGAGGAATAGGAACCAAGGGGATTAATATATCATGTATACATGTGTGTATCATATGTATATACTTTATATGGACTTAATAAATATGAATTTATTAAGTCAGCTTTAAAATAGTAATAGCTAAATGACACCAAAAAGTGGAGAACCCAGTAGTTATTTGGTCCTTGAGGATGAATGCCTCAACAGTTATAGTAGGCCCATAATAGCTGCCTCTCACTATCAGACAATAGTTAATAAGTTCACAAGGCCAAATGCCTCAGTAGTCCCAATCTGATTCAGGAAGCCCAGAAGGTTCCCAGAAAACTGCTGGTCCCTTGTCCACCATGAAAACTTGGAAGCTCTGGTTCTCTCATCATTGAAGGAATCATCGTCTTCAGCAGCATCAGCAGCAGAAGCAACCGTAGCAACAGCAGTAGCAGCAACAACAATAGGAAAGACAACTTAGTGGCAGGAGAGAAGGTCAAGCAAACAAAGGGCAAGATAATCTTCCTTCATCATACCTTTTTTTATTTTTAAACCTGATCTGCTGCTAGAAGGTACAGTCCACTATCAAGGTGAATCTTTTCACATCAAATAAGGATTTCAGAAGTTTTTCAAGTGAGGCTCCTTATTCAAGTGATTCTAATTTGTGGCAAGATGACATTAAAACCAATGATAATAATAAATATTACTATTTTAGTTTCTAGTTCAATAATCACTACCCTAGTTTTTTTTTCCATGCACTGCATTTGAGTTTGGCTTCTTCTCGTTCCTGTACAAACTCTATTTACATAATTGGGTTGTTTATTTTAGATCTATCTCTCTCCTTTCCAATGTGAGTACTTACAACTACAAACTATCCCCTTCGGACTTCCTTGGCAACAGACCAAGGTTGTGGCATTTTGTGTTATATTTTCAGTTGATTCTAGGAATTTTTAAATTTCCTCTCACTTTTCAGTGACACACTTTTAAATAAAAGTATATAATTTATTCCCCACATATGTGTATTTTCAGAGGATAGTGTTGTTAGTGATTTCTATTTTATTCCATTATGATCTGGTAAGAAGCAGGGAAATATTTCAGTTATGTAGGTGGTATGGTTTTCTTTGTGGCCTGTAATGTGATCAGTTTTAGAGACAATTCCATGAACCATTGAGAAAAAAAAAGTAAGTATTCTCTGTTGGTTGGAATGTTTCATATATATATATATATATATATATATGTATATTAATCCAGTTTACCCAAGATATGATTAGGTCTGAAATTTTGGAGGATATCTAGATATGACAGAGGAGTCTCCACTATCATAATCTTGGGAGCTATACAGTTCTTAAACCTTTTGGATTTTGCTTTTATGAAACTTAGGTTTTAGTATTCTGGGTATACATATTGAAAATACTTGTATCTTTTTATTTTAATTTTGAAAAATAATTTTGAGTATTTGGTTGTTTTGCCTTCATGTATGTTTGTGTGCCACATGCATGCCTGGCACATATGGATCCCTCTAAACTGGAGATACAGAGAGTTGTGGGCCACCATGTGGGTGTTGGGAATTGAACCCAGGTCCTCTGGATAAGCAGAAAGTGCTCTTAACAGATATATCTCTTCAACCCCAGTTGAATCTTCTTAATGATTTTTTTCTTTAGTAGTATGAAGTATATTTGTCTCCACTGAATAGTTTTAGGTTGAAGACATGTTATCACGTTTGATTATTACTACACCAGCTTGTTAATGATTTCCATTTACTTGTAGGTTAGTTTCGGTCCTTTGACTCAGATTTAGGATTTTTACTAATTAGTAAGATATTTGGAGACAAGAGGTAGTTGGAATCCTGTGTTTTTTATCCTGTCAGTTAGTTAGCATCTTTTATTGGTGAATTAATTCCAGTTGCATTCAAACTTTTTATTGGTAGGATTTACTATTACTGACAATTTTGTAGCTTGTTGTTCTAGTTAGTCGCTTTATTGGTATTTGCTTGCTTCCTCTCCTGGTGGCATTACAAGTTTGCAGTTTTGCTATGTTGGAAACGATTGATTCCTACCTGGTTCTCTTCCGTTCATCTTTTCCTCTTATGAGTGTTATTTTTTCTAGTATTTTCATGGTTAACAATATCTTTCTTCTTTTGAGTACAATGTTCCTTTTATCCCAGCACTCAGGAGGCAGAGGTAGGTAAATGGATCTTTTTGAGTTTGAGGCCACAGTGAGTTCCAGAACAGCCAGGACTACTTAGAGAGACCCTGAATCACTAACAAAATAAACAAAAAAACAAAAACAAAAAAGAAGCAACAAAAATGAAAAGAAACAAACAAAAAAGAAAGCAGGAAAAAAGAATTTTCTATAGTGCTGACTTGATTGTTATAAATAGACCTGCCTTGTGCATATTTATTTCCTTATCAATTTAAAGAAATAACTTTCCTGAGTATAGCAGTAATGATTCCAGTTATTTTATTTTAGGACTTAAAATATATCATTCCGTGGTATTCTGGCTTTTTTGTTACTGACGAAAGATATAATATTATTCTGGGGTTATTTTGCTCTGTGTAGGAGTTTTTCTCCTTTTAGTAGTTTCCCTTTGCTTGGCACTTTGACACCTTGATTAGGCTATGTCTTGAAGAGGTTCTTCCGTGGTCATTTTTATTTGGAATTCTAAATGTAGTGTGTGTGTATTTGTGTGGGGGGGGAGGTGTGGGTGTGGGTGTGTGTTTCAGAGTTTATTTCTTTCCTTAAATTTAGGAATTGGTTTAACAACTATAATTTTTTCAAATACTTTGTCTCAGCTCCCTTTTCTTTTTTTTCTTTTTTTTTATTTTTATTAAAAATTTCCATCTCCTCCCCTCCTCCTCCCCCTTCCCTCCCCTCCCTTCCACCCATACCCCCGCTCCGCCCCTCTCCAAGCCAAAGAGCCATCAGGGTTCCCTTCACTATGTTAAGTCCAAGGTCCTCCCAGCTCCCCCTAAATCCAGGAAGGTGAGCAACCAAACTGACAAGGCTCACAGTGAGCGCATGAACTCTTGAGCTCCTTTTTCTATCCCACATATTCTCAGATTTGGCCTTTTGAATATATTCCAGATTTCTTGGAAGATTTGATTACTAAATTAAAAATTAAATTAAAGAATATTTATATAAAAATTTATATATATTAAAATTATGTATAAAGTTTAAAATTTTTAAATCTTTGCATATAAAGATTTAAAAATATTTACATATGAAAATCTTTACATATAAAGATTTTAAAATTTTAATCACAATTAAAACAATATATATACATAAAATTGTCACAACCTTGATCTCTGTTTTTGAAATCCATTGTTCTGTTTGTTTTTTCCATTGATAATGTTTTATTCTGTGCTTGTTTTACGACAGACTGATTCTTTTTTAGAATTTCTGTATGGTCCTTTTTTAGCATCTCCATTTTACTTGCTGAATTTTTCCACCATTTTTAAAATTTTTGGGTCAAGTTATAGATTATTTAATCTACTTTGGTAATATTCTTGTCTATATCTTGAATGAATTTTACTACTTGTTTGAGTCCTCTGTATGGTCGTTAATCCTCTTTAAAAGTAGGACTTTTACATAATTTCTTGACATTTCAACTGTCTCCTTATCTTTATTTTTGGTTTCAATAAATTGCCAGGTTATAGTGAAATGATGTCTTATTATTTTGTGTTCCTTTTCTCTATGTATGAATCCTTCAGTTCCATTCTTCTCATTTTCCTCGCTGTTGCTCTTTACTTATTTATTTTTGTTGTTGTTGTTTGTTTCAGTGAGTTATCTTAATGTGTGTTTATGTTTGGAGGAAAACCAACTGAAGCAACAATGATGGTAGTTCAGCAACATCAGCATTGGCTTCAGGAGAAAATATTTGTGCACTCTAATTATGCCCTCCATGTCATCAGAGACAGCAGGACTAGTTTTTCTTAGGGCTAAGCAGTGAAGTGAGGATGAAATGTGAAAAAGTTAAAAACTGGGTAAAATATCACAGATTCAACTAAGCAGAGCGCATAGGAGCTCGCAGAGACTGCCCGCACAAGCAGGGAGCCTGCATGGGACTGACCTAGGCCCTCTGTATGTATGTGACAGTTGTGTAGCTTGGTCCTCTTGTAGACCACGGGGGGAGCAGAGGCTGTCTCTGATCCCACTGCCTGCTTTGGGGACCCTTTCCTACTACTGGATTGCCTCCTCAAGCCTTAATGGGAGACGAGGTGCGTAGTCTCATTGTAACTTGATCTATATGGCTAGCCTGCCCTTTTCTGAATAGAAATGGAGGAAGAGGGGGACACTGGAGAGGGGAGATAGGGGAGAGACTTGGAGGGATGGGAAACTACTGTCGGGATGTAAAATCAATCAATCAATCAATCAATCAATCAATCAATCAATCAATCAATCCAAAACAGGGTCAAGATAAGAAAATATATGGGTTAGAGTTATGAAAAGTAGTAAAAATACTATATATTAGTTATGGAATAAAAGGGCTAGACATGAAAGTCTTTACCAATGAGATGTAAGTGTAACAGAACAATTGAACAGTAAAAGCACATCAGCATAATAGGGGAAGGTTCAAGGACTCTTTCACATGGGTTGCCCAAGGCCATCCTGCATATTAGATATTTACACTACTATTCACAACAGTAGCAAAATTTCAATTTATGAAGTAGCAATGAAAATAATTTTATGGTTGGGAGGTCACCATATGAGGAACTGTATTAAAGGTTCACAGTATTAGGAATATTCAGAATCACTGCTCTAGATGGTTATAATGAGCCACTACCAACTTCTCCATTCAGTGGAATCCCACATTTTTATTTACCCTTTTCAGTCAGATAAAGCTGTTTGTGATGAACAGCAAACAATCTTGCAACTTAGGAGCAGAAATATGGTGGCTTCACTTATGTTACCTCTATTCCCCTGTTAGGACTTCTGCTGTGGCAGTTTATCTCTGCATCATCAATATGATAGCTTGAAATATGTAATGAAGAAAACCCAGGCTAAGATGTTGGCTTATCCACTTCTTAATCTTGCATTGCTGTCTTGCTGACCTACATTTTCTTCATAAAAATGGAAATGAAAATAGTCATTGTAGCAGAGATGTAATCAGGACCTAATAAGAAACTCTACTTATCAACATGATCCTTTATCATTCCTGAATAGAAGGAAGACATTGAGTACCACAAAGTCACTGTATTTGGCTCGAAAACCAGTTTCATTTTTACAAATAAAAAAGGAGGTGGATATTTAAATGAATAAAGGACAATCCTATGCACTATGATAACTGTCCATTAAAGTAACCTATTTTTATAAACAAGAATCTGCTCCCCACCCCTCTTGGGGACACACATTGTTTTCTCAATCCTCATCACCCCTTTCCTCTCCTCCAGGGCCCAGGATCTTCTGTCCTGCACTGCATTCTGGGGATCAAGGCTAGGCTTGCTGCCTTCCTGCAAAGACTATAGAAAAGGCAGAAAAGGTAGGAGTCTCCATCAAGGTTGCTGGGGCCAGAAGGCCTACCCACCTGTTCACTCATGCTGGACCAGGTTCACCATGCAAACTTTTTTACAAAGTGCTAACATCTAAGGGGGTAGGTATTCATTGAGTTTTATGTGGAAGGCCTGAAAAATCCAAACTTAATTTCATTTGTCATAGAGGAGTAACAATTTTAAACCATTATCAGTCCAATCACTGTAAGCATAAAAGAACAACTAGATTGTGTTTATGTTGTTGGAAAAAGGAGAATCTGGCCAATAATGTTCAAATCTATCAAAGGAAAGTTTAAAGTTTAACTGGGTTAGTGTGGATCTTAATGACTGAAAAGACTGGGAAGATGGTTCAGATGAAGACATGCCTTGTTTTGACTGGTTTTCTGAGATGATGGACCCCATGGGTTGTGATGAGGACACACATTTACCAGAAGTAAATGGGGCAGATGATGATTCACAAGATAGAGATGTTGGGAAAAGTGTCAGCGATGAAGTAAGAAATATTATCTTTACCTGGACTTTAAGAAAGGAAAATGACTTCTCTGTAAGATTTCATAATTGAGAGAGTTCCTGATTTGATAGCTTTCAAGGAAGATGCTATATTTACTTCCTTTAACCTACTTTTCAACCTAGCTGTTTCTTTTTAAAGGTTCCACCAAGCGTTGATAATGTACCATTACACGGGGACAGTTTGAAATCATCTAAGGCAATATTATGCATGAATATTTCCCAAAAATCCATGACACGGTTCAGATCCTAGGCAAAGGGCGGGCACAGCAGCTGGGATGAATAAACACATCTCACCTTTCCATCATAAAAATTACTGACATGGTACCAAGCTCTCAGCATAGAGAAGGATAACTAAGTTTTAAAGTCCATGGCATGGACTTTAAAAGGACTGAAGGAAATGAAAGGGACACCCTGCCATTCCCCGGGTGTATCTTTTCAGGATTGTTCCACTAAAGTTTATTTTTTCAAAAACTATGCTTCACATTATTGCACATAAGTGATCACTTGTCAGTGTTCTATTGTGGAATATTAGCTTAAGGTGTGTTACATTCATTCATGCAGTGGAGTATTTGTTTAATAATGCAAAGATATGCTGCAATCTATTATGGTGCATTTGTTTAACTATGCAAAGTTGTGTTACTTTGTCTGTCTAAAACACTTGGCTTGTCTAATGAAGATGTGGACGGCCAATACCTAGGCAGGAGAGGGATAGGTGGGGCTGCCAGGCAGAGAATAAACAGGAGTAGAAATCTAGGCTCCAGAGAAGGAGGAAGAGAGAAGGGAAGGAGGACACCAGGGGTCAGCCACCTAGCCACACAGCCAGCCACAGAGTAAGAAGGAAAGAGAGATATATAGAATAAAGAAAGGTAAAAGCCCAGAAGCAGATGTAGTTAAAGATAAACCAGATGAGTTAGAAAAGCTGGCTAGAAACAAGCCAAGCTAAGGCTGGGCATTCATAAGTAAGACTAAGATTCCATGTATTTATTTGGGAGCTTGGTGGTGGGCCCACAAAGAGTGAAAAAAAAAATCAACTACAGTGTTCCATGCATATCACCTAAAACGGTGAATGCCCTTACGTAGATGGCTTTTGAAGCCTATACATCTGGTATTGTTTGACTCTTAATAAGCTTTTCCATCTCCTAGCGTGAATGACGAAGAAAGACGTAGATGGGTGCTTGAGAGTCTGTAGTCTGTGCATTTCAGAACAGATGTGCATTGCACTCAGTTTAGTACAGCAAGTGAGTGAAATCGCTAATACACACCGAATCAGCAGGGGACACAGATGGTGAAGCACCCGCAGACTTTGGGCTCTGGAGGGGTCACAATCAACAAGGAACCACCTACCTCACCTGGGCCAGAATCACTGAATCAGTAGTGGATACAGATGATACCCCTCCCCCAGATTTTTAGGTCCAGGCCTGTGGGGCGGGGAGGGACTCACAATTAACCAGGAGCCTGTCAGACACCTCTGACGCTAAGGATCAGGTACCTTCATCCCAAGTACTGCCCAAGGTCTCTAGACCCAGGCATGGGGAAGAAGATAAGGAATAGCTTTGCACTATCCCTTGTGGCTGGATGTAGTGGCATTTTATTTGTATTTTAATAAATAAAGTTTGCCTGGAGATCAGAGAGTAAAACAGCCCCACTGGTCAGCCTTATAGGCCAGGTAGTGGTAACATACAGCTTTAATCCCAGTAGCCATACTAGCTGCCACAGAAACCAGGCGGTGCATGCCTTTAATCCCAGTAGTGCAGGCCTTTAATCCCAGCCCTAGAGAGGATTATAAAACAGAAGACAGATCCCAGGCACAGTCGTATTCTGAGATTCCTGGAGGCAAGATCGCCATTTCAGACTGAGGTAGAGGTAAGAACCGGTGGCTGGTTGTTTTGCTTTTCTGACCTTCAGGTTGAACCCCAATTTCTCTCTCTGAGTTTTTATTAATTGTGCCTTAGATGAGGCAGGCAGTACTCAACCAAGTGCCACCTTGAGTCCTGGCACTGGGCACTTGGGCATGGTCGTGGTGAGAGAGTACATGGTGGTAAGGTGGAAGAGAAGGAGAGGCAGAATAGTTCACGGACTGGCGAAGAGAGGCAGATCTGAATAGGCACCCGAGTCCAGGGAGATGTCCGGGCCTCCGCTATGACCAAGTCCCACATCTTGATCCAGGTCCCAGGAGCAGCTGAGGGGGGGGGGGCTATGTTAATGTCTGTGGCTCATGTCACTGATGGGGGCCATAGTCTGGGCTGCAACCAGGGGCCATGTTGGTGTCTGAGGGCTGCTTTACCATGGGGCCTATGATAATCAGGATGGTCTACACAACCACCTAAGGCAATGGCAACAACCTGGCCTAGGCTGCTGCTGCTGACCACATCTGGGTCTCTGGTATGGCTGGGGCCTGTGTAGATATCCCTGACCTCTGTTGCTGCTAGGGCCCACATGATGTCCAGGGTCTGGGTTACAACATATGACCATGTTGGTATCTGAGGGCTGTGCTGCTGCTGGGACCAGGGATTCATCTGTACCAGGGCTGCAGCTCAGGGCCACATCTGGGTCTGTGGCCCTGCCACAGTCAGCGGCTGTATTGATATCTGTGGTTCCCGAGACCATCTAAGACCATGTGATGCTGGCAGTCTGAGGTGCCACTTGAGGCTATACTGGTATCTGAGAGCCATGCTGTTGCAGAGTTGACACCAATCTGGGCAGCCTGCACTGCCACATGGGACTATGGTGACATCTGGGCCCTAGTTGCTACAGAAGACTTTGTCAGGGTCCATGGTTCTGCCACAGTTAGGGTCTATATTGATGTCTGTGGCCCATGTTGCAACAAAAGGCCACAAATGTGCCTGGGGTCTGGGTGAAAAATGTGGCAATGAGGACATCTGAGGGCCATGCTGCCACCAGGGCCATCCTGATCTGAGTGGCCTGAGCTCTCACCGGAGCCATGGTGTCATCTGGGCCAGGGTTACAGCAGAAGGCTATGTCTGGGCCCATGGCCCTACAGTAGCCAGGATTTGAGTTGATGTTTAGAGCACCTGTTGTCACCAAGGGCCATGCAGATGATCAGGGTCTGGCCAGCCACCTGGGACCATAGTGGTGCCCAGGGGACATGCTGCTGCTGGGCTCATGCTAATCTGACTGGCATATGCTACCACTGGATCTGTGGTAGCTGCAGCTGAGAACCATGTCTGGGTCTGAGGCCCTGCTGCAGCTGGAGTCTATGGCGATATCCGTGGCCTGTTTTAGCATGGGGGTAATTGGAATTACAACGCTGTGCTGAGCTAGCCCTGCCCTTCCCTGGCCCTAAAATGGTTGGTCCTGCCCGTGGTTGGATACTGCAGCAGGTGAGCTGGTCCTATTCTCCCCCTCCCCCCCCCCACACACTCAGGAAAGATGCCATGGCCTTCTCACAATAGGGATGCACCTCACCTGGGAAGCATACTAGAGTTGACCCTGTTGGCAGGGATGCAAGTGTACCAGCCCTGAGGGAATAGAGCAACAGAGCTGATCCCCCCCCCAGTCCTTGTCTTCATGTGGTGGCATGGGTGAGGGAAAGATGCCTTCCCCTTCCACCCCTTGCTATCTGTGGCAGGTGAGAGAGATGGCCCCCAGTGTCATAAAGCAAGAGAACTAACCCTGCCCGACACATCTTCAACACACTGCCATGAATGTACACTAGAGCTAACCCCATTGTGTGGGGATACACAGGCGAGCCAGCCAAGGGTAATGAGAACAGAACTTTCCTGCCTGCCCCATATGCCCCCTATAACAATGGGGAGAGAGGGCCCAGAACGTTGCCTGTGTAAAACAATAGAACTGGCCCTGGTAATATGAGCGAGGGGGATCTGGATCTGAGGACCCAAGAGCAGGATAACTGGCCCTACTTCTTCCTAAAGGCTGCAGTGTGTGAGCTAGCGTAGGCTGTGCTGGAGAGCCCACCTGAGTAGTGATGATGAGGGGAAGCTGGCAGACTGACCAACCCAGTTACTGCACAGGCCCAGAACCAAGGCTATATTTGGCCCACCTCAGCACCCACCAACTTTATGAACTGTTGGAACATGTGGAGGGGATAAACATACAGATCCAAAACTGCAGGATCTCTATGAAACAGGACAACAACAGGATATCCAAGAGGATCCCCCAGTGAGAGGCCATTACCACTGATACAGCAGAAACCAGAGGCCTTGAGCCAGACCAATGTCTCCTGGCAATGAACACTTGCAAGTGAAGATAAATGGGCTAAAGGATAAATTGTGTGACCCAACAGGACGTATTACAGCTTCTATGACAAGATTATTTTTTGGCTTCTCTTATTTATTGTATGTTTTTTATTTATTAGATTTTAAAAAAAATACCAACCCAAGTCCCCACTCCCTTCCCTCCTCCCATTTCATCCACATACCCTCCCACCCCACCCCCATCTAATCCTCCGAGAGGGTAAGGCACACTGCCTTGTGGAAGGTCCAAGGCCCTTCAAAGAGAATAGGATCCTAAAAAGCCAGTACATGCAGTAGAGATAAATCCCAGAGCCACTGCCAGTGGCCCCTCAATATGCCCCAGCCATACAACTGTCAACCACATTCAGAGGGACTAGTTTGATCCTATGCTTGTTCCTTCCTAGTCCAGCTGGAGTTGGTGAGCTCCCATCAGCTCAGGCAAACTGTTTCAGTGGGTGAACCCATCATGGTCTTCACCTCGTTGCTCATATTCTCATTCCTTCCATTCTTCAACTGGACTTTGGGAGCTCAGTCCAGTGCTCCAATGTGGGTCTCTGCCTCTGCCTCCATCAGTTGCTAGATGAAGGCTCTATGGTGATGTTTAAGATAATCATCAGTCTGACTACAGGGCAAGATCTGCCCCCCTCTCCTCTATTGCCCAGGGTCCTAGGTGCGGTCATCCTTTTTGATTTCTGGAAATTTCTCTAGAGTCAGGTTTCTGCTAACCCTATAATGGCTCCCTCAATCAAGATATCTCTCTCCTTGCTCTCATCTCTGTCCTCCCTCCATCTTGACCATCCCATTCCCTCAAGTTCTGCTCTCCCCTCCTCCTCTCCCCTCCTCTTCTCCTCCTACACTCCCCCCACCTCCATGCTCCCAACCCTGCCAGCCAATCTTGTCCATTTCCAATTTCCAGGAGGATCTATATATGTTTTTCTTTGAGTTCACCTTATTACTTAGCTTCTCTAGGATAATGAACTATAGGCTCAATGTCCTTTGTTTATGGCTAGTATCCTCTAATGAGTGAGTACATACCATATTCATATTTTTGGGTCTGGGTTACTTCGCTCAGGATAGTGTTTTCTAATTCCATTGATTTGCATGCAAAATTCAAGACCATGATAAGATTCTTGTTGTTTTTGTTTTATTTCTTCATCTTGTTTGATTTTGGGTGTTTCTTTAAATTTGGTTTTGAGTGTTGGGGAGGTTGCAAGGGCAGAGGGAGGAGACTCAAAGATAAGTGGGATTGGAATGTATGATGGGAAGTCCACAAAGAACAAATAAAAGGGAAATGAAGAAGGAAGGTAGTAAGGAAGGAAGGAAGAAAATGCTAATACACTTTTAGAATTTTTATATCTTATTTTGATTTCAGCTTATATCCTGGCTGGAAAAACTTCAATTTATGTTCATAACAGTGGGGCTTTTAAAATAAATGTCTATATTCTTTCCAATAAACTGTTGAAAGACTTCTTGGCTGTCATTTAAGAGTTTAGTTTTTGTAGTTTTTTTTTTTATTTTTGGTTTTTCGAGACAGGGTTTCCCTGTAGTTTCTATAGTTTTTGTAGTTTTATGCAATTACTATTTGCTATAAAGGAGTTCTTATTTTGGAGGGAGAATTTGGGACCATTCCTCTGAAAAATAAACTTGCTCTACTGTCATTGGAAATCTTTTTAAAGTATCTCTGTAATGGAAAACTGTATAGATGGCTCTTTGCAGTACCTTGAAAAGTATCATGATTTTGTTGAGATGAATCTAAATGTATTATCCCCTATTAAAAAAAAACATCTTTGCGTGGCCTGGTTTACCCAGTTCATCCTGGAGATTGATAGTCTGACCAATAAATATACTAACTTCCAGGAGAGTGAAAGGGTGGTAAAGCAAGCAAGTAATACATAAGCAGAACGATGTATTTTGATGCCTATAAAACTCCACTAGGAATGAAGGCAAGCAAGCAATATGATCAGTTTTAAAGTTAGAATTCTGCATGTCGTTTTCATATTCACATCCATTTCCAATGATTTTGCTTTTGAGATTGTCTCATTCTGTAGCCCTAGGTGACCGTGAACTCACATTGATCCTCCTGCTTCAGTCTCCCTATTTCTGAGAAAGAAATCAGAAAAACAACATCCTTCACAGTAGCCTCAAATCATACAAATAAACATCTTAGATTAATTCTAACCAAACAAGCGAAAGATTTATATGATAAAAACTTCAAATCTTTGAAGAAAAAATTGAAAAAAATCTTTGAAGAAAATATATCAAAATGAAAGAAAATTGAAATATCAGAAGATGGAAAGACCTCCCATACTCATGGGTTCGGAGGATTAACATAGTAAAAATGGCCATCCTATCAAAAGCAATCTGCAGATTCAACGCAATCCCCATCAAAACTCTGTAGTGCACTATGCCTGTTCTACATGCTATACACTATGGTACAGTTCACAAGCCAGGCAAGGGTCTGGAGATTGAAACACACACACACACACACACACACACACACACACACACACACAGAGAGAGAGAGGGAGAGAGAGAGAGAGAGAGAGAGAGAGAGAGAGAGAGAGAGAGAGAGAGAGAGAGAGGTCATCC